>NC_064617.1:326107741-326732741 GCF_023898315.1 Schistocerca nitens
ATCTGCATCATTTGGGATCTAACAGTGTCCCGATACCATAAATTTGTGGTCAGTGTAGGCAGCTCCCATCCTTGGATCTTGCACATGTTTTTGCAACGATAAGATAAGTTTGATATTCCTGTTTTGAACTGAATACATGATAATATGGCGATAAGATGTTTAACATGACATGCTCCAATTTCCGGTGATCTTCGAAATCCTTCTTTCTCACCCCACATGTACATGTAATCTTCAGAGTCATTAAAACTGTCCACTCCTAGGTTATATACATACATATTTAGATGTGGGACGTTTTGGGAAAGGTACAGCATTTTCGAGATCAAAAGGAAAAACGTAAACATCTTCTGTTGCAAGCAACTTGTCTGAATTCAAAGACTTTCTTACTAGTTGTGCTCACCGAAGATGAAGCTCTTTTTTAATCTTTGCCTCGTCCTTTTTTGCATCATTATTCTCAAAAGTAAGAACATTCTGCAGGGAATCGCATAGCTGGCATGTATCTTTGGACGGGGGTTTAGAATGTAAATTGAAATTAGTATAAAACACGTGATAATACATCTTTTCTTTGACAGGTTCGGGACCATCCTGTGCACATTTCTCCACGTAAAGGTTGCACATCTTTCTAATATTCAGACTGCAAATATCTCCGATTTGTCGCATCAGAGAGGGTATAATGACTTTTATAACAGGGAAACGATTCGATGTGTTCTTTCACTTTTGTCACATTTTATTTTTGGGCTGTCTATGGCCTCTTATCAGTACATGCGGATGGTTCTGTACTACCCGATATTTTATAAAGAGAATATCACTAACTTGAAATGTGTCCCTAAGAAACTTTTTACCCTTTCGAACTGAAATCACTGTTGTTGTCAAATAATATGTTAGAGTTTTCGATTTCGGTGCCTTCGATGAGTTTCTTGCACGATGTCGCTTCACATTCGTGTTGTGCATCAGTCCGCGAAGATAGACATGCTGCTTTGCATTATCGCCCAATCTATAAAAGGATTCGAACAATGATCGCCGTCTGCAGGATTTACTGAATCAAAACACTTTCGTGAACATATACAGCTCAAGTATTTAAAGGATTTTGCAGGCAAATTTTTCCCACTTCTGTTTACACAAGCTTTCCTTGAACATCTTTTGGCAGAACTGACTCCCTTTTCCATGAATATTGCTTCCTCTTTCGTTTTTCTCCTTTCTGTATCATCATATTTTCGTTTTCATTGCTTTTATAATGGTCGTCTAACTGGCGATCATCTTCTTCAGTGACATCACAAATAAATAAGATATTTAGGAAGTCATTCAATGTAATTCACCAAACAGTTCACAATCAAATATATATATATATATATATATATATATATATATATATATATATATATATATATATATATATATATATATATATATTCGAAAACACCTGTTCAGCAAGCTTGTAATGTAACGTTCCGGATGGAAGGTTACAATATCAATAACGAGATAAACAATACACTAGTTTTGGGAAAGAAGCATTTCCTGAGTAAATGCCTTCGGAACATTTTGGCTCATTTACTGTGTGGTCAGTACATGTGCTGCCATCTAGCGTAAGAAATGTCAGATTGTGACTTACTCGTCTCGGCAACTGAAAGACTGAATACTCAGGAATCTGTTACGACATGTAAGTCACTTGCAGAAAAAGGATGACTTTCAATGATTGACTTCTGAGCCCTCCATTTAATGCTTTTACTGTCCAGGTCACCTTATAGGCTGCCCTCCTCGATTTTCTTTACAAATGTAGGACATAAGTTTCCTAAATCAGTACGTCTAAAAAAATCTAGTTTGATGATTAGAGATTTTCAGAGCGATATTAAATAGAAAAGTTTCTAATTTATTTAAATAGTCATGAGTAGCTCAGAGCGTAGCGTAAAAGCCTGATGAATGTTCAGCCGGTGCCTAGAATATCAAGCCGGCCCATGTTGCAAGCGGTTCTAGGCGCTTCAGTCCGAAACCGTGTGACCGCTACGGTCGCAGGTTCGAATCCTGCTTCGGACATGGATGTGTATGATGTCCTTAAGTTAGTTAGGTTTAAGTAGTTCTATGTTCTAGGGGACTGATGACCTCAGATGTTAAGTCCCATAATGCTCAGAGCCATTTGAACTTCGAATCTCGCTATTAGCAACAAGTGTTTTTCTTTTATTTGAATACCCTATTGATTAACAAATAGAAATGATAGTTAACAAACATTGAATTTTAAATATATTATTACCAGTGTGAATACTTGATTCTTCTGAAGAGAACATTTCTAAAGACGTCGAAACATGCGTCAAGGGGTTCTCCATTATCCTTGTTCTATTGCAACTGATTTGGCTATTTTTGCACCTTTTACTTCATGAAAATTATTGAATTACAACGTTTTAATCAGTATAGTATTTTTCTATTTTTAATCACTAGTCGTATGAAAATAAAATTTTATGAACATGTGAAATGCCACTTTATTAAATCGAAACACTGTTCACTCCTTATAAATAACCAAGTATTACATTTTCTATTTGACGTTTGACACTTTTGAACCAAGTTTTATTTTACCGCGAATGATCCACATTCTCAAGCTATTAGAGGTTAAAAATTAAAAAGATTTAATTTTTTAATAAGTTATGATTCAGCATTTGTTAATCCACGTTTTAATTCATTAACGAATTCTAATTTAAATAAAAGTGTAAAAGCCGAGGAAAATCTCGGAAATTTTCGGGATATTTTTACGTATATGGTGAAATACGGATGTAATTTTCGATGACAACTTTTTATATCCCTTTCTTAGAACAGTGACAAGCGGTTAAAAACATTGACACTAAATATCAAGTGGTCCCCTAACACACAACGGTATAGATTTAATCGGTTAGTAATTTACAATGACTATAACGCACTCATTTCAGAGGGACTGAGGTAATCGTTTGCGATAAAGGAAAGGGGACATCCTCTCACGTTCATTTAAGATCAACACGGGAAGCATGCTATAGTATCATTTACTGTTCATTACAGTAATACGTTGGTAACAGAGTGGGGAATGAGAGCTGTATGGAAGGTGGGGGAGGGGGGGGATGGGGAACTGGAGTCCAACGAAACTCTTATACATACTCTTACATCGATTGTCGCTATGTACGAGAGTATAATAGTGAAACCGTTTCAGCATACCGGTACTCTTCTGTTCGATACTGGTGAAACCCTTCTTCAGTGATACTCCCGAGCTCCATGGACCGCATCGCGAAAATAACTAGTAGCATGAAAATCACCAATGTACACCGGCGACTGAGACCCACACAGAAACTCGTAAGAACGAACAACAGAGAAAATGAGCCTAAGCCTTTTCACAAGCAAGGTTGGTTTGTTATCACAGAAGTTGCAGTGAGGGATCTCAGACAATAACCAACTACAACTACACATAAGTGACCACATTGACGATCACTCTCGCCTCACTACACGTTACTAAGCAAGCCAGAATACCGCCAAAATGGAATAAATAACACCAAACATTTCCCTATGATAATAAGATTAAAGTATGAGCAACTGTAAACGATAAATCAGAAAATGATCACATTCTGATATCTTTCTCGTCATACCAGAAACAGCTGGTCCAAGAAACACATACTGAAGAAGTGAAAAAGCGTCTGAAAGCCACCCCTGCTAGTGAAACAGCTCCTCTGCTTAAAAGGGTGCTTGGAAGGGATTTGCTGAGCTTAAGATGACCAGACGAGTCTCTCATACCGTGCCTTTCCATCCTTAGGGCGTGTTGACTTCTCTGTCTCCTATGTTTTACTTTCCAAGTACTCACGTAATAGTCCAAGGTCAATCAGCTTGGAATGCATAATAAACGAAAAGTGGTATCCGGTGCGACAAGTGAAATAAAACAAAGAGCTTCGTCCATCATTTTTCCAGAGGTTTAGTACAGTCATGCATATTGCATAAAAAGCTTTTTCAGAAGTTATTCCACAACAGTTTCCTAAACTGCAATGAAGAATGCGCTATAGTGCCTACAGATACGCATTTCTGGAAAGTTAACATTGCAGTCAAAGTCGTCATAAAACAATTGAAGCTCTGATGTTGAATGTATTACCTTGTAATTTACATTAGCACAGTAAAAACACTACTGAAAAGACGGTGGGCAGATATTATAATCAAGTATTCCACTGATCATATCTGTAAGGGTAGTTAGTGAAAATGAGACAGTTGGAAAAAAGTAAGTAAGCTGTTAATAAATTTATGCCATTGTGAGACAGGACTGGCAATGCCTTCGTGGATATTTATTTGTGTTCGCCTAAGGAACCATGAAAGAACCCTGACATCCGCGTCTTGGTTCGAAGTAAGTCGAAGGCCGCAAATGTCTTTCTTCGGGGCTTCAAAAATGTGGAAATCGCATGGGGAGAGATCGGAACTGTATGAAGGATGTTGAGCCGTGGTAAAATTGTACGCCGCAGCGCGTAGTGTAAAGCAGTCGCCCTCCGTTTTTGGCGGTGGCGCTGCGGTGGCAATCGCAGCATTTGTGTCTCCCTCGGGTGGAAAAGGGGAAATGTAGCCTGCTCACGTGCATTTAAGGGGCGCTATGAGATCGCTAGGCGACGAGTCTGGTCAGTTGGTCAGCCGGGTCAGTGTGGGGCAGTCAGTGTCTGTCTGTCGTCCGGAGTGCTAGTATGTGTTAGGCCGGCAGTGTGCTCGAGTTTGTTCAGGCAATGGTCATTTGTTTATTTGGCCTTTGAGTGTGTACTCAATTTAGCCATCGGCAACACATAGTGACAATGTATACATAATTGAATAAACAAATACAGAAATGCATATTTACAAGAATAAAAAGCTTAATTGTTACAGTTTTGTACATAATGTTTTAAAAATTGAATTGAATTGCATTGGAAAATAATGAAAAGTGTCTTGGCTTACAATTCACACCAATTCTGAAATATCTTCATCAGCAAGACATATTTATAATTTACGTACACCATTAAAACCTACAGATTGCAACCAGTACTCTTGATGAAGTTAACTATCACTTTATATAGACGAAAGTCTTTAGTACACCAAAGAGAAGAAGCTGATTGAGGAAGATGGTAGCCCATACTCAGCAATGTCTTCAGAAAGACCAATCGTTCAAGGTCAAATTTGAGGCACATAAATAAGATGTGGTTGACATCAGCTTCCGACTCAGGATCACACTCACATGCTGGTGAACTGTAAACGTTGATCCGATATAGATGTTGTGGGAAAGAGGCATGATTGAAGCGGAGCCTTATGATGGTAGAAATCGTGGATCGGCCCAGATGTGCCCTCATGAACCACGGCTGTAAAGGAATCCGAGGTTGTAGCACTGCGTAATAACCGCCTTTTGTCTGTTGAGAAACGTTCCACATTTCCTGACATTGTTGTCTTGCGTGATCCTTGACTTAACGTAGGTAGTCTGTATAAGGAAGGTGCAGATCCAGGACGGTGCCTAAGGTTGCCGCTTGTTTGGCTAATGCATCAACATCATTATAGAGGATACCAGAGTGGGAAGGTACCCACAACAAATGGATCGTCCGGCCCGTGCGTGTGCTGCGAATATATTCAGATATCACATCCAAGATATAACTGTTGGTTGTTTTGTTCCATCTACTGTACTGAATGTTTTTAAGAACGCTCTGCGAGTCAGATACTATCAATATTTTGAGGAACGAAGTGCTAGAGACAAACTTAAGTGCTTCCAAAACTGTCACTGTCTCCGCCGTAAAAATAGAAGTGCTCGTAGGCAGTTTGAAGGTTTTGCGGATCTGGATCTGAGGGCATAAAAAAGCGCATCCTGTACACTCTTGTTGCGGAATATTGGAGCCATCGGTATATACAAAGAGAAAACCTGTCCATTGTACTTGAACGAGACGATTGAAGCCAACGTTGACATTAGTACTGTCCAGCCAGGTCGTACTTAAATAATGGACTGGGATCTGGGAGCAGAGCGTTTGAAGATCATATTCAAAAACAGGTAGATGCGCTGAATGCCGTATACACTCCTGGAAATTGAAATAAGAACACCGTGAATTCATTGTCCCAGGAAGGGGAAACTTTATTGACACATTCCTGGGGTCAGATACATCACATGATCACACTGACAGAACCACAGGCACATAGACACAGGCAACAGAGCATGCACAATGTCGGCACTAGTACAGTGTATATCCACCTTTCGCAGCAATGCAGGCTGCTATTCTCCCATGGAGACGATCGTAGAGATGCTGGATGTAGTCCTGTGGAACGGCTTGCCATGCCATTTCCACCTGGCGCCTCAGTTGGACCAGCGTTCGTGCTGGACGTGCAGACCGCGTGAGACGACGCTTCATCCAGTCCCAAACATGCTCAATGGGGGACAGATCCGGAGATCTTGCTGGCCAGGGTAGTTGACTTACACCTTCTAGAGCACGTTGGGTGGCACGGGATACATGCGGACGTGCATTGTCCTGTTGGAACAGCAAGTTCCCTTGCCGGTCTAGGAATGGTAGAACGATGGGTTCGATGACGGTTTGGATGTACCGTGCACTAATCAGTGTCCCCTCGACGATCCCCAGTGGTGTACGGCCAGTGTAGGAGATCGCTCCCCACACCATGATGCCGGGTGTTGGCCCTGTGTGCCTCGGTCGTATGCAGTCCTGATTATGGCGCTCACCTGCACGGCGCCAAACACGCATACGACCATCATTGGCACCAAGGCAGAATCGACTCTCATCGCTGAAGACGACACGTCTCCATTCGTCCCTCCATTCACGCCTGTCGCGACACCACTGGAGGCGGGCTGCACGATGTTGGGGCGTGAGCGGAAGACGGCCTAACGGTGTGCGGGACCGTAGCCCAGCTTCATGGAGACGGTTGCGAATGGTCCTCGCCGATACCCCAGGAGCAACAGTGTCCCTAATTTGCTGGGAAGTGGCGGTGCAGTCCACTACGGCACTGCGTAGGATCCTACGGTCTTGGCGTGCATCCGTGCGTCGCTGCGGTCCGGTCCCAGGTCGACGGGCACGTGCACCTTCCGCCGACCACTGGCGACAACATCGATGTACTGTGGAGACCTCACGCCCCACGTGTTGAGCAATTCGGCGGTACGTCCACCCGGCCTCCCGCATGCCCACTATACGCCCTCGCTCGAAATCCGTCAACTGCACATACGGTTCACGTCCACGCTGTCGCGGCATGCTACCAGTGTTAAAGACTGCGATGGAGCTCCGTATGCCACGGCAAACTGGCTGACACTGACGGCGGCGGTGCACAAATGCTGCGCAGCTAGCGCCATTCGACGGCCAACACCGCGGTTCCTGGTGTGTCCGCTGTGCCGTGCGTGTGATCATTGCTTGTACAGCCCTCTCGCAGTGTCCGGAGCAAGTATGGTGGGTCTGACACAACGGTGTCAATGTGTTCTTTTTCCATTTCCAGGAGTGTAGAATGTATGACAGGTGCCAAGTGTCAAAGCTGGCACAAACGGCTGGCACTTTATTCCTTCTATGGGATGCAATCCACAGTCGATAAATGCAGTCTCTACTTTAATAGACGGAACTGTCCATAATGGCCATGCCTTGAATTTAGAATTTGTTCGATAACATTTGGCGCCTAATGCTCAAAGGCATCTCCCCTGCTTCTATTGAAGGGCGTTGGTGGGCGTCGATCGCATGGCTCCAAGACAGGTACAAATGGCTCTATATTTAAGAGTATCTAATTTGGAGAGATGAATCTTTGACGCAGTGTGGTAGAACTGACAGCCATAGTCTAATCGAGATCGAATTATCCCTCGGTACATGGTGAGTAAAACACTCTGGTGCGGTCCCCACCAGACACGAGTGAGTGATCTGATTACATTTAAACCTTCTTCACACTTGGTAATGGTGGATCGGATGTGGGGCGCCCAGCTTAACCGAGAGTCAAAAATCATCCCCAGAAATCGGATTTTATTTGGAAGGCGTACTTGTCACAGGTAATGTGATCTTCAGTGCGAGCTGTCGTCGACTTGGAGAAGGGAACGACTGCTGATTTCTCAGCCGAGATCTCCAGCCCATTGATAGAGAGCCACTCATCGATGTGTGCGATGGTTGTGGTTAATGCCGTTTTGGCCTGAAGATATGAAGCAGCAGTAGAATAAACACATATATTATCAGCATACTGTAGGATTTTTGTGGGGGGAGTAAGTATGCGTTCTAGGTCGTGCGTATATATTGTATACAGGAGAGGACTTAAAATTGCACCTTGCGGCAAGCCCTGGGAGACATAAAAAGGTCCGATCATGGTACCTTTGAAACGAACGTAGATCGTTCTTTGAGGCTGACGTGATATCCATATTAAGCAAAAACAGGTTATCCATGGTCCCTTTGCCTTTTCTGAAGCCGTATTGACTCTGAGGCAACAAATTACTGTTTTCAAGCCACCATTCTAATCTCCTTTATACCATTCGTTCCAGTGTTTTTGCAACACACGACGACAAGGCAATAGGTCTATAATTAGTACCGACATTTGGATCTTTACCGCTTTTGAGAATTGGAATTATTACTTGCGTCTTCCATGTTGATATGAGGTCTTTCTTCATCCAGTACTGATTAAAAGTGTTCAACAGAAAGTCTTTCGCTTCTATAGGCAGGTGTGCAAGCATAGAGTAGTGTATATGATCAATGCCAGGGCAACTGTCGCTCGATACTTTAATAGCTTCGTTGAGTTCTTCTTTAGAGAAAGGACGAAGGAGAACATGATAGCGGTCTTCTTCAGCAGGGAACCGATGGTTTAAAAATGGCACCGTGGGAGGAGCGATTGTATCTATGAATTCCTCTAACCAGGCCGTGGTAGCAGGGGGGAGGAAGACAGTCTTGTTCTAAAAGCTTTTATTTTATGCCAAATGCTTGCCTTACGGGTTTCATTATTTAGGGACAGGCAAAATTGTTTCCAACTGTCCTTCTAGGTTTTCTTCAGGAATTTTTTAACTTGCGCATTCACTTTTTGCACAGCCAAGAAGTTGTCCAATGAAGGATTCTGACGATAGGTTTTCAAGGCGAGTCGCCGGCCGGTGTGGCCGTGCGGTTCTAAGCGCTTCAGTTTGGAACCGCGTAACCGCTACGGTCGCAGGTTCGAATCCTGCCTTGGGCATGGACGTGGTTCATAGCACTATTTTGTCTCATGTTTTGCATGACAATATCAATCACATTTATTATCTTTTCTATAAGTTCAGCATGACCTTGAGGCTGTCGTTGATTCGGCGCTTTTGGGGTTGCTAATCTGTGAGCAGCAGGCTGGTACGGATTTTGGCTGATAGGAGTGAATGAATGTTGCATGGGATATAACAGGCTGCGGTACTGAGACCACTCACGAACGTTACTTTGGTTGTTTACTTGCGCCTGCCGCCGGGGAGGCCGCTAAGCGACGTGTGTCTGCTGGGGCACAGTTGCACACTGAGTTGCGTCCCCACTTCCGCGTTGTTGACTCTGCATGCTTGCGGCGGGCAGCGGCGGGAAGAGTTGTGGGTTTTGAAAGTCCGGAGAGCTCAAATTTGTTGGAGCAGGAATGATCGGAGCCGGCAAGTGATGTTGTTGAACCCCGGTGACGGATGCATAGGTTGGCATACGAGCAATACACAACGCATCCCTGAAGTCAATGTTGTTGAACGTAGCTAACTCTTGAGCTCGTCGCCGTATATGGTATTCCGGGCAGGAATGTCCCCCGCAATGAGCGCAAATAGTGATAGGTGAGACACAGGATTCAACATTATGTGGACCACTACCTTTAATGCATCTCATCAGAGATTTACATTGTTTGCTGATGTGCCCGTAACGAAGACAATTAAAGCACTGCCTGACAGTTGGTACATAAAGATCTACGGGACATCTTGTTCCGTGAATAGACACGGCTTCCGGTAAGGTTAACAAACAGGTCTGCAATTCAACGATTTGGTCTTTACCATATCTCTTCGTAAACCTCCGAACGCCTACAACAGGGAAGGGAGATTGTACGACTTCCAAAATCTCCGATTCTTCAAGGTTGGTGTCTACTTTCCTGATTATTCCCAGCTTATGGACAACAAAGGAAGGAATGTAAGATTCTATATTTTTTAACTTTAATACCTCACTGGTAACTAGGAAATTAGCCTTGTCTGGGTTTTCAGTTGCACCTTAACTTTTGTTTTTCCTGCTGAAGAGATGTTAAGTATAGAATTCTTCACTTCTGGCAAGGAAATATGCAATAATTTCCCTAGTGCCATAGGGTGCAAGCGGCCTAAGTTTTCGTCCAAACATACCATGTAAACTACGAATGGTCCCCTATCTGTACGTTTGTAAAAGTTGAGAGACCTCGGAGTAGGTGCAGGTCCCACAGGAGGGGTGTTAGTTGCATCATGTTGGTTAGGAGTGAGCCCAGAAGCAGTTGCTACAGGGGGGTCTGCTACATTTGAAACGTCAGTTACAGGTAAGAGTTGGTTAGCGTCTGCTATGAAGGTTTTGGAATTTCTTAAATCCAGACTGACCTCACTTTGTCGATTGTTTCTCGTAACGGAGAAGCTGGAGGAATCCTGTTCCGATAAATCCATATGCTCTTCTTCCGGCTGTATTCCAGATTCTCCCCGAACAACTGCTAACGAGTGGCTGATCACAGCCGTCGTGTTGTCCAGTGCAGTTCCTGGAGGAGCTGGTAAGGGTGCTGCATCTGGATGTAGCCGCTGGTCAGGTGGTTGTTGTTGATGTTGTCCCATAGGGGCGTCGAAGTCACCACCCCTTCTCCATACCCCCCACCATACATGGCGGGGCTTGCCGTCACCGATAGTAATGTCAGGTGTTAATGTGCCTAACAGGAAACCGTACCAAACGAAAGCTGTTACGCGCGTGCACTAGTAGGTAAACACAAGCGTCACACGGAAGAGCGACCGCCTAGCACGTCTTAACACTTCCGCGTCTGCAAGCGGGGTAGTGGCTTCGCGGCCGACACGAGAGCAACAGGAGTCAACCCACGACATCGGTCTGGCCGGTTCGAGCTGCGACGCCGTGAGACGGGAGATCGGCGCTCCCTGCGTCCGTTGAAGCGGCTGGCAGCGGACGGTTCGGGAGAGCGTTTTGGGGATGCTGCGCCAGGTCTTCGCCAGACATCGCAGTTGTTTCATTTACTTGTTAAATTCTACTTGTCTTCTTGGTCAGTCTCTCGTCCCCAGCTTGCTCGTCTGTCTCCCGTCCGCATTTGTTAGGCAGTTAGTGTCTGTCTGTCGGTCGGTCTACCGTACGTTAATAGCTGCCTCTGTCATGTTTGTCGGATTCAATGTTAACGAATTTATTGCTTAAGGTGTAAAGTCCGAATTCCTGAAATATGTTTTTATCTTGCCTATCATCTTGAGAGGCGGTCTATGTGTAATGTAGAGCATGGTTTTATATTTTATGTAAGACTGCATTTCATGACTTTTTATTTAAATGGTCATTTTAGTATATAAAGTTGCCACCCTCCCACCGTAAGAGTTTTCTTTTAAAAACAAGTTGCACTTTCGATGGCAAATATTTTTTTTTTTAATGTGAGTGTTTCGTACCATTTCCATCCCTCCTAAGGGGTGCGTAGTTTATGTGTTTGTGTGAGTTGTTAAAATTTTTAGTTTAAAGTAATCTGGTGTGTTGCAGATTTGCACCAGTGTAGTCTTTCAGAGGTTGTTGTGAGCGGTCGTGACTACAGCCGTGTTAACAGGGAGCGGCAAGCTTCTCAGCCCGAAAGCTCACACTGTCAAAAAAATATTGTTATTTCTGCCTCTGAATAAATTGTAACTTGATATTTAGAGAGTGCTTTCTGATTATTATTTTTAAATCTGTTTTTTTTTTTAAAGAAAGGGTTTCCATTTGTTGAAAGCAATTTCTTTTCATCAGTTACCCACTGGCAACTATTTCCACGCTCGCATAGTGTGAGTAAATGTGTTAATGTTCCTGATGAATCGCTAGTAAATAAAGTAAATTCTTTAAGAAAAGAGTTTCAAAGTAATTTCACGGTTCAGATGTGTAAGGCGGGCGGGCCGACATGTTGCAAAGGATGTTTCGACTACGTTAAAGAAGCCCTTACACATCACCCATACAGTCCAGATCTCTCTGTTGTAATTTCCAAATTTTTTGAGCCCTGAAGAAATTTTCTTCGGACGAACAGGTGCACGCGTGTGGGTCCGTAAAGGCATAGATCGTCTTGTCTCACAGTGGGATAAATGTATTAATAATGACACTTGCTTTTGAAGTAATTGATAGAATGGCTCTGAGCACTATGGGACTCAACATCTTAGGTCATAAGTCCCCTAGAACTTAGAACTACTTAAACCTAACTAACCTAAGGACATCACACACACCCATGCCCGAGGCAGGATTCGAACCTGCGACCGTAGCAGTCCCGCGGTTCCGGACTGCAGCGCCAGAACCGCTAGACCACCGCGGCCGGCGAAGTAATTGATAGTTCACTTACTTTTTTTCCGTCTGTCTCGTTTTCTTTTGACTGCCCCTCACGTCTACATTAAACTACGAAAGATTCCAATACTGCTTCACAGACGTTTATAAAGCACCCTCTCTTACTAGTCACTTTACGGACAGGATTGTTCATGTTCCAATAGAGCCACCTATTGTAAGCCAACCCTAGTGGGAGAGAGGGGCACGGGAGGAGTTCATTGTGACAGGTAAGCGATAACTCTCCGAAGCCGGGCCATGGTGAGTTATGCGCTGTCAGTGAACGACATTTTTCATTAACGCTACTGACGGGCATGGTCGCTTATTGAATTTCCAGACGCCAGTGCAGCTCGTTCAGAGCCGGCGCTATTGTGATCGTTGCGACACGTGGCATTCACTTCAGCCCCAACGCACTACTATACACACTGCAGCTGAATCACCGGCAGACAATCACTTAGTCGCCATTCACAGTTCACGTTGAATTACATTTTTGACGAGTATACTAGTGAATTTAGCAATTCCCATTGATAATAAGGAAGAATGATTTATGTTGTGACAATGAGGCTCCAGTCTTCATCATTAGCCATTTCATATTGACTACTTGACAAAGGCAGTCTGTTGACTTTCTTGTTCACTGCAGTCTTCAGATATCGGCAGCAATTAGCACTGCAATTCTCTGGTGTCAGGTAGGACTACTACAATAGTACGTTACTGTTGTCGCCGTTAAGTGTTGTCACAGGAATAGTAGGACGTATAGTTGGCATGAACATCAACAGATGTTGAGTGATCACTGTGAAGTACCCGGAGATGCTGCGTACTCGTGTAGAACAGAATTATCACCACTTGTCTGAGTTTGCAAGAGGCATCATTGTGGGGTGTCCATTTGACCGGTTGGTCGAAACACGCCGTATCTATCTTTGCTAGACATTCAGATTTGACAGTGACCTAATGTTGTCTGTGACAGTGACATAATTTTGGACTGTATGGGAAGGAAATGACAGATGTATTCGTCGCAAGGTTCCGGTCAACCACGCCTAACCATCACAAAGAAGGTATGCCATTTTATACACCACGCACATCGTAACCGTTTCAGATACGTACCTGACATCCTAGAACAAGTAATGGACTTCCTGTAACGTTCTGTATCATCCTGCTCCATTTGCCATAAGTAGGCGGCCGTTAAGATCACAAAACAAACAGCTGCCTTTGGAGCAGTGCTGTTACCTGAAAGCATGGACTGCTGTCTAAAGGCCTCGCATTGTGTTCAGCGCTGAATCGCGGTCTGCCCTACCCTGGATGACAATGTCAGCGAGTATGGTGGTGACCTGGTGAGAGGTTCCATTCTTCCAATGTTTTGGACAGAGATACCGGCGTTACTACTGGCGTAATGGTATGGGGAGCTGTCGACTTCAGGTCACGGCTGCTTGTGGCTGATGTACTCAGACTGCCCGATGGCACGACACAGACGTTCTGCGCCCTTATGCGTTACCAGTCATACGGCAATATCGTGCGTCCATTTTTCAGCAGGATAATGCTCCCACGCACATGGCAGTATCTTCATGATCTGTCTGCTCGATGCTGAGGTACTCTCATGGCCAACAAGCTCTCCAGATCTGTGCCCGACACAACAAGTGTAGGACGAGCTCCCACATCAAATCTTTCCCAATCCGGTATCCAGGACATTAAGAACCAGTTACAACAGTTGTGGGTCTTTTTGCCTCAAGTGAGGGTGCAACGGCTTTGTGACACCCTTCCTGGCTGGATCAGTCCATGCATCCAGGCCAGAGGTAGTGTAACGTCATACTGGTAAGTGGAATCTTACTGCCAATTTCTTTGTAAATGTGAGACGATCCTGCAATCACTGAAACAACACCACACATTCTCTCAACGCGTTTCTATTTCGTTCCCTCCTCCTCTCTTCACTGTTTTTCTCAGCCAATGTGTGTAAATGACGTCCAGGACTACGTCGGGCGTTCCAGTCGCAAGTTCGCACATCATTCTGTCATATACAGAGAAGTCGTACCGCTAGATAATTGCAGCAAAATGCAGACATCTGCACAGGACCGGCGCTTGGTGCAGATATTGTCAGCTGATCCACAACACAAATAAGTGCAACGTATTGCGCGTGGATTGGTAGAAAGACACAATACTACATGTTGACACGACTGTAGTACAATCATCGGAAGACGTCACATTAAGTACCTGAGAGTGTGCATTCACAGGACTTTGAAGTGAAACGATCATATAAAACTAATCGCAGAACAGGAAGATGCCACACAGATTCAGGAAGTATGCTCAGAAGGTGTAGTCCACCCACGGAGGAGACAGTTCACAAAATTGTCTTTCTACCAACACTTGAATATTACTCGTCAGTCTGGAAACTGAGGCAGATAGAGTGCGGAGAAGGTCCAAAAAGAGCAGCACAGTTCCTTACAGTATCATTTTGTAAGCATAAGAGCGTAACAGAGATGCTCAGCCAACTCCAGAGGCAGACGCTACAAGAGAGGCTCTGTGCACCACGATGTAGTTTGCTGTTAAAATTCTGAGAACATAAGTTCATAGAAGACCCAGTTAGTATATTACTTCCTCCCACATATATCTCACGAAAAGACTATCAAGTGAAACTTAGGTTCGAGCTATCGTTGTTCCAGCAGACCATTCGCAACTGAAACAAGAAATGCTAAAGGGTTAGTGGTACACCAAGTACCATGGGATTGCATGAATGCATTAGCATAAGTGCATTACAGACTTGTAATGCAGTTCACAATATTATGTTTTCTGTGCAAGTGACGTTCTTTAAGTAGTGGGAAGTACCTCAATATGCGTACTTATTTTATTAATCAAGTCACTCAGCAATATCTCCCTAAATCTAAGCCTCTTTTACGTAGTGGGCAACCAAATTCTAAACCATATACTAATAAATAAAAATATCACACTTGTTTGGCAGGAATAATAAATGTAAGGGCGTGTTCCACAACCGAAATGAAAAACGAATATAGACTGCAGTCCTTGTCTGCTTTCAGAACAAAGAAATCTTGGTCATTAGGGTGAAAGCTAGAGTCATAGAATATCTGCTGCTGTTGTTGTTGTTGTTGTAGTCTTCATTCCAGAGACTGGTTAGATGCAGCTCTCCATGCTGCCCTGTCCTTAGCAAGCTTCTTCATCTCCCAGTACCTACTGCAACCTACATCCTTCTTAGTGTATTCATCTCTTGGTCTCCCTCTATGAGTTTTACCCTCCACCCTGCCCTCCAATACTAACTTGGTAATCTCTTGATGGCTCAGAACATGTCCTCCCAATCGATCTCTTCATCTAGTCAACTAGTGCCATAAATTCCTCTTCTCTCCAATTCTATTCAGTACCTTCTCATTAGCTACATGATCTATCCATCTAATCTTCAGCATTCTTCTGTAGCACCACATTTCGAAAGCTTCTATTCTCTTCTTGTCTAAACTACTTATCGTCCACGTTTCACTTCCATACATGGCTGCACTCCATACAAATACTTTCAGAAAAGACTTCCAGACACTTAAATCTATACTCGATGTTAACAAATTTCTCTTATTCAGAAACGCTTTCCATGCCATCCCCAGTTTACATTTTGTATCCTCTCTACTTCCACCATCATCAGTTATTTTGCTCCCCAAATAGCAAAACTCACCTACTACTTTAAGTGTCTCATTTCCTAACCTAATTCCCCCGGCAACACCTGATTTAATTCGACTATATTCCATTTTCCTCGTTTTGCTTGATGTTCATCTTATATCCTCCTTTCAAGAAACTGTCCATTCCGTTCAAGTGCTCTACCAGGTCATTTGCTGTCCCTGACAGAATAACAATGTCGTCGGCAAACCTAAAAAGTTTTTATTTCTTCTCGCTGGACTTTAATTCCTACTCCAAATTTTTCTTTCTTTTCCCTTTACCGCTTGCTCATATATAGATTGAATAACATTGGGGATAGGCTACAACCGTATATTATTCCTTCACAACCACTGTTTCCCTTTCGTGACCCTCGACTCTTATAATTGCCATCTTCTGTACAAGTTGTAAATAGTCTTTCGATCCCTGTATTTTACCCCTGCCACCTTCAGTATTTCAAACAGAGTATTCAATAAACATTGTCAAAAGCTTTCTCTAAGAATATGTAACAAACAATTTATAAACAACAAAAAGAGAACACTCTCTGCCTCTACTTTACATAATTGTAAAGCATAGACAAAAAAGTGTGCACTCTGGTGTAATAATTCAGTGATTCACCAGGGATCCACAACCGAGCACCTTGTTTATCATTGGAACTGATCAGTCGCAAGCCAATTAAAAAGTATTTATCCTTTTCATGAAAGTTATCAATCAGAACGGAACGCTCAATTCTGTATTTTGAGGTTCAGTTACGTTTTCTCTTGCCGCCTTGACAGTGAATCGCTTCGCGTTTTTGGAGAATCATAAAAACTTTTACTGTAGGTTGAAGGCAGATCTCACCTCAGAAGTAAACAGCAAATGCACGCATGTAAATATTTTAGTTGTATGCGCGCAGAGTTTGTTTCATTGCGGTTGGGGGTTGTAACACCTCAGTTTATAACCGAGGAAGATAACGATATTCCGTTACGTTTTTTTAGAGTGGCTGCGTTATAGTTAACAGATTTTTTTCATACAATGAAACATGTTCTATGTTATTGTAAAAGTTTATACAGGCATTCTTCGAAACTACAAACACACGTATAAGTAAACAAAACCATGTTTTGATAACTGAGAGACTAGAAATAAGATATGAAATGGGTTGTATGGTGGTTCAAGCGCATTTAGGAATATTACATATTCGTTATTTGCCACTGTACCTGCCATTTATAGCTGGTACAGATCGTATCACTCAGCTTACACGATCTGATACGAAGTGTTGTTGTGAAGTGGCCGAGGGCGACGTCACGCAACACAAAAGGTCGCCGGATAAGCAATGTACATTCCTTTTCGGCGGTAGTAGGCACAAGATCTAAATACAAAAACCTTCTTCACTAAGGGAACATAGAGCACCAAATCCACTCGATACCTCTACGCACCTAATTCCATGCTATCATTGAAATCTGTCTATTCTGTCATATAGTTGGTTGACATTCGACTATAACGAGTCTGTGTGTGTGTGTGTGTGTGTGTGTGTGTGTGTGTGTGTGTGTGTGTGTGTTTGTGAGTGAGAGAGAGAGAGAGGCGGGGGAGGGAGAGAGAGGAGAGAGAGGAGAGAGAGGAGAGAGAGAGAGAGAGAGAGAGAGAGAGAGAGAGAGAGAGAGAGATGGAGAGGGAGAGAGAGATGGAGAGGGAGAGAGAGAGGGGGAGAGAGAGAGGGAGAGAGAAAGAGCGACGGCGTATCCGGTTACTACCGTAAACCTATTGTAGCAAGAAAGGGGATGCATTCGACCAGAAGATACTTGATCTGCTGTCCAATCTTGACTACTCCCGTGCGCACTGGTATCGTAATTGACGATTTCGTTGGCTCAACATGGAAACGAAGGGGCTGCATGTTCACAAATGTGGAGTGAACGATGTGCTCCGAAACACTTGTGCCTAATTCAGCGTCATACTCCGTCATCAGAATAGCCACAGATCGCCGCCTATCCTGCTTCACGGAGCGAGCAAGCCTCCGACTTTCTCATTCTATGATGAGACATGGGAGTCTAACACTTTATCGCTTACTCGTGGTTTCACCGTCCTTCAATAGCTCTCCAAGGGTGCTCGCGACAATAGCCTGCGTTGAGTCGACGAGCTGCGTCATTTCCGAGATTCTCGTTCACATGTGCCGGACCATAACAATCTGCCATTTGTCACTCTCATTTATATCAATGGATCCCCCTATCTGATGCCCGTAAATTTGCTATAATCATTCCCCTTTCACCTCTGCTCCACTTATGTACTTTGCTTATTGTGTCATGTGTTCGCAATGCCACTAGGTGGCACTGAATGTCACTGTGATAAGTGGTCATTAAGTTTCGGGATACCAGTGTACTTCGTACGCTGTGTCAACCACTGAATTATAAAGAGAAAGTTGTTTCTAAACCTTCGTCTGTCAGTTGTGGCAATGCAATCCGTGTCATAAAATCGAGAACTATGAACCTACACGCCTGTGCAAGCCAGAAGTAGAGAGCGGTAAGGGTGCACATCTTGCCCGCGGTTTAGACAGCATTCTTGCTTCTGCCACTGCCCTTTCTTTCCATTTGTTGCATGCTGATGACATATTTATGACAAATTCTGAGAACGAGCTATAAATATCAATCCCTCTTTTGAAGTTTATTGGAAATGATTGTAACTTTTAAGATAGCAGTAAATAAAACTAAGACAGTGGCGTTGCATGGGAAATACCAGGTGCAGAACAAAACTGTAACTTAAGATCAGATTTTGGAACAAGTTCAGCACTACAATTACCTATCGAGCTGTATTACCTTTATTTTTAACGAAGATAGGTAGGTAGGCATTAAATTATAGAGGTTCCAGAGTATAAAATCAAAGATACACGAACAGACACGAAACCAAAATTCTGTACGTTGGCAGCTGCACAAGTTTTACGTCCTGAATCCTGGATTATGAAGAGAAAAGATTGTAGCCATGTTCAGGTGGCTGAAATGAAACTTTTTCAGTAGTCAAAAATTGCACTAAGTTCAAAGGAAAAGTCAAGAAAACATTAGACATCAACTGAATACATTTGCAGTACATCACAAAATAGACGAATTTAAATAAAACTGAAAGGATTATCTGGAGTGACTGGAAGAAACAATAATTGCAAATACGGCTTTATAATATAAAACCAAAGGAACGAGGGATGTAATAGTGCCAGTTGAAACGTGCAACTGAGGCCTGAACAGGTCGATAGGTCCCGTGTGTGTGAAAGACAAAAGGTGACCTTCACGAGGATTGAGAATGCATTCACTGGCATTTTCGGCAAGATGTGGTTCGCAAGTTTTGATACGAATACTTTACGGTGAAGTGAGGTGAGTTTTCCACGTATCTTCCTAGTGCTTTCTGGTTCAAGTCACGCCATCTTTTTATTCAACCTCCAATAGTGTCTCAGTGAGTCCCTGGAGGGTGGTATATCAGACGTAAAGTACGAGTGGCCGTGCTTTCTGATCCGGGACTTACGGACGTTAAGAAAACTGTCACTGGATTACCCTAGTGAGTCGTCGCGTAGAATATCCTCCTACCTGTTTCGCCGCAAAGCTGTCGTAATTGATGTACCTCGCAGAAGCCGTACGAGCGCTGTCTAATTCTCTGGAAAATGTAGTTCTACGTCCTATAATTTCCAGGTGATGAAACCGGGAAGCTGCGTTACTTGAAATAATGTTCGTGTTGATTTATGGAAACACTGTCATCTGATAATAAATGTAACACTATGTTACTTAATGATTCAAAACCAGCAATTTCTTTAGAACATCGTCTTACGACAGAATTAGATCCAAAGGCTCCTATCGGCGACTGTCGACTATGACGCGCGGTCTAGATCTCATATACTTGCAATCGCGAAACATCGTAACTGTTCGAGCGACTTGTTGTCTTAAAAATTGTTGTTTGCTTTATTGAAATAACTGTTTTTTTGCATCGTAATATTGTTGTAAGTACTTATGTCGAATAGGCTCGTTCTAATATCTGCAGTGGAAAAATAGCCTTTATTAGTGAATATTTGTTGAACAAAATCACGTGCTTCGCGCCAGGAGGGCTGTGGTTTCGTTACGTATGGTGCGCTAGTGTGACTGTCTTTCTCACCGCTAACCTCCACACCTCACCCCACCGTCTATCGACGTTGCCAGATGGTCCAGCGGCTACTTCTGCCTGCGGAAAACTGAACTGCATACCTTCTACAGTGCTGCCTCAGTTTATTGAATGCTACTGATAATCGCAGGTGTAATACAACATGTAAATCTGGAATATAGGGAAATAAAACATGTTTTGAAAATAACGGGTACCTTATACAGATCTTTAGGTTCTTCAGTGTGCAATGGGACAGGCCTCAGAGTCGCCGTCGCAACCAGCTGAGGGGTATGCAGGTGAGCAGCCTACAATATTTTGCAGCTGGGCATTAAAATAACGCCGGCCGGCATGGCCGAGCGGTTCTAGGCGCTGCAGTCTGGAACCGGGCGACCGCTATGGTCGCAGGTTCGAATCCTGCCTCGGGCATGGATGTGTGTGATGTCCTTAGGTTAGTTAGGTTTAAGTAGTTCTAAGTTCTAGGGGACTGATGACCTCAGATCTTTAGTCCCATAGTGCTCAGAGCCATTTGAACCAGCCATTAAAATAACGCTAGCGTATCATTCTGCAACGTATCTGCCTACTACAGCAGTGGCTGGGATTTGTACAAGCTCTACCACGACGTTGAGTTTCCAACGTCGGCTGCGGGAAGCGGATTCCTGTCACAACACAGCCAGCCGGAACGAGTATAAATGACTCCCGCTCAACTTCAGCAGCACTTCGACTTCTATTGGCGACGTAACAGTCTCCGCATCAGTCATCGCTGCACTGGGTGGCCGAGCAGCTACGACCTTGTCAAGCAGCGTCATAAGCTAGGCGAAACCGCTATGAGATGACAGATAGACATAATGGTCCTGGGCCTCGAACTGGCAGCGCCATGGTGTGGCCACCAATTGGACGTCATTGTCTAGCACTATAATCAGTCTCCGGGAGTGCTCCTGGGTTCAACATGGGAAGTCGGCACTAGCTTGACGATCACTTGGGCGGCGTGCGGTGTCAGCCTCCTCAGAGTTTCTGTAAAATGGGAAGTCAACTTGCATCATGAAGGACACTGTCGCCGGTAACCGCTGTTAGGCTGTGGCAGGACTCTGCTGCCTCGGTTTCTCACTCGCCGCCCGCTAGTCACGGACGGCTCCTGGACGCAGTCCCCGACCACCTGTATCGAAGTAGCGATAAATAAGGAATATTGTCAGTCTGTAAGCAATCTGTAGAGGGAATAGGAAAAGTGGAAGACCGAGAACGGATTAAAAAGACTGTAAGACAGGGATGTAATCTTTCACCCTTCCGTTAAATACATGTAATGAAGAACCAATGAGGGAAATAAAAAAAGGTTTCCGGGCTGTAATTCAAATTCAGGGTGAAAGTATATCAATGTTACGATTGCCTGTTGATTCTGCTATGCTTAGTGAAAGTGAGGAAGAATTACATTATCTTTTGAATGCAATGAACAGTCTTATCAGAGCAGAATGTGGATTCAGACTAAATCGAAGAAAGACGAAAGTAATGAGAAGTAGCTGAAATGAGAACAGCGAGGAACTTAACATCAGGATTGATGATCACGAAGCAGATGAAAAATGGCTCTGAGCACTAGGTCATCACCCCGGCCGGCACGAAGCAGATGAAGTTAAGGAATTCTACCACCTAGAATGACCGAAAACGGACGGAGCAAGGAACACATAAAAAACAGACTAGCTCCGGTAAAAAGAGCATTCCTGGTTAAGAGAAGTGTACTGCTATCAAACGCACACTGATGCGCCAAAGAACCTGGTATACTTTCCGAATGTCGTGTAGGGCAACCGCGAGCACGCAGAAGTGCCGCAACACGACGTGGCATGGACTCAACTAATACCTGAAGTAGTGTTGTAGGGAACTGACAGCATGAATCCAGCAGATCTGTCCATAATTCCGTAAAAGTAGGAGGGAGTGGAGATCTCTTCTGAACAGCATTTTGCAAGTGATCCTAGATACGCTCAATAATGTTCATGTCTGGAGAGTTTGGTAGCCAGCGGAAGTGATTTAACTCAGAAGAGTGTTCCTGGAGTCATTCTATAGCAATTCTGGACGTGTCGGATGTCACATTGTCCTGCTGGAATTGCTCAAGTCCGTCGGAATGCACAATGGACATGAATGGATATACGTGATCGCACAGGATGCTTACATACGTATCACATGTCAGAGTCGTATCTAGATGCACCAGGAATCCCATATCACTCCAACTGCACACGCCCCACACCACTACAGAGCCTCGACCAGCTTGCAAAGTCCCCTGCTGCAGTGCAGGATTCATGGATTCATGAGGCTGACTCCATACCCGTACACGTACATCCCCTCGACACAATTTGAAACGAGACTCGACCGACCGGGCAACATTTTTTGCAGCCATCAACAGACTAATGTCGGGGGCAGGCGAGGCGTAAAGCTTTGTGTCGTGCAGTCATGAAGGGTACCCGAGTGGGCCTTCCGCTCCGAAAGCCCACATCGATGATGTTTCGTTGAATGGTTCGCACGCTGACACTTGTTGATGGCCCAGCATTGAAATCTGCAGCAATTTGCGGAATGGTTGCACTTCCGTCACGTTGAACGATTCTCTTCAATCGTTGTTGGTCCCGTCCTTGCAGGATCTTTTCCCGACCGCAGCGATGTCGGAGATTTGATGTTTTACCGGATTCCTGATATTCACGATACACTCGTGAAATGGTCGTACGAGAAAATCCCCACTTCATCGCTACCTCGGAGATACTGTGTCCCATCGCTCGTGCGCCGACTATAACACTACGTTCAGACTCACTTAAATCTTGACAACCTGCCATTTTAGGAGAAGTGACCGATCTAGCAACTGTGGAAGATACTTGTTGTCTTATATAGGCGTTGCCGATTGTAGCACCGTATTCTGCCTGTTTACATAGCACTGTATTTGAATACGTATGCCTATACCAGTCACTTTGGTTCTTCAGTGTAGGTCTTCATTCGAGGAAGAAATTCTGAGAATGTACTTTTGGGGCATAGCATTGTATGGTAGTGAACCATGGACTTTCGGAAAACCGGAACAGAAGAGACGAAGCTTTGAGGTGTTGCGTGACAAAGAAAATTTGAAAAATAGGTAGACTGATAAGGTAAGGATAAGGATGTTCTGAATAGAATCGGAGAGAAAAGGAATATGTCGAAAACACTGACAAGAAGAAGGGAGAGAATGGGATAACTCACGTGGTACTAGAGGGAACAGTATAGTGTAAAAACTATAGAAGAAGACAGAGGTTGGGATACATCCAGTAAATAATTGACGACGTAGGTTGCAAGTCCTAGTCTTAAGATGAAGAGGTTGGCACAAAAAAAGAAAAAAAGAACAGGCATTTTTGATTCTTCGCCCGCCGTGGCACTGGAAGACACCCTATACGACAACTCGTGTACACGTCATCTACAAGTGTCCCATCAAATGTTTAACGTAACTATTGTTTGTAATATCAAATTCGATGTAACTAATAGTGAAAAGATGCGAAACTATCCACTATGTTTTTCCCTACCCAATATTTACGAAACTAGGCCTAGTTTTCTCTAGATTTCAAACAACGAATCAGAATACGATAAAATTAACTTACCCATAGGCCAAGGATGGTGTTATAAACAATCAATTTTGCTGCTCCGTCTGAATGCACAAAGACATTCAGTAGTGAAGCATTGGAAAAACCATCACAACTCTGGAAACATCGTGCTTAATCTAAACTTGTCTAATAGCTAATAACCGAACACTGACGTGCGCAGGGGACACACTTTTCCATGAACATGTTCACCACATGAACACAAGCCAAAATGTAGAAGTGGGACGTGCGTGTACAAAACAGATTCACACCTCTGGTTGCTTTACAAATGACTTAAAATGCTAAATACTAGACGTTAAGCACGTGAATGAGAAAAAGTTACAAAAGATTTGAAATTATGCATGAAGTTTGTCGGAAGTTGCTAAGTATTTCATTATGAAACACTGGTGAATATAATCTCGGTAATTTGCGCTTAATTATGAGCAAAAGAATGTTCTTCCCAAATCTCAATTTTTATTACGCCATGCTCCTGAACTATGTGTCGTACAAATATACCATTTTGCACGAAATTCAGTGAAACATGTACATACTGTCTGCAGAATGTGTTGCGAATAGAGTTAGTAACGAAAAAGGTAATAAATTAAAACGTCATACCTAATGCAGTTTTACTGTACATCATTTTAAGCAAAATTTATTTTTTGACGTTTCTACATCTGCATCTACATCTACATTTATACTCCGCAATCCACCCAACGATGTGTGGGGGAGGGCACTTTACGTGCCACTGTCATTACCTCCCTTTCCTGTTCTAGTCGCGTATGGTTCGCGGGAAGAACGACTGCCGGAAAGCCTCCGTGCGCGCTCGAATCTCTCTAATTTTACATTCGCGATGTCCTCTGGAGGTATAATTACGGGGAAGCAATATATTCGATACCTCATCCAGAAACGCACCCTCTCGAAACCTGGACAGCAAGCTACACCGCGATGCAGAGCGCCTTCCTTGCAGGTAGATCATGTGCAGTGAGCACATGTCTGATAATGTATCACCTTTCCACACAAAACTTGAAATATAAAGACGTACAACAATCACGTCGAACATAATGTGATAAGCAACAAGCTGTGTTGGAGTCTAAACAGTGTCACTCATCTAGGCTGCAAATCAGCAGGAAATAGAATACGATTTCCACTGATTGCAGTTTCTAAACAAACTTATGGTGATGCAGTTTTGCTTCGCAATGACCAACGCTCTTGCTAAAGGCAGAACCTGATTGAAGTTCGTGTGTAAAGATATGAAAAAGAATACAAAGACACGAATTCAGTCTCACTTTTGGACCTGAATTTAAAAATGTTCGATAGGATACTTGAAGGACGACCTGGGCGGCCAAATCACTCTCTCGAATTGTCCAGAATGTTCTTCAAACCAATCGCGAACAATGGCGGCCCTGTTACATAAAAATTCCTACGCTGTTTAGGAGGCCGGCCGGTGTGGTCGAGCGGTTCTAGGCGCTTCAGTCTGGACTCGCGCGATCGCTACGGTCGCAGGTTCGAATCCCGCCTCGGGCATGGATGTGTGTGATGTCCTTAGGTTAGTTAGGTTTAAGTAGTTCTAAATTCTAGGGGACTGATGACCTCACATGTTAAGTCCCATAGTGCTCAGAGTCATTTGAACCATTTGTTTGGGAACTTGGCGTTCCTCAATGGCTGTAAATGGTCTCCAAGCAGCCGAACATTCAGAGGACCCAGTGTATTCCATGTGAACACAGTCCCCATAATTATGGAGCCGCCGCCAGCTTGCACAGTGCCTCGTTGACAACTTGGATCCATGCCTTCATGGAGGCTGCGCCACACACGAACCCTACCCCGTCTTACTAACTCAAATCGGAACTTACGTGACCAGGCCATGGTTCCCCAGCAGTCCAGGGGCTGTTGGCAAAGGCACTCTCTTCGGTCGTCTCCTGCCATAGGTCATTAACGCCAAATTTCGCCGCACTGTCCTAACGGATACGTTCGATGTACGTCTCACACTGATTTATTTAATGCCGGGATTCTTGTCTATTAGCTCTGACAACTCTACAGAAACGCCGCTGTTCTCGATTCTTAAATGAAGGCAGTCGGCCACTATCTTGTCCGTGCAGAGAGGTTACGCCTAAAATTTATATTCTCGATACACTTTGGACACTGTGGATCGCGGAATGTTGAATTCCCTAACGATTTCTGAAATGGCATGCCCCATGCGTCTGGCTCCAACTACCGGGTGATCAAAAAGTCAGTATAAATTGGAAAACGGAATAATGTAGCTAGAGAGGTACAAATTGACACACATGCTTGGAATGACATGGGGTTTTATTAGAACCAAAAATAAACAAATGTTCAAAAAATGTCCGACAGATGGCGCTTCATCTGATCAGAAAAGCAATAATTAGCATAACAAAGTAAGACAAAGCATAGATGATGTTTTTTACAGGAAATGCTCAATATGTCCACCGTCATTCCTCAACAATAGCTGTAGTCGAGGAATAATGTTGTGAACAGCACTGTAAAGCGTGTCCGGAGTTATGGTGAGGCACTGGCGTCGGATGTTGTCTTTCAGCATCGCTAGAGATGTCAGTCGATCACGATACACTTGCGACTTCAGGTAATCCCAAAGCCAATAATCTCACGGACTGAGGTCTGGGAACCGGCGAGGCCAAGCATGACGAAAGTGGTGGCTGAGCACACGATCATCACCAAACGACGTGCGGAAGAGATCTTTAATGCGTCTAGCAATATGGGGTGGAGCGCCATCCGGCATAAACATCGTACGTTCCAGCAGGTGTTCATCAGTCAGGATGGGGATGATGCTATTCTGTAACATATCGGCGTACCTCTCACCCGTCACGGTAGCAGTACTGATGTTTTGCTATCCAGCGCCATCTGTCGGACATTTGTGAACTTTTTCTTTGTTCTAATAAAACCCCATGTCATTCCAAGCATGTGTGTCAATTCTTACATTTACATTATTCCGTGGTTTATTAAGTTTTCAAATTTATACTGACTTTCTGATCACCCGGTACAATTCCGCGTTCAAGTTCTGTTAATTCCCATTGTGGGTTCCATAATCTCGTCGGAAACCTTTTCACAGTAATGAGCGAGTACAAGTGACAGCTCCGCCAGGGCAGCGCCCTTTTGTACCTTGTGTACGTGGTACTATGTAGATATTGCTATCCCACGACTTTTGTTACCTCACTGTATAGCCAGAACATTTGGGCGTCATACACGAGATTTCTTCAAATTGAGAATTCGCTGAGGGCTTACGCCTAGGGCCCCACTCCTAGTACGTCCATCATGTTAATATCTATTGATAACTCCTAATGTTGAATTAATGTTGTGAAT
Source organism: Schistocerca nitens (assembly GCF_023898315.1). Taxonomy (NCBI): domain Eukaryota; kingdom Metazoa; phylum Arthropoda; class Insecta; order Orthoptera; family Acrididae; genus Schistocerca; species Schistocerca nitens. The sequence continues at coordinate 326,134,776 of NC_064617.1, forward strand.
CTCAGTATGAGGTCCCAGTAGCGGTCACTCAACGTCGCGAGCGAAAAGCATCTCGGGCAGGCAAATCTACGTGTGGCGTGGAAGGTCACGGCCCGAGGTGCCGGCAATCAGCGACTACCGCACTGCCAGATCGATATCGCGTGCGGTCCGCCTGCAGGGGCACACACCACCGCCCAGCCAAAGGCGAATCACTTACCTGCCCCACTCGCCCTCGCACTCCCTGGCAACAAGCCGTGATTTGCAGGTATTGGCCGAGGAGTCAGCGCCCTGACAAGGCTCAGAGTCCAAGAATTTTGTTTCATCCGGGCCATTCGTAGAACTAAGGTAGCAGTCATTGTGACATCTAATTTTGTGTGGGATTTCCTGGAGCTCCAGTTGTAGAGGACTTACATACTATTACTGCCGTGCGAGAATTCACGCGCACGGATGTAAGTAGAGTTACTAAAGTTTGTACCTGTAGTTCGATGTAAGTATTGTCAGAATAGTTGTAGTAATTCTGTACGAGAGGCTTCCTTAGGCACAGTCATTCCTTAATCGTTTTCCAGTCGCTATGATCAGGTTCAACAGATGCAGTCTAACAGAATGTTACGAATAATTTGAGAAAGAGACCTATAAAAAGCTAGGGAAGTTTGTGCAGTTTTCATTGACTTTAAAAACCTCTGATGGAAATCGGTGGACTCAACTTTAAATATCCTGAAGCAGAACTGGAAAGAAAGGATACAAATATGAGGTCTATACAAGATGTCCAAATTTACCTTGACCACCCCAAAAGACTTCTTGTATAGTTTCAAAATAAAAAGAAATCAACAAATGTTGTTTGGCTGTCACGGAGAAGTTAGCCACCACGCCTGTCTTGCTCGTCACTTCATTCATTACTAATATATCAACAGAAGTGCGTCTTTTTTAAGTAGTGCCCTTTATCTTTATTCGGAAATCCACTTTCCCTCCACAAAACCTGTTCAAAATAATTGGACATTCACGTAAATACAAAGTTGTTAAATACGTGACATAAAATTGACTGGTGGGATGGAAGGGTTGGGGGTGGGGGGAGGGGGGGAATTTATTATTTACACAATACGAGTCCGTGATCTGGTACCAGAGAAATGGACGCACAACTTCAGACGTGAAGTCCTAATGCCGCTACATTACCATCCGAACGTATAGCTGCCAGTGGATGTTTTCAAGATACTCACCAGTCAGTTAAGCAGTAGCAGCGAATAGTATCGTAGGATAGCACACAAGTCAAAGACATGTTCTTCAATAGGACTTTTGGAACACCAGTGAAATATTGTGGTCTAAGAAGAGACTTAAAAGTACATGAAACAATCTTCATGATCACCCCATACGATGAATCGTGCACGGACAATGTATACATTTCTAGAGTTCAAAATAATTCAAATTCAAATTCCAAAGAAAGGCAGGTGGTGACAAGATTGAATATTACCGAATCATCAGTGTAGTAAGTCATGGCTGAAAATTGCTGACCCGAATTATTTACAGAAGATTGAAAAGATCGATAAATTTCGATATCAGGGTAGCTCATTTTGGGTTCCGGAGAAATGGCAGGAACAAAAGAGGCAATAGAGATCCTGCGACTTACGTATTTTGGAACATAGGTTAAGGAAAGGCGAACCTACATTTATAATAATTGTAGATTTAAAGAAAGATTTTAATAGTGTTGAGCGGAATACTATGAAATTATGAAGGTGGAAGGGACAAAATACAGGGAATTACAAGTTATTTACAAATTATACAGAAACAAGACTAGGTTTATAAGAGTCGAGAAACATGAAAGGGGAACAGTAGTTGAGACGGGAGTGAGACAGGGTTATAGCCTATCGTCAGTGTTATACAATCGCAAGCCGTGGAGGAAAGAAAGACTTTGAGGTTTCCCAATAACATTGTAATTCTGTTAGAGATGGCAAAGGATTTGTAAAAAGAGATGAACGAAAAAGATTGTGTATTGAGAGTAAGATGAACATCAACAAAAGTAAAACAAGGAGAATGGAGTTTAGCCTAATTAAATCAGCCGTTGCAGAGGCAATCAGACTAGGAAATGAGATATCAAAAGTAGTAGATCAGTTTTGGTATTTGAGCAGAAAACAGCTTATGATGGCCGATGTAAAAAGGATATAAAATACAGAGGGAAACACGTTAATTTGAATATCAATTTAAGTTTGAGAAATTCTTTCACAAAGATATTTGTCTGCAATGGAACCTTACACGGTAGCGAAATATGAATTGGAAACAGTTCAGACAAGAAGAGAATGGGTAGATTGAGTAACTATTGAAGGGATTCTGAATCGAGACTGAAAAAAAAAAAAAACCTATGCCACAAACTGACTAAAAGAAGGATTCGGTTGATAGGATACATCTCAATTAGGGATCAGTATGTTTGGCAGAGGAGGGGGGTAAGGGTAAAATTTGTAGTATGAGACCAAAGGCTGAATACAGTAAATAGGTTCAAATGAGTGAAGGTTCCGGTAGTTGTTCGGAGATGACGTGTCTTGCGCAGCACAGATTAGTATTTCGAGCCATCTTTGGACTCAAGACCAAATCAACAACAAGAAGTGAACACGTGATCACCTATCTGATACATGTAACATTGATTCTATTTCCAGTATGTTATAAAACAAGTCACGATCGTTTTGATGTAGATACTGATCTAGGAATCTCTCAAAGGAAAAGTAATTGGTTGGTGTCATAGTCTCACCGATACTGAGTTCCCCTTTCTCACCCGTTCACAAGAGCAGCAGCAAAGTCCTTCCTACACGACACCTGGCACATTACTTCAGCGCATAAAACTTTGTAGCGTACTATTAAATTCCTAGTCCACCAAAACTTGGTCATTGACATTTGACAGAGCACTGACTGATCTGAGCTCACAGAAGACAGCAGGGGTCAATAAGATCTAGCCGGAGTTAACGGAAGCTGTGGGATGTGTAATAACTATAAGGTAATGTGACTTGGTGTCAAAAATGAGAGATGTATGACTTACCTTCAGATTTTCAGTAAATCGTTACCTTCACATTACAAAAAACCGGAGGTGTGGATGAACGTGAAAACTGTCGAAAGATTAGTCATAAATAAACTGCCAATGTCACATCGAAGGAAGAAAAGAAAAGTTGGACTTGCTCGAAGAAGACCATTTTGGTTTCGGGAAGGGAAAAGGTAGCAGAGAAGGAATTATTTAGTCTGGCTACAGATTCCTACAATTATCTGCCACGTGGCAAGTGGACGTTGTTTAACTCAACAGTCAGTCGAATGTTTTAAAGTTTGTAAGTAAGAATGCTTAAATAATACGGTGTCATGCACTCACGGGTACATGGAAAGCAAGATTTGTATTCATGTCGTAGCTGGACAAAACAGAGACGAGACAACTTGAACTAGCTATTCCATCTGATAAATGCTGCAGGTGAAATGACAGCTTGAAATCTCTATCAACAAATAACACAGAGACAAGGATACACATAGTGACCTGTTAATGCAACGTAACCTTAACAAACGGCCATGTGTTTTAAGAGGGAAACAAGCTGTTATTATTTTAATATTTTCAATTTATTTTTCGATAGCTGTAAATCAGTTTAATTTTACTAATTCACTTCGACAGTATGATATAGTTCCATCGAATTCATGCAGTGACAATATTCAAAAGTTGGCTTCGATGGAGGACTGCTTGCCACTGCTGAAAGTCACGTTTGATTTATCGACATTGCTAGTCGCAGACCTACGTAAATTTGATACTGTCTCAACCTATATGCCAGCACAAAGAGCCACTTGATAATGTATTTAAAATGTAGAGAAGTTTAACTGGGAAAAGGTTCGAACTTTGATGAAGTTATCGTTCCGATACTTGAGAAGCTGCTACGAGCACGTGTTCCCTTTTCAATCGTATCGTGGTAACTGTAAGACTTACTCGCAATTTAAGGAGCTCTGGACGCTGCGAGATGCTACCATATCCGTCATGGACGACATTCGACCGTATCGTATACACATGGAAAATGTCTATCATCGTCTCGCCGACGTTGTTGTTGTGCTCTTCAGCCCGAAGATTGATTTAACGCAGCTCTTCACGATACAATCCTACGCTTTGCAAGCCTTTTCATCTGTGTATAATAGTGCAATCTACATCAATTTTAACCTGTTTATTGAATTCGTGATCTGTTCTCTACCTACAATTTTTCCCCTCCATACTTCTCTCCATTATTAAACTGTTGTTGTTGTGGTCCTCAGTCCAGAGACTGGTTTGATGCAGCTCCCCATGCTATTCTATCTTGTGCAAGCTTGTTCATCTCCCAGTACCTACTGCAACCTACATCCTTCTGAATCTGAATAGTGTATTCATCTCTTGGTCTCCCTCTACGATTTTTACCGGTTCCTTAATACCTCAGTATGAGTCCTGTCAACCAATCCCTTCCTTTAGTGAAGTGATGACGTAAATTTCATTTACCCACAGTCCCATTCAGTACCTCCTCATTAGCTATACCTACCCAACTAAGCCTCAGAATTCTTCTGCAGTAACAAATCCCAAAGGTGCTATTGTCTTCCTTTCTGAACTGCTTATCGTCCACATTTCACATACGTACAAGGCTGCTCTCCAGACAAATACCTCCAGAAAAGACTTCCTTTTAAATATCTATCCTATGTTAATAAATTTATCTTTCTCAAAAACGTGTTTCTTTCTATCGCTAGTCGCCATTTCACATTCTCTCCAATTCGGCAGTCTTCAGCTATCTTGCTTCACAAACAATAACACCAAGCTGCTACTTTTAGTATCTCGTTTCCTAATTCAATTCCACCATTACCGCCCGACTTAATTCAAGTACATCCATTATTCCTTGTCTTACTTTCGTTGATGTTCGTCTTATGACCTCTATTTGAGACACCCTTCAGTTTTTCAACTGTTCTTGTAACTCCTTTGCTGTTTCTGTGAGGATCGTAATGCGAACAGCAAAAACAAAAGTTTTTATTTCTTCCTCTTGACCTTAAATTCACTTCTGAAATTCATTATTAGTTTCTTTCGCAGCTTCATCACTTGAGATTAGACAACGACAGGGAGAGACTTATAAATCTGCTTCACTTCCTTCTTAACTACAGATACCTTCTCATGTCCTTCGACTCTTGTAACTGCAGTTTGGTATCTACATACTATCATTAGCTTTATCTAAAGCTAAGCCCCAAACGTAGATTTCCCTTTCTTTAACATAACCATGACGTACCCAATATAACACCAATAACGACAAAGATTTTAGAGCTTAACTCCATTGCGAAACTGATCCCAACAATGCCTGACGATAACTGATGTGAAATTGACGCGGTCAGCCCGCGTATATGTCGAACATGAATTCTGCCAGAAGATGATGGTGTATCATTACATGACCATTTTGAATGTATGATAGTAATTCCGTGTGCGCAGCAAACTGTAATCGACATTCCCTGCACAGGCACAAACAGACAAAATGCATCCTTCGGGTACATCTGTGCCCTGCAGCGCAACTTAGTGACTCTGAAACAAAGACGTCCCCTGGCTGCGAGTCCTCGGGAAGAAATCTCTAACCTGGGAACTGTTGCGTCTGCCTAACTCGTACCATTAAACTGTGATTTCATCCAATCAGAAACATGTATCTACACTCACGGAATTCAATTTATTAATGCAAAGCAGCCGTTCTTACTAAAAGTGGTTTCACGGAATGACTTCCTAGGAAACCAGCTCTCTTTTGCCCAGTTGCTTTTTAACTCGATTAATTACGCTACATTATTCACAATTGCTTTAAACTGATTGGATGGGCTTGTAATCAGATTATCGTCTTCGACTATTATGAGTCACCAAAGCTAAGCAGTACAGACGCAAAAACAAAATTACAACGTATTCATTGTAGAAAGTACAGTGCCATTAACTAGTATCTTTGTCATTTGACACCAACTGCGGCAGCTGCTCATGCGTCGTACTTAAAACATAGGGGTTATAATCGTAGAGAGCGCATGACCATGCCTAATTTACATGCACGGAAAGTAGAATTTAAAATATTCCTGAGCCCTTTGGTTTACACGGAGACATACGACATTCAGTGGGCCTTCGCTGACAAATGAATTGTATGTATTCGACAATCACGTTTTTACAAGAAATGTATTCGCAACTAGGAATACGAACAACCATCAGCTGCGTAAGGGAATGACGAGAGTGAAAATTTGTACTGGATAGGGTCTTGAACCCGGATTTCCCGCTCTACACGAGCTGTCGCCTTAACCAAAAAATGGTTCAAATGGCTCTGAGCACTATGGGACTTAACTTCTGAGGTCATCAGTCCCCTAGACCTTAGAACTATTTAAACCTAACTAACCTAAGGACATCACACACATTCATGCCCGAGGCAGAATTCGAACCTGCGACTGTAGCAGTAGCGCGGTTCCAACTGTAGCGCCTAGAACCGCTCGGCCACACAGGCCGGCTGTCGCCTTAACCGCTTTGGCTATGCGTGTAAGACGCACGACCAGACACAAACTTCCATATATCGTTGTTCCTACGTCACAGTCTGTACTCCTACACACATTGCGTAATCCCCGTACAGGTGAGAACATTTTAATCTACACGCTGCCTGGTATTGCCGGACGAATACGATACTGCAGTGCCTATGTTGCCTTCAGCAGAGGCACTGCAATATAGTAACCACGTTTTTACTTATACTTAGTTAAATGATAACTAACTGACAACCTCAGCTGTCGACAGGTGTTGTTGATATACCTCGATGTGGACAGCTGAAAATGCGTGCCCCGACCGGGACTCGAACCCGGGAACTCCTGCTTACATGGCAGACGCTCTATCTATCTGAACCACCGAGGACACAACAGATGAATAGCGCGAGTGCAGGGACTTACCTCTTGCACGCTTCCCGTGAGACTCACATTCCCAACTGTCCACAATTCTACATATGTATTGTACCTTATAGACATTTGCCCACTCACTCATTACTCGCGCACGCTTTGGCGATTCCCGTAAGAGTTTGGGCAACCTGTGCGCATTCGCACATACGAAGGTCAATGGTTGGGTAGCCTTTAACTATATATACGAAGTTAGTTATCATTTATTCCAGGGAAAAGCTGCACGGTCATCAACAGCAACTGTTCTTTCGAGAACAAGTTACTGTCTTCGTATATATAATTAAAGGTTACCCAGCCATTGACCTTCGTCTGTGCGAATGCGCACAGGTTGCCCAAACTCTTACTGGAATCGCCAAAGCGTGCGCGAGTAATGAGTGGTTGGGCAAATGTCTATAAGGTACAATACATATGTAGAATTGTGGACAGTTGGGAATGTGAGTCTCACGGGAAGCGTGCAAGGGATAACTCCCTGCAATCGCGCTATTCATCTGTGTCCTCGGTGGCTCAGATGGATAGAGCGTCTGCCATGTAAGCAGGAGATCCCGGGTTCGAGTCCCGGTCGGGGCACACATTTTCAGCTGTCCACATTGAGGTATATCAACAACACCTGTCGGCAGCTGAGGTTGTCAATTAGTTACCATTTATTCCAGGGAAAAGCTGCACGGTCATCAACAGTAACTGTTCTTTCGAGAACAAGTTACTGTCTTCGTTTATACTTAGTTCTTTGATTTCTTTTCTGATCCACCCCCATTAAAGTCTTGAACAAACGTAGTCGGTCTGTTTCATCGAACGAGTGGTCCCCATGGTTCCGGTAACCACTTAACTTAGTTTCTTTAAATATTCAAAGCTGTTGTTGGAGACTTTCAATGAATTAAAAAATAACACTAAATTATAATTTTTGAAAAGTAGAATTATTCTTAAAATTGTATTTTCATGTGTAAGACAGGTTACCACACTCGCCTGGTACCAACATAACTGTTCCAAGAAGGCGTAACTAGGCCTAATCGATTCAGTCAGTTCTTGGGAGGAAGTCGAGTCATCCGGGTCTAGTGTTACGTAGCAGTTGAAACATTCATTCATTCTTTTGAGTGAAACTAGTCTGTGGAAGTAACCGAATGAAAACAGTCGTTTGTAGTTTTACGTATCACTAGGATTATTATTCAAAATGGTTAAAATGGCTCTGAGCACTATGGGACTTAACTTCTGAGGTCATCAGTCCCCTAGAGCTTAGAACTACTTAAAGCTAACTAACCTAAGGACATCACACACATCCATGCCCGAGGCAGGATTCGAATCTGTGACCGTAGCAATCGTGCGGTTCCAGACTATAGCGCCTAGAACCGCTCGGCCACCCCGGCCGGCGATTATTATTCATTCTATGTATAAAATGTATGTTTGACCGTCAGCTGCTTTTATTGTAAACCCAAATATAGACCGGTTTCAGTCACAGATCATTTTCGCGGATGAGGGTAAAACAGTTTAAGCCACAACATCACATCTGTCATTACTTAACTAATGGCCACGCCTCATGTGTGGAGCATGTCATGAATTTCAGTATACAGCACAAGAGTCTTAGAGGAAAACCTACTAATAACAAGCGTAAACAGAGCTGTTGATAATCACATTCCAAATTGTTTTCATTCATTCTCTTCTTTCGAGTGAAACCGGTCTCTGAGAGCACTATAAATGAAAACTGTAGACGCAGTCCGGAGCATTCACTTCTGAGCGAGAACACTCGATCCTTTTGGCACTGATAAATCGTTGTTCACTGGACTCTGCCATCCCCTGTCGTAAGTGTTATTGCCATTCCGATATTTTCCACTATTTGTCCACCGATAAGTGGCATTTAGGTCAGTTTCCCGTCCATTTTCCTGAACAGACGCTTTCTTAAGAGTGAACTTTGTGTCCATACCAGAATGCCGAAACGCTCAGTTGCATGGCAGTGTGAGAAATCATATGACTAAAAAAAGTCATCGTGTAGATAAATCCAATGCGATATTCAGTTTACAGTACCTGCAAATCGATGATTCATATTATTGAACTATATTAATGACAGAAAATAGATGTTTCTCGCAAAAAAATACTTCTGACAAGTAACAAGTGATAAATTCACCAAACAATTAAAAAACCTGTGTACGTTATATGTTTTTAGTTCACATCACCTCAGCATTCACCTAAAGAGAATTATCGCTGATAGGCGTAAACCGACGGAAACGTAGAGACAGAGCTTCAATAAATTTAAATAAAAAAGTTATTGTTGATTTATTAAAACACAAACTTATAATCTAACAGCTGTTATTAACTTTTTACCAAATTGTCCATATGTATTGCGAGAATGCCGAAAAATTTGTATTTAAGCAATAAATTTTTCTCTGAAAAAGTAGGCAGCCCTAATCACAGTACAACCGAAAAGGCTCAAAAAGTGTGTAAATGAAATAACCTGGAGACTGAGTGAAAACATCCATGAACGGTCGTAACTTTTAGAGAGTTGTGTCTGCCGCTTGCCTCGCAGTACGTGAAACCATTCAAACCTGGAGAGTGAGTGGAAACATTCTTATAGCTGACACGGGCGCAGAGACTTGTGAGAATACCGACTGGACCAGAAAACAATCGACTGGCCTGTCGTTGTTAGTCGGTCCTCCGATCATTAAGGTCTACGACCCATGAACAGGCACAGAAGACGATATCAAGTGACCCTCATGACCGATAGATTACTTCTGTAACAAGCGATAGATGATTACTTCTGTAAGAAGCTACCGGTTATATTTTTATTTTCATCTGGTGCCTCCAACTGTATACCTTTTGCTGTGCTCGTTCTTTTAACAGGAAATTGTAAGAGAGTCCAACCCGGCTACCAAATCGTTCAGTCAGCAAGCCTGAGGCTCGATGGGAAACTGCGAACTCGCGACCCACGGTATGAATACAAGCGCGTCATTTTAAACTTCTGTAGACGCTATAGACTGAAGTAACAGGAAAAGAACTGCGGTGTGAAAACGTTCCTTAAGTTCCTATGGAGAAACTTCTTGCCAGTTCTTTGTAATAAGTAGGTGGCCTAGATGAATAAAATTTGTGGCAGTTTCCGAGGAAGGGCTGTTAGTAAAAAAAGAAAGCAACATTTAGATTTTTGTCAATGGCGAGATTCAATAAAGACACAATAAAAGTTCGGACAGCTTTCTTTTCAAGAAAACCTTCTCTTTATTTACCTTAGTCAGCTTGCAGAAGTAATTTGAGTCCCTAATATGGATGAACTGACGACAATTTGAGTCGAGATCCTCCAGCATACGTTTCCAGTGCCTTAACCACTACGCGACCTTAATCATTCTTTCTGCCAAAAAAAATGTTTCCCGTTAGTCCAAGTGTATCACCTAATTAAACCCTTGCCATACGAGTTAGTTCTACGAAATCCGTGCCCAAGCGATTGGAGATGTCGTGTACGAAACGGGAGTGACGCGCGAGACAATCATAGTACAGACGACTTGGGAACACTTATTATGTAGCTACGGTATTGTTTGCTTCACATGATATTGCTCTTACAGACGTCAGCACTAATTTAATTCTTGATCCCTTTTTATATACATTTATGTAATAAAATGTTTCGAACAATATTTTAATATTATTTGCACATAAATAATAATTAAATAGAAATTATAATACAGGGTGATTCAAAAAGAATACCACAACTTTAGGAATTTAAAACTCTGCAACGACAAAAGGCAGAGCTGAGCACTATCTGTCGGCGAATTAAGGGAGCTATACAGTTTTATTTAGTTGTACATTTGTTCGCTTGAGGCGCTGTTGACTAGGCGTCAGCGTCAGTTGATGCTAAGATGGCGACCGCTCAACAGAAAGCTTTTTGTGTTATTGAGTACGGCAGAAGTGAATCGACGACAGTTGTTCAGCGTGCATTACGAACGAAGTATGGTGTTGAACCTCCTGATAGGTGGTGTATTAAACGTTGGTATAAACAGTTTACAGAGAATGGGTGTTTGTGCAAAGGGAAAAGTTCTGGACGGCCGAGAACGAGTGATGAAAATGTAGCACGCATCCAGCAAGCATTTGTTCACAGCCCAGGAAAATCGACTCGCAGAGCTAGCAGAGAGCTGCAAATTCCACAATCAACTGTATGGAGAGTCCTACGAAAAAGGTTAGTTATGAAACCTGAACGTCAACTACCCGAGGCGATGGATCGGCCGCCAGGCAGCCCGTGACAGAGCACTTCATCACTGGCCTCCAAGAAGCCCTGATCTTACCCCCTGCGATTTTTTCTTATGGGGGTATGTTAAGGATATGGTGTTTCGGCCACCTCTCCCAGCCACCATTGATGATTTGAAACGAGAAATAACAGCAGCTATCCAAACTGTTACGCCTGATATGCTACAGAGAGTGTGGAACGAGTTGGAGTATCGGGTTGATATTGCTCGTGTGTCTGGAGGGGGCCATATTGAACATCTCTGAACATGTTTTTGAGTGAAAAAAACCTTTTTAAATACTCTTTGTAATGATGTATAACAGAAGGATATATTATGTTTCTTTCATTAAATACACATTTTTAAAGTTGTGGTATTCTTTTTGAATCACCCTGTATATTTAAGCGTCTTCAAATATGACCTCTTCAGAAAAAATGTAATAACACATATATTGTCAACACAAAGTGTGATTTCAGGAAGAAGTGCACACCTTGAACGACATAGCCCATAAACGCCAAATTTCACTGCACTTTCCTAACGGATACGTTCGTCGTACGTTCCACATTGCTTTCTCCTGTTATTTCGTTCAGTATTGCTTGCCTGTGAGCACTGACAACTATACGCAAACGCAGCTGCTCTCGACCATTAGGTGAAAAGCCCCGGCCACAGCGTAATACCTGAAATGTGGCACCTCTTGACACTATGGATCTCGGAATATTGAATATCCTAACAATTTCCGAAACGGAACGTCCCATGCATCTAGCTCCAACTACAATTCCACTGTCAAATTCTGATAATTTCCGTCGGAAGGCTTTTCACATGAATCACCTGAGTACGAGTGACAGTTCCGCCAATTCACTGCCTTTTGCACCCTGTGTGCTATATGTGCCATCATCTGACTTCTGTCAGGCGCTGCAGTCGGGTGGTCCCGGCGGAGGTTCGAGTCCTCGCTCGGGCTTGGGTGTGTGTGTTTGTCCTTAGGATAATTTAGGTTAAGTAGTGTGTAAGCTTAGGGAATGATGATCATAGCAGTTAAGTCCCATAAGATTTCGCACACATTTGAACACTTCTGTCACCTCGGAGTACCTTTCGTTTCCTCTGCACATGGATCACCTGAGTATAAATGCTAGCTCCGCAAATTCACTGCCCTGTTATACCTTGTGTATACGATACTACCGCAATCTGTACGTGCATTAGCTATCCCGCAATTTCTGTCATCTCATAGTATCATTCCTTTCTCTGATAGTGTATTTTTTTGGATAATGTACGTATTCAATAGAGCCGTATCGGACACATAAAAAAAGTTTGACTCGATTTTCGACCCCGCGTGTTTGAGTCGCGACGTTCAGAATTGATCCGCATTCGTTTCCAGTAGTCGAACCCGTCAAAGTACGGCAAGGAGTTCAGAGGATCACGACAGACTACATTTACAAAGAACCATCGCTTTCGATTAATGATGCAATGGTAAAGATTCCTTCAGGAAGACTGGAGCTTATTCCTCCTTATACATTCGTCTATTTGAATATTTGTTTGCTCTGTAAGAGACTCAAGAAAACGATTTTCCAGACCGGCATCATTTACACACATTGGTATCAGCACCATTTATTCACCATCTCTGCTACTGTAATTATGCCCTAATCACATCGTACAGAGCACTGTCTTTCTGTACAGGGAAGTTAACCAGCTGAATTAACGACCTTTTATCTATTACCCAACACAAGAACAGTTAAAATACGACATCAGGTTTATACAGTTTACACACAGGTAGCTCACACAGCTCGGTTATGGCGAGAGAAAGGACGTCCATCCAGGGAATAGAAAAGAAAATACTTTTAAAAACGTCATAGGTAGCAGTCGTCAATTGCTAGCAGACGCCCTGCGAGCAGTGCAAAAAGCGAAGAAAAAGATTATGCGCAGTATTCCACCTTTACAAAGAGTCTCTTCCAGTACGTATTTTATCCGAAATTATGGTCTTATGGATGTCTTTGTAAATACTTCACTGAAAACAACTTCCTTTAGAATATTTTTATAGGCTTCTCTCCTCATGTTTTCTAATACTGCTGATGTTCACTTAACTTTTAGCATTAATCAGTAGCGTAGAGTATCAAGTACTTTTAGTATATCTCTTTCCCTGGAAATGGAAATTTGCCGTGAGGTCTTATGAGACCAAACTCCTGAGGTCATCGGTCCCTGAGATTACGCACTACTTAACCTAATTTAAACTAACTTACACTAAGGGCAACACACATACCCATGCCCGATGGACGACTCGAACCTCCGACGGGGGAAGCCGGGCCTCTTTCCCTGCTTTCTCCGTTGTAAATATTACACTTCCAGTTCCAAATATAAGCAGATTTCGACTCTTAAATAAACCTTGTTTATCTTATTATATTTTCAAAAATGGTTCAAATGGCTCTGAGCACTATGGGACTTAACTGCTGTGCTCATCAGTCCCCTAGAACTTAGAACTACTTAAACCTAACTAACCTATGGACATCACACACATCCATGCCCGAGGCAGGATTCGAACCTGCGACCGTAGCAGTCGCGCGGCTCCGGACTGAGCGCCTAGAACCGCTAGACCACCGCGGCCGGCTTATTATATTTTTCTTAGTTTTTTCTTTGGTTATTTAATCTGGTCTCACCTATTAATTATGCCAATTATTTCATAACTACGTAGGCTTCCGTGGAGGATGTCATGATAAATAAAATTCTTCTGGGTCTCGTCATTGTATAACATATTTTAATTGTAAATTTAAAACCAACGCCGGCCGGTGTGGCCGAGCGGTTCTAGGCGCTTCAGTCTGGAAGCGCGAAACCGCTACGCTCGCAGGTTCGAATCCTGTCTCGGGCATGGATGTGTGTGATGTCCTTAAGTTAGTTAGGTTTAAGTAGTTCTAAGTTCTAGGGGACTGATGACCTCAGATGTTAAGTCCCATAGTGCTCAGAGCCATTTGAACCATTTTAAAACCAACATTTCGAACTTATTAAAACGGCCATCCTCAGGGCAAGCCTCGTTTTGGTGGAAGAAAGGTGGCTCTATTTATTGCAGACGATCGGTGTCAATACCTCATATTATTGAAACTTTATTGGTCCTAGAATATAACAGGGCTAGTCATGACTCAGTGGGGAGGGTGGGTTCAAATGGTTCAAATGGCTCTGAGCACTATGGGACTCAACTGCTGAGGTCATTAGTCCCCTAGAACTTGGAACTAGTTAAACCTAACTAACCTAAGGACATCACAAACATCCATGCCCGAGGCAGGATTCGAACCTGCGACCGTAGCGGTCTTGCGGTTCCAGACTGCAGCGCCTTTAACCGCACGGCCACTTCGGCCGGCGGGGGGGGTGGGAAATAACTCATTGGTATGCTACCAGGCTTGTACGTCATGGGTGTTAGTATAAAAATCGGTGCTTGGCTACTGGTGGTTAAGTTTTATTCGTGGTGTAAATGGAAACCCTGTGATAGTTTACCTGTAGCTGTTTGTTTAGGCCGTCGCGTCTTTTCACCGGTGAGGCTTCTACCCCGCGACCGCCTGCGGCCCGGTCCGCTAGACTGGTATGGCCGGCAGCCAAGACGCCGGAAGAGTGTAGTCGTTCTCTCTGTTGATGTTGTCTGAGTGCTTAATAATTTCAGTTCATATGGCTTTAAGCACTGTGGGACTTAACATCTGAGGTCATCAGTCCCCTAGACTTAGAACTACTTAAACCTAACTTAGCTAAGGACATCACACACATCCATGACCGAGGCAGGATTCGAACCTGCGAGCGTAGCTGCAGCGCGGTTCCGGACTGAAACGCCTAGAACCGCTCGGCCACACCAGCGGGCAATAATATCTGTCCCCTCTCGAATTTCGCGTGGTGCGTACAGGACTTTTTCGTCAGTACACAGCACTTCCTTGAACAAGACAGGCTGTTCACAGTCACAATGGTGTTCCGGTATCGCCAATTTATTATTCTGTGCTAATCACACGAACAATTCATGTTCTGCTACTCGTATGCTAACTGGTCTCCGAGTCTCCCCTATGAAGACAGCTCCGCACTCACAACGTATTTCATACATTCCAGCAATATTTAGCTTGTTGGCTGCTTCCCTGGTGGAATCTATCATGTCGTGGATCTTGCGGCTGCTGTGGAAAAGTGGTTTCAAAGGCGAAACCTGTGGCGTAGCTCCCTCACAAAAAAGAAAAGAAGAACAGAGGGAACTACGCGACGCGTTTCACGCCAATGGTTATAACAATGACATTATAAGAAAGGAAACCAAAGTCAACTGAAATATAGCAAGAGAAGATGGCAATGAAGAGAAACTTCTACTAGTGCACTCACAAAAGGAAACGAAAGAAAAAATGTGAAGAACGGGAGTGGGCAGGTAGACAACGTCCTCCGCCAAATGAAGTTTGAAACCGATTTTCCGTAGCAGCCACAGGATCCACAACATGATGGGTTCCACCAAGGAAGCAGCCAACAAACTAAAAACAGGAGGAGTGTATGAACTATGTTGACAGCAGACAACATGAATAGAGAGGACGGCTACAGAAGATGGTTCAAAAGGCTCTAAGCACTATGAGACTTCACTTCTGAGGTCATCAGTCCCCTAGAACTTAGAACTACTTAAACCTAACTAACCTAAGGACATCACACACATCCATGCCCGAGGCAGGATTCGAACCTGCGACCGTAGCATCGAGCGGCTATAGACTGTAGCGCCTAGAACCGGTCGGCCACCTCGGCCGGCCACGGCTACAGACTTACGGCGTCCTCGCTGCCGGCTATCCCAGTCCAGCGGACCACGGACGGTCGGGGGGCAGAAGCACCACTGAGCACGGACGCGACAGCATAAACAAACAACTACAGGCAAACTGTCAGAGGATTTCCGCGAGCACTAGGGAGAAAACGTGCAAACCAGTAGCCAAGCACTGGTTTTCAGACTGACACCGATCACCTACAGATCCGGGTAGCCCACCAATGGGTTCTTCCCCACACTCCCCCTTCCATCTTGACTAGCCCTATTATATTCTAGGACCAATAAAGTTTCAAAAATATGACGTATTGACACTGATCGGTTGCAATAAATAGAGCCATCTTTCCTCCACCAAAACGAGTCTTGTCCTGAGGAAAGCAGTAGCAGTAGGTCGAAAAGTTGGTTTTAAATTTATAATTAAATTATTTTGTACAACGACACGGCACAACGTAGAAGTTATTTCACTTCGTCAATGACATCATTAAAGTTTATTTTTTAACTGCTTTCATTTCCTTAACGTATGTTTTGTTCCATGCTACCGCTCGGTTCAGTTTCCAAAATTGGCGTTTAGCTGCACAAGTAAAACAGATTTGATGATAAATTACAATGTTGTCTCGAACGATTTTTAGCACGACTGTGTCATTCTTGAACCTGTGTTTTCATTGTTTGTAGTTAGAACCTGTGGATGTAGCGAACTGTCTTACCAGACATAGCTGTACTTTCTTATTTGATGACAATTTTCAAGGCGATTGCTTATCAAGCATGAGTCGCTGATAATGAGGCTTCGACATTGAAGCCAGTTGAGACCAAATAGATAAAGGAAAATACGAGGTATTTATATTTTTAAAACTATGTCATTCTAATTTTGAACATAGATGACCTTTAATTAAATTTTCTGTTATCTTCTTACTATCAGCACTGAAATCATTTAAAAATAGACCTATTTTTATTTCATTATTCTTCTGGTTTTCCTTCCGCGTTTGTTCCACCAAAAGGCAGAGAACATAGGTACTCGGTAATTATTCGCATTTCATATCTGGCAGGCCGGGGTGGCAGTGCGGTTCTAGGCGCTACAGTCTGGAACCGCGTGACCGCTACGGTCGCAGGTTCGAATCCTGACTCGGGCATGGATGTGTGTGATGTCCTTAGGTTAGGTTTAAGTAGTTCTAAGCTCTAGGGGCCTGACGACCTTAGAAGTTAGGTCCCATAGTGCTCAGAGCCATTTGAACCATTTTTTTATTGCTGTGGCCGTATGCCCCTCATGTCATCATGAACATCAGTTTCCCTTAAGGAGTTAAGAAGTGAAATCAGTCCGACAGTCACATGCCGCTCTTTAGCCACTCACATGGTCAGTAGAAGATGTATTTCCAGCCTAACCTTTGGCTAGATAAGAGTTCAACCTCACTTAAAACTATACTCTAGTTTCCAGAATGAGATTTTCACTCTGCAGCGGAGTGTGCGCTGATATCAGCTTCATATCATCGCACACTCCGCTGCAGAGTGAAAATCTCATTCTGGAAACATCCCGCAGGCTGTGGCTAAACCGTGTCTCCGCAATATCCTTTCTTTCAGGAGTGCTAGTTCTGCAAGGTTCGCAGGAGAGCTTCTGTAAAGTTTGGAAGGTAGGAGACGACATACTGGCAGAAGTAAGGCTGTGAGGACCGGGCGTGAGTCATGCTTCGGTAGCTCAGTTGGTAGAGCACTTGCCCGCGAAAGGCAAAAGTCCCGAGTTCGAGTCTCGATCGGGCACACAGTTTTAATCTGCCAGGAAGTTTCGTTTTTATACTCTAGTTAGTTATTGTTCAACAGCCGTTGATACAACACAGAATTATTCGTTCATCGTCTTGTAAATATGTTTTTTATGAATGATGCCTAATCACGCGATAGTTCACAAGTTTCTCTTCTTTGTTCGGTTGTGTTCGATCTACCTTTTAAGATACCAAATCAAGTGTACCAGTCATAGTAACCATGTAGTTCTTAAATCAGTCACAATTTTAGAAATTCAACTGGACTATCATCACCATTACATAATATTTTGAGGACAAACCTTCCAGATCTGTATCTAACCCCATTCGGCGTAATGCGTTGTTCTAAACGTTTAGGTTGACCAAAGCTTCGATACTTTGGAATGACGCCTGGGGAGATTCGTTGTGCACCTGTCGGATTTATCTTATATTCCTCATAACAGTCTCTCTGCTGAGCTTTGTGTTGACACTGCTTTAAATTGCGATCTTATTTCTTCTCGTTCACTAAACGTGGGATATCTACGTGGAAACAGCGTACTTTTTTCAACTTACTATACCGGTACGTTACAGAATAAAAACGGGTCATTTTTTGTCTTGTGAGTGATGCAACAGGTAAAATAAACCAAACAAAATTTTACTTTTTTTACATTCGTCACTTACACGATGTTGTCTGCTTTCACCTGATTGTCTATCATATCTACCGAAATAGGTCCTTTACTATAAACTAGAAAGTCTGATACTTCACCATCGAAAATCATCTGAGAATTGTAGTCACACAGAAAAAAGTGGATTGAGTTGCTTGCAGGCGAAAGGTTCAGTGGCCCATTTCTTCTCTGAAAACAGTTCCATAAAGTTTCCCGGACGCCGCTGCACGTAAAGTGGCCCGAGAGGTTGAGCGCAAAACTTCATGTACTTGAAAACGTTTTACTTCAAGTTTTACATTATAGGGAAGGGCTAGGGTTCCAGAGAGTCTGTCTACCAGTAGCTGGTGACAGTTTGCTCTGCAGCGAAGGACAATCCGATACGTTTCGTATCGTAGCTGCACGTAACTGTTTTCAAACGTTTCGTGATTCACATCATACCCACATAATTTCAGTTTGATACTTGATATAGAAGAAATGTAATTTCATCACAAAACAGAATTCCTGTTAGCATAACGTTGTTTATATATATTCATCACACTGCTCCAATCGAAAACCGCCACCTCCATTTTGGATTTCAGCCACATAAAAGTGTGAAGCTTATACGTGCCTTTGCAGTGCCGTACGAGAAGTTGTTCGTAATATACTAAGATCGCAGGCAGCTCAGAATGACCGAGCGAGGTGGCGCAGTGGTTAGCACACTGGACTCGCATTCGGGAGGACGACGGTTCAATCCTGTCTCCGGCCATCCTGATTTAGGTTTTCCGTGATTTCCCTAAATCGTTTCAGGCGAATGCCGAGATGGTTCCTTTGAAAGGTCACGGCCGATTTCCTTCCCAATCCTTCCCTAACCCGAGCTTGCGCTCCGTCTCTCATGACCTCGTTGTCGACGGGACGTTAAACACTAACCACCACCACCAGCTCAGAATGACGTCAAAATCTGTGCGAATGCTCAGCGGAAATTTCCAGTTGTTCTTAATACTGACGGAGATGACACTCGTAATCGCGAGGAACGGTGTTCAACTTCTAGTCCATCCATCTAAATTACGGATCGGGAGAAGTGACGCAGTGGCTAGCACAATGGACTCCCATTCAGGAGGACGATGTTTCAAATTCCCATCCGGCCATCCAGATTTAGATATTCCGTGGTTTTGCTAAATCACTCCAGACCAATAACGGAATCGTTCCTTTGAAAGGGCACGGTATATTTCCTTCCCCATCCTAGAAGGAATGATCGTGCCACCGACGGGAAGTTCTTCCTAAATTACAGATTCTGTTTTTACTCCAAAATCAGATCAGAAGAATATTTCCTTAACCATCGTCGTTTCCCTTGTACATTCCCAACCAATCATTCACCAGAAATTATATCTACAACACATCAAATTCTAATTTTTCATTTAAACGTACTCTTCGAAAAAATGCTCGTATCTTTCATTATAGTTTTTCAAGATGTCTGTGGAATAAAATTCCTATATTAATCTGTTCCTGAATCAAATCCCAATCAATTTGAGAAGGCCTCGTTCTGCACTCGGATACAGCTGTAACATTAAATTCGAACATTAACAACTATAATAAACGTAAACACACTCCGTAGTAGGCTGTAATGTGATTTTTATTTAATCGTACGATTAGCTAATTTCGACTACTTCTCCTTATCAAGCACCTGTAAAACCAATCTAGAAAAGCACTACATTATCTGCATGCACCTCTCATTAAGATAAAACATTACTGCGCAAATTTCTTACAACCACATAGTAACTCAATATTGCGGTTTTAAGAAATTTGTGCGGTAATATTTTATCTTAATGTGAGGTGTGAAAGTGTTATTTGTATATGGCGATGTATGCAGACAACGTAGTGCTTTTGCAAATTGATTTTATAGGTTCTTGACAATGACAAGCAGTTGAAATTAACTAATCGCACGATTAAGTAAAAATCGTGTTACAGCCTACTACGGACCATGTTAACGTTTATTAAACATCAGAAGGCTGTGGATCCCCAAAAATACAAAATTTTAGTAACAACTATGATCGGTCAATACTTTTGGATAATTCCTAACAGTCAACGCTTACATGGTAGCGGTAAATGTCTTTCTTGTTATATAAATGATTGAATTTTGCCTTTTCTTCAATTATTTCTCTGCTGTCCCATAAGCGTCGGATACTAGGGCACAGCGGGAAATTACAAAACACTGCGCCTAGCCAGCACATCCACACTTGCAGTAAATTTTGTTTATCACTACGTGGATATTGACGGAGGCTTGTAATTTGTATAAATGATGCATTCTTGTACTAAAACTCCTGTTCTTACTTGAAATACCCCCTTACGTAGCTACCGGAATTCTACTATCCGGCAACTTAAGGATGAAAATTAATAAAATCTCATAACATGTTTGCCCGGCCTGAAACGCTATCGATCTTAACTGTCGGAAATAATTTAGAGCTGCAGCGCGGTTTTATGCCACGGAACGGAATGCGTACGAAAATCTTTGGGCTGCCATACATGAATACTTCAATTAAAATTATCTGAAGTCCCGACCCGATATAATCATAGAAAACTCAAACTTCAGCACATACATGAAAGTATAAATTTATCAGCATTTTCACACAGTTACGTTACTAAATATTTGTACAGTGCGAAAACGAAGTCCAAAACACGTTCGAAAATTTTAAAGTACGTTCCCTGTATTTCACTTTTCTGAGTCAACAGTTCCGTGAAAGATAAAATCGAGCGACGTGAATTCGGCGTAGCTGTGCTGCTGACTGTCGGCCGTTGTGGACAAGCGGTTCTAGGCGCTTCAGTCCGGAACCGCGTGACTGCTACGGTCGCAGGTTCGAATCCTGCCTCGGGCATGGATGTGTGTGATGTCCTTGGTTTAGTTCGGTTTAATTAGTTCTATGTTCTAGGGGACTGATGACCTCAGATGTTAAGTCCCATAGTGCTCAGAGCCATTTGAACCATTTTTGTACTGCTGACTAAATCTCCGACCCTAGATCCCTCGCCTTATACAGACTGAAGCAGTTAAAGCAGACCCTCCAAATATATCCATAGTGAATAAATGTATCGACGTATGGTTTTCGCCAAATTATAGCGGACAACATGATAAATTTACCGACGTTCGCAAATAATTTTTATCTTTTGTAGTCGGCGAATTTCAGTACTCAATTTCTTTTTTTCCTAGTCTAACTATATACTTCTTTCTGTGATATCTGAATGAAACGTCTAAGAGAACTTCAAACACATAACCTGTTTGGGACTTGATCAAATTACGATAACAGCGCAGCAAGCTGCTGTCCCGTCGTCAGGAGAAAAGGTACCACTCAAACGTTGCTACACGTAAGCGGACTCGTAACTCAGGTACGGTGGTTGTTTTTTTTCTCTGTGGGCTTGAGGCCCGTCAGCCATGTCCTCTGCGAAAATCATGGCCACCACATCAGCGCTTGGGCGGCCGACCAGAAGGGAAGGAATGCAGCTGTGCCTCGTTCAGTTCACTGTGCAATTTTTTTCTGCCCTATTTAACAGCTGTTTGAGGGGGAACTGGCACACTATTTTCCTGTACAGGTTATAAACTGCCCCTTTCCCGCCATTCATTCCACAGTGTCACATTAGGTAAAACACATTTAATACCACTACTACATTCCTGGTGCGAAAGGAACCTTAGAGGATGAGCACCAGTCACAACAGGGTAGAATAGCGATCAACGTATTAGCTAGAAAATTTATCAATTTATTATCAAGTATGTCTTAATAAACATATACTGTCACACTTTACTCAACTGCTTAAAAAGAAATATACTGTGTGCAACTGCAGTGACTGTTAATACTGTTATCTGGGTCATTTCAGTTTAACACTATCAATATCTATGCCAAGCGTTAAGGCACATACGTCTTACCGACGAGGAAGTGAGACTTAGTGTATCTGCGGAGTCTAAACAACAATGCTAGATGTAGCGCATTCTCAAGTAACAAATACACCTTAACTAAAGGTGAATGAGTAGCATGAGCTAAGAGACTGAATGACAATGAATAACAAAAAATTATAACTGTACAATTAAAACAATAGAAGAATATGTACAGAGCGAACATTAATGAAACCGACAAACTGCAGGAACGGATTCCTGACTAAATGTAGGACGAAAGTTCCAATGAATGTGTATCCGAAAATGGACAATGTGCGTGCAACGACAACAAATCGTCCCGGAAAACAGTACAGAGCTGCATCGCCTCCACGGGATTTCAATTAATAGGAATAGTTGCGGTAGTCATGCAGGATACAAAAATCGTACGGTGGATTACGAGATGTTACAGGACCACTTGCCTGGAGTTTGTACTAGCGTTCACCTCAATGCCCTGTAGAAACCAGTCTTCCACATCTGGTGTACGCACAGTCCGCCGCATCCCTACACGTTTGTGTAGCACCTACGCTCACACAGACGCCCAAGAAGGGCTTGAAATGTTGTGTGATGTGGTTGGTGTCCGTGAGGGTACTTAGTTTGGTATAGCCGTGCTGCCTCTCGACCGTTTCCATCAGCTTGGCCGTACAAAAACATCATCTCGGTTTGTTCTCGACTTGAGTACCGAACCATTCTGCTGTATACAGCAAGCTGCGTCATCCATACAGCCAGCAACACACAAGGAAAACACGGCACGTGGTCAGAGGAACTGACATTCGCCAGCACCATCTACCGTGGCAACGATGCATATCCGTACACACGTTCGTAGGACTATTTTTCCTCCATTTCCGGTCAGGAATCCGTCCCTGCAGTTTGTCGGTTTTATTAATATTCACCCTGTGCAAGTGTTCAGAATTACAGTGGCCCAAGTTCATTAAATTCAGTTCCGAATTGGTCTGATACGCAATAATATATCCATTAATATACAAAAATGACTGCTTACATTACAACGCTTGACGCCATACGCGACTTGGATCAATTTCCTTCTGAAACTTTCGTGAAAGAATTTCACACAGGGTTATTATAAATAATCAGCTAAATCGCAAAACATCTGTTATTAAGTACTCTGACATGCAGACCTTTCATGTCCTCTGTTCTCTTATTTCGCATGTTACTTGAAAATTTTGTTGGATTTTTTACATGACTGGTACAATTTTCTGATACACAACCAAGCGCCTGAAAGTGGGATTTAAATCCTGAAACCTGGGTCGTGTGAACGCGTTTATCCAAATAAAGTGTTTGTCAATTACAACTGGAGTGGATTTAATCATCATGAAAAAATAATTATGATTAATTGTTAAAGAAAGACGTCCCAACAAGATCTTCAATGCCAGCTACTCCAATCAGCCACAGTTTTGAATATGCAATGAAAAAACTTGGAACGTGTCTGTCAAGTAATGGACTCATATGTTTCGCATATCATTCTTTCGATTCATTTTACCGAAGTGACTATTATATCTCTAATGGCTGATGAATGCCACATGTTGATAATATGGATGAAAGAACGATTTTAAAGATACAGCCCTAACATTTGTTATAATTGTGTCGCATGAATGTGACGCAGTCGTGGATGGGTCCTCATAGAAGGTAGAAGGAGTGAGCACGGGGCCCACTGGCGCCATTCCCCCCCCCCCTCCCCCCCCCCCCCCCCCCCAGTGAGGTTCCTAGGGAGGATACATAGCCTCTATCAAGGAAAACTTCTCATTGCACACCAGTCAGATAGCCCATCAAAAACTGGACACAGATCAAAAATGTAAACAGGAAGAAGGTGTATTGAAACGTGGAAAAATAAGCAAAATAGAGACAGTGAACGGTCCAAACTCAACATGTAAAACATCGAGCGAATTCGAAGGTCAGTTGGGAGATATTCATTCTTGCCGTCTTGCTTTCTCACTGGCAGCTCGGCAACTGTTTGTTGCTAAAATTTTTCCTCCTTCCAGTGTGGAGGAGGACGTGCGACAGGCTGACGCCATTCCATGTGGAGTAAAGACTTCCCTCTTTCGCAGGGCCGAAAGGAAGCCTCTTGGATGCTCTAAAAAATTCTGTAAGTTCAGGATTTCATTTTATAGAAATTTCAGGCTCAGTTAAACAGCCTATTGACCGAATGAAAAGAAACGTGAAACAGGGATTCGTGTGGCATTGTTCTGGATATCTTGTCCGAAAAATTATCTTAAGCAGATAGTTGGAGAACCAACTTGTGAGGGTAATGTCTTATACCTCCTGTCAACAAAAACACCTGAACCTATCGAATCAGTTAACGCTAAGTAAGGTATCACTGTTCGTAAGGCTGTAACAGCATCTATGACGATGGGTCCTACAAGGAATGTTAAGAAAGACAGGAAGATATATTTGTTCAGCAAGGGTAACAGGATACAAATTTCAGAATATATCAGCAGTCATCATAAAATATTCAGTGATGAGCGAAGATGACACAGACAAGTATGTTCCGAGTAAGGTTTTAATGGATGGGAAAGATCCACCATAGTTTAATAGTCGTGTTAGAAAAGCGCTGTGTAAACAAAGAGGGCTTCATCTCAGATTCAAGATAAGTAAAAACCTAGCTGACAAACAAAAGCTGAAAGAAGCGAAAATGAGGGTAAGGAGAGCAATGAGAGAAGCGTTCGATGATTTTGAAAGTTAGACGTTGTCAGCCGACCTGAGTATAAACCCTACGAGATTTTGGTAGACTGTAAAATCAGTGTGTCATTTTCTCAGCGACCACGCTGGTACCGAAAAGGAAGGTAACAGAGAGAAGGCCGAAATACTGAATTGGATCTTCTGAAGTTCAACACGGAAGATCGTAACACTGTCCCTCCTTCCAATCATCGTACGAAAGTCGAAACGGCAGATATTGAGATAACCGATCACGGAATGGAAAAACATCTACAATCGCTTAGTAGTGGAAAGGCGTCAGGACCGGATGAGATACCTATTAGATTCTATAAAGATTATACGAAAGAACTTGCTCCTCTTCTAGCAGCAATTTATCGTAGACCGCTTGAGCAACTAAAGGTACCTAGCAACTGAAAAAAAGCGTAGATCATTCCTGTTTAAGAGAAAGACCCATCCAATCATAGACCTACACTATGTGATCAAAAGTATCCGGACAACAAAAAAAATACGTTTTTCATATTAGGTGAACTGTGCTTCCACCTACTGCCAGGTGCTCCATATCAGAGAGCTCCATATGAGAGAGCAGAATCGGGCGCTCCGCGGAAATAAAGGAGTTCGAAAGTGGTCAGGTGATTGAGTGTCACTTGTGTCATACGTGTGCACGCGAGATTTCCACATTCCTAAACATCCCTAGGGCCACTGTTTACGATGTTAGTGAAGTAGAAACGTGAAGGGACACGTACAGGACAAAAGCGTACAGGCCGACCTCATCTGTTGACTGACAGAGACCGCCAACAGTTGAAAAGGGTCGTAATGTATAATAGGCAGACATCTATCCAGACCATCACACAGGAATTCCAAACTGCATCAGGATCCACTGCAAGTACTATGACAGTTAGCCGGGAGGTGAGAAAACTTGAATTTCATGGTCGAGCTGTTGTCCGTAAACCACACATCACGCCGGTAAATGCCGAACAACGGCTCGCTTGGTGTAAGGAGCGTAAACATTGGACGATTGAACAGTGGTAAAAAATTGTGTGGAGTGACGAATCACGGTACACAATGTGGCGATCCGATGGCAGAGTGTGGGAACGGCGAATGCCCGGTGAACGTCATCTGCCAGCGTGTGTAGGTGCGGAGAAGGTGGTGTTATGGTGTGGTCGTATTTTTAATGGAGGGGGCTTGCACCCTTTGTTGTTTTCCGTGGCACTATCACAGCACAGGCCTGCCTACATTGATGTTTTAAGTATCTTCTTGCTTCCCACTGTGTGAAGAGCAATTCGGGGAAGGCGATTGCATCTTTCAGTTCGATCGAGCACCTGTGTATAATGCACGAACTGTGGCGGAGTGGTTACACGACAATAACATCCCTGTAATGGACTAGCCTGCACAGAGTCCTGACCTGAATCCTATAGAACACCTTTGGGATGTTTTGGAACGCCGACTTCGTTGCAGGCTTCACCGACCGACATCGATACCTCTGCCCAGTGCAGCACTCCGTGAAGAATGGGCTGGCGTTTCCTAAGAAACATTCCAGCAGCTGACTGAACGTATGCCTGAGAGAATGAAAGCTGTCATCTAGGTTAAGAGTGGTCCAACACCACATGGAATTCCAGCATTACCGATGGAAGATGCCACGAACTTGTAAGTCCGGATATTTTTGATCACATAGTGTATGTTGTTGACGTTTATCTGTTGTAGGATTATGGAACATTTTTTATGCTCAAGAACTATGAAGTTTTTGGAAAATGAACATCCCTTCTATAAGAATCAACTTCGATTCCGCAAACAGAGATCCTGCGAAACTCAGCTCGCTCTGTTCCTCCATGAGATCCACAGCGCAGTGGACACGTTGATGCCGTGTTCTTTGATTTCAGTAAGGCGTTTGACACCGTCCCGCACTTTCGTTTAATGAAAAAAATACGAGCTTATGGAGTATCGGAGCAGACTTGCAATTGGATTCAAGACTATCTTGCAGATAGAACTCAACACGTCGCTCTTAACGGAACAAACCGACAGATGTAAAAGTAACATCCGGAGTACCACAGGGAAGTGTGATAGGACTGATGTGGTTTACATTATATATAAATGGTCTAGCAGAAAGCGTCGGATGCTCTTTAAGGCTTTTTGCAGACGATGCAGTTGTTTATACCAAAGTAGCGTCAGAAGATAGTAAGGATTTGCAGAACAACCTGCAGAGAATTGGTGATTGGTGCAGGCTCTGGCAGTTGACCCTGAACGTAAATAAATGTAACATATTGCGATTACATAGGAAAAGAAATACACTACTGTACAGCTGCACTATTGATGACAAACAGCCGGAGACAGTGTGTGCCGTAAAATATCCAGGCGTTACTATCTAGAGCGACCTTAAGTGGAGCGATTACAAAAAACAGATAGTGTAAAAAGCAGGGACCAGACTCAGAGTGATCGGAAGAATCTTAAGAAAATGCATATCATCCACGAAAGAAGTGGCTTATAACGCGTTTCCTTGCCCCATTCTTGAATATTACTCACCTATCTGGGATAGGTAGGGCTGATAGAAGAGAGAGAGAAGATACAACGAAGAGCTGCACGTTTCGTCACGGGATCGTTTAACTGGCGAGAGAGAGCGTTACGGAGATTCTAAACAAACTCCACTGGTAGACGTTACAAGAGAGGCGTTGTGCATTACGGAGAGCACTTTTCAGCAGGAGTCGGACAACTTAGTGTATTATTTCCCCCCACGTACATCGTGCGTGTTGACCACGAGGAGAAAGTTCGTGAAATTAGAGCCAATACAGTGGCTTACCGACAACCTTCTTCCCATGCACTATTCGCGAGTGGAACAGGGCAGAAGCTCTATCCATCTGAGCCACCGTGGGCAGAGAGGATAGTGCGACTGCAGGGATTTATCCCTTGCACGCCTCCCGCGAGCCCCATATTCCCAACAGCATAGTCTGGCGCGAGTAATGAGTGAATGAACAAATACCTATTAGGAGTACTAACGAATATAGGTTGTGGACTGTTGGGAATATGGGGATCGCGGGAGGCGTGCAAGGGATAAGTCCCTGCAGTCGCACTATCCTCTCTGCCCTCGGTGGCTCAGATGGACAGAGCGTCTGCCATGTAAGCAGGAGATCCCGGGTTCAAGTCCCGGTCGGGGCATACATTTTCAGATGTCCCCATTGATGCATATCAACAACACCTGTCGGCAGGTAAGGGTTTCGATTTAATTAGCATTTCGTTCTAGAGAAGTTGCACGGCCATCAATGGTATATGTCCTTTCGGGAACAGATACCATCTTCATATACGTATCTTGTAATATTTACATTTTCCGAATGTAAAATTGTGTCAAAATATCAACAAGAAGAACATTCTTAATTTCGAATATTTACATTTTTATTTACCTTCTTGAACCTTCGGACATATATCAAGGACAAGCAATGTCCATTACAAACGGTCCAACGATTCATTAATACTATTCTATTCTCAATTGATTACATCGGGTGACAATCGAGATCTGGAGTTCTCCTTCCGATCGACACAAACTTCCTTGGTTTCAGCCCCTAGCACCCTTGTCTATATAATTATTCTGCAGTTCACACGTAAGTGCGGCGGAGGGGTCATCGAACCATTTCTGTACTATTTCTCTACCGTTCCACTCTCGAATAGCACGAGGGAAAAACCAACACTTAAATCTCTGTACAATGATCATTTCTCCATATGCAGGTGGCCATGAACAAAATATTTCGGATTCGGAGGATAAAGTTGGAGGGTGAAATTCGGTGAAAAGATCTCGCCGCATCGAAGACCGCCATTGTTTTAATGACTGCAGCCTCAACTCACGCGTCATATCCATGACACTCTCCCCCTTATTTTGCGATAATACAAAACGAGCTACCCTTCTTTGTATTGTTTCCATGTTCTCCGCCAAAGGTTCCATGCCGCACAGCAATGCTCTACAGAGAACGGACGAGCATAGTCTAAGCAGTCTCTTCTCTCCTTGCAGATTCATTCCCTGCGACTATGGGTTAAGCGAGTTCCCGACTAAAGCGTGCCCTAGAGCTGCTTTTTATCTCTTGCTGCTAGCGGCCCGCCGCTTTCTTTGGGATGAAGTGCGTGCCAGGGGGTTGCGCACCCAGACAGCGGCGCAGTCGGCTTCCCCCTGCCTGATAAGCCGACTCACCTGTGGGGCAGGCGGCGAGCGGTGGGGGTGAGCTCCACCGCGTCCATCAGCCTAACTCCTGGCTTTATCGCGGCTCCAGATATGCAGGCGGAAGTCTTCACCACCAAACGAGCCACCTGACCTTGCAGCTAGGTGCTGATGCCACGACACCAGACCCCAATTTTTTTCTTGACGTGGTGCCTTACTGTTGATTGTGTGATCATACAATGTAAGCTTTCACGGCCGGTACTGTCTTCACTTGAAACTTCCGGGCTGATAGGCCGTGGTCGAAGTATAAAACTGCCTCCTGACGTTTCGTCTTCGACTGCGGGAGACATCCTCGGAGGTAAAGCGGCGAACTGCGATGAGAACTCGAGGAAGCGCTGGTTATATAGGCAGTACAGAGGGCGCCACTGTCGATCACGTGGCGTCGGCTATGAGATTGTCTCTGGTATTGCCAACATTCTCGATTGAAAGTAATCGATCGTCACGCTTGCGGTGCAACGCTGACATCCAAATTTTATCCAGTTTAACACCTTCGTCTTTCCTGTTAAAATTATTACGATGTTTATCAATTTCGATAGCCTCTCTATACAAGCGTCCATAATAATGCGAGGTTTTTGATATTATTATGCATTATTATGCACGCTTGTATAGAGAGGCTATCGAAATTGATAAACATCGTAATAATTTTAACAGGAAAGACGAAGGTGTTAAACTGGATAAAATTTGGATGTCAGCGTTGCACCGCAAGCGTGATGATCGATTACTTTCAATCGAGAATGTTGGCAATACCAGAGACAATCTCATAGCCGACGCCACGTGGTCGACAGTGGCGCCCTCTGTACTGCCTATATAACCAGCGCTTCCTCGAGTTCTCTTCGCAGTTCGCCGCTTTACTTCCGAGGATGTCTCCCGCAGTCGGAGCCGAAACGTCAGGAGACAGTTTTATACTTCGACCACGGCCTATCAGTCCGGAAGTTTTAAGTGTTGATTGTGTGTTATGTTTACTAAATATTTTTGCACATTAGGAGACACACGCGTTTAGAACAGGTGACAAGCTGCGGGAGGGAATCGTCATTGAACTAAGCGTTTTAACCTAAAATTTACCGGATAATTTCTTAGCGAAATGACTTACGAGGATGACATCCTAAATCCACCTGAAGTGGGGATATTGATAAAACATGGACACATATGTATCCTTTCCAGAAAATATTGCTATTCACCCTCGTTATTTTCTTCACCATATATCGATATCGAAATGGCAATATTGAGTGTCGATATTTTTATTTTACAATGCATTTCTTTTCGCAACTGTCGGTAAATATTTGTAATTGCTCTTTTAAAATTGTAGTAGAACAATTTTACTTCCCAGTTGTGGCGGATTTTTTGAGCTTTCATCACTTCCAGTCCTTCTGTTTGGCTGTGTGAAACAGGTGTTGGTGACACAAATAAGAAGTCCCATTACAGTGGGTGTGTGTCTCTTCATGGAGGGGGTGGTGGAGGGGGGGGGGTGGACGGAGGAATGGAGTAATATGATTTACGATGTGAAGAAATAGCACACCACTTGCTTTGAAAAACAATTTTAACGCAACCAGTTTGCTACTTCTTCACATCAGCGTTCTTCAAATACAGTTGCTGAAAATGATGAACAAAAATCTAATGACGAAACTGGTCTTTCGGTGGGCGGACACGTGTGAGAGGAAATGCTGACGTAATTGGCACTAGCGCTACCAACAGAAACTGCAGGATTTAACTTCACCACGCAATTTTGACACTATGACACTACGACTGCTAGTGCACTAGCGTTTACACAAATGAAGAAACAGCGAAAATGACATGAAGTGTTCCGGACAATTCCGATATGCGACTAAACCAAACGATGGACCCATCGGACACCTTTTATTGTGCCACTTACATGCAGTTACCATTGTCAGCAAAGTGGTTATCGCCAAGCGTGAACATGCACATTTCAATTCTCGCTCTAAGGAGGATAAGCAGGTTGCTAACTTGTTGAATAGAATATCTAATAGTAAATCAAAACTTAAATATACTGTAAATAAGTTATACAGAACTGCAACCAGTCACTTTTTGAATAATTATGTTTTATTCCATGGGCCGGTTTTCGAACCTTTTCAGGTTCATCTTCAGATGGTTTCAGGAAGTTACATCATTATTGCTAGCATAATGCTCTATGACAAAAAGATGGAACACACTTTAATGTATCGCCATGACTATAGCTTATCTGTCGATATGGATGTAAATTTAGGTTTTTACTTACTACGACAGTATAGGCGGCTTTTTTCGGTTAGTGTCCATCTGTCTGCCTCCATTTTGGTGTCCAGTTGTTATATCACTAAACACACTCCACACAAACTATATTAATTTACACTCCAACAGCGAGACTTTTCCAGCATCCAGCATGCGCTTTACAGCTGTTGGTTGTAACGAAGGTCTTGACAGAAAGTATGGCATAGGCCTACTTTGCACAGAGAAGTAACTTGTTGTTCTTTGCATGTATTTTAGTCGATATAAGGGCAAATATTTTAATCAGACTGGCGATAACGTGAGAGCACAAAATAAAATAAATAAATAAATAACTACAAGAACAAACTTCAGGTGATCTGATATCTTATTTATATTTGTATATTACAGACATTTTATAGCAGTTTTTTATCATGATTAGCATTAACATAAATACCCAGTGAGATGCAGCTGTCTGTATGATGAGTACCTTTATACTTAAATTAATAATAAATCTTCAGATGATCTGTTGACTTATTTCTGTTGTTATGTTAACATGATCTGGGGTATTAGCAAGAGTAGATTCTGTTTATTTTAGCTAAAGGTATATGTATAAAAGTTATAGTGATTGTAATGGACTAAAGCTGTTTGTATGGGTGTACACTTTATATTTAAAAACCATGCCATGAACAAAAGTACTTTAACTGTTGACTTATTTTTATTCTTACATTAAAGTGATGTAGAATATTGGTAAAAGCAGCTTCTGTTTGTTCCAGCTAGAAGTAATATGTATAAAAGTACTGATTTATGATAGCAGTAGAGGGCTTTAACATTTAGAAATATAGTACAGGTTTTGTTCCATGGTAGGATATTACATTGACACCAGTGTAGTTAGGATGTAAGGGGAGGGAGGGGGGAAGTCGTTGGGAGGGGGGGGGGGGGAGCCGGTGTAGGGTCCGTTGAGTGGTTACTTGTTTTGAACTAGTAAATCTCCAAAGTTCTGAAGGAAAAATTTGTTTCTCAGTCCAATTTGATCATTGAGTAGGCAGTCAGGTGCTGTATTTGTGTACATAAATATTTCAGTTTCTTCAAGAAGATCAAGTATTGAGCCTATATTGGCAAAATGGAGTATTTCGAGATTCTGTTCTATGTTGTTTGCAGAATGATGGTGTTGAACATGATGTGAGGCAAGGTTCGACTTGTTCAGGTTGTTAAGACAGAGTGCATATATGTGTTCTTGAAATCTTGTTGTCAAGCTTCTACCAGTTTGTCCAATGTAGAAGTACTACATGTACTACTCACGTTACGTGACTGTAATTCATACCAATTTAGGTTTACACTAATAGCTTTCTAAAGACACGTCGAGCGACAAAATCGGATGGACCGTTTAGATTTTGGAAATTCATTGCCACTCATATAATTTAAAGCAGGATACTAAACTTTAAACTAATAAAGATGTTGAAAATTTGATTACACCATCAGAATCGTTGTGCAAATAATGGTAATCGACATGTTTCTTTTTGAGTTATCATGATTCCTCTGGCTACTATTAATTTCTACATGAACTGTGAAGTGTCTGCGATTATGGTTTCACAAAGTCTGTCATCTTTGGCACTCCCGGCATACAAATCTTCTCCATCGACACAAAGCACATTCCTCAACACAGCGTCAACATGGAATTCTCAGCCACGCGGATGGCCAGGACCACGCGCTGGGACTACCCCTCTTGCTCAGGCTAGTGTTCCGCACCACTCAGTTGCTGATGAGCCCCTGCTTGCTGAGCTCCCGTGCGGTCACGCCTACTCCGAACTTAGAATATTTTCAGAGCGCCACAACTCCCACATTACCTCACATCATGGAGGGCCAAACTAAAGTCGCAAGAAGGAAGACTGGGGCTATAGGGTAGTCAACTGAATTTTTGTGGGCTCGTCTGCAGTGCACACACATGTGTGAGGTGTTGCCAAGGAGAAGTCCATTTACATTTTTTGGGCGACGAATTCGCTGCAGTTGTTTCTTCAATTTCCTGAGAGTAACACAAACTGTTCAGAGTTGATTATTGTAACACGAGGCAGGACACCGCACAGAATATCCCCTTCAGAGCCCCAGAATACCGTTGCCATTTTACTGGCTGTGGGTGTGGCGTTGAACTTTTTCTTCGCAGTAGAGGTGCTGCGGCACTGCTCTATCGATTGCCGTTTTACTTCGGGTTCGAAATGACGAACCCATGTTTCATCGCCTTTGCGGATTGTCGTCAACAAGTTGTCACAGTCAACCCCATAGCGTGTAAGCTGTTCCGCACAGGTGGTCCTTCGATGCTGTTCATGGTCTTCTGCTGAGCGGCGAGGAATGCAGTGGGCACACACCTTTGAGTAGCCCCAACTGGTGGACGAACGTGTCAGCAGTGCCAACAGAGACGTCCAGTTGAGCAGCGAGGCGAGTGATTGTGATCCATCCATTTACCTCGTATGGGTGATCGCGCATTCCAACATAGAAGGAATCACAGCTGTGTGCAGCCGGCCAGTACGCAGATCGGACAGGTTCCCGTGACTCTGTTGCGATGATGAAAGACGGCTCACCCAACAGCACATCGTCCTTTTGTTCAGTGCCGGGTCTCCATAAATATTCCGCAAGTGCCTACGAGTATCTGTTATGATCTGGTTTTCTCCCGAAAGAAAATGACGGTTCTCTGCCTGTAACGTACCTCCGTTAAGACGCCATTTTGGAGGCTTCTT
Organism: Schistocerca nitens; assembly: GCF_023898315.1. Taxonomy (NCBI): domain Eukaryota; kingdom Metazoa; phylum Arthropoda; class Insecta; order Orthoptera; family Acrididae; genus Schistocerca; species Schistocerca nitens. The sequence goes on from NC_064617.1 coordinate 326,168,657, forward strand.
ATCGCACCATCACCTATCTGAACTTCAAGAAACTATATACATTCCTGGGAATGGAAAAAAGAACACATTGACACCGGTGTGTCAGACCCACCATACTTGCTCCGGACACTGCGAGAGGGCTGTACAAGCAATGATCACACGCACGGCACAGCGGACACACCAGGAACCGCGGTGTTGGCCGTCGAATGGCGCTAGCTGCGCAGCATTTGTGCACCGCCGCCGTCAGTGTCAGCCAGTTTGCCGTGGCATACGGAGCTCCATCGCAGTCTTTAACACTGGTAGCATGCCGCGACAGCGTGGACGTGAACCGTATGTGCAGTTGACGGACTTTGAGCGAGGGCGTATAGTGGGCATGCGGGAGGCCGGGTAGACGTACCGCCGAATTGCTCAACACGTGGGGCGTGAGGTCTCCACAGTACATCGATGTTGTCGCCAGTGGTCGGCGGAAGGTGCACGTGCCCGTCGACCTGGGACCGGACCGCAGCGACGCACGGATGCACGCCAAGACCGTAGGATCCTACGCAGTGCCGTAGGGGACCGCACCGCCACTTCCCAGCAAATTAGGGACACTGTTGCTCCTGGGGTATCGGCGAGGACCATTCGCAACCGTCTCCATGAAGCTGGGCTACGGTCTCGCACACCGTTAGGCCGTCTTCCGCTCACGCCCCAACATCGTGCAGCCCGCCTCCAGTGGTGTCGCGACAGGCGTGAATGGAGGGACGAATGGAGACGTGTCGTCTTCAGCGATGAGAGTCGCTTCTGCCTTGGTGCCAATGATGGTCGTATGCGTGTTTGGCGCCGTGCAGGTGAGCGCCACAATCAGGACTGCATACGACCGAGGCACACAGGGCCATCACCCGGCATCATGGTGTGGGGAGCGATCTCCTACACTGGCCGTACACCACTGGTGATCGTCGAGGGGACACTGAATAGTGCACGGTACATCCAAACCGTCATCGAACCCATCGTTCTACCATTCCCAGACCGGCACGGGAACTTGCTGTTCCAACAGGACAATGCACGTCCGCATGTATCCCGTGCCACCCAACGTGCTCTAGAAGGTGTAAGTCAACTACCCTGGCCAGCAAGATCTCCGGATCTGTCCCCCATTGAGCATGTTTGGGACTGGATGAAGCGTCGTCTCACGCGGTCTGCACGTCCAGCACGAACGCTGGTCCAACTGAGGCGCCAGGTGGAAATGGCATGGCAAGCCGTTCCACAGGACTACATCCAGCATCTCTACGATCGTCTCCATGGGAGAATAGCAGCCTGCATTGCTGCGAAAGGTGGATATACACTGTACTAGAGCCGACATTGTGCATGCTCTGTTGCCTGTGTCTATGTGCCTGTGGTTCTGTCAGTGTGATCATGTGATGTATCTGACCCCAGGAATGCGTCAATAAAGTTTCCCCTTCCTGGGACAATGAATTCACGGTGTTCTTATTTCAATTTCCAGGAGTGTAGCAGCTGAAGCAGGAGTATTTCACAATGTTCCAAAACAAATTACGCACTTTTTCAACCGAAATGATCCGGGAAAAAAAAGTGTTGCATCTTACTTATTGAATGCCCCTCGTAGATAGCAACACTCAATTTGTTCTCCACAAAGTACCCTGTTCTGTGATGTCTACGGCGTCAGCCGACGAGATGCATCGTATTGTCACCTGTCTTAAAATTTCTATTTAGAAGATTACCCAATTATGTATATTTACGAAAATGTCACTGACCTACATACGAAATATTGGAGTGTCCAAGTCACTCAGGCAATCCTTTTCATACATAACCCGCGTATGTGTAGTGGTGACAAATATGTCAATATTTCCTGTTCGCAGGCAAATCGCAGCACTGGTTTGAACATCCTGCTGTTCGTTTACCGATACTTACACATACAAATTACAATCGGCTAGGTGGCAGGTCATAGAACATTTTGTGGCAAAAATGTCTGCAAAATAGGACTGCATTTATGATACACGCCAGGAGAAGAATTCTAACTTGATTAGACATATGTCTGTCCCTGGTCAACGCGACGGAATGTCATGCCTAACGGCTCGGGTTCGATTCCCAGCTGGGTCGGAGATTTTCTCCGCTCAGAGCCACGGTGTTGTGTTGTCCTTATCATCATCATTTCATCTCCACCGACACGCAAGTCGCCGAAGTGGCGTCAACTCGAAAGACTTGCACCAGGCGACCGGTCTACCCGTCGGGAGGCCCTAGCCCCACTGCATTTCCATTTCCATTAGACACATAACTGTACTGAAACAAAACCAAATATATCGTTTAACAGTCAGCATAAATATACACTATTTATGTCGATTTCGGTATTCATTACGTCCACGGCGAAAGGTGGAAGCGTCAACTAAAGAGTAATTTCAATGATACTATAATTTACGTGTTCGGCCTGTTTGGTAAACTAACACAATACACAGAAGGCATTTCAGCAACGCACCACACATTGCTGCAGATGTATTACTTCCATCATCGGACTCCCTCAGCACACAGGAATCTCAAATTGAAGAATTCTCACCCTTTCCTAGCATTTATGCCGTCGTACTGATCGCACTGATTTGCACTGATCGCACTGATTTGACAAATTTATTTACTTCACTTTATGGCCATACGCTCGTCCTACTCGTATTTTCGCAGCCATCGGTTAATAAAAGTGACGGGAGTCGTGTGCGCCGTGTGTCTGCGAGTCGTGTAAACTCTGTTATGCATGTTATCGTACTTAAACCGGTCCTGTATCGAGTCTTCTGAGGCGGAGATTGGCAACCACACTCAAGCTGGCCTGTCTACTAGAGTCACGGTTGTCAGTCTGTCACAGGACTCTGATCTGGGCTTGTCTCGCCCCCATGCTTTGCAAACCATTGCACAGCGCGTTGAACAGTACGGTAATAGCGGCGAGTTGTGAACGTTATTAAATGTACGAGGTCTCTTCAAAAAATTCCGGAATGTTCGCGATTTCGTGCCACTGGTGCGTTGGAGCGAAATGCGTTTGGTATCCCTGCAGATGCCTGTGTATAATGTGTAATTGTCGGATGTTTCATTGTTGTATGTCTGTCAGTTATTGTTCAGTGCTGTAATGAGCAGAACGTTGTGTTACACAGTTTGCGAATTTCCAGATGGCAGAGTTAGAGGAGCAACGAGCCTACATTATATTTTGCATTAAACTCAAGAAACACTAAATGAAGCAGGAAGCCTACGGTGATAAGTGCTTAAGTCGTACTCGGTGTTACAAATGGTTCACATGGTTTAAAATGCGTGGACGGAAGTTAATGATAATCCTCGTTCAGGACGTCCTTCGATGTCTATCGACGATGCTCCTGTCAGGAGCAACGAAATTGTACGTGCCAATCTAAGACTGACTGTCCAAAAAAATGCAGAAGAATGTACCTTTTCAGTTGTACCATGTCATGAAATCCCGACACAGCATCTTGGAATGCATCATGTTGCCGCCAGGTTCGTCCCATGGCTCATAAGTCAAGAACAGAAAGCCCTTCACCTAGCCATTTGTGAAGAGCTTTTAGATCACGCAAATGAGAACGAGATGTTCCTTGAGAGAATCATAACTAGTGGTGAGACGTGGGTCTACGGTCATGATGTTCAGATCAAGGTTCAGTCTTCACTATCGGTCGGGGAAGGTTCACCAAGACCAGATCGAGTCAAATGTCAAAGCTATGCTGATAGTTTTCTCTGACTTTGAAGGATTAGCTGATAATGAATTTATGTCACAGGGACAGACTGGTAATCGATGGTACTATTGCGACGATGCCTGCGAGAAAATGTGAAAAGAAACGGCCTGAAATGTGGCGATACAATTCATGGCTCTTGCATCACGTTATCGCACCAGCACATTCATCCGTGTTGGGGCATGGCTATTGAACAAAAAAACGAAATCAGTATGCTGCCTCATCTCTCGTACACTCTAGACCTGGACCCTGCGGACCCTTTTTTTTTTTATTTCCAAAGTTGAAAACTCCGTTGAAAGGACCAAGATTTGCAACGATAAACAAGATAAAAGAAAACTCGCAGACGGCGCTTCGTTCGATCCAGCAAGGGACATACCAAGACTGCTTCTGTAAGTGGAAACGGCGCTGGAAGCGTGGCAGTTGTGGAGGAGAGTATTTCGAAGGAGACCTTGCACAATAAGTTACAGGTACAATGGGATCATTAGAGACGGAGGACAAGCTAAGATTGCGGAAGGATATCGACTGTGCCATTTCAAAGGAACCATCAAGACATTTGTCGGAAACGATTTAGGGGAATCAAGGAAAACCTAAATGTGCACCTCCGTGCATCCGTCTTCCGATACATCACGTGATGACACGTGCTACTGTATTTTTATGTAGCTTCAGCTGTATTTATAGGCTTAATCTTATTTTCATTTTCATTACTGTGCATAATGCAGTATCGAAATATGTGAACATACATTAATTTTATTGATCTAAAACAACTCCAAATTTCCTGAAAAATTCCCGGCAGCTATTAGGTTGAATGTCTGTGGAGGAATGTCGACCCATTCTTTCTGAAGATCCCAAACCAGAGAATGTATGTTAGACTCTGGTAGCTGGAGCAAAGTCGACGGCTCTAACTCATACCAAAGCTGTTTCATCTGGGATCAGGTAGAGGCTCTAAACAGGCCAAACCATTTCAGAAATATCTGTTTAATATGCGAGCACCGCAGCTTAATATATGCAAAGCTAAAAATTCCTTAAAAACTTTTGTGATAAAATCTCCAAAAACTTGCAGATTCCACTTGTAGCTGCTAAAAAGTTACAACCGGTTTCGCGATAATGAATCACATCTTCAGGTTAAATTTGGCTGGATTACATTGAGCCATTAAACCAATATTATCTCCCACCGATCTGTAAGGCATATATCCTCGTGTCATGAAATGTAATATATGTTGAAACATCCACGAGTAATCTTGGATAATTACAGGCGTTCAATGTGGAACATTCTAATTTGGACCATTGTTGACTGTGATAGTACTTAGAAAAATTGCTACTTCGGCTGTGATCAAGAAATGATAACAATGTGCAGACGCAGCCGGTTGAAAATCATAGCTGAAGTCAGTTCTTTGGCAGATTCTACCATAATTTTTTTTAACACTTCGGAAATACTGTTGCCCAGAAACAACAGATGGTGCTTTATTACACGCTACATTGTCATGCTGTTACAGTCCCCGTCTCCGAACTGATCCTATAATGTGGCAGTACAAAATACTGTAAACAGTGTTCACATCCTTCGGCTTCTAGCATTTTCTTAAACGCAATAAGGGGATCACCGCCTAACCAATAAAAGCACCACCACTGCATAAGAAAATCTCCTCCAATCTTCACTGTTGGCACCACATACGATGGCCAGTAACGTTTTCCAGTTTTCCAGGCATTCACCGAACCCAAAACGCAGAGTGTGATTCATCCAGATTATTGGTTTCCAGCCATCTGCTGTCCTCTCATCTACTGCCCAGTGGAATCTCTTGTTCCAACATATCAAGCGTCGCCTAGCACTGACCACAGAAATTTGTGACATATAAGGAACTGCTCGACCGTTTTATACCGTTGTTTTTAACCCACTACGTAGAATTATTGTGTTAAGGAGAGTGCAGCTAGAACTTAGAAACCCACGAGTGATTTCTTCTGCTGATTTTTACGAGCACTTTCTGCAATGTTCGTCGCTCCCTGTCCGTCAGTACATGAGGTCTCACTGTAATTGAGTTAAATGTGTTTGTTTGTTCGCGTTTCCACTTAAAATCGGTAAGCAGGTCGAAGACTTCCATCCAGTCACTCACTGATCAGTCTGGCCTGGCAACGGAAGACAGCAAAACGAAAGCTGAAATTTTAAATTTGGCATTTGAGAAATCTTTCACGCAGGAGGATCGTACAAACATACCTCTCTTTGAGGCTCGTACAGATTCCCGTATGGAGGACATAATGATAGACATCCCAATGGTTGTGAAGCAGCTAAATGGGTTGAAAATAAATAAATCGCCAGGTCCTGATGGGATTCCAATTCGGCTTTACAGAGAGTACTGCATTGGCTCCTTACTTAGCTTGCATTTATCGCGAATCTCGTGCCCAACGTAAAGTCCCGAGCGACTGGAAAAAAGCGCAGGTGACGCCTGTATATAAGAAGGGTAGAAGGACGGATCCTCAAAATTACAGACCAATATCCTTAACATCGGTTTGTTGCAGGATTCTCGAACATATTCTCAGTTCGAATATAATGAATTTCCTTGAGACAGAGAAGTTGCTGTCCATGCATGAGCACGGCTTTAGAAAGCATCGCTCCTGCGAAACGCAGCTCGCCCTTTTTTCACATGATATCTTGCGAACAATGGCTGAAGGGTATCAGACGGATGCCATATTCCTTGACTTCCGGAAAGCGTTTGATTCGCTGCCTCACTGCAGACTCCTAACTACGGTACGAGCATATGGGATTGGTTCCCAAATATGTGAGTGGCTAGAAGACTTCTTAAGTAATAGACCCAGTACGTTGTCCTCGATGGTGAGTGTTCATCGGAAGTAAGGGTATCATCTGGAGTGCCCCAGGGAAGTGTGGTAGGTCCGCTGTTGTTTTCTATCTACATAAATGAGCTTTAGAATAGGGTGGATAGCAATGTGCGGCTGTTTGCTGATGATGCTGTGGTGTACGGGAAGGTGTCGTCGTTGAGTGACTGTAGGAGGATACAAGATGACTTGGACAGGATTTGTTATTGGTGTAAAGAATTGCAGCTAACTCTAAATATAGATAAATGTAAATTAATGCAGATGAATAGGAAAAAGAATCCCATAATATTTGAGTACTCCATTAGTAGTGTAGCGCTTAACACAGTCACGGCGATTAAATATTTGGGCGTAACATTGCAGACTGATATGAAGTGGGACAAGCATGTAATGGCAGTTGTGGGGAAGGCGGATAGTCGTCTTCGGTTCATTGGTAGAATTTTGGGAAGATGTGGTTCATCTGTAAAGGAAAGCGCTTATAAAACACTAATACGTCCTATTCTTGAGTACTGCTCGAGCGTTTGGGATCCCTATCAGGTCGGATTGAGGGAGGACATAGAAGCAATTCAGAGGCGGGCTGTTAAATGTATTTCTGGTAGGTTTGATCATCACGGGAGGGTTACGGAAATGCTTCAGGAACTCGGGTTGGAGTCTCTGGAGGAAAGGAGGCGCTACTGAGGAAATTTAGAGAACCAGCATTTGAGGCTGACTGCAGTACAATTTTACTGCCGCCAACTTATATTTCGCGGAAAGACCACAAAGATAAGATAAGAGAGATTAGGGCTCGTACAGAGGCATATAGGCACTCATTTTTCCCTCGTTCTGTTTGGGAGTGGAACAGGGAGAGAAGATGCTAGTGGTGGTACGAGGTACCCTCCGCCACGCACCGTATGGTGGATTGCGGAGTATGTATGTAGATGTAGATTTAGTAGAAAATTACATCATTAACAGTCGACTTGCGCAATTTTATAAAGGTTGAAATGAGACTGATAGACCAAATGACCAGTCACTGAACTGTGACCCACTTTGTTGGCTGGTCCAACTCTCGTGATATCTAGAGATCAGTTGCGCCTTACGTATAGGGAGAGAAGATGCTAGTGGTGGTACGAGGTACCCTCCGCCACGCACCGTATGGTGGATTGCGGAGTATGTATGTAGATGTAGATTTAGTAGAAAATTACATCATTAACAGTCGACTTGCGCAATTTTATAAAGGTTGAAATGAGACTGATAGACCAAATGACCAGTCACTGAACTGTGACCCACTTTGTTGGCTGGTCCAACTCTCGTGATATCTAGAGATCAGTTGCGCCTTACGTATAGTACGGATGTATGACCAGTGAAGTGTTAGAAACTTTACAAAACGCAACGGCTATGGGGAATATGAATACTATCAATAGATATGATTAGTGAGACACACAAAGTGATAAGATGAACATTAGAGTATTCAAAAGGACGTAGAACGTTATTGGGCTACATCAACCTCATGGGAAGGGAAAGAGGGGCGAGATGTACTCCTGATGTATCAGAGACATAAAACGTTTGAGGTGGGTTGGAACAATAATCTGGATTGCCGGTCGAGGATTTGAACCGTCTTCCTCCCCATTGCTAGTCAACTGTGATAACTGCGCCATCCCTTACCTACCCAGTCGCTATCAGGAAAGAAAAGTAAGAAAGGAAAAATGAATTTTGGCAGAAGTGTAACCCTCTTCGCTTGAAAAAAGAAAAAAAGATCTGATCAAAGCAAGACATACATTACCGCACCGTTGCAGTCGACTGTCCTTGGTGGTCGTGAAACAGTGTTACTCGCCAAACCCAAGGTGAGAAAGTGTGTTGTTGGCGATGCCGCCGTTTGCTGTGCGGCGTGGCGTTTGCCGTTGCTCACACACACACACACACACACACACACACACACTCGCGCGCGGAGGGACTTTTATTCCGCTCCCAGTTGGTTAGCGGCGGCAGCTGTGCACAGCCGTATTTCGCTCCGCTATCGCAGCGGCAGCCGGACTCGGCGGCGCCGTAATGGCCGCCATTTATAACTCGCCGCGCCGGCCGACCACCTCGCGAAATAAAGGCCACGGCTCGGAGCGGCGCTGCTGGCTCGCCTGCAGCCGTACAGTCCGGAGATCCGCAGCTGCCCAGGGCGGCTCTCGTCTCCAGCCGCTGGGCACGCCGGTCGCCTCTGCAGGAGCCAGCGTGTAACGGAACACAGCGAAGCAGCACTGTACTTAGGTGTACCGGGACTTGCATGTGAGCTATGCAAACGTTGGATGGATCGCCTCACCAAAGTCCTGTTAGTCCCACCAAATCCTCGATCGCCAGGTACTCTGTCTCACTTCCTGCATCCGTTTATGTTCTACACCTGCATCCTCTACTATCTCTACAAATTCTCACCTCTCCTTGTTGTGGATTCGCAGGAGAGCCAACCCACGAATTTTCAGAGGAAGCCGAAAGGTACGCGTTTTAGCTCACGCAGTCTGGCGTGAGGTCTGAAACAGGACAAGGAATTTAGACTAGAAAAAAAAAGGATGTAACTGGTGGAATACTTAACTTTAATCCATTAATGTTGAACGTAGCTCATGTCTGTACATTATTTACAATATCAGTAGTAACTGAACATGGCGCCTTGCTAGGTCGTAGCAAATGACGTAGCTGAAGGCTATGCTAACTATCGTCTCGGCAAATGAGAGCGTATTTTGTCAGTGAACCATCGCTAGCAAAGTCGGTTGTACAACTGGGGCGAGTGCTAGGAAGTCTCTCTAGACCTGCCGTGTGGCGGCGCTCGGTCTGCGATCTCTGATAGTGGCGACACGCGGGTCCGACGTATACTAACGGACCGCGGCCTATTTAAAGGCTACCACCTAGCAAGTGTGGTGTCTGGCGGTGACACCAAACTCTTCACCTACACTGAATGCCACGGCATCTCCTATAGTGTCCACAAATTACTCGTAGATTCAAATTACCCTATCGTCTCCCCTCTGATCAGGAACCCTGGTATTCTGCTGCACCTTCAAAGACACATCCCAACGCAAATTCAAACAACTCTCTCTCCCAGACAATGAGGTCGGCCCAGATATTTGTCCCTCCCACCAACTTTCACTCTTCCCCACCTATCCCACTCCATGTCAGGGTCTCTCTCTCCTTTTCCATCTCCATCCATCCCCATCCCTTTCCTCTTGTAACCACTGCGTGACCAACACAACACACTGCTCCTCACCCTCTGTCTTTTCCACCTACTGTATTTCAAACTATCTCCCTCCAACCTCTCATCTCCATAGTTTTCCCATCTAAGAGACCCCCATATTTCTGCCCGCACCCCTCAACCTTATGGGGCACATAACCTCCTCCGGAAATACTTCTCATCCCAGTGAAGCTACTTCAGATTTTAAGTGCAGAGCTTCAGTGTTTTTATCAGAATAATTTCACCTTTCAGCGATGTGTTTTCAAAAAGAATTTGTTTTTCTTCACTTAAAACTTCCGGGCTGATAGGCCGTGGTCGAACTATAAAACTGTCTCCTAACGTTTCGTCTCCGACTGCGGGAGACATCATCGGAGGTAAAACGGCGAACTGCGAAGAGGACTCGAGGAGGCGTTGATTATATAGGCAGTACAGAGGGCGCCACTGTCGATCACGTGGCGTCGGCTATGAGATTGTCTCTGGTAATGCCAACATTCACGATTGAAAGTAATCGATCGTCACGCTTGCGGTGCAACGCTGACATCCAAATTTTATCCAGTTTAACACCTTCGTCTTTCCTGTTAAAATTATTACGATGTTTATCAATCTCGATAGCCTCTCTATACGAGCGTGCATAATAGTGCGAGGTTTATGATCACCTTCCTGGTAAACATGTTCCGCTACGGCCGATTTATCCGTGTGACCTAGGCGGCAATTCCTCTTATGTTCGACAAGACGGGTGTTCACACTTCTCTTTGTGGTACCGATGTAAACCTGTCCACAACTACAAGGAATTTTATATACCCCCGGTGTAGCCAAAGGGTGCTGTGCATCTTTTGCCGACCTTAAGAATTCTTTTATTTTCCCAGTAGGTCTGAAAATAGTTTCCACCCCATACTTGCCTAAAACTTTCCCAATGCGATCTGTGACCTTGCTAATGAACGGAAGAAAAACTTTGCCCCTGGACGACTGTTGTTCGTCGTTACTCCCGATTCTCTGCCTAGAGCGAAGTGCTCGATCTATATCCTTGCTAGAAAAGCCATTCTTCACGAAAGCTGACCGTAGATGTTCAATCTCACCTTTTAAATAAACAGGTTCACAAAGTTTGTGCGCCCTGTCTACCAAAGTTTTCATTACACCTCTTTTTTGTCTAGGGTGGTGGTTTGAATCTTTGTGTAGATAACGATCAGTATGTGTGGGCTTTCTATACACCTTATGGCCCAACGTTCCGTCCGGTCGTTTAATCACAGACACATCCAGGAAGTTCAATTGCCCATTCCTTTCTGTCTCCATAGTGAACTGGATTTTCGGATTAATGCTGTTTAAATGTGTCAGGAAGGCATCCAAATCCTCTGCTCCGTGTGTCCATACTACGAACGTGTCATCGACATAGCGATACCATCTGGCTGGTCTCTTACTGGCCGTCTGCAACGCCCGTTGTTCAAAAGTCTCCATAAATAAGTTAGCCACAGCAGGACTGAGAGGACTGCCCATAGCCACCCCGTCAATCTGTTCATAAAAGTCACTATTGTATTGAAAGTAGGTTGTGGTGAGGCAGTGTCGGAATAATGCCACTATATCGGTGGGAAAAATATCCGCTATGCATAAGATAGCTTCGTTTACCGGAATCATGGTAAATAACGACACAACGTCAAAACTGACGAGGATATCATCCGGGCCCACGCTCGTTTCCTTTAACTTGTCAATGAAGTGAGCTGAATTTTTAATATGACTGTCCGTCCTACCAACATAAGGCTGCAGCATTGAGGCAAGGTGTCTAGCTAACTCGTGTGTTGGTCCGCCTATAGCACTGACTATTGGCCTCAACGGAATCCCAGGTTTATGAACTTTGGGTAAGCCGTAAAGTCTAGGTGGGTACGCTTCTGTTTTACAAAGCAGCTTCTTATCGTCGGAGCCAAATGAAGACGCTTTCACCAGTCGATTTGTCATTCTTAAAATCTTCATAGTCGGATCTTTCTGGAGCTTTTTGTAATTGGAGGGAACCAACATATCATTGATTTTTCCATGATAGTCCTCACTGTTCAGTATGACGGTGGCATTACCCTTATCTGCATTAAGAACAATAATGTTTTTATCTCCATTTATATCCCTCAGCGCCTTCATAATTCGACCACGGCCTATCAGCCCGAAAGTTTTAAGTGAAGTCAATACCGGCCGTGAAAGTTTACATTGTATGATCAGAATTTGTTTTTGTTTTTGAACTGCCTATCCTTGATTTGTAATTTAACATTGAAAACAGCCACATTTTTTCTATTTGTCATAATTTTTTTTTTAATTCGCTTGGCTGGAGAGTGGAGAATTATACTGCTGACAGCCCACCCTCGCCAAAAAAGATAAGGAAAAACTTACATGTGAGATGGAAACGGTTCAATGGACCATCCAACACGCCACATGTTGTTTCTTCGTCATTTCCCAAAATCATTCCAAGTAAATGGCTGGGTAGTTCTGTCACATACCTCTCTCTCCAACTGAGTTACCACTTCATACACCACTTTCATATTGTGTATGACCCGTCTCTCCCTATAGCTTACTACTTTTTTCAGAATCTCGAACAGCTTGCATTTTACATTGTCGAACGCTTTTTCCAGGTCGACAAATCCTATTAAAGTGTCTTGATTTTTCTTTAGCCTTGCTTCCATTATTAGCCGTAACGTCGGAATTGCCTCTCTCGTCCCTTTACTTTTAGTAAAGCCAAACTGATCGTCACCTAGCGCATTATGAATTTTCTTTTCCGTTCTTCTGTATATTATTCTTGAAAGCAGCTTCGATGCATGAGCTGTTAAGCTGATTGTGCGATAATTCTCGCACTTGGCAGCTCTTGCCGTCTTCGGAATTGTGTGGATGATGCTTTTCCGAAAGTCAGATGGTATGTCGCCAGACTCACATATTCTACACACTAACGTGAATAGTCGTTTTGTTGCCACTTCCCCCAATGATTTTAGAAATTCTGATGGAACGTTATCTATCCCTTCTGCCTTATTTGACCGTAAGTCCTCCAAAGCTCTTTTAATTCCGATTCTAATACTGGATCCCATATCTCTTCTAAATCGACTCCTGTTTCTTCTTCTATCACATCAGACAAATCTTCACCCTCATACAGGCTTTCAATGTACTCTTTCCACCTATCTGCTCTCTCCTCTGCATTTAACAGTGGAATTCCCGTTGCACTCTTAATGTTACCACCGTTGCTTTTAATGTCACCAAAGGTTGTTTTGACTTTCCTGTATGCTGAGTCTGTCCTTCCGACAATCATATCTTTTTCGATGTCTTCACATTTTTCCTGCAGCCATTTCTTCTTAGCTTCCCTGCACTTCCTATTTATTTCATTCCTCAGCGACTTGTATTTCTGTATTCCTGATTTTCCCGGAACGTGTTTGTACTTCCTCCTTTCATCAATCAACTGAAGCATTTCTTCTGTTACCTATGGTTTCTTCGCAGCTACCTTCTTTGTACCTATGTTTTCCTTCCCAACTTCTGTGATGGCCCTTTTTAGAGATGTCCATTCCTCTTCAACTGTACTGCCTACTGCGCTATACCTTATTGCTGTATCTATAGCGTTAGAGAACTTCAAACGTATCTCGTCATTCATTAGTACTTCCGTACCCCACTTCTTTGCGTATTGATTCTTCCTGACTAATGTCTTGAACTTCAGCCTACTCTTCATCACTACTATATTGTGATCTGAGTCTGTATCTGCTCCTGGGTACGCCTTACAATCCAGTATCTGATTTCGGAATTTCTGTCTGACCATGATGTAATCTAATTGAAATCTTCCCGTATCTCCCGGCCTTTTCCAAGTATACTTCCTCCTCTTGTGATTCTTGAACAGGGTATTCGCTATTATTGCTGGAACTTGTTACATAACTCAATTAGTCTTTCTCCTCTTTCATTCCTTGTCCCGAGTCCATATTCTCCTGTAACCTTTTCTTCTACTCCTTCCCCTACAACTGCATTCCAGTCGCCCATGACTATTAGATTTTCGTCCCCCTTTACATACTGCATTACCCTTTCAATATCCTCATACACTTTCTCTATCTGTTCTTCTTCGGCTTGCGACGTCGGCATGTATACCTGAACTATCGTTGTCGGTGTTGGTCTGCTGTCGATTCTGGTTTGAACAACCCGGTCACTGAACTGTTCACAGTAACACACCCTCTGCCCTACCTTCCTATTCATAACGAATCCTACACCTGTTATACCGTTTTCTGCTGCTGTTGATATTACCCGATACTCATCTGACCAGAAATCCTGGTCTTCCTTCCACTTCACTTCACTGACCCCTACTATATCTAGATTGAGCCTTTGCATTTCCCTTTTTAGATTTTCTAGTTTCCCTACCACGTTCAAGTTTCAGACATTCCACGCCCCGACTCGTAGAAAGTTATCCTTTCGTTGATTATTCAATCTTTTTCTCATGGCAACCTCCCCCTTGGCAGTCCCCTCCCGGAGATCCGAATGGGGGACTATTCCGGAATCTTTTGCCAATGGAGAGATCATCATGACACTTCTTCAATTACAGGCCACATGTCCTGTGGATACACGTTACGTGTCTTTAATGCAGTGGTTTCCATTGCCTTCTGCATCCTCATGTCGTTGATCATTGCTGATTCTTCCGCCTTTAGGGGCAATTTCCCACCCCTAGGACAAGAGAGTGCCCTGAACCTCTATCCGCTCCTCCGCCCTCTTTGACAAGGCCGTTGGCAGAATAAGGCTGACTTCTTATGCCGGAAGTCTTCGGCCGCCAATGCTGATTATTTATCAAAATTTAGGCAGTGGCGGGGATCGAACCCGGGACCGAAGACGTTTTGACTATGAATCAAAGACGCTACCCCTAAACCAAGAGGGAATAATAAGAGTGGACGATTAAGAACGAAGTGCTCGTATTAAGAAGGGTGTAAGACAAGGCTGTAGCCTTTCGCCCCTACTCTTCAATCTGTACATCGAGGAAGCAATGATGGAAATGAAAGAAAGGTTCAGCAGTGCAATTAAAATACAAGATGAAAGGGTTTCAATGATACGATTCGCTGATGACGTTGCTATCCTGAGTGAAAGTGAAGAAGAATTAAATGATCTGCTGAACGGAATGAACAGTCTGATGAGTACACAGTATGGTTTGAGAGTAAGTCGGAGAAAGACGAAGGTAATGAGAAGTAGTAGAAATAAGAACAGCGAGAAACTTAAAATCAGGATTGTTGGTCATGAAGTCAATTAAGTTAAGGAATTCTGCTACCTAGGCAGTAAAATAACCAATGACGGACGGAGCAAGGAGGACATCAAAAGCAGACTCGCTATGTCAAAAAGGCATTTCTGGCCAAGAGAAGTCTACTAATATCAAATACCGGCCTTAATTTGAGGAAGAAATTTCTGAGGATGTATGTCTGGAGTACAGCATTGTATGGTAGTGAAACATGGACTGTGGGAAAACCGGAAGAGAAGAGAATCGAAGCATTTGAGATGTGGTGCTATAGACGAATGTTGAAAGTTAGGTGGACTGATAAGGTAAGGAATGAGGAGGTTCTACGCAGAATCGGAGAGGAAAGGAATATGTGCAAAACACTGATAAGGAGAAGGGTCACGATGATAGGACATCTGCTAAGACATGAGGGAATGACTTCCATGGTACTAGAGGGAGCTGTAGAGGGCAAAAACTGTAGAGGAAGACAGAGATTGTAATACGTAAGCAAATAATTGAGGACGTAGGTTGCAAGTGCTACTCTGAGATGAAGAGGTTAGCACAGGAAAGGAATTCGTGGTGGGCCGCATCAAACCAGTCAGTAGACTAATGACCAAAAAAAAAAAAAAAAAAAAAAAAAAAAACCACTTTCTGTAGAAGACTAGATGCTTTTCTGCCCGTCTTCCGCAAATTGCTATGTATCAGATACGTTCTGGTATGTGTACCTATATGTTTTCGTGGCGAATTCAATGATTCATTGGACTTCACGTGTGCGCCCTCTGGCGCACGAAGCACTGGGAGTGCTAAGTGCCTGGATGTTGCGGGTGCGTATTATTTATTTATAATACAAATCTAAGCAGCTACAAGTGCGTCGTGATAGACATCCAGATACAAGAGTTACTTAGGGGATCATGAAGACTGATAAGATACACACTCTCTTTAGCGGCAATGAGTCACACCGAGACTGAACCTCAGGAGTTGGTTTCGCTGTACATAATAAAGTATCTTCGGCTGTTACCAAGTGGATGATGATAAATGATCGTACTTGTGCGATGGTGTTAAGAGCATCTCCATATAGAATTTACATCGTTAAATGCCATGCAGCATCAGAGGACGCAGATAATGAGGTAAAAAACAACTATTATGTAGACTAGGAGGAAGTCGTACTCTTATGTAGACTAGGAGGAAGTCGTACTATTATGTAGACTAGGAGGAAGTCGTAGACAGATAAGTAAAACATTCAATTTGCATAGTTTTGGGCGAGTTTAAAGCACAATTTATGAAGGAGGAGGACAATCGCCACATGATGGCGCAGATAGCCTACATGAGGAAAGCAATGAAAGTGGTGTCCCACTGGTGAATCTGGGTGCCGATAAGATTAACCATTAGCAGCACATATATCTCTCACTAGATTGATCACATTTTGGTAGATAGGAATCACCGTGTGTGTGTCGAGCAAATAAGGACGTTCCGCCAAGCTGGTGTGAATTCCGAAGATGCTTTAGTGGTTATGAAACTGCGACTGAAACTATCCAACAAATGGCGAAAAAGAAATGAAGCGGTAGCTCGTCATGACAAACACTGCTTGCAAATGAACAAGTGAGTCGGTGCTATCTAAAAAAAGTCATGACTCGGCTATTATACGAGATCATAGGTGGCGTTGATGAGAAAGGGTCGTCCCTGCGAGAGTCTGTCATTCACAGTGCAATTATATTTTAATCCTCCCGGCTCCTTTATAGACCTCGTATTTCTCCACTGTATTTCGGACGTGAGCAAGGGAATGCGAAAAGCAAAGAAAGAGTAACACAGCCCACGCCTCTGCAGAAATCGTGAAAAAGGAGCTATTTACTTGTTTCTCGGTCCGTACTGGCAAACTACGGATGCACTCGCCTCGTACTGAGGTATAAATGAGGCACGGAAGAAACACGGACTCTCGAAAGCGGACTTCAGAGACTTTCACGTTTAAACAAATCCGTTACATTATTTATTTCTCAGCTGACTCACACAGCACAACATACCGCAACTCTTCGAAAATAGCCAGTACTGATATATCGTTTAAGTTGGCAGCAATCTAAAACAGAAGACAGTCAACACGAAATGTTTGTTATGTTCTTTTCGTAATCATATCTAGTGTATTATGCTATACTATATTGTACTGTACTATACTATGCTTTATTGAGCCTTATTACTCGCTTATGCACCATAAAAACTTTCTTTTGGTTTGTGAAGTTATTCTAAATTATGATTCCGTATGGCAATATAGAAGTAAATAAAGGACGCAGCTTTTTTTTTTTTTTTGTTAGTTTTGTATCTCTATTGTCACCCTTCCCATGATAATTTGATATCGCTCAGCAGCTGAAATTTGTTTGGACTTTGAATCGTGATTTATTTTCAAAGAATATTCTTAAGAATTTATTTTATTTACTAGCGATTCATCAAGAACATAAACACATTTAATGACACTACGTAAGCGTGGAAGTGGTTGCCAGGGAGTAACTGATGAAACCATAATCAAATTGCTTTTAACATACGGGAATTTTACTCCTAAAAGCATTTTTTTAAAAGGAACAGATTTAAAATTATAATCAGAAAGCACCCTCTAAATATCTAGTTACAATTTATTCAGAGGCAGAAAGAACCAAGTTTTGACTGCATGAGCTTTTGGGCAGTGAACCTTGCCGCTTTCTTTTGACACGGCCGTAGTTACAACCGCTCTAAACAGCCTGTGAAAGACTACACTGGTGCAAATCTGCAACACACCAGATTACTTTAACTAAGAGTTTTAACAATTTACACAAGCACACAAACTATGCACCCCCCATAGGAGGGATGGAAATGGTACAAAACACTAACAATTGAAATATTAACTTTGCCACCGAAGGTGCAACTTGATTTTAACTTCTAAGAAAAGTCTTACGGTGACAGGGTGGCAACTTTTTGTACTAAAATGATCATTTAAATAAAAGCCCATAATATGCAATCTTATATAAAATTCTAGAAGGTTGGCCAAACAAGTTAAGGTGCTCTACAGTACACAGATACCGCCTCTAAAGATGATAGGCAAGATCAAATGGTTCAAATGGCTATGAACTCTATGGGACTTAACTTCTAAGGTCATCAGTCCCCTAGAGTTTAGAACTACTTAAACCTAACTAACCTAACGACATCACACATATCCATGCCCGAGGCAGGATTCGAACCTGCGACCGAAGCGGTGGCGCGGTTCCAGACAGTAGCGCCTAGAACCGCTCGGCCACCCCGGCCGGCTAGGCAAGATCAAAACATATTTCAGGAATTAGGCCGTTACACTCCAAGCAATAAATTCGTTAACGCACCAAATCCGACAAACATGATAGAGGCAGCTCCGAACGACAGATAGACACTAACTGCTTAACAAATGCGGATGAGAGACGGAGGAGCAAGATGGTCACGAGAGACTGGCCAAGAAAACTAGTAGAATTATCAAGAGTAAATCACACAACATATCACCAATCACTTAACTTCTAATATACTGCAATTTCTCGAGAAGACATGGCGTAGCACCCCCAAATCGCTCTCCCGAACCGTCCGCTTCCAGCCGCTTCGGCGGACGCAGGAAGGCGCGCCAATCTCCCGTCTCACGGCGTCGCAGCTCACACTGGCCAGACCGATGTCGTGGGTTGGCTTCTGTTCCTCTCGTGTCGGCCGCGAAGCCACTACCCCTAGCTATACGGCGCGGCCCATAGGACTGCCGTGGCGACCTCACATGTGCCGACGCTCAAGACGGACAAGTCATCTTGTGTCCCAGTGCGCGACCGACCAACCGATCGATCCAACCGCCAATGCCCATTGCCTGAACAAACTCGAGCAGACTGACGGCCTAACACATACTAGCACTCCGGACGACAGACACTGTCGCACAATGCGAACGAGAGACAGACCAGCAACCGGTTACGAGTGACTCACCCAGACTTACTCCGACTGACCAACTGCCTATCCTCGCCGAGACTGACAGATTCCACCTTCTGCAGAGCTCATAGTGCCCCTTAAATGCACGTGAACAGGCTACATTTCCCCTTTCCCACCAAAGGGAGACGCCAAAGCAGCGATTGCCACAGTGGCGACACTGCAAGAAACGGAAGGCGACTGCTTTACACTACGCGCTGCGGCGCGCTCTTCAAAACAGCAAATTTTACCACGGCTCAAAAATTATATGGACACCATCGGTATAGCCGGTCACAGTTTTGAAAGAGTCGAAACATCCAAGTACCTGGGATCAATACTGTCGAATAAAAGCAAGGTAGAAAAGGAAATTCGACACAGAATAATTAATGCGAACTGGCTGTTCTACAGTTTAAACCAACTATACACGTTATGCCTCGCATCCCAGGGAAGCAAGATAGAGCTGTACATGTTCCTAGTGCAACCGGTTGTTAGACAAGGGCAAGTACACAGACAGTGGAAGACAATAGGATGGTTCAAATGGTTCAAATGGTTCTGAGCACTATGCGACTTAACTTCTGAGGTCTTCAGTCACCTAGAACTTAGAACTAATTAAACCTAACTAACCTAAGGACATCACACACACCCATGCCCGAGGCAGGATTCGAACCTGCGACCGTAGCGGTCGCGCGGTTCCAGACTGAAGCGCCTAGAACCGCTCGGCCACTTCGGCCGGCATAGGATGATCTTAAGGAAAATTTATGGTCCGGTATGCAACACATAAATTGAAAGATGGAAAGCACAATTAAGATCTATGTCGACGGTTTAAGAAAACTGGTACTGGGAGAGCGATTGAAAGAAGAAGGCTACAGTGCGCAGGACATGTTCTCCAAACAGAGAGTACTCTCCCCAACAAAGTATTAAGACAACAGTCAACTGGTAGGTCGTTCACGTATGTGGTGGAACGACAGAGCTTTAGCGCCTGGAAGAAGCAGATCCAGTAGCCAGCGCTGAGGATGACCAAGACAGAAGTAAATGGGAAAACATTCGTAATAAGTTTGTGTTACAATTCGATTTAGTCGCGGACAGGATGTGTTGATAATTCCGTTATGTTGTACATTTATGTATTGGTATACTTTGTCTTCTGCCTTGGGCCTAAACGGCTTATTTATGTCCAATAAATGATGATGATGATGATGATAATAAGACGATGACAAAGCTAATGAGAGTGCATCAGCTTAAGCAACAAAATAAAGAAATATTATTTGCGGTCATCTCCAAGAAGCAAAACAAGGACCGTATACCTTACACTGAACATGTGGCATGAATTTGTAATCGACGGCACGTCAAGTTTCCAGTACCGCCCGGCCTGCCGTATTAGTGCTGCCACCTACATCTACATCCATACTCCGCAAGCCACCTGACGGTGTGTGGCGGAGGGTACTTTGAGTACCTCTATCGGTTCTCCCTTCTATTCCAGTCTCGTATTGTTCGTGGAAAGAAAGATGGTCGGTATGCCTCTGTGTGGGCTCAATCTCTCTGATTTTATCCTCATGGTCTCTTCGCGAGATGTACGTAGGAGGGAGCAATATACTGCTTGACTCCTCGGTGAATGTATGTTCTCGAAACTTCAACAAAAGCCCGTACAGAGCTACTGAGCGTCTCTCCTGCAAAGTCTTCCACTGAAGTTTATCTATCATCTCCGTAAAGCTTTCGCGATTACTAAATGATCCTGTAACGAAGCGCGGTGCTCTCCGTCGGATCTTCTCTCTCTTCTCTCGACCCTACCTGGTACGGATCCCACACTGGTGAGCAATATTCAAGCAGTGGGCGAGAAAGTGTACTGTAACCTACTTCCTTTGGTTTCGGATTGGATTTCCTAAGGATTCTTCCAATGAATCTCAGTCTGGCATCTGCTTTACCGACGATAAACTTTATATGATCATTCCATTTTAAATCACTCCTAATGCCTACTCCCAGATAATTTATGGAATTAACTGCTTCCAGTTGCTGACCTGCTATATTGTAGCTAAATGATAAAGGATATTTCTTTCTATGTATCCGCAACACATTACACTTATCTACATTGAGATTCAACTGCCATTCCCCGCACCATGCGTCAATTCGTTGCAGATCCTCCAGCATTTCAGTACAATTTTCCATTGTTACAACCTCTCGATATACTACAGCATCATCCGCAAAAAGCCTCAGTGAACTTCCGATGTTATCCACAAGGTCATTTATGTATATTGTGAATAGCAACGGTCCTACGACACTCCCCTGCGGCACACCTGAAATCCCTCTTACTTCGGAAGACTTCTCTCCGTTGAGAATGACATGCTGCGTTCTGTTATCTAAGAACTCTTCCATCCAATCACACAATTGGTCTGATAGTCCGTACGCTCTTATTTTGTTCATTAAACGACTGTGGGGAACTGTATCGAACGCCTTGTGGAAGTCCAGAAACCATAGCGGTAGCACTTGGTCAGAGGTATTTGAGGCGATGCTGACTCCGCTCCGAACTTTGGTGGAACAGCCAGAGCGAGACGAGAGGCTGCAGACACGCGCTCCGCTTCGAATGTGGCATTGACTGCATTGGGATGGTCTTCGATATGTCGTCAACCGCCGAGATAGAAATATCAGTTATTGCGTGCTGGTCAGCTGCTGGACGGAGACAAACGAGCCTGTTTTAGCAGACACAAGAGTGAGAGCCTCGACACGCTCTTCGCTGCAGTCCTGTCGACTGGACATCACTAACAGTCAGTGCTGGGCTGGCCACTCTGTGGACACAGCCTAGTGGAGTGGTTGTTGTCTTCTGCCAGCCGAGAAGACAGCGACTTTTGTGGAGGTGGATAAAGGCCTTCGTGTATGTCATGAAAAGAACTATCTGAGAGCTTTACTAGCTGACAACTTACCCTGGTAGTTTAGTGTTTCGATATAGTGCACAGTATCGTGTAGAAGTGGTGCACTGGGTGTATCGGCAGGTAAACAACATTTTGCATGGAAAGTCCATGGTCGCCAATTGCAAATTGCGGTTCTCCATTGATGGCACAGTCGGCATGCAAGTGTGAGCCAGAGCCTCTATACATTGTTAAATTACATGCCATGAGAAGGATAAACTATATTTCACAAAAAGTGATTTTGTTTGAACTACGCCAAGACTTAACTGATATGCCTGCGCAGTTTGTGCTAAGAAAATAAGATTGTTATTTATTCTGTGCGAGCGAAAAAATTGTGCATGTTTTTTGTACAGGAGATTACTGAGATATATGCGAAGGTAGTTCGTTAATGGTATCTCATTTTAGTAGCTACTTGATGAGGGCAATAGAGCAGACCAATATGTAGTTACGTGCTACTGGATGATTTAAGTCTGAGAGGTTTTTGGTATATGGGATGTGCCAATAGCCGTCAGGCGCACACTCCGCACTGCAACAACTGCTGTTGGGCAGGTTGCCAGTGCAGCCCCTGCGACTACACGACGTTTCGGGTCGGGGCTCCGCCACTTGCAGCGTGACCTGCAGAGTGCAAAAGATGGCCTGTAAATTCATAAGAGATGGCGCTCCTGCCACGAGGCTTTTGCTGCATCCACCAATGTGACGTGCAGCCAATCAGAAGGCTGTGTACCTCCGTCGTGCGGGTATTTATGATCGCGCCCGCTCCCATCACGGCAGTTTTGACGCAGCCAGCCAAGAGAAGAAGTCTACCCCGGATCCAGTGTCGCCTCGACCGCAAACCGGTGTCGCCATGATGGACCTCACAAGGGAAGCTCCCCATCGCACCCCCCTCAGATTTAGTTATAAGTTGGCACAGTGGATAGGTCTTGAAAAACTTAACACAGATCAATCGAGAAAACAGGAAGAAGTTGTGTGGAACTATGAAAAAAAAATAAGTAAAATATACCAACTGACTAGTCCATGCGCAGGGTAGGTAACATCAAGGACAGTATCAGCTCAGGGGCGCCATGGTCACGTGGTTAGCGTGAGCAGCTGCGGAACTAGAGGTCCTTGGTTCAAGTCTTCCCTCAAGTGAAAAGTTTACTTTCCTTATTTTCGAAAGTTATGATCTGTCCGTTCGTTCATTGACGTCTCTGTTCACTGTAATAAGTTTACTGTCCGTGTTTTGCGACCGCACCGCAAAACCGTGCGATTAGTAGACGAAAGGACGTGCCTCTCCCATGGGAACCGAAAACATTTGATCGCAGGGTCATAGGTCAACCGATTCCTCCACAGGAAAACACGTCTGATATATTCTATACGACACTGGTCACGGCATTTGCGTCACATGACAGGAATATGTTGTCGACCCACCTAACTTGTACACTTGGCGAATGGGTAAATAGATTCTTCTGCCTTGCCCGATTTACGTTTTTTTGTGGATGTGATAATCACCCCCAAAAAAATTGATGAAAACATAAAAAATTAAACTTTTCACTCGAGGGAATACTTGAACCAAGGACCTCTCATTCCGCAGCTGCTCACGCTAACCACGGGACCACGGAGCTCGTGAGCTCGCACTCTCCTTGATGTTGCCTATCTTGCTCATGGACTGCTCAGTTTGTATTTTGCTTATTTTTTTCATAGTTCCACACAACTTCTTCCTGTTTTCTCGATTGATCTGTGTTCAGTTTTTCAAGGCCTATACACTGTGCCAACTTATAACTAAATCTGAGGGGGGTGCGATGAGGAGGTTCCCTTGTCAGCAATGTGCCCGCGGGCCTGTTGGTATTCTGTCAGGGTCATCTGGCAAGACTGCAGAAACCGTGAACTCGTACAGATCTGTTCCAGTGTGCTCCACTCAAGAAGTGCGACGACTTAAACATTTCGTAGTCAAACTAGTGGACAAGGAACTTCGACTGTAGAATTTTTCATTGTGTTTTTTCTCAAACGAGACTTGTACTCAAAGTGCTTGCATTTAGTTGTGGACTTATTTTCCTGTTAGGAACTAGTTACAAAGTTTATTTGCACGTAACGGTCAACGAAGACAATTTGTGTTACACTCATTGTGTCCTTAAATATAGCGGATGAACTACATCTTAGTGTGTTTCTTGCAGGAGTATTGAAATTCTACGATACTTCAATATGTTATGCTTAACAGCAGAAGTTTATCTGTTACATTTCTTGTCTATGGCCGAGTGTAACATTATAGTTGTTGGTATTGCTTCCTGTTATGCATCCTGGAGAATTTAGTTTTGTTCGTTCTATGGAAGATTATTCAGCTGTATGTTTTTGTCTTAACCCTACTTAAATCTTTGAGTACCAGTGATTTCTTGGACAGATCATCTTTTTATTAGTATTTTTGGAAGTACCAGTGCCGTTAGCATGAAACCACCGATACTATCGCAAGACAGAGACATCTAGTGGTACACTGAATTATGTCTACGAATGTAGCGCACTGTAGCAGTCACTTATAGCGTTCAGAGCAACAATCGGCAATGAGATTGTGCTGTGTGATTTTAGCAGATTATGACTTGTGGGTTTTTCACAGCGAACATATTGAAGAGATCGTTGACAATGAATGTAAGTATATCTAATGTTACTGTAACGTATTTTGAGTTTGTACTACTGCTCTAAATATAAACACTAGAGCATTATGTACTTTTGATCAAATGTATTAAATTTTTGTCCCAATTTTTTCCTGGTACTTAGGACTATAATTTGTCTTTGACATTATAAGTTCATATAAATTTCCAGATATGGGAATATGTTTAGGGAAAATGCGAAACTGCTTTCAAATGCTCAAGAAGTGATGGGTGCTTGAGAACTGTATGTCCCAGTGGCGTTCGTTTAGTCGGCGCGAGGGAGTTAGCGAGATGCTCAAAATCTCCATTGCCGGCCGTTACGAGAGAGGCGTTCTGCATCACGGAGAGGTTTATTACTGAACTTTCAAGAGAGCGCTTTCCGAGAAGAGTCGAGCAGCATATTACTTCTTCCCATATGCAGTTTCTGCTCTGAGTACGACGAGAAAATTCGGAAAATTAGATCCAGTACAGAGACTTACTGTCAATCATTCTTCCCACGCGCCGTTCGCGAGCGGAGCAGTGTAGGAAGATCAGTTAGTGGTACGAGAAGTACCCTCCGTCACACACCATTACGTGGTTTAGGGAGTATGATACAGGTGTAGATGTAGATGGGACGTTAAATCCTGTCCTTCCTTCTCTTTAACTGAAAGCACAAAATATGTCGTGAACGTATTGTTTATCAGAACTACTACTCCTTTTTAGCGGTCCTCGCTAAAAGATGGCAACCGACATGGACTTCAACGTGGCTAAACAGTATCTACAAACGATCGTTTTAAGCACACCATAGTATGGAATTTAATAATGAACTGATAGAAAATCGGAAATGAACGGAAACGATTCATTTGGGAATGCAGTCACAAAAGAACACTGAAAATTAATAGGATTGGTAAGAAATGAGGAACTCCGGAGTATCAGCCAATAAAGTAATACGTGGCAAACGCTGTGAAGGAGAAGGTACAGAGTGACAGGACATATGTTAAGACAGCACGGGATAATTTCCATGTTTTTAGAGGGGACGGTGTGATACAATAACATACTTTAAGACATCGCAGGATAAATTTCATGGTATTATAGGGAGTCAAACACGCGAAAAAATTGGAGGGGGAGACTCAGATTGGAATATATGCAACAAGTAAATAAGTACGTAGAGTGTAAGTGCAACTGCCGGCCGGTGTAGCCTTGCGGTTAAAGGCGCTTCAGTCTGGAACCGCGTGACCGCTACGGTCGCAGGTTCGAATCCTGCCTCGGGCATGGATGTGTGTGATGTCCTTAGGTTAGTTAGGTTTAATTAGTTCTAAGTTCTAGGCGACTGATGACCTCAGAAGTTAAGTCGCATAGTGCTCAGAGCCATTTGAACCAATTTGTAAGTGCAACTCCGAAATGAATCCAGTTACACAGCAGGGAAAAACTTGGCGGCTCACATCAGACCGGACCGAAGATCGTCGATCAAAAATTTGTTTAAAAATGCAGGTTTGGCATGGTCTAATATTTTCATTTATGACAACATTCGGATTTATAATTTATCCTCATGGCTAACATAAAGCATGCATCTCTCTCCCATTTTTACGAGAGCATACGCTTGCTTAATTGAGGTAGCACTACTGGGAAAATGGATCTCAGATGTGGATTTCACCTAAATTACTCGGAAATAATAAAATATGGCATTCAAATTCTTGCCTTTATTTCCTTTACTTCCTTGTGTACCTGTCGTATTTCACAAACAGACACGTGTATCATGCTACTTCAATTTTTGCTTTTTTAGTTATCTTAGTAGACAAAATTGAAACCACACATGACTGAAACTGGCCTTCTAGTTCACGGAGAAGCGTGCAGCCAATTCGGGAACTGAGTAACAGTCTTCCACTGTACATTCCTCAGCTGCGCCATGCCAAAAAATCACGTCTGTTCTGCAGACATACTCACTAAACCTTTTCATTCGCACGATTCCACTATGCGAGGAAATTTCGCAACTGACAGTAAAGAAACTGTTAATGCGCAGCCCCGGGTTAACTCTCCGCATTATTATATTACTGGAGCTTTTTTAACGGGCGACAAGGTCTAAAAGCTACGAGTCAGACTACCGATAAACCAGCCAGCAGCAATTACACTGCTCTCAGAGAAATTCCAGGATACATACACTGGGCTGGAAGCACAACGTTAATAGCATTAACTCGTCCTCCTAATAACTATTTGTCAGCGAAAGTTTCAGTTCCAGTGAAAGTCATGTAGTTTATTCCCGCTCTTCTTTGTCCAGCACCGCCTCGAGCTAACAATAAACTCCCTTATCTAAGACAACACGACGCCAAAAATTAGCAGCTGCTTCGTATTAATCTCCGTACGCTCGAATCTGAAAGTTGTTTATAAGGTGATTTAAACAACACAGAGGATATAAACTTCAGTTCCATGAATAATTGCTCGACGTCAGTATTAAAATAGGGCTGTTCATGGTTAACTATAGGTTCTGACAAATCGTCTCATCCTGCCTTCAGATTTGTGAAGAGTTTTTTTAAGAACTGATGAACAATATTGTTTCTATCACTGACAAAAAGAATTCTCCGTCTATACAGAGTGACAGAATATTTTGATAATCGTGGGAAGGACAATTTGACGAATAAATTTTAAATTTAATAGACTGAAGGAGGAGAACCATATCTTTGGCTCAGACATCAAATCAATTACGTTACATTGATATCTTCGTATGAGGCTATGTAAATTATCTCGCATCACGACGCTTAACCAGCGCTTAACTTCATGCTAAGAAAATTTTCTGTCACTGAAATCAGTATTACAGGTCCTTGAGTGTTCGCACACATTGGATGATCAAAACATCAAGTCTTTAATGTATGCCCTTACACTTATGGTTGCACATTATAGCGCTGTTTACAAACTTAATGTATTTTAATTTGTGAAGCTCCTATATATGTAAATTTGCAATTTTTCTGGAAGCTTGATCTTGGTATTCCTCTCACAGTGCTTCATCCGTTTATCTACATCCGACTTCTACCTAGGTTTTGTTAGTTCGTACATCTGGCATATTCGGTACGCACAGACGTCCACGCTGTGAAGGTTCATCCAAACTAGACGTCTGAGATGATACAGAATATTCGTATAAAGGAGACACGTAGGCGTCAGCAACATGAACACCTACAATAGGGCGCCATTTCGTGATCTTACGCTGTCAGGTAAATTATTTTCTTACGGCCATTTTCGAAATCCCATTCACTATTAATTGAGCAGTGATTCCAGAGGTTGCACCAGAAAGAAAATAAAAGTTGGTGAGATTATTAGTGGCATAACGCCTCACTCAAGTAACTTACTGGCAATAATAAGGCTCTACATTCATTGCATTGATTTTATTACACGTTGAGACATCATACGAAAATTTTCCCTCTTAAATGTCGTGAGTCTTGACGTTACAAGGATTGTAAATATGGTGTTAGAAATGGTATTCAGTTTCAATATGTATTTTTATGTGAGGTGTGACGTACATCAGAGCTGTCTCTCTCTCACTTCCTGGCTGATAAAACCATACGCCGGACACCCACTCGAACTTAGGAACTTTGCCTTTCCTGAGCAAGTGCTTTACCGACTGATTTACTCAGGCACGACTCACGACCCCTCCTCATTTCTCTACTTCCGCCAGTTCCTCGTCTCCTTCTTCCAGTTCTAATTTGCCAGGATTTTTCATGTATCGCACACTCAGCTTCAAAGTGAAAATTTTATTCTGGAAACATCCCTCACGCTGTGGCTATGCCATATCTCCACGTTATCCTTTCTTTTCAATGGTGCTAGTCTTGCGAGATCCGCAGGAGAGCTTCTGTGAAGTTTGGAAACATTTACGGCGATACGATGCATTTCACGTTTTTTTTATTCTGTTTTAGGGTATTATGTCTCGCACGTGTATACTTAGTCCCATGTGGCCAAATGAGACACTGCTTCAATAATTAAACAGCGACAACGCTACGCTATCTATTGAAGTTGTAACTGACGTTTCTTAGAGAATCTGGGAGTCAGGAGAATTTATTTGTATTCATACCACACACTGAAGCTCTGCTGAGGTTTCTTGGTAACCCTAACTAAAGGTATAACTCTGTTGGCAACTAATATATAAACGCACCCCGAAATATAAGTTCGTCGGCTTTCACTGCCCGTGTCATTTTGAATTAAACAGTTCTGAGTATTAGGCTGCCTCAGTATAAAACACTAAAACAGCTAAATTCCGGACATTTCGACCGACTTTCTGCGGCCTTTTTCAGATTAGTTAACCGCCCTGAAGAGAACCGCAGCAAGTCGGTCGAAATGTCGGGAATTTAGTCGCTTTAGTGTTTGCGCTCAGAAATACGTAGAAAACTTTTTATTATAATGACTATACGGCTACACTTCCTTTGTATAAGGCGACGAATTTCAATTATATTAAGCTACCATCTTCAAGTCAAAGCTTCTTCACAACAGTAGTTTTATCGGTTTGCTAGATCACAGTACTTGTTTAGTGAGTTGGCGAGTAATTACGGTAATGGCAACTGTTTTGATTGAAACCCCTCACCTTATGTGAAGAAAGTGTAGCGATGTAGACATTACAATAAAAAGTATTATAAATTAATAAGACTTCGTGAGTCATAATTTACACTCCTGGAAATGGAAAAAAGAACACATTGACAGCGGTGTGTCAGACCCACCATACTTGCTCCGGACACTGCGAGAGGGCTGTACAAGCAATGATCACACACACGGCACAGCGGACACACCAGGAACCGCGGTGTTGGCCGTCGAATGGCGCTAGCTGCGCAGCATTTGTGCACCGCCGCCGTCAGTGTCAGCCAGTTTGCCGTGGCATACGGAGCTCCATCGCAGTCTTTAACACTGGTAGCATGCCGCGACAGCGTGGACGTGAACCGTATGTGCAGTTGACGGACTTTGAGCGAGGGCGTATAGTGGGCATGCGGCAGGCCGGGTGGACGTACCGCCGAATTGCTCAACACGTGGGGCGTGAGGTCTCCACAGTACATCGATGTTGTCGCCAGTGGTCGGCGGAAGGTGCACGTGCCCGTCGACCTGGGACCGGACCGCAGCGACGCACGGATGCACGCCAAGACCGTAGGATCCTACGCAGTGCCGTAGGGGACCGCACCGCCACTTCCCAGCAAATTAGGGACACTGTTGCTCCTGGGGTATCGGCGAGGACCATTCGCAACCGTCTCCATGAAGCTGGGCTACGGTCCCGCACACCGTTAGGCCGTCTTCCGCTCACGCCCCAACATCGTGCAGCCCGCCTCCAGTGGTGTCGCGACAGGCGTGAATGGAAGGACGAATGGAGACGTGTCGTCTTCAGCGATGAGAGTCGCTTCTGCCTTGGTGCCAATGATGGTCGTATGCGTGTTTGGCGCCGTGCAGGTGAGCGCCACAATCAGGACTGCATACGACCGAGGCACACAGGGCCAACACCCGGCATCATGGTGTGGGGAGCGATCTCCTACACTGGCCGTACACCACTGGTGATCGTCGAGGGGACACTGAATAGTGCACGGTACATCCAAACCGTCATCGAACCCATCGTTCTACCATTCCTAGACCGGCAAGGGAACTTGCTGTTCCAACAGGACAATGCACGTCCGCATGTATCCCGTGCCACCCAACGTGCTCTAGAAGGTGTAAGTCAACTACCCTGGCCAGCAAGATCTCCGGATCTGTCCCCCATTGAGCATGTTTGGGACTGGATGAAGCGTCGTCTCACGCGGTCTGCACGTCCAGCACGAACGCTGGTCCAACTGAGGCGCCAGGTGGAAATGGCATGGCAAGCCGTTCCACAGGACTACATCCAGCATCTCTACGATCGTCTCCATGGGAGAATAGCAGCCTGCATTGCTGCGAAAGGTGGATATACACTGTACTAGTGCCGACATTGTGCATGCTCTGTTGCCTGTGTCTATGTGCCTGTGGTTCTGTCAGTGTGATCATGTGATGTATCTGACCCCAGGAATGTGTCAATAAAGTTTCCCCTTCCTGGGACAATGAATTCACGGTGTTCTTATTTCAATTTCCAGGAGTGTAGTTAGAAATAGTTCCCATTGTGGCTCCGACAGTGTACGTTGAATCGGGCAACAACGCTCTCTTGAATCTTAGGTTTTTTTGAAATAGCTACAGATGCAGCATTTTTAGTGTTCGGTGTTTTAGATATTGGTGAAATTATTAGGCGTCAGATATACACTGAAGTGCCGACGAAACTGATACAGGCATGCGTATTCAAATACAGAGATATGTAAACAGGCAGAATATGGCGCTGCAGTCGGAAACGTCTATATAAGACAACAAGAGTGTGGCGCAGTTGTTAGATCGGTTACTGTTGCTACAATGGCAGGTTATGAAGGTTTAAGTGATTTTAAACGTGATGTTGTAGTCGGCGCACGAGCGATGGGACACAGCATCTCCGAGGTAGCGATGAAGTGGGGATTTTCCCGTACGACCATCCCACAAGCGTACCGTGAATATCAGGAAACTGGTAAAACATCAAATCTCAAACATCGCTGCGGCCGGGAAAAGATGTTGCAAGAACGGGACCAACAACGACTGAAGAGAATCGTTCAACGTGACGGAAGTGCAATCCTTCCGCAAATTACTGCAGATTTCAATGGTGGGCCTTCAACAAATGTCAGCGCGCAAACCAGTCAATGAAACATCATCGATATGAACTTTCGGATAAGACCGACTCGTGTACCCTTGATGACTGTGCGACACAAAGTTTTCCGTCTGGCCTGGGCCCGTCAACACCGACATTGGACTGTTTATGATTGGAAACATGTTTCCTGGTCGGAAGAGTCTCATTTCAAATTGTGTCGAGTGGATAGACGTGTACGGGTATGGAGAAAACCTCATGAATCCATGGTCCTTGCTTGTCAGCAGGGGATTGTTCAAGCTGGTGGAGGCTCTGTAACGGCGTGGGGCGTATGCAGTTGGAGTGATATGAGACCTCTGATACGTCTAGAATTGACTGACATGTGACACGTACGTAAGAATCCTGTCTGATGACCTTCCATCCCTTCATGTCAATTGTGAATTCCGACTGACTTGGGAAATTCCAGTAGGACAAAGCGTTACTCCACACGTCCAGAATTGCTACAGAGTGACTCCGGGAACACTCTTCCGAGTTCAAACATTTCCGCTGGTCACCAGTCTCCCCAGAGATGAACATTATTCAGCATAGCTGGGATGCCTTGCAATGTGCTGTTCAGAACAGAACTCCACCCCTTCGTTCTCTTACGGACTTACGGACAGCCCTGCAGGATTCATTGTTTCAATTCCCTCCAGCATTACTTCAGACATTAGCCGAGTCCATGCCACGTCTTGTTCCGCCACTTCTGCCTGGGTGGGGCGGGGGGGGGGGGGGGGGGGTAGCTACACGATATTTGGCAGGTGTGCCAGTTTCTTCAGCTCTTCAGCGTAGTTCTGCTCCGGTGAAATCTCCAGTACTGCTCAGCTGTGTATAGTCTGGTGGCGAGTAAAGCAGATAAAAAACCACGTGGTCTGATTTCTCTAGACACGCTGGAATGGAGACGTAAATTTGATTTCCAGCGTACGAAGACACCTATAACCTTCTGTCTATACTTCTTATGTGGAATGTCGCTTTATTTAGGTGGTCCAAGTAATATTTCAGTGTTTCTTAGCCTCTTATGCTCTCGTTCCAATTCATTGATTTTACGAATACGAAAGGTAGGCCTAATTTACACAAGGAGTGAACTGATGAGTTTTAACTTATATGTTCCGTCGAAGCTTATGAATGCATCTGGTATTACTAGCACACCTAGTGCCTGGGAGACTAGGGCATATTTCAATTATCTCAGCCGAGAGCCTCAACTCTTTGCCCCTTTTTTATTTCTCCGCCACTTATCTCGAGCCACCCAACTGTGAACAGCCGGGCGATCTCATCTAATGGGCACCGTCTCCTCAAAAGAAGCCGCTGCAAGAGGCAGTGCTCTTCCTCAAAGGCCCACCGCTTCGATAGATCCTTGTTGATCAGCTTCACAAAGCTTTTCTTTGCATAAGGGATTCCGCTATTGAAAAAGTGAACAGCATAAAGACTAAGAAAACAGCTTACCAATATTTACGATATCCGAATCTCCCGTGAAACACAATCTTCAGAATGGTTTCCAAGCTAGT
Source organism: Schistocerca nitens (assembly GCF_023898315.1). Taxonomy (NCBI): domain Eukaryota; kingdom Metazoa; phylum Arthropoda; class Insecta; order Orthoptera; family Acrididae; genus Schistocerca; species Schistocerca nitens. Next base: position 326,201,125 of record NC_064617.1, read on the forward strand.
TTACAACATCTAACTTCAAATCCTGTCATTCATTATTTGCCTTCTGAAAATTTTTATTAAACACCTACTCGGCATTTGCTCTTTCAGTTGCTTGCATGCGGTCGAGCTTGAATCAAATACTACTCAACACGCAACTGTTCGTGGAATACATCGTTACAGTCTAGCGTTCCTATCGCGATAGGTTTGAAACCGTTTTCCGCTTTTCACTTCTAATCTCTTCATGTTATAATATTTTCCGCGTACATTAGCTTGAATAATGCATGCTGTATCTCCAAGATTTCTGCTTCGCAACTGTTGTGCTCGTACGTGCTTCTAGAAACCTCAAGTGTAGAACTAGTCGATGCTTCTTGAAGCCGCTACTACACCGCACAGTGATTCGGGTTATTGATGGTCTCCTCTGTGGTGACTGGTAGGTTTGAATATTGGTTCTGAAAGAAAGATTAACTACCAGTATTTAGCCGGAATAGGAGACATATCAGCAGCACTGGCACAACGCACCCTTGGCTGAATGTCAAACCTGACCGCAGCATCGAGTGAGCGCAAGCAACACTGCTGCCAATGACAGGATGTATGGTGTGGATGTTAAACTCGGCGGCACCCATTGAGTTGTTCGAGAGAATTGCACTGTGTGACGTCTTAAAAATTCCCCCCGCTGTCTTACTCCGTTTGCATTATCCACAAAACAAACACGACCATCGTTCAACTTGTGTACATGAGACGCTGACACAGCATGAGCGAAATTCTCAAGAATTCTCAGAACAATCATAAGAAGGACACGGTAAACACCATACATACTTCGTAAACCTCAGTGACGGCTATACTGTGCTCAGTAATTATTGCATTAATATTGCGACATCTATTATTAATAACGAGTACACATTTTAACGCGTATCCAAACGAAGCGCTAACTATCCTCGGGGACTTTCGTGGTGACATGCTTCAATAACATTTTCTCGTTTTACAGGCCGCGTCACCTCGAATAAAACAATCGAGTTTTCGATAGCAACCTCCGCTATCGTCTTGAGAAATTAAAATGGTTAACTGTCTGGGCTGGCACTGTGTTCTACTATTGCTGAAGCATGCCACCTCAAAAGACTCCGAAGACACACATCCTGCCTCTATGATTAGGGCACAATGCACAGTGTGCAACTGTTAGAAAAACTATTGAAGAAGAAATCACATTTGCTGATCTCTTTAGCATTTTTACAACGCTGCCGGGACGAGGAGGTAATTCCTCGTTTCTATAGTCAAGTACCACATTCGAATTGTTGCAGTGGACAGAGTTTTGAAGAAGACTATTCGCGACGTAGCGAACATACACTGACAAGGGGAGGCCGCCAATTGTGAAATTCAGATTCGATTCATACTGCGCATAATAAAAGCTCATGGCCAGAGGTTTAATATGGCAAAGCACCAGGTTGCACTTCTCAGCCGTTGTCGAGAAAATCGACAGTTAAAAGAAACCGTTGCGATGAAATACTCTCTACGATTAATAATTTTCTACAGCGTCGTGGCGCAGCGTTAAGCGCTCGGGTTCGTAATCCGAAGGTCGCCGGATCGAATCTCGCGCCATGCAATTTTTTTTATTATTGGTTTTTTGTAATTCAAATATATATATACTATTAATGAATTGCTTATGCATGTTGGTGAAGGCGGATCGCTCTCCAATCGTACCGCCTCCATTTTTACGTTTTTTTAACAGGGTGTACCAAAGCTCTACCGTACGTACTTATTTTCGACGATGTTATAAGTTGCGCTATGGACCGCATCTACCTTCTTTCGAAGTTAGCATGCAACTACGCTGTTATGCGGCGGCTCGTTTCGGCCCATTCAACATTTGTCCTTCAAATGTAACGAGCGAGTAACAGAGTTTATATTTCATACCTGCCGCAGCAAATTTGTGTTCGTGGGGTCTCTATTCTAATTCGAACGTTTGACTTACGCTATACGTATTCGTTTCGGAAGACCGTTTCTACGTCTTCCGTTAATTATACGTGGTTAACATTATGAAGACAATTAATAACATTTGCGAAATACAACTTTGTCTGCGGAAAACATAATGCTGTTCGAAGTCGCCAGTTTTTCCACGACGAACGACTTTCAACAACTTATTATATGCATAATTGTTGCAACTGATTGCCGGGAATATATATATATATATATATATTACAAACACAAATACTAAAAAATGGGTTGCATGGCGCAAGATTCGATCCGGCGACCTTCGGATTACGAACCCGAGCGCTTACCGCTGCGCCATGACGCTGTAGAAAATTATTAATCGTAGAGAGTATTTCACCGCAACGGTTTCTTTTAACTGTCGATTTTCTCGCCAACGGCTGAGAAGTGCATCTTGGTGCTTTGCCACATTACACCTCTGGCCATGAGCTTTTATTGTGCGCAGTATGAATCGAATCTGAATTTCACAATTGGCGGCCTCCCCTTATGAAGAGCCAAAGAAATTGGCACATCTGCCTAATGTCGTGTAGGATTGCCACGAGCATGCAGACGTGCCAAAACGCGCTATGGCATGGAGTCGACTAACGTCTGAAGTACTGCTGGAGAGAACTGAGACCATGAATCCTGCAGGGCTGTCCATAAATCCGTAAGAGTACGAAGGGGTGGAGATCTCCTCTGAACAGGGTTGCGGAACACTTGAAGGTGCTGCGTTTATTAGTGATACATTCCGGAAGCATAGTCGCGATCTAACACAGACCATCATCAGGAAGACAGGGGACTTAATAAAGAACTCTGGTACGCCAGAAGAAGTGAAGAATCATTTTCTGGGGATGCCAGCGAGAAAAAGCTTCATAAACGTTTGGAATTATAAGTAAACTTTGTTGGAAGTCGCTACATGCTCTCAGTCTCAAATACTGAAGAACCGAAATCCGTGCATTTGGGCGCCATACGCTGCATCAAGATAAACAAACGATTTCTAACTGTAATACGGTCTTATAGTATCAGGAGCACTGAAATGAAAACGAGACAGACGGAAAGAAAGTACTATATTTCACGAGTGATCGTCGTAACTGTAAACACATCTGAAATGATAGTTAAATCAAGACCCTACGATGCCGCCAGACGTTGATACACATCAACGGGGACAGTTGAAAATATGTGTCCAGACTGGGACTCGAACCATGGATCTCCTGGTTATATGGCAGATGCTCTATCCATCTGAGCCACCTTGAGACACATATTCCCAACTTAATGTCCACACACTACATTCGTAGTGCCCCTGTCCATTACACTCATCACTGGTGACAGACAATTTTACCGGGTCCCGTAAGAGTTCGGGCAATACGTATGAATCCACACAGAAGAAGGTCAATAGCCGGTTAGCCTTAACTACATGAAGATGGTATTTGTTCTTTCGGACATGTCCGAAAGAACAGACACCATCTTCTTATATGTAATCATATCTATCCCGCTCTGAGATAAGACCATAAATGCTTTCATGGAGAAAAGTTTGCGGTTAGGTACGGCACCATGAATGTACTCCGTCGTGCACATCTTTCTTCAGAGGTCCAGAAATGCTAGAAATCACACTGGGAGATATAGGAACTGTACGAAGGATGCATATTAGCTTCCCAGTGAAACTTTTGCACCGAAAAAAGAAATTAACTCCCCTCCAGTCCAGCTGTAGGGTTGCAGGAAAATGCTCGCCCATATGTTGACGAGGTTGTTTCGACTTCGTTGCAGAAGTTTCCCCGGGAGGCCTTTACACGACCTCTATACAGTCTCGATGTGTCCCCATGCGATGTCCAGTTTTCGAGCCCTGAAGAAAAACAATCGTGTTCGTCGATTTGCATCGGACGAAGAGGTGGCCGCCTGGATACAATCATGTTTCCCATGAAGAGATTGGCCCTCTTGTCTCACAGTGAGACAAATCTATTATCAATTATGGCGAATACTTTAGAAATAACAGTTTACTTCCTTTGTATATATCTGTCTCTTTTCCACTTCACTGCCACTTATATTAAATTAAACTAGTCACATATACGATTAAACCGCTTAGTATTAAGATCACGACAGCATTTTGAATTTTTAAATTCGGTCAATAATTACGCGAAGTATTGGTAATCGAATATTTAATGCCCCTTCGCTTCAACTGTTAACCGCATCTGGGTTTCGGAATCGTGCTTTATTGAGACGGGTCACATACGTAGTATTTCTGTAGACAGCAAGTGGGACAGCTCTCTTCAGCTTCCCTGACAGTTAACGAAGAGCGTTGTGAAAAGAGGCAGTGTTTGCTCCCGAGCCGAGTGGACAGTCCCTCAGCGGCACGGGGCGGACGTAAACAGGGGCAGCGTTGGCGTACGCCGAACACCACACAGCGCATCCGCCCACACCCCCAGCCTGCACCTGTGTGCGCTATTTATAGCTCCGCCCCCGCAGCCCACCGCGAACTACCCTTACCCGTGCCGGTCGATGCCGCTGACAGGGCTGACCCGGCCCAAACTCCGTTTCGACTGTCGCTCCGTGCTGGCTATCTCCTGCCTCGGCGCAACGCACACCCAAACTACGAGGTTCTACCATACAAGGGGGTGTTCAATAAGTAATGCAACACTTTTTTTTATCTTGGCCAGTTTCGGTTGGAAAAACTCAGAATTAGTTGTAGGACCGTAGAACATTTCCGCTTCGGTCCCTATAGTTTCGTGAAATTCCTATACGCGGCGGGGCTATACGTAGCCTTCAGAACGGCATTTATAACGGAGATGCGTTCCAAGCTGGATAGCTGTAATTGGGTGTATTTTGGCGGAAAGCCACAGAATCGCAGATATACATAGGTTTCTCCTAGAACGTCTACGGAGACCAGGCAGTGAACAAAAGCATGGTGAGTCCTTAGCGAGACGTCGGTCAACATCGCAACAAGGTCACGGAAACCAATCCGACCTCGCGCGTACCGGCTGTCCTCACACAGTCGTCAATCCTTTAGTGTTGGAACGTTCAGACACTCTCAATCGATCGTGACAGAAAATAAAAAAGTTGAACTTTGAGTTCACAGTTGATGGTTGGAGTGCTAACACATTATCTGCGAATCCAGTAATGCTGGCAACTGATGAAGGGGATCGTATCAACCCTGTGCCGCATCAAAACAGCCTGAAGATGACGCAATGAAGCGTCGAAACTGGTAGCGACAAAATAAAATAAAATCATAAGGACGGCTTTAGGCGTTTTTGTTTTCTGTCACGATAGTAAACGTCCGTCGTCCCAGAGACGTCCTGCTGAAAGGGTGGACATACAAAAACTCTCATTCGGTGTGATCAGTGGATCACTCTCAAATACCCTGCTGCTCACTGGGACGTCTCCGTTGTTAGTGCTAAGACGCACGTCCACCAATTGCGATACTCGTATGCCCACGGGTTCCTCGCTGCCTTAACAGAAAGCAATAAAGAACAACGAGGGACCATCTGTGCGAAATTTTTTGCGCGTTAGGGGGCTGATTGTGACAGTTTTTTGTCGAACATCGTCGCAGGCGATGAAACGTGGTATCATCACTTCGGACAGGAAACAAAACGGCAATCCGTGGAATGGTGCCACACCACCTCTCCTGCGAAGAGAAAGTTCAAAGCCGCATCTTCAACCTATGAACTTATGGCAACGGTTTTCTTGGACACTGAAAGGGTTATTCTGTGCGGCGTACTCCCCCACAGTGCAACGATCATATCTGAAGTCTATTGTGCTACCTCAGGAAATCTAAGCAACGGCTTCAGTATGTCCGTCGTCACAAAAATACAAACGAACTCCTCTTTCTCCATGACAAACCAAGGTCTACACTTGCTTGCGCACACGAGAGGAGCTCACACAACTTCATTCGACTGGTCTTTCCCATCCACTTGGATCTCGCACCATCCGATTTCCATCTCTCTGACCCAGTCCGTATATGATATTCGTGGCATTCTCTCCCTTATTTCACAATAATACAAAACGAGCTGCCCCTCTTTGAACTCTTTCGATGTCCTCTCTCAATCCTGTCTCATGTGAATTCCATATTGCACAACAACACTCCAGAAGAAGGCTCACAACCGTAACGTAAGCAGCCTCTTTAGCAGATCTTTTGCATTTCCTACGTGTTCTGCCAATAAATCGCAGTCTTTGGTTGGCTTGCCTCACAACGTTATCTAAGTGATCGTTCAAGTTTGAGTTAGCAGTAATTGTAATCACTGAGAATTTAGCTGAGTTTACAGCCTTTAGATTCGTGTGATTTATCGCGCAACTGAAATTTAGCGGGTTATTTTTAGTGCCGATGTGGATGACTTCACAATTTTCGTTGTTTAGAGTCAATTGCCGCTTTCTGCAACATACAGACATCTGGTCTAAATCATCTTTCAATTCGTTTTGCTCATATGATGACTTCCTGTGACGGTAAATGGCGTTATCATCCGCAAACAATCTAAGAGGGCTGCTCAGATTGTCTCCTAAATGGTTTATGTAGATCAGGAACAACAGAGGGCCTATAACAGTTCCTTGTGGAACTCCAGATGTTACTTTTGTTTTACTTGATGACCTTCGATCAATTATTATGAACTGTGACCTTTATGCCAGGAAATCACGAATCCAGTCACGGAACTGACACGATGCGCCGTAGGCAAGGAACAGAAGAGAAATGAAACATTTGAGATGTGGTGTTACAAAAGAAGTTTGAAAATTATGTGGACCGAGAAGTTTAGGAACGAGGGGGTTCTCCATGGAATCGGCGTGTAAAATGAATAAACCGACAAGTAAAACGTACAGGACATCTGTTAAGACATCGGGGATAGTTTTCATTTCATGGCACTAGAGGGAGCTATAAAGGGTAAAAACTATGAAGGAAGACGGAGATTGGAGTACATGAGCAAATAATTGAGGACGTAGATTGCAAGTGCTACTCTGAGATGAAGAGGCTGGCAGAGGAGAGGAATTCGTGGTGGGCCGCACCAAAACAGTCAGAAGACTGATGACTCAAAACGATGAGCGTGTGGAAAGGGGATAGCGGTGAGGAATGTTGTAGGGCGAGATCAAGTGATCAATATAATAAGCACCTCCAAAGGGACGTAGATTACGCTAATTGTTTCTTGATTCTAAAGTGACCCCTGTTTATGTAATATGACGTGAAGATTTCGTCATGCCTCTTGGCATTACGTGCTTCATTTACTTAATAACTGTATTATTGTAGAGCTGAGATTCACTGTGCACTCTGGCCCTAGTTAACGAGACACATGCACTGTATTCACCATTGTTTTAGTATGTATCTCATGTTTTGGCTGTATTTTATATTTTAATATACCACATTAAGAGCTACATTGTTCCGTCATTGTAAAATAACACTTCTTCATCTAGAAGACATGACATACTATATTGTGTCCATTAACACTACGTTGTTTACATAAAGCCAATGACGTTTTCTTGTAACTACTTACTACATCATGCATAGAAAAGAAATAGAATAGATATACCTGTGTTCACATGCTTTTATAGCTCCATTTAGGTAGATCTGTTGTGTACAGTTCTTTGTTAATTTACTTCAGTTGATTTGATAACTGTCGTGGTTGTTTCTTAGCCGTGTAGTTTCTTTGATATGGTACCTTCGCTCGTAGTAGTATTATAACGTTCAGTTTGTCCTCTGCCTCTAAATGAGCCATATTATCGTTGTGAAGCTTCGTTATTCTGTTGTGCACAATAATTGCGACTGCAATAAGGTGTTCTTATGTTGCTTGATATAACAAATAAAGACTTCATTTATTTTCTTTCATAAGTATCAAATTGCGATTGGTTTATTGCACTTGCTTTCGATATTGTACATTTTTACATTTTGTATTCTATATTTTACGTTCCTACAGCCCCTTCGTGACAGTCAAGGAGCGAATACACTCGGAATAAATATGAATTTGCAATACTTCACGGTGCCTTCCATTTCCTGCAATATAAATCGTGGGGTCAATACCGCATCACGCGCTCGCTTCTCCCGAACTTAAACTAATCTTCTCCAAGGAGGGATTCTACCGATAAATCCGTTCTATAAATACTTCATTTGAGTATTTTCCGATCTTACCTTATTAAACTGACGGTTCGCTAATATATACAGTTGTCATCTGCCTTCCTTGGAGTCTGAGGATATTTCGCCTGTGTGTGGTGGTTCAGTTGCCGCTGCCGTTGCCGTTTTATGCAACCTGCAATGCTGTAGTTGGCCTTGAAAAACCACACCTGAGATTTTCATGTTCTCTCGCTCGCTACGCACGAACTATCAGTCATAAGGGAAAACTGAGCGGGACCATTCTGTAGAAAATTTTATACTAGGATAAGTTTTGGATAGAGGCCACGGTTTCCGAGTTATTCAAGAAAATCGTACATGAGTGACGTTCAAACTCACCTCCATCCCACACTCATTTCTCATGAATCAGAGTGTCAAGTATGTTGTTCTTGGCACTCCCTCCTATCTCTACACATAAAGTTTCGACTACACGGGCTATTCCCGATATCTGACGTTTTTTTGGAGCCATCAGCAGAGCCGACTACTTCGTTAACGCATTAATTTAAATGTGCCCGTGATGGCAGTGAAAGAAAAACGATTTTCGCAAAAGCTACGCTAAAACTACATACGTTGGCACTTCGATCCAAATTTAACCCTTGAAAGCACAGTAGTTTCGTAGCGAGAAGGCCCTACGAATACATTTTTGTAACAGTTTATTTTTTTTTTTAAATTCACAAAATTGTTAGGTAAAATTTACATAAATGTCAGTTTCATAAACTGTAAGCACTTGACTAAGTGGTGGCGTAATAACGCCATTTAACGAAGGACAAAAAAGATCGAATCTGGGAAATAAAATTGTGCAGCCGCAAGTTTTTGTACGGTGCCATGAACACCATACTAAAAATCCTGATCGGTAGAGTGAGTGTGGGAGTGGGGGTGCGCTTGAAGGTCACTTTTGTACGCTTTATTAACAACTCGGAAACTACAGAGTCGAGCGAAAATTAACCCCAGCACGAAATTTAACTACAATGAATTTCCTACAAAAAAGGTCTTAGTATTTTTCTCTGTATAAGTAATAATTTACACATAACGAGGGAGAGAATGAGGGCTGCATAAAACGACAGCGGTATGGGTAGCTGAATCACACTGTATGTCTTGCATGCCATTTGACTTGTCGATTACTTCATTGTAAATAACTTCTTTCCAGTTTGTGTTCCGAGTTTCACGATCGCTTGTGCAGGCGTCGTCTGATGGCGCGCTGCCTTCTGTTGCAGGCACGGTGGTCCGGCAGCAGAGCAGCAGCTGGAGGACGGAGCACAAGGCGGCGCGCACGCTCGGCGTCATCATGGGCGCCTTCATCCTCTGCTGGTTGCCCTTCTTCCTCTGGTGAGCAAGTGTCACGTCAAGTATCACTATGCACATTCTACGGAGGATTATTCGTCAGTCTACGGGGCTTTGAGAAGGGGTTTGTGCGGAAACTGCACGACGTACAAAAAATAGACACACGCCAGTGGATACAGCGTCTCCCCAAGTTTTCAACCCATTTTACTGGTGAGCAGTGTGGGCACCGTTTGTGATATGGCAAACAATATGTGCATGCTATTTTCCAAAGTTGTTGACGTGAACTAAGTGCGAAGACGTGACAGCAGCACAGTCTAGAAGTGTATTCATTGGGTTACCGATCTAGCCGGCCGGGGTGGCCGAGCGGTTCTAGGCGATACAGTCTGGAACCGAGCGACCGCTACGGTCGCAGGTTCGAATCCTGCCTCGGGCATGGATGTGTGTGATGTCCTTAGGTTAGTTAGGTTTAAGTAGTTCTAAGTTCTAGGGGACTGATGACCTCAGAATTTAAGTCCCATAGCGCTCAGAGCTATTTGAACCATTTTAACCCTTAGTGCTCAGAGCGATTTCAACCATTTTTTTTACCGTTCTATAAGAGCAAAATAATCTGATGCTACAGCATGGAATGACTGATTTGTCCCCCTTATGGTGCTCTACGCCACGGCGAGTGACTGATCAAAGCTTGGAGAAATGACTTGTGCACTTGCGCCAGTCACTTTTCGTATGTATACGTTGTCTGTTCTTTCGGACATGTTCGAAAGGACAAACGCAACATACAGTTAATGCAAAGACGACCAATGATCCCTTTAGTGCAGATGCACAGCAAACTCTAACTCTTACGGCAATCGACGAAATTCCGCGACTAATGAGCATAATGGACATGGGGTACTACATGGGTTGTTGTTGTTGTTTTCAGTCCTGAGACTGGATTGATGCAGCTCTCCATGCTACTCTATCCTGTGAAAGCTTCATCTCCCAGTACCTACTGCAACCTACATCCTTCTGAATCTGCTTAGTGTATTCATCTCTTGGGCTCCCTCTACGATTTTTACCGGTTCCTTAATACCTCAGTATGAGTCCTGTCAACCAATCCCCTACGATTTTTACCCTCCACGCTGCCCTCCAATACTAAATTTGTGATCCCTTGATGCCTCAGAACATGTCCTACCAACCGGTTACTTCTTCTTGTCAAGTTGTGCCACAAACTCCTCTTCTCCCCAATTCTATTCAATACTTCCTCATTAGTTATGTGATCTACCCATCTAATCTTCAGCATTCTTCTGTAGCACCACATTTCAAAAGCTTCTATTCTCTTCTTGTCCAAACTATTTATCGTCCACGTTTCACTTCCATACATGGCTACATTCCATACAAATACTTTCAGAAAAGACTTCCTGACACTTGAATCTATAATCGATGCTAACAAATTTCTCTTCTTCAGAAACGCTTTCTTTGCCATTGCCAGTCTACATTTTATATCCTCTCTACTTCGACCATCATCAGTTATTTTGCTCCCCAAATAGCAAAACTCCTTTACAGCATTAAGTGTCTCATTTACTAATCTAATTCCCTCAGCATCACCCGATTTAATTTGACTACATTCCATTATCCTCTTTTTGCTTTTGTTGATGTTCATCTTATATCCTCCTTTCAAGACACTGTCCATTCCGTTCAACTGCTCTTCCAAGTCCTTTGCTGTCTCTGACATAATTACAATGTCATCGGCGAACCTCAACGTTTTTATTTCTTCTCCATGGACTTTAATACCTACTCTGAATTTTTCTTTTGTTTCCTTTACTGTTTGCTCAATATACAGATTGAATTACATCGGGGACAGGCTACAACCCTGTCTCAGTCCCTTCCAAACTGCTGCTTCCCTTTCATACCCCTCGACTCCTAACTGCCATCTGGTTTCTGTACAAATTGTGAGTAGCCTTTCGCTCCCTGTATTTTACCGCTGCCACCTTTAGAATTTGAAAGAGAGTATTCCTGTCAACATTATCAAAAGCTTTCTCTAAGTCTACAAATGCTAGAAATGTAGGTTTGCCTTTCCTTAATCTATTTTCTAAGATAAGTCGTAGGGTCAGTATTGCCTCACGTGTTCCAACATTTCTGCGGAATCCAAACTGATCTTCGCCAAGGTCGACTTCTATAAGTTTTTCCATTCGTCTGTAAAGAATTCGCGTTAGTGTTTTGCAGCTGTGACTTATTAAACTGATAGTTCGGTAATTTTCACATCTGTCAACACCTGCTTTCTTTGGGATTGGAATTATTATTATTTCGCCTGTCTCATACATCTTGCTCACCAGATGGTAGAGTTTTGTCAGGACTGGCTCTCACAAGGCCGTCAGTAGTTCCAATGGAATGTTGTCCACTCCCGGGTCCTTGTTTCGACTCAGGTCTTTCAGTGTTCTGTCTAACTCTTCACGCAGTATCGTATCTCCCATTTCATCTTCATCTATATCCTCTTCCATTTCCATAATATTATCTTCAAGTACATCGCCCTTGTATAGACCCTCTATATACTCCTTCCACCTCTCTGCTTTCCCTTCTTTGCTTAGAACTGGGTTTCCATCTGAGCTCTTGATGTTCATACAAGTGGTTCTCTTATCTCCAAAGGTATCTTTAATTTTCCTGTAGGCAGTATCTATCTTACCCCTAGTGCGATAAGCCTCTACATCCTTACATTTGTCCTCTAGTCATCACTGCTTAGCCATTTTGCACTTCCTGTCGATCTCATTTTTGAGACGTTTGTATTCCCTTTTGCCTGCTTCATTTACTGCGTTTTTATATTTTCTCCTTTGATCAATTAAATTCAATATTTCTTCTGTTACCCAAGGATTTCTACTAGCCCTCGTCTTTTTACCTACTTTATCCTCTGCTGCCTTCACTACTTCATCCCTCAGAGCTACCCATTCTTCTTCTACTGTACTTCTTTCCCCCATTCCTGTCAATTGTTCCCTTATGCTCTCCCTGAAACTCTGTACAACCTCTGGTTTAGTCAGTTTATCCAGGTCCCATCTCCTTAAATTCCCGCCTTTTTGCAGTTTCTTCAGTTTTAATCCATAGTTCATAACCAATAGATTGTGGTCAGAGTCCACATCTGCCCCTGGAAATGTCTTACAATTTAAAATCTGGTTCCTAAATCTCTGTCTTATTATATAATCTATCTGATACCTTCTAGTATCTCCAGGATTCTTCCATGTATACAAACTTCTTTTATGATTCTTGAACCAAGTGTTAGCTATGATTACGTTATGCTCTGTGCAAAATTCTACCAGACGGCTTCCTCTTTCATATCTCTCCCCCAATCCATATTCACCCACTATGTTTCCTTGTATCCCTTTTCCTACTCTCGAATTCCAGTCACCCATAACTATTAAATTTTCATCTCCCTTCATTACCTGAATAATTTCTTTCATCTCATCATACATTGCATCAATTTCTTCATCATCTGCAGAACTAGTTGGCATATAAACTTGTACTACTGTAGTAGGCATGGGCTTTGTGTCTATCTTGGCCACAATAATGCGTTCACTATGCTGTTGGTAGTAGCTTACCCGCACTCCTATTTTTTTATTCAGTATTAAACCTACTCTTGCATTACCCCTATTTGATTTTGTATTTATAACCCTGTATTCACCTGACCAAAAGTCTTGCTCCTTCTGCCACAGAACTTCACAAATTCCCACTATATCTGACTTCAACCTATCCACTTCCCTTTTTAAATTTTCTGACCTACCTGCCCGATTAAGGGATCTGACATTCCACGGTCCGATCCGTAGAACGCCAATTTTCTTTCTCGTGATAACGACGTCCTCTTGAGTAGTCCCGGCCCGGAGATCCGAATGGAGGACTATTTTACCTCCGGAATATTTTACCCAAGATGACTCCATCATCATTTAACCATACAGTACAGCTGCATGCCCTCGGGAAAAATTACGGCTGTAGTTTCCCCTTGCTTTCAGCCGTTCGCAGTACCAGCACAGCAAGGCCCTTTTGGTTAGTGTTGCAAGGCCAGATCAGTCAATCATCCAGACTGTTGCCCCTGCAACTACTGAAAGGGCTGCTGCTCCTCTTCAAGAACCACACGTTTGTCTGGCCTCTCAACAGATACCCCTCCGTTGTGGTTGCACCTACGGTATGGCCATCTGTATCACTGGGGCACGCAAGCCTCCCCACCAACGGCAAGGTCCATGGTTCATGGGTAGTGCCCGAATAAGTTGAGGATTAGATCTGACACTGTCCAGATGGTATAATGGTCAGCGCACCTGTCTAATATGCTGGAGACCCAGATACGAATCCGCTTCGGTACAAATTTTCGACTTCCCTCATTGATTACAATCAGTGCCCTCTCATAGCCGATGTCTATAATTCCTTTGTGTATTTACTGTATGTCTTTTAGTTCTACTTCAGTCGTCTAATGTATTGCCAGAGGTACATATGATTAATCCCGTGCTTTCTATTCATCCACATAATACCAAGGTTTACCTTGCGTATAACTTCATTTTCAAAATGAGATCTCCCACGAAAAAAAAATAACTTACCTCCCGTTCACCATGCTATTTTGTGTATGGTGTACTGATGTTCCCAGAAGAAAACTGAAATCAGCAAATGCAGCTGCTAAAGAAAAATAATCTGCTCGTCAGAAACAATCCTTGTCCTCGTGTGGTGTAAGGTGCAAAGCATACACCACAAAATATTTCAAACTTTAGTAAGAATGATGGAACAGGGTTTACATTAAACAAGATCATTCTTGCAAAATTATACTCTGTCATAAAAACTGTATAATGTAAGAAGACTATCAATTAAGAAATTACAAAAATTACAGACATTTCAACCAGTTTCGTAATTTGTGGCATATTGAAAACATTGATATCCAATTAACAGGAATCGTAAGTATTGTTAGTGATCTAAGGGACAAAGATTTCCTTCAGTTGCCAATTCTGACAAACAAATATTTAATTCCTGTACGTGCATGTGTTACCTTAAAATATTCCTCCAAAAGTCTCCATCAGTACAATCAATAAAATAGCAACAAGTTTTGATCTAGATAATAAACTATTCCAGATGATTTCTCCCAGGTTTACAAATATGAGATATCTTTCTCAAAAACTCTACTGCTTGCTGATATGCGTCTAATAAGAATGCCCCAACACAGCACAGCTGACTGGCTACTAAACGCTCCACAGTATATGTTAAACACAGAGTCAAGGATCTTATCCACTAATCGTGCAGCGCGCTCACGCATCTTTGTCCCAGTACAGTAATGATGAATTACAATGGCAGAAAACATATGGAAACCTTGCACATCATCTAGTAGTTTTCGCTCTGGCGGGCACCACTAACATCAACTATACATCTCACAGCATCACGGTAGTAAGGTTTTCTTGGTGGGGACTTTAGAGTTATAAGCTTTTTATTCTAATCTGACACCGCAAGCGTAAACGGAATGTATGACTTCAGGCTTTCCATGCTCAAGATGATTCTAAAGTTTTCGTGGGTATTCACCTAGGTGGGGTCTCCCAAACGGTGCGATATTTCGCAAGCTGACTTGCAGCAATCTTCTGGTGGTCCTGGTGACTGATCTGTCTTCCACTGGGAGCCCTCCCATATACAGCAGGAAAGAGGGACTGTATACCAGAGACAATATAAGAAATATATGCAGAACATTTTATATAAGGAGACATTCTGTTCTTACCTCTCCTTATGATGCATGTACAAAGTCCGGGTACAGCTGAGACCTGGTAGTCAAGGAAGGCAGGATTCGGTTACGATGGTGGAAGGGGCCATAATCAGTTACTATTGATTAGCTTTCCTTTAATCACACACAATTTATTTTAAATCAACAACAAATTAAAATAATGGCTATAATTTAAGAACTGTTTCACGGCTGAAGACCTTAATGGGAATAAATTAAGAACTGTTTAAACTTCTTGTAACTTAACAATTACAGTTTTCAAAATATAAAAGACAAATCACCAAAGATCTTAAAGCTCACTGTTAAAATAGAATTACTAAATTAGGATTTCAAAACAAGAAACCATGCTCACGACTGAAGGCCATAGTGGCAATAAATTAAGAATTGTTTCACGGCTGAAGGCCTTAAACGCCAAGAATGGCAATTATTAAAAAAATTTAACAAACAGACACAGCAAATAATATTTTGAAAGCTAGCCAGTGTGGTCGCAATTAGAATTTTAAGACAAGTAACCACAGTCACGGCTGAAGACCTTTAACGCCAAGAATGGCAATTATTAAAAAAAGCTTAACAACATAGAATAAAACAGCAAATATAATAACAAAGGTTAATTCAAAAGGACAAGCAACTGATCACCAAACAGTGAGACAAGTGATGGTAACTCGGTAATACAATAATGAAATAATAACACAATAAAAAACACAAGGGCCAGTCACAGACGGTGCTCCGAGAATCGGCCTCTGAATAGGTCAGGCCAAAAACAGTTTCGCGAGCGATGAGAAAGGCAGCCAAGAGTTGCATTCACACCACAAAATGGTAATTCATACTAGTGGCAGCCTAACGAGTGACTAATGATAATCTTGCTGAGGCTACCTGACGTCCAACAAAGCAAATGCAAAAATACAGCAAAGCCGGAACCGGCGGTCTGGACTCCACCTGCAAAATACACTGCTTAGAGCGCCCGGAACAAGAAAGGAATCACTACCACCAAGGTAGAAGAATCGCCAACCAACCTACAATCAAGAAAGCTGTCAAACTTACACGCCTCACCGGACAACGGCGGCAAGGCGAGGAAACGTACACTGCCGTTACATACAGTAACCCCCAGGGCAGGTAGCTGGGACGTTAGCGGCCACCAGGCAGGAAAGTATCGCTGGTTGAACTTAACAATTGTAACAAGCTGAAGGTAGTAAATAGTAATTAGAAACCCAGGTAAGCTAATCAGATATCAGATCCACCTTCCCCAGGCTCTCCACTCGCTGTTCTTTGCCTCAGCGACACTATGATCAGCAACACGAGCCCAAGTCACAGGAGAGTCGCGAGATTTCACAATGATGGAGGATTGTCTACTCGAATTGAAATGCACTCAACTTAAACTATCCGGTTTCGACGAGGTCGAGCACCCTCGCGACCACAGCCCTTCGATCCGGCAGTCCATGCACGCCGCCAGCGGTCCCGGCATGTGCTCGCCTTGCGCATACCTGGTTCCTCCTGCGTCCCCAACCGAACTGCCCACCAACACGACCCGCAAGAACAACGACGTCGCCCCAAAGATAGGGCCACAGTTACTACATATCGATAACCGTCGCTGCTGCCACTAGCGGACAGGCTACGCTTGCGAAACCAAGTGGCGCCAGTCAACGTGAGAAGAAGACAAACAACCGAAACCATGTCAACTAATAGATACGGTCTGGCCTCCAACACGAGTTAAACCTATAAACAACACCAACGCAAGCCGCAGCACGGCTCAACAGCCTCTGCATTAATTATTTCACTGAGACAAATTAACTTGGCGTTAATACAATACTCTTAAATACGTTCTACAATGTGAATGAATTTCCTAGATACTGAATCAGTACCATTTTAGAAACCATTGCTCGTATTCAACTCAGCTTATCCTTTTCTCGTATGATATACTGTGAACTATGAATAAGGACAACAGGCAGATTCCATATTCCTAGATTTCCGACAAGCATCAGACTCGGTAACAGCTGCTAACGAAGATACGAACATACGGAGTAGGTTCCCATATAATTATACGAGTGGCTCAAAGACTTCTTAAGTAACAGATTCCAGTATGTTGTCCTAGACGGTAACTGTTTATCAGAGACAAGGGTAACGTCACGAGTGTTCCAGGAAAGTGTGATAGAGCCCCTATTATTTTCGATACACATAAATGATCTGACGGGCTGGGTGAGCAGCAGTCCGCGGTTGTTTGCTGATGATACAGCGGTCTACGGGGAGGTGTCGAAGATGAGTAACTGTAGAATGACACAAGACGACTTAGACGAAATTTCTAGTCTGTGTGATGAATGACAGCTGGCTCTAAATGTATAAAAATGGAAGTTTATTAGGATGAGTAGGAAAGACTCACCAGTAATGTTCGGATATAAAATTAGTAGTTCCCTGCTGATACAGTTACGTCGCTTAAATATTTGGGCGCAACGTTGTAAAG
Organism: Schistocerca nitens; assembly: GCF_023898315.1. NCBI lineage: Eukaryota > Metazoa > Arthropoda > Insecta > Orthoptera > Acrididae > Schistocerca > Schistocerca nitens. The sequence continues at coordinate 326,218,576 of NC_064617.1, forward strand.
CGATATGAATTGGAATAAGCGTGTGACGAATGTGGCAGGGAAGGCGAATGGTCAACTTCAGTTTATTGGGAGAATTTTAGGAAAGTGCGGTTCATCTTTAAAGGAGATAGCATACAGGATGCTACTGCGACCAATTTTTGGGTACAGCTCGATCGTTTGTGACAAGCGTCAGTTGGAATTAAAAAAAAAGACATCGAAGCAATTCAGAGGCGGGCTGCTAGATTTGTTACCGGTAGATTCGAACACCAGGTTAGTGTTACGGAGATGCTTCGGGAACTGAAATGGGAATCCCTGGAGGGAAGGCAACGTTCTTTCTGAGGAACACTATTGAGAAAATTTAGAGAAACGACTTTTGTGGCTGACTGCAGAACGATTCTATTGCCACTAACATACATTTCGCGTAAGAATCGCGAATTCAAGATACGAGAATTTAGGGCTCATACGGGGGTATATAGATAATCATTTTTCACTCGCTCTGTGAGTGAAACAGGAAAGGAAACGACTTGTAGAGCTACAGGTTATCCTGCAACGTACGGTGGCTTGCGGAATATGAGTGTAGATGTAGAGTGCTGATCTCTACGGAGATGACACACGCACACACGCCCCCCCCCCCCCCCCCCACACACACACACACACACTGACAAATAATTTGTCTCACTGGAACACATAGTCTCGTGTCTAAGGTATCTCCTTTCGCCGTTACGTCCTGCTGAAAGAAACTATGCGTCTAAAGTAGTCGGGAAGGAAAGGAATGAAGATTAGCTTTTAACGTACCAGTTTAATGTACCACTGACGACGATATGGACAGTAAACCAGATTTAGACGCCAGCACGAAGGCAGCTACTTTCAGAAGCTCTTAATTTACCAGTTACCGTTCTCGAAATGAAAGACGGATGCTACACAGGCAGCGCTGGTTTTCACAGAGGAGATAGTCCCAATGAACTTTGCCTTCATCATCTTCTCTAAGAGAGAGAAATTTAGGCTAATACGAAAATAAAAGTGAAACCGCGGAGCCATGATTGGAAAATCTGCTGAGTACCAAAACTGGCACTAGTCCTCATAATCGTTCTGGATTGGGACATATTCCGTCCGTTCTGTCACCTTTCTTCAGAACTTTGACTAATACGTCAAGGCGATACTTGAAAACTTTATAATTCCAGATCGGTCTGAAACAAACTAATATCGGCCAATAAGCGTGCTTCTATCGCGACGTCTACAAGAGACCGAATTAACTTCTTCATTGAAGTTTTTCATTGTAGTCGCAATGAACTTACAGCGCGATGCGGCTACAACTCTTTTCTTGGATAAATGTGATCTCTGATCACTTTATCTCGTCTGGGTTTTAACCTTCGTAAAGCATATATTTTGAATTATTTATTTAGAGTTTCATGCTTCGTAGATTAAGTGATTATCTGATAGTCTTTCATTTAGTTCTTTCCATGGAATAGATGTTAGTTCACTAGTTTTTCTGTTGGTCAGACTTTCAATAGTGTTAATATTTTGTTGCCAGTAGCTACCGTCAAGGTCATGGTAACTAATTTTTATATCTGTTGCTGTCAAAAGGGATGTCATTAGGGGCTCTATGTTTTGGGTGTTGAAACTGAATTCGTAAATTCCAGAAAATGAAAGTTTTTCTTCTGTGTCCACTAGTCACAAAAAATGGGTACTGCTGCCTCCACCGACTAAAACATGTTTGTGTGTATGAATAAAGCATTCAGCAATTCTATACTACGTCATTTCGTACTTCAAGCATGATCAATTTTCTGAAAATTAAAACTCTTTACTGAAACCGCAATATAAGAAGGAAACAAAAAATGGCGATAGCGATTACCAGTCCAACTTCTTGCCATCAAAACTATAGAGTGATCCATAAATGACCAGTAGCACTTATGAGAGTATATAATAAATTGGAACTTGCTCGCAAATTAAAACTGTGTGCCGGGTCGGGTTTCGAATCTGGTCCCATGTTCGAATCACTGTCCAGTACAGCACAGAAGTTAAGAATCAGTTCACACTCCGCTTCTGAGTGAATATTCGTTCTGCTAGAATAAGCTGTCAGGATCGAAGTTCATCTAACGATGTCATATTTAAGTACATGTGACCCTCGCCATACTGAAGAAAAAGCTGAGGGTAGTGTTTTTTTTTTTTACTATATTCTTATGTAAATCTAAAGTTTCGGGTTCCTTTAGTATCTAGTACAAGAAAAAGATAAAACTAATATTCGTTGTCAAGAAATGTGAAACAAAGTAATTCTCTCTGGGTGGTACAAGGAGCGTCTGACAACAATTTCCCTTGCTGCTATTCTCATGTGTCACTGACTTGGAACTATACATAACCTAATATACCAAAAATTTTCCATATGCGCATTAGTCATTAGTTCTTCGATGCATTTCTTCTTGAGTGGAATCTATTTCGTTCCTAAAAGCATATTCACAGCCCAGAAATGGGCTTTCAAGAGGACAGAATGTCAGCTCACGAACTCTGCGAAGGTTCATCGCTGCGAGTCTAGTAATTCTAACCCAGCGATCTCGTTACGCTTCGTCTCTCGCTGAGTCTGTTGTTCACAACAAGGACTTATTCTAAAAGAACTGCAGCATTATCCAGTAGTTATTAAATAGAAAGACCCATTTTGACCTTACTAGTGCTTTTCCCTTGAAGGTTGTCCACTGTTTTTCACGCTTCAGATCCCTAAGGCTTTTAAGACAGATCAAGAAAATGAGAGATCAATCTCAAATTTTCACATCTAAATTATAATTACTCCTTGTTTTAGATTCATATTCTTTTTTGGAGGAATCCACGTAATAATTTCTGCACATTCAAGTACTTTCAGTGTAATGAAATAGTATACATATTATGACAAAGCTTCACTGCTCTTTTCAATAGTTTGGCTCTGGCACTCCAGCGGAAACGAAATTTGTAAATAAAATATTTAAAAATCATGTGTCCAAAATAGGCCATAGTTTTGAGGGGGGGGGGGGGGTCACTGATACCATTGAGATGTAAACAACACTGACTTGCCAAGCGATTCTAAGCGCTTCAGTCTGGACAGCTATGGTCGCAGGTTCGAATCCTGCCTCGGGTGTGGATGTGTGTGATGTCCTTAGGTTAGTTAAACTAAGTTCTAGGGGACTGATGACCTCAGATGTTAAGTCCCATAGTGCTCAGAGCTATTTGAACCAACACTGACTTAGCGAAGAATGACTAATTCCAGATAATACTGAAGAGTTCTTCTCTGTTTATGATGAGTTCCACCACGAATTCCTCTCTTTTGCCATCTTATTCATTTCAGAGTAGCAGTTGCACTCAAAGACCTCAGTTATTTGTGCATGAATTCCAGTTTCTTCCTACACACAGTTTGCCTTCTATAGCACCGAGCGAGGTGGCGCAGTGGTTAGCACCCTGGACTCGCTTTCGGGGGGACGACGGTTCAATCCTGCGTTCGGCATCCTGATTTAGGTTTTCCGTGATTTCCCTAAATCGCTCCAGGCAAATCCTGTGATGGTTCCTTTTAAAGGGCACGGCCAACTTCCTCCTCCGTCCATCCCTCATCCGATGAGACCGATGACCTCGCTGTTTGGTCTCTTCCCCCAGACAACCGAACACCTTCTATAGCTACTTCTAGTACCACGTCAGTTGTTTCTTGATGCTTTAACGCATGTCCGATCATCTAGAGATAGAAAAGATTGTACGAAACCTTTCGTTCATTTAACAATGTTAGGGTCTTACTTGCCTTTATATTATTTGCTAGTGGTCGTTCAAATTACTTAGCTTGGAGGTGGTCGGTACAACTTACATTCTGCTTCCAAAAGACAGAAAACGTTAATGAAGAAAAATATAAAGAAAATCAGGGAATACATGAGAAAATACTTTTCTGTGCAGCACAAGATTTACCCTAAGTTACTGTCAGTTAATAACTAATGACTGATGAATATGTGTGCAGTGAGGAGACGAATGCCGAAAGTTAGCATACTGAAACAAACACTTGTCTGCTTCAATACAGCACTTGTAAGAGTTAACACTAACAATATTACGTACTCTCAAGGAAATACTTTGTGAATTTAGAGCTTGGTGACAGAAACGAAAAAACTGTCGACTGCGTACTGTTTCCGCTCGCGATAAGTGGGAAATCCGGGTTCGAGTCCCAGGCTGATACCAATTTTCATTCGTCGTCAACAGGTAGAACAGTTGCACCTAATATATCTGACGTCAAGTTATCTGCAGTCAACAAATTTGTTTCAGTCTAATTTCAAAGGCTGTTCATCATCATTACATACCAAGGCGGGCGCTGGATGAAAACTCGTAAGCCTCAATTTCCACAGTTTTATTCTCATTAAATTGGGAATACAGAATGAATTTGCGAACATTCAGTGATGAAACTAAGAACTATTGTTTAGGGATGTTGGCCATGTGACATATAGAGGTGGTCCGGAAGCGTGTAAGGTTAGTCTAATGTTCAGTCGATCATCCGCTATAAGCGGGAAATCTGGGTTGCAGTCCCGGTCTGTTACAAATTTGCATATGTAACCAACAGGTAGAGCATCTGCAGCTAATATAGCTGACTCCAAGTTATTCACATTCAGCGAATTTGTTTCGATCTAGAAATGCAGAGGCCTAAAGGTATAATTTCTTCTTTATGATTCTGAAAATGGAGAGTTATGACTGCTTGAATCATGAATTCATTCAATTCTGCTAATCTGGTCGAGTCGAAAACAAAGCCTACAACAATGAGCTCCAAATGATATCAAATCAGAAGACATAAAAAGTAAACCTTATCTATTGATCATACTGTTTGAGAAACACAGAGGACAATTAAATGAGATACGAATAGATGAACCACAGTCTGCTGACCTTTACACAAAATTCTATTTGGTAGTGGTACAGGAAATGAATACATCCCTTACTGTTCGACTGGCGCACAATTTGGCAAAAAATCGGAAAACTGTAATCATAGGGACATAAAGGGTGTAATGAGATGTCTCATTTCTGACGTTATAATGCTTCCATTGTAGTGTTACCACATAACTAGTTTCGCTCATCGTGCATCTGACACGTGTTTCCGCATTACGAATGTCTCCCTGACATCACGTCGGTGAAGCTAATGATAAATAACACACGTATCCAGTATGAGATTTTCAGTCTGCAGCGAGTGTGCGCCGATATGAAACTTCCTGGCAGATTAAAACTGTGTGCCGGACCGAGACTCGAACTCGGGACCTTTGCTTTCGCGGATCTGAGATAACCGTGCTTGGGTAGCTCAGATGGTAGGGCACATTCCCGCGAAAGGCAAAGGTCACGAGTTCCAGTCTCCGTCTGGCACACAGTTTTAATGTGCCAGGAAGTTTCAACACACATATGTCTGCCTAAGCTCCTTACACTATTAAAGGCATAATATACCTTCGGAATTTCTAAGATGATTGGGGCGAGTGGCAACCAAACGTCTATTGCAGTCACTGTGTAGAACCTATGAGACAGGAAAAGCATCGTCAGAGTTTTGGAAAATCATTTTCCACACAATCCAGAATACGAGTATAATGAGGACTAAAATGTGTGTAATATTCGTTTGCGAGATTAGTGTCTCACGCATCTAAGTTGCTGATAAGAATAATATAAACAAGAATGGAAAAGAAAATTGAAGAGCTATTAGTTGAAGATTAGTTTGGCTTTAAATAAGGTAATGCACCAGAGTGGCAATTCTCATGTGGAAGAAATACTTAAGAAAATTCGAGACGCACCATAGTATGTGTTGCCCTAGAAAAAAGTGTTCTGTAATGTAAAGTGGTACTAAACTGTCGAAATTCTCAGGAAAATAGAAGTAAGATGTGGTAAAAGACCGTAACACACAATATATATAAAAACCAAGAAGAAACAATGAGAATGGAAGACCAAGAAATATGTTCTTGGATTAAAAAGGGTGTGAGACGGTGATGCAATATTTCGCCCCTACTGTTCAATTTATGCATCGAAGGAGAGAGGAGACAAAAGTTCAAGATTGGGCTTAAAATTAAGAGTGAAAGTATTTCAGTGATAAGATTTGCTAATGTCATTGCTATCCTCAGTGAAAGTGAAAAATAATTACATAACATGTTCAATGGATGCTCTGGTGAACACAGAATCTGCATTGAGAGTAAATAAAAGAACAATGGAAGTAATGAGGATAGCAGAGGTGAGTTTAGCCAATAGTGAGCATGAAGTGAACGAAGTTAAGGAATTTTGCTACCTTCGAAGCAAAATAACATATGACGGATGAACCAGACTGAGGACATACAAAACGGACTAACACAAGGAAACAGTGAACTCCTGGCCAAAATAAGTATACTAGTACCACAGACCTTAATTTGAGGAAGAAATTTCTGAGAATGTACGTTTGGATCACAGAATTGTATGGTAGTGACTGGACTGTAAGAACTTCGGAAAAGAAGAGAATCGAAGCGTTTGAATTGTCGCGCTACAGAAGGCTGTTGAAATATTGATGAACTGATAAGATAGGGACTGAGGAGGTTCACTGCAGAGTCGGCGAGGATGGAAATATGTGGAAAACAGTGATGAGAAGACAACCTGTCCTCTCTACCTGACGAATAGCCTGAAATATAAGTTATCGATGTCACTTTTACCATAGCACTGAGCTAGTAGGAAGGAGTGGCTGGGCAATATGTTACTTGAAGTAGTTATAAGAGTGCGATATTAACAGGTGTCATTTCGGTGTTTACTGCTTATTCTAGAGGCAATAATAGGATATCAAGGTCTAAAGGCCGTTACCGCTCTGCACACTGCTGGAAAATAAGTCTCGCTCGTCTCTTTTAATTAGCAGCGCACCGGACGACCGACAGTTCCACACTTTAGTGCCCGTTCCGGGGAGCACGTGGAGTGCGCGTGTTAGTAAAGAAGCGGTCCCTTCGCCATCCGAACTGTCGTTTCCGTTTACGACCGTGCATTTATTTCAGCAGTATTTCAAGTAAAAAAAGCAAGAATGGAAGGTCGGAATGTAACATCGACATGGCGGTCAGGGGCATTCACTATTTCGCACAAAGGTGGCCGAGTAATTTGGCGGTAGTCATCCTGAAGAAACCACTTGCCAGAAATCATTTGAGGCAAAAATTAATCAGTATGGCGGGAAGTGGGCTTCAAATGCATGACGCTTAACACCCAGTGTACTATCCGCTGTCATTCCCAGCGGAATATGGAATGGCTAATAAAATTTGGACAACACTGTCGGAAGTTACACGTATTTACTCCAGGGAACTGTCAGTTGAAGAAAAACAATCTGTGTGAATTAATAAAGAAAATCAAGTTTCAGGCACAGAAAAGACTTCACTTTTCGTATCCCGCCTGGAAGGCGGCGCGTGGGTCTGCTCCTGAAAACTGAAAGGTTGGCCGAATGACGAAAGCGAGTAGGAGCAGGAGAGGTAAAAACACTTCGGTCTCCGTGTAAAATTATACATGTTTACTGTAGGCAAAAACCAAGTTAACAAATGGTTACATAACTTTGCAATGATGAGCGTGTAGGTGCCAAGTCTCACACCCGTCGTAAGTAGTGCAAACTCGCTACATGAAGCGAAGTGTCCCGACCGTTTGCTCTTGATCAAATAGGCTGAATCCGGAGCGACGCTCGTAGAGCTCTCCAGCGCCGGCTAGAGGGCGCTGTCGTCGGTGTCTCGTAGTGCCAACTTATGAACTTGCACCTACGCCGTGGCATCGTTGCTATCGATACATCACTTATGAAAATAATTTTAGCTCTTCACAAAGATTTTGGTCACAAACATCTCCACTGTAAAGATACATTTCAAATTCGTTTGTTCAGTATGTTATAGCTTTAACAGGGCATTAAGTGGAAGGGCTGGGGGTGAGGAGTTGGGCGTAATACAACATTTCTAAGCATAATTTTTTAAACCCAACTTTTAAAAACAACACGAAATAATTGATTTACAACAATATGCCAAGAAAGTTTACAATGAAACTTTTAATTTAATTTAATGTGGTACATTAGGCAGGAAAGACTTGTAAGTAGGCTGTTTAGGTTTTCTTATTGGTAACGCCACGTAGCGCTCTGTATGAAAATCACTGGCTGTGCTGTGTGCAGTCTGTGGCTAGTTTGCATTGTTGTCTGCCACTGTAGTGTTGGGCAGCTGGATGTGAACAGCGCGTAGCGTTGCGCAGTTGGAGGTGAGCCGCCAGCAGTGGTGGATGTGGGGAAAGAAATGGCGGAGTTTTGAAATTTGTAAGACTGGTTGTCATATATATTATGACTTTTGATGATATTAAGGTAAATACATTGTTTGTCCTCTATTAAAATCTTTCATTTGCTAACTATCCCTATCAGTAGTTAGTGCCTTCCGTAGTTTGAATCTTTTATATAGCTGGCAGTAGTGGCGCTCGCTGTATTGCAGTAGTTCGAGTAACCAAGATTTTTGTGAGGTAGGCGATTTGTGAAACGTATAGGTTAATGTTAGTCAGGGCAATTTTTTTTTGTAGGGATTTTTGAAAGTCAGATTGCGTTGCGCTAAAAATATTGTGTGTCAGTTTAAGCACAGTCATGTATAATTTTTCTAAGGGGACGTTTCAAACTTTGGAACCAGACGTGAACATAACAGGTGCTCATCCTGTCAAAATCGTCCCATCAAAATTACTGCAGTTCTTCATTCGTCTGTCTTTGCTCAATGTAAAATGTTGGAAAATAAAATAACTATCAGAATTTGTCTCTGGACGGGACACGAAAATAACCATCTGAATAAAGTACATATGAGTAGCACGACAAGTTTTCGAACTCCCCCTCCCTCAGAGCTCTCTTAGTTAAATCTATACCACAGCTGAGCCACATAGAACAAGCCAGACCCCTGGGTGGCGACCGTTCCAATCACGACAGCTCACTATAAGACAGAAAGGTTAAAGATCGGTACTATCCACGGTGTAACCGATACCTACCAAAGGCATCTTCTGTCCGGAACACGTCGTGTAGCAGGTTGACGCAGGTCGCCGGCCGAAGGGGCCGTGCGGTTAAAGGCGCTGCAGTCTGGAACCGCAAGACCGCTACGGTCGCAGGTTTGAATCCTGCCTCGGGCATGGATGTTTGTGATGTCCTTAGGTTAGTTAGGTTTAACTAGTTCTAAGTTCTAGGGGACTAATGACCTCAGCAGTTGAGTCCCATAGTGCTCAGAGCCATTTGAACCATTTTTGACGCAGCTCGGGACTCGCTCTTTAGCTGGCTGGCTCCGGCCACCCCTCGTGGCAGTCGGCAGAGGGCGACACCTGAGTGGCGCGACCGTGGTACCGGCGCGGGAAGGTTGCGCGCGGCGTTCAAAGGCGTCGGACACGTGGCGAAGATGCCGTCGGCACAATAGCACATGTCTATTCTTACAAAAACTTTTACTCCAGGATTAAAGTTGGTCTCACACTCTTATTTACGTATAAAAAAGAAATAGTGCAGAGACATAATAAACACTGGAACACAAATTGATAAATGAATGACGGGGTAAATTTACTGGGTTGGGTTGTTTGGGGGAAGAGACCAAACAGCATGGTCATCGGTCTCATCGGATTAGAGAAGGACGGGGAAGGAAGTCGGCCGCGCCCTTTCAGATGAACCATCCCGGAATTTGCCTAGAGCGATTTAGGGAAATCACGGAAAACCTAAATCAGGATGGCCAGACGCGGGATTGAACCGTCGTCCTCCCGAATGCGAGTCCAGTGTGCTAACCACTGCGCCACCTCGCTCGGTAAATTTACTGCCCATGAGTAAACATTGGCTACTGCCTCTGATATCTTTTATTACCTTGCATATCCCTAAAATCAAGAAATAATGTGAGTGTTAAGACGGTGGCGCTGGAAAGAACCTTAAGAAACGACTTCTGTGCAGAATTATTATTTAATTTAGGGGCGACTAGACACTTCAACAATAAAAATAAACAACAGGATTAGCGTTGCCACAGCTTAACAAATAGCCTCTAGTTCCCTAATGTTACATCAGTGCCCGTTTCCAACTGTCCATGGCTGATTGGCTAATGGAGGTGGGTGCTTTCAATAACTGCTTATACAACATTAGTAATTTACGTAATTTATTAGTTATAGTTCACCAAAAACAACTAATCTTAAAACACTTCATAAAAGACTGATTAAATAACTCTTCCTTTGCATAATAAATTGTCAACCAATAACAGTAGCAAACAACATCACTTCCAAATAAAAACTTACAGAATCATAATGGTAGAAAGGTATCTTTCAAAAGTCAAAATTAACTTTCGTTTAATACGCAGATATAAAAACATATACAGAACTCACAGTTGGCAGATATGGTAAATTGCAGTATTTATAATCCGCTGAACTACAGCGCAGAACTGAATTTCAGATCTATCCAATGAGTAATCCTGATAAAATTATGTTCACAAATAAGAAATATAATAACTTTATGACAACGCCCATCCGGCATTGGCCACATCTTTACACACTCGTCAGATCCTTTGAAAAGTGACAGTTACTGCTCAATCTCCAAACAGATAAGCACACTAACACCGCAGAAGTCACTGAAGATCAATACACGTACCGTATTCCACTACTTTCTTCTCCAATATCCTGACATCCCTATCGTGGGCGAACATCCTACAGCACAACGTGTTCAGGTTGGCCCCACGCTGTCTTGTTTATCTGCCGTGGCAAAACACCCACAAACGACTTCGGCCCCAGCTCGCCGTAATTGCGTCCACACAATTGCAGAGCCCACGGCTTATTGTTCCACACCAGCGTTGATTTCCCAAGCGTCTCGGTTTAAACATCAGTCCACAGTCACAGAGTGCCAAAATTTTTAAATGCGCAATTCGGACCATCCGGACCCCAACACTCTGCCGTTCAGTCCTTCTCGCTCGGTACTGTCTACTAATAATCCTCTCCTCGTCGCCAGAGGGCCACTCGCCGCCAAGTCTGCGTCCGAGTGTCTTTGGCGAGGCCAATATCGACCTTAACACTCGCTGCCGGAACACAATCGTGCCGAAAATCGGCACACTTCAACAAAGTAAAATGTGTGGAACTTCATTAAACAGTAGCAAGACAACAGCATCGCAAACCACTGTCCCACCGTCAGGGGGAGGTATCCCAAAACTTTCGTGCTACTTTACCAAATTGAAAGACTCACGTAAGTCATGTATGTTCATGAGTTTGTTATTATAAGTGTCATATCATGTGCTAAAATGTTGACTTTGACAACTGACAGCTGCTACAAAGCGATTCCCTGCCGACAGTACTGCTACGTGAATTTCGTCTGAACTTCTTGATGAAGAGGCCCGTCTATTCTTGTACACAATTCTGTTTCTATTTTTTATTCATTTATTTGCTCCGATGTATTTTATTTGGTGAGGGTTCACATCGTTTTGTGTTCCCGAACAACCGATACAATGATCTCCAAATGTCCAGCTAATGGGCAGAATATCCGTGATGTTGGTACGACATGGACTATCTTGCGTCCTGTACAATATCTGCCATTACCTGCTTCAGTATGTCTGAAAGTAATACACTTGTGGATATTCAGAACCCCGCCAATAAAACAGAGACAAGTGGTGCAATTCTTGAAAAGCGCACAAGACATGTGATAGAGTTAGGTTGTTTTCTATGCACTTCCCTCACGCAGCGTGCTTGATTAGTTAAAAAAAGTTGAGTCTGGATTGGAACGATTACTCTGTCACCGTTGCCCAGGAAACGCCCGCGTGTAAATCATACACTGTTTGTGGAGGCTCTAGGAAACGGCTGCTAGAATCATATAGTAACTGAACACGTTACCAGGGCACGTTACCACGGGTATGTAGGAAAGACAGTAGTATCATTTCTCAAACCGAAGGAAAATCCAGACGATCCAAAAAAAAAAAAATTACAGACCCATTCCATTGTTGCGTCACATTTGAAAGACAACTACTCATTCCAGAGAAAGTTGGCTTCCTTGCTTGCTCTTCACAGGTCATGCCTGTGATTCAGTATATTTGACCTGGATATGACAATCATAAAATCACAGGTATGACCTTTACAACCTTATCAGCTGCACGTAACGTGACACGGGTAATCGTCTTATACTGTTACGTAAACTGTGTAACACTACAAAGAATTGAGAGATGACTCAAGTTGTTGGCAATCATCTTCAATATCGCATATTCTTGCCGAATTTCAAGGTCAGAGTAATCGATGGTTGAAAGGAAATAACTGCTTACCGCAAGGCAGTGCTCTTAACCCACTTCTCTTCAGTATTTATACGAACGAGTGGCCCCTACCAGACGGAACCAGAAGGTCCATGTACAAGAATGATCGACTTGTTTCCTCTCAGACAACACACTTTGTAAAATAAAAGCTGTCACAAGCCGTATCTGAACTAACCGACTACCACAAAGAGAACCAAATGAAACCTAACCCATCAAAAACTCCGCCAAGCCCCTTCCATCTAAAGAACAAGCAGATTTCAATGAAATTCAAAGTAGCTTGGGAGGATTTTGAGCTAGACCACTGCCCAACATGTCAGTTTTTAGATGTAACAATGAATCACACTCTCTCGTAGGAACACTACTCCATGTACATCCAACAGAAAAAGAAATAACATCCCTCGTAAATCTTCTGAGACCTGCCCACCAAAACATGAGGTCTAGTAGGAATTTCCTCCATACAACAGAAAACATAGCGAATCTCTTCAAACTATAAGGTTAAGATTAGGGAGGAGAGGAAATCTCTCTCTCCATGACACGAAGTAGGTAGAAATCATTACAGTTCGTATTGCTGCTGTTAAATCCAGAATGAGTATGTGTGGAGGTTCCCTAGCCCATCTAGGCTAGCGAATGTGGCAAAGATCAATCCACAGTCCTCTTCACGAACTGCGGCAAGTTCCCTTGGAGATGCGCAATGAAGGACTTGATACTCGCAACACCTAACGACCGTAATTTCGCAAAACTATGGTCAGACTCTGCTTGTTGTCTATTATAAGTTTTGACATTAGGAAACCCTATCTAATGCCATGTAACACACTTTACTTTTATATCATCGTCTGCTTCTGATTCCGTTGACAAGTAGCGCATATTACGAAGGTTGATTTGGACACGTTTTGTAAACGATGTTTCATCCGTGAACCAAAAGTAACACAGAGGCCACATCACTTTAGAATCATCGTAGACACTATTCAGAGATCCAACCGATTTTTTAAGTCATTTCCATGAAGTCGCTAATAGAGCGAAATGTGGAAAAAACGCTTAACGCTTTGGGATGCAGTATTCGCACAGCACTCCTTCAGCTGATCCCACAAGCACATTCAAGCTATCTCGTTGCGACATCTGTACTGAGTGCTACCTCTTCTAATCTTTAAGTTGCATTGCTCTCTTCCCATTTCTTATGCCTCGCCCTTGCAGCTGCTTCAAAATATTTTCTAATGTTCGCCAAGAGAGAACTTGAAAGCACGGAATTATCAGGATACTTTTTAGCACTACTTCTCAGTTTGGCGATATTCACCATAAATAAAAATTAAAAAAAAACATCTCCACTTTTTTCGACTGTCGTGTATAATGACAAAGTCCTAATAGCTACAGGAGCAAGTTGTCTAATTGATACCACAGAAAAACAGAGACCGATGGGCTTCAGTCACACAGGTGAACGCACCAACCGAACTTGAACTACGTGTTTGCTTACATTTGTATCCTTAACAGACCTTTGTGGGATGGCAAGAGGGTGATTTCTGGCGCTCTTCTGTTGTTCTTATTTGATCAACTCGCTGAAGTTCTCTATGAAAGCTCTTAACAACACCACAGAAAGAAGTATACAGAGTATCATTATAACTGTTCACAACGTAACTCAGTGCTGCAGGGGAAATCGACACGAGCAGCATGATGTGGGAAACTTATGGTCTGTGAAGCCGAAAAGAAACAGACTCAAAGTGGCCTACAAAAACCATTTATACTTCAGCGAATGCATGCCGCGTGTGATTTTCAATAACCTCTTTCTCTCTTACGCCACCGCCTCAGTCGTGAACTTAAAAACTGTAAAGCTTACATTTGTCTAAATTTAAACACGTAAGTTTGCGAATTTTAACAGTGTAAAACCGACAAATCGCATTATCTGGCCTTGCTACTTCATTACGACATCTAACAGTTAAGTTTAGGTCGAATTGGAAAAGTAATTAGTTGGACATGCACAAAAGGCTTTTCCTTTCATTACCTTCATAAGGAAGGCTAACTCAAATGTTAACGAAAGCCGCTGGCATAAGAGGCAGAGAGGATATTAAAAATACCACCCGCCGTGCATGCGATGTAGCGTTGTGTCTTTTGTGAGCCAAGTTGAGATTGTTTCAAATTACAAGTGACTTGCGCACGTCAGAAAATCCCCATATTGTGTGCTGAATTAAACAGTAAACTGCAGCTCGATGTATTTACCCGTTCTGCGTACATTTTCAGTGGCCTGTCTTAGCTGCTTCGCCCTGCAAAGTCCCGACCACAGCGGCACTCCTTTCATACAAACCTCCTAGAAAGAGCACGAAATATATATGTAAACAAATACCATCGTTCTTATGCACTTGGCCTCCCGTGGTTTTTATCGGAAACACGCGGTAACGTTTCAGTAAACAAGTACAATGGTCACTAAGGAAAACCCATCGCATTGTTAACAATTTCAAGATAGTTGTGCATGTACTATCCATCGGTTCAACGTGCCCTCGTGAAAAATCACGATAAGAACTCGTGACCTGCCAACCGAAAAGCCCTCACTCCCGGGCGCAATAATGTTGTGGTACAGTAAGACTTACTGAAAGAAAACAAAGTGATCATTTCTTTCTTTTGCTAGGAAGTTTTCTCTGGAAGTATACGTGCGATAAATTTCTGTTGGCAACAACTTTGAGGACATCGAGCGCTATTTAAACATTTACTTGACTCATCATACATTTTTGATGCGTGTCATTTTATCGTTTACGCTAGGTTATAACCGAACCGTTATTAGGCTTTTATCATAGACATTAACTATAACGTACACATGTATCATCGCTGGTCAGAGTACGAGGGCGAGGTCAGTCAATTCTGCAGCTGGTGATCGACTATGTTGCGAAAACAAACGATATGTTAACCGTTGGAATGTTCAAAATGCGTTGTGAAGCTTTAAAGTAAGGGTCTCCCCATTATGTCACCCCAGTAGGAGGTGTTTATGTTCGAGAATATGATCAAATATTTATATGGACGCGTTTACAATCAAGTTAACCTATCCGCCAAAGAACTAGTGTTTTAAAAAGAGTAAACCGCCACATGACCGTGTATTATTATATTTATCTTTTGTAACACCCAGATTTTGGTTTTTATGCCATTATCAAGTACAATGCTTAAAGTTAACTTTGCAGTGTAATTCGGAATAACACAGGCAATACAATAACGTATATATCCGCCGACACCGGGCAAGCGACTTTGAAATAAAACGTCTGAAAAAATGGCTCTGAGCAGTATGCGACCTAACTTCTGAGGTCATCAGTCGCCAAGAACTTAGAACTAATTAAACCTAACTAACCTAAGGACATCACACACATCCATGCCCGGAGCAGGATTCGAACCTGCAACTGTAGCGCCTAGAACCGCAAGGCCACTCCGGCCGGTAAAACGTCTGACCTGCACGGGAGTATATATAATGGATGTACGAGTACAGGATGAGACACATAGTTGGCAACATATGGAAGTCTAGGTCTGACCGTGCGATAACTGCGAAGTCTGGGTTCGTGTTCGCGTCCGGCAGAAATTTTCACTGTCGTCATTTATTTCCACAACTGATGGATCACAACTGCGAATACATTTAATGTATTTCATTGCGGCTGTAGTCCCCGCAGTGCCTGCATGTCCAAAGGAACTTTGCATCATAATTCGAAATAACAGAGGCATTGCAATATCGTAAGTATGTATCTCTTCATTTCCTCTCCGTCAAAAAATTTTTTGATGAAATTGTCGAACACTAATTGTGACACGTCACAATGCTGCGTCCGTCATTGATTCACTCTTGCGGATTCTTCGTTAATATTTATAAATATTACACTTATATAACTGATTAGGTTATTACTTTTCCTGAGTATGTAGAATAATTCACACAATTTCGATCTAACCTACCTTATGTATTTTTCTGAATACAAAAGTAACGAAGTAGGTCGCTACTTGTGTACTATCTGGTTATTCTACACATAATCTTTCTGGAAGGGGGATAAAGGTAATTTAATGGCGAAAAGGGAAATCAGGGAGGAGATAACCATCGTGTTTGAGTTAGGACAAAATATTAGTCACCACCACCATCACCACAAGGATTAGGCCTGTACTCATCGGTTAACTGCTGCTTTCAAGGCCTTACGAACAGCGATATCTAACCCGTGGGACAGGCACTCGCTCTGTCGCCTATCCCTCCAGCCTTTATTGCCGGTAGAAGAAAACGACACTGCTGCTCCTTTGTTCAAACAGTCCATCTGGCATCACGAGGCAGACTGGGGCCAGTTCCAGCCAGGGCTACATCAGAAAAATTCGAGGAGGTACCGGAAATCGAACTCGAGTCTTTCACATCGAAGTCAGCGACGCTAACCATTTGTCTATGGAGTATACCAAATTATTAGTTACGACATTACCAGCGCGCACTGGTCGTTTCGGAGCGCTGTGGGTGATGAACTATTTCGTGTAGCCATGCGTTCCTCCCCCACTCTCTTAAGACGGGGCTGTAAAGTTTCTGTATGTCCATCATCGCACAGACGCTTGCAGGACCACGTCTTTTCAGAACAGAATGTGAAATCAAACACCTCTCAGCCGCCCAAATTGTTATTTTATTGGATAACAGTTTCGGCGATGTTGTTGTGGTCTTCAGTCCAGAGAATGGTTTGATGCAGCTCTCCATGCTACTCTAGCCTGTGCAAGCTTCATCTCCCAGTACCTACTGCAACCTACATCCTTCTGAATCTGCTTAGTGTATTCAACTCGGTCTCCCTCTACGAATTTTACCCTCTCCACCCTGCCCTCCAATACTAAATTGGTGATCCTTTAATGCCTCACAATATGTCCTACCAACAGATCCCTTCTAGTCAAGTTGTGCCACAAATTTCTCTTCTGTCTAATTCTACTCAATACCTCCTCATTAGCTATGTGATCTACCCTTATAATCTTCAGCATTCTTCTGTAGCACTACATTTCTAAAGCTTCTATTCTCTTCTTGTCTAAACTGTTTATCGTCCTCGTTTCACTCCCATACATGGCTACGATCCATACAAACACTTTCAGAAACGACTTCCTGGCACTTAAATCTATACTCAATGTTAACAAATCTCCCTTCTTCAGAAATGATTTCCTTGCCATTGCCAGTCCACATTTTATATCCTCTCTATTTCGAACATGATCAATTACTGTGCTCCCTAAATAGCAAAACTCACTCACTACTTTAAGCGTCTCATTTCCTAATCAAATTCCCTCAGCATCACCCGATTTAATTCGACTACATTCTATTATCCTCGTTTTGCTTTTGTTGATATTTATCTTATATCCTCCTTTGAAGACACTGTCCATTCCATTCAGCTGCTCTTCTAGATCCTTCGCTGTCTCTGACAGTATTACAATGTCATCGGCGAACCTCAAAGTGTGTATTTCTTCTCCATGGATTGTAATTCCTACTCCGAATTTTTCTTTTGTTTCCTTTACTACTTGCTTAATATTCAGATTGGATAACATCGGGATAGGCTACAAACCTGTCCACTCCCTTCCCAACCACTGCTTCCCTTCCGTGTTCCTCTACCCTTGTAACTGCCATATGGTTTCTGTACAAATCGTAAGTAGCCTTTCGCTCCCTGTATTTTACCTCTGCCACCTTCAGAATTGGAAAGGGAGTATTCCTTTGCGACATAATCCTCCTATAAATGTAAATACTTATCTCATCGTTCGACAAGGCTTTGAAAGTCTGCAACATAGAATTCTTAAGGCAGCGTTCGCATCTAACGAATGACCTCTCGGGATATAACAAGTGTATTTGTTCCTTAACTTGCCACAACCCACAAGACCAATGTGTCCTTGAGGTAGCGAAATCTCGCTAGACGTGGAAATAATATGCCGGACGGCCAGGACTCTGCTTGTTTGTGACTTTTTCTTGTCCTTTGCTCAATCCAATGGAACACAAATTTCTAGGGAATACAGTTCTAATCATATACAGGAGGTATTTCGCTATGGGCATGCTCTGTGGACAGTCCCCCAGCTCACAAAAATCAAATTGTTCTAGTCAGTTACACACGTTAACCATTGTCCACGGAATACTGTGTATCGGCGATCTTCCGAGCGCATGTGCTGCCACTTTCTAGACACGTATAGGCGGGAAATACAGAACGATATGCGGTATTTTGGAGTTTGCGACTTATTTACTTACTCGTCCTCGTAGTTCAGAGTGAAGATTTTGGGGACGGGACAAGAACCAGGATGTTTATTTCATCATTCTCGGTGGTCAAGTGTTTTTTTGTGTGTTTGTCGTTATAACAGTCCGAAGACCACTGCTAATGGCGAAGTCGTAAAGCGGGAAATAATCTCCGAGTCGTGAGTAAGTAAATATCATTTAAACAAAAATTAATTTTTGAGTTAAATTCCCACAACTATCACCTCTGTATGGTTAATTCCGAAACCTCCCACTTTTGTAGAATATCAGGAAACAGGAAACTCCCAAGTATTTCGCGTTGAATGCCAGCAATCTTAACTTTCCACCGATCAGAGATATCAGTAACCTCTTATTTAGCGTCGCTATTTCATTTTACTTTCAGACCAATAGCAACTTATTTAGTATGCATTCTTACTATGGGAATTTCAAGTTTTTTGCGAAATTCAACATAAATCACAACGTTAACATCTTATAAGATCTTCAAAGTACAACCAACTTTATTACTCGAGGTGTGCAGGGTTTTAAGCTGCTGTTACCGCTGTCTTGTCACGCAATCCCCAGTGTTATACACATGGCCATGATAAACCACACGCGTGATTTTTATATTCCCTCCCTTATTAAGGGCAAATCGATAGTTATACAGAAAACATTAACTGTAATTTTTGTAAGAAATTAAATGAAATTTTGTACTGGGGTACGTTTTAGCCAGAGGCCGTACTTTTCGAATTATGCAAGAAAATCATACAAAAGTGACCTTCAAACGCACCTCCATTCCCACACAAGCCCCCATCGGTCAGGACTTCGGGATGTTATTGGCGGTCCCTCCTACAACTGTACAAATATTTGCGACTGCACGAATTATTTCCCACATTCGACCTTTTTGGTCTTCATTGACTGGCCTTATTACGCCACCGTCTTAGTCGAGCAATTACAAACTGTAAAATTGACGTTTGTGTAAATTTTACCAATCAGTTTTGTGAATTTCCACAGCATCGTTGTATTCCCTCAGGCCTTCTCACAACGAACTACTGTACTTCTCGGGGTTAAGTATGGATCGGCTGGTTCAAATGGCTCTGAGCACTATGGGACTTAACATCTGAGGCCATCAGTCCACTAGAACTTAAAACTACTTAAACCTAACTAACCTAAGGACAGCACACACACATCCATGCCCGAGGCAGGATTCGAACCTGCGACCGTAGCGGTCGCGCGGTTCCAGACTGAAGCGCCTAGAACCGCTCGGCCACACTGGCCGGCTTAAGTATGGATCGAATTGTCTTAATTAGATTTGGAGTAACATTTGCCAACGTCATTTTTCTTTCATTACCCTCAACGGCAGCTTCAATTAATAATGTTAACCTAGCAGCCGTCTATGCTAGTAACCTGATGGCCCAAGCAAGAGAAACAAAATATTCGAATATCTGGAGTACTTCATGTAGTCATAAATTCTTGTACAATGGTACACAGTACAAACCCTCATTGGTGAGGGATGAGTGTGGGGCTGAGTAATTTTTTGTGCGCTGTGAATGTACGAATCTTTACGGCCAACTTTGAAAGTAACGTTCACAAATTAAAAAAAACAGTTGCTGCTTTTAGTTTGGAGAAAGTTAGAGCAGCACTTATAGACTGAGAATGCCTAGCATCATTTGTACCCACGCTGTTTTATGATGGACGTGGGAATTTAGAAGGCGATATTACATAATTTCAGATACAATGCAGATAATTTTTCATCACGGAAGTACTGATTGTATGACAGGCATAAAATTATAAATGTCAACAAGTGAGCTCTGCTCAAAAGCGACAAAAGTATAAAGAGTTAAAGACGAATCGAAACTAGGTATTTCACATTCATGAAGGACCGCATTATCTCTACCAGTCATCTTCCTTTGCTCGTCTAGAAGTAAGATGTAGCCTGCGTTTCCGTCAGTTTCGTAACGAAATTTCCCCGTATCATGTGTACACGAAGAATAACATGCACTTCTCCCTCATTGTATCACATGTCGCGTGGCACAGTAAGCACACGAAGGAAACAGAGCTACTAGGTATTCTATCGAAACGATCCCGGCATAAAATCACTCGCAGTGTGTGTGGGAGAAGTGGCCCGTCATTCGTTCTGTGCCCCCCATTTGGCAAAAGCCTCACCCCCACCCCCGGTTCCGCTGCAGGGATCGCCCGTCGAATGCAATTCCAGCATCGCATTCTGCGCCGCGGGGCCTAAATCCACAGGCCGACTGAATGGCTTACAGGGGTCCGCTCCTGACAGGACAGTCGCAGAGCGCTCTACCCTCCTCCGCAGAGTCACTTTTTCATCTGAGCAAGAAAAATTGCGCGCTCGAGGGAGCACATCACAGCATGTGACTTCGGCGCAGTAGTAGCAGAGGCTCTACTTGTGAAAGACGTTACCAGTAACATCACGGTTTGATGAAGTATTTTTTTTTTCTTTCTTACTGTTGAGCCGTAATAAATGGTGTTAGCTTCACACGCTTCGTCTACTAATAGACAGCTTCATCTGCAGCTGCCTTGGTGGAAAGCAGATGATCCACAACCCTTGGGTAGGGAAGAAACTCGAGTAGTATCGGATATGTAAACGTTTTCGAAATTTTTATGTTTTGTGAACGTTATATTGGGATATTCTTTACACTAAGCAACAATATTATGCGTTACCTAATTTATACTGATATATACTGGCGGAAAGTTGTTTCCAAAAATGTCCAGAAGTTCTTTACGAATTCATTTCAGATTTTTACACGATATTCTAATAAACTTACGGACGGACATACGCTATAACGTTTTTACTGTATAAGTATGTAATAGACTTAGAAAGGGGAAAAGTGTTTAGCAAAAACCTCGAAAACGTCCGATTTACTCCATATTTTAACACCTTATTCTAATAAACATTCGGATGGAGAGAGTCTAGGGTTGTTCAAGAACAAAGTTGCAAAATAAAGAATAAAAAACCAAAGGAAAGAAAGAAGAAGGGGAGAGAGAGAGAGATTTCATTTGTCTCTCAGGCAGATTGGTCAAGAACAGCACTTGGTTTTGAGGCAGACAGTACTTCAGTACAACGTTGCATAATAAAGAATAAAAAACAAAACTAAAGAATAAGGAGGGAAGGAGGGAGGGAGAGAGAGAGAGAGAGAGAGAGAGAGAGAGAGAGAGAGAGAGAGAGAGAGAGAGAGAGAGAGAGATTGCGAAAAATTTAGTATTTCTATTTAAGTAATTTTCAGTCGGAATGATAACTATAACGATCATAATTTTGTATGTGAACTGATTGATGTACCAGAGATGAAAGATAGCTTTTCTAGTTGCTGGACCTGTTAAGACAGTAGCCTTAGTGACGTTAGGACCCATAGTTTTCGTGTCAAATACTCCTCAACCGTGATTTATCTTCAGAGAGTATTCTTAAGAATTTATTTTATTTACTAACGATTCATGAAGAATATTAACACATTTAATCATACTATGTAAGCATGGAAGTAGTTGCCAAGGAGTAACTGATGAAATCATAAGCAAATTCCTTTTAACAAATGGGAATTTTATTCACTTTAATAGTGCCTAAAAGTTTTTTAAAAAGAAACACATTTAAAATTATAATCAGAAAGCACCCTCTAAATATCAAAAATGGTTCAAATGGCTCTGAGCACTATGGGACTTAACTGCTGAGGTCATCAGTCCCCTAGGACTTAGAACTACTTAAACCTAAGTTAAGGACATCACACACATCCATGCCCGAGGCAGGATTTGAACCTGCGACCGTAGCGGTCGCGAGGTTCCAGACCGTAGCGCCTAGAACCGCTCGGCCACTTCGGCCGGCCTAAATATCAAGTTACAATTTATTCAGGGGCAGAAAGAAATAAGTTTTGACTGTATGAGCTTTCGGGTAGAGAACCTTGCCGCTCCCTTTTGACACGATCGTAGTTACGACCGCTCACAACAGCCTCTGAAAGACTACACTGGTGCAAATCTGCAACACACCAGAATACTTTAATAAAGGTTTTAACCATTTACACAAACTATGCACCCCCGTAGGAGGGATGGAAATGGTACAAAACAATAAAAATTAAAATATTAACTTTGCCACCGAAGGTGCAACTTGATTTTAACTTCTAAGAAAAGTCTTACGGTGACAGGGTGGCAACTTTATATATTAAAATGATCATTTAAATAAAAGCCCATGAAATGCAATCTTATATAAAATTCTACAAGGTTGGCCAAACAAGTTAAGATACTCTACAGTACACAGTTACCGCCTCTCAAAATTATAGGTAAGATCAAAACATATTTCAGGAATTAGGCCGTTACACTCCAAGCAATAAATTCGTTAACACACCAAATCCGACAAACATGACAGAGGCAGCTACTAACGTACGGTTGAATGATAGGGAGATTACCGAACAACCCGAACCGCAGGTTGCTCTAACCCGCCCCTACTCCACAAGGGAAAAAGTGACCACCCAATTTATAAACAACCACCTTACCGCGAGTGGGCAAACGGAGAGGAATGGTGGGACGACACCAAAGCAAAACGGCTGGTGACCTCACCAAGAAAACAAGTAGAATTTAACAAGATTAAATCAAACAACGTATCACAAATCACTTAACTTCTAATAAACCGCGATTTCTCGAGAAGACCTGGCGCAGCACCCCCAAATCGCTCTCCCGAACCGTCCGCTGCCAGCCGCTTCAGCGGACGCAGGAAGGCGCGCCGATCTCCCGTCTCACTGCGTCGCAGATCGCACCGGCCAGACTGATGTCGTGGGCTGACTCCTGTTGCCCTCGTGTCGACCGCGAAGTCACTACCCCTCGCTATACGCCGCGGCCCACTGGACTCAAGTGGCGACCTCATATGCGCCGACGCTCAAGACGGACCAGTCATCTTGTGTCTCAGTGCGCGACCGACCAACCGATCGATCCAACCGCAAATAACCATTTCCTGAGCGAACTCGAGTAGACTGGCGGCCTAACGCGCAGACTTAGATGCAGGAACTAAGCTGCGACCGGGCGACCACTCGCTGAGTTCTCTTGCTAGCGGAGACGACAGACAGACACTAACTGCCTAACAAATGCGGACGAGAGACAGACCCAGACTGACTGGCGAGCTCATAGCTCCCCTTAAATGCACGTGAATGGGCAACCTTTCTCCTTTCCCACCAGAGGGAGACACCAAAGCTGCGATTGCCCCAGCGGCGCCACTGCCATAAACGGAGGACGACTGCTTCACACTACGCGCTGCGCACGCTCTTCAAAACAGCAATTTTTACCACTGCTCAACTCCTATCCTCATATACATGTTTTCTGTTAAAACTGTCTGTGAGGAAGAAAACGAAACCGCAAGTTTTCACAGAACAACACACTATTTTCTTTCTCGGAGTCGTTTTTAACAGAAGACGTGTACTTTATCGATTACAAAAACAGTTCCATACTGTTGGAATATAGGGATTTATATTGTGTACAATCGTTGAAGAACGTTGCTTAAGAGGCATTTCGTTACTGTGTTTGTTCGTAATATCTATGCTGTTGTCTTGAATACCGAATACTGAAAAGGGCTAAATTGCAGCGATTCCCTTAAATTTGCATCTTAAATCAATTCGTGCGCGTGCGAATGCTTAGAATTTACTGTTATATATAATTTCCAACCACATCCAGCACATGCGAAGAGTTGCCTGGTTCGCTATTAGATTTATGAAACTCTAAGTTACAAAAATGTACGTTCGTCGATTCTTAAATAGCTTTGTGTCCTTTGCATTAGAATCGTTTAAAAATGGGGATGATTGAATCGGACATGGGACTGTTAAGTGTACGAAACAAGTTTCTAGCTCAAAAATGTATTGTTGAATAGTAAATTGTCATATACCTGAAATTGTCCATCAGCTCACCTACTCTGTTAAAGAATCCAAAAACTTAAATGTAAAATCTACATTGTTAGGCCACGTTTCGAACTGTGCGCTAGTATCTCCTTCAGTTCATTTGTTGTACCCAGTTAGATGAACACTATCACATACCAGCGTCGCATTCACATATGAACGGGAGTATTTTTATTCTGTTGTAGTGGGGCTGTCAGGTATAATTTTTCCGGCTACTACTTCCAAGCCATCATCATTGAATAGAAATCAAAACAAGCAGAGCAAGAGAGGGGACAATATGTATCAAAATATGATTGTCGTATCGCAAAAGATGACGGATATGAAAGAAAGGTTCAAGAGTGGAATTAAAATTCAACGTGGAAGAATTTCAATAAGAAAATTCACTGATGACATTGCTATTCTCAGTGAAACTGAAGAAGAATAAAGAGGATTTGATGAATGGAATTAACATTCTAGTGAGTACAGAATATGGACCGAGAGTAAATCAAAGAAAGACTAAAGTAATGAGAAGTAGCAGAAATGAGAACAGCGAGATGCTTAGGATCAGGATTAGTGATCATGAAGTAGATGAAGGAATTCTGCTACCTAGACAGCAAAATAACCTATGGCGGACGGCGCTAGGAAGACATAAAAACCAGAGTAGTATAGGTAAAAATGGCATTCCTGACGAACAGAAGTCTACAAGTATCAAAAATAGACCTTAAAATGAGGAATAAATTTCTGAGAATATGCGTTTGGAGTACAGGATTGTATGGTAATGAACCATAGACCGTGGGACAACCGGAAATGAACAGAATCGTCTCATTTGAGATGTGGTGAGACAGAAGAAGACGTTTCAGTTGTTCACAATAAATGTCAGCAGTGATGATTACACCTCGAGAAAGCAATTCGTAGTACGTCGCACCGTTACTGTTCCATTAGATGTATAACATTATCCTTGGCTAATACGTGCAGGCCTTTGTACAGGGAATTTCTGCCTTCTTTGGGCTCATCCATTCCTTTGCTTTCCTTATACGTTTCTCTTCACCAACAGTGGTACAGGATAGGATTGGTCGGTCTTGTTCATGAGCCAACTAATGACATGAAAGCAGAGACGCACATATTGCCACCCGCAAATTTTTTGTGACTCCACGAACTTACGCACCAACCCAATAGAGCTAACTGAATACCACCATTGCTACACTCACCACACTCAAGTGAAGCAAACTTGTTTATGGCGTGTTTTTTTTTCGTAGTGTAGTTACTGCGTTGTTTCAGAATTCATGGAGAGACAGCAAGTCTGTTGACTCGATCCTGCTACATGGATGAGACCTTTGAGGAGGGAGAAAGCATTCGGCCGAGTAGCTGGTTACAGCGGGGGACAAAAATATACGTAGTGCAATCTCCAAATTAGGAAACAGCTCTTGAACGTAATTTTCAAGCAACAAAGTACCACATACAAAGTAACTAAGGAGCAGGTTTTTATTTCGTTGCTTCACGTATGCTTCGAAATGAAGAACCCTATCACCCAAAAATTCTTCAAAGTCGTCTTTGTAACGTTATGCAGTTTTCTGGCACCTTCCAATAGTTCCATGTTATCTCTTCCAAGAAAATTACTTAGAACTCAACATTGTTATAAAACTCTTCCAAGGATTTTTTTTAACTTTTCCATAGCATATATCAATATGCGTATAATAACCAGAAATATATTCACCCGAAAATATTCCTTTCCTTGAAGAGTGGTACCACGTTTTGCTATTCCACTTTCAGCTTTCTTTACTTTTTTTCTTTTTGTAGTTGCTTTGTACATATTTATATTACTCCTCGATAAATGTATTACTTATTTTTATTACTCTTTTCGAGGCCAGCGTTTTGATATGCGTCGTACATAGAATGATCCTCTCGAACGTACTCAAGTAAAGAAACGTACAACTTTATTACAATCCCAGTAGTGGCCTCAACACTTTGTAATAATTTATTTGTAGCGTTAAATCTCTTCAGTATCACTGACCAAAAAGTTGTCACTGTCGCACGTTTCCAGACTCTGCAGACTACTCAGTCCTACGGTCACTTCGTTTCTTAATGAAGCCTTTTGAGTTTCGTAATCCTGAAAATTTGCAACGTTGATATTATTATTTCTACCCAGTTAACATTGAGACTATAGAAGCCATCTTAATGACCTGACCAGCGTTTTTCTTACGATCATTTTACAGAGACTGAACTATTTAATTGTGGAGGCAAAATATTCCAGTGGCTATCGAAGCAGAGAAGAAAGTGTAAATTTGGTGCGACAAACGGAAAAATTTAAACCGCTTGAGAACAACATGCTGCTACACACTATCATACTGAGTTAACGCTGTGAGCTGTGCAAGGAATATACACAGCAAGAAGGGAGATTTGTTTCACTGTAGCTTGGATACCAGATTAGGTACCAGTCATATTGCTTGCATTGTCATTTGATTTCCACCCGCATAAGTGAATCCCCAGACCGTACGTAGTTAACAAATTTGCTAACGAATCAAACAAATTTACTAACGAATCAGCTAATTTTTCTGATTTGTGCCCTGAATTTAGGAAAAAACAAATCTTTCAACTGGAAATTCATCTCTCGACAGGTACCTTGTAACAAAAGACAGCTGGCCTACGTATGTCGTAGGGGTAGGAGGGAGTGGATTCTAACATGATGGAAAGATATTTAGTTATTTTAGTTCTTTTAAAATATATTTCACCACCCATTCCACCAGAATCGATATAAACTCTTCACAAAGAAAGACATCATATGCTCTTTTTCTTTGCCTCCGTTAAGTTGTCTATGTGTAGCTAGAAAAGAATCGAATTTTCCTATTAGCTGTAGTGCCATCTCGAAATTGCCGCAGTATGTCGTCACAAATCCACAATTGCGGGCCCTCAAAGATAGATGTTTCATGGTAAAGTTTTTGACCAAACATTTTAACACGCTTCTCCAATACTACTGTCTCAATCTGAGATGTTAGTTTATTATTTATTCTCCCCGAGATCTGTCCTCTAGGTTTTAAAGTGACCACACATTTCCTAAGTTCAGCAGAATTTTCGTGGGCAGTTAATCGGAACTGGGCGTTTTTCCAGTAATTAATTCCCTCATTCTGTTTTACAAACTGTGATTTCTATCAAACAATAAACTTGGGACACTAAATACATTACCTTTCTTTTGAGAATACGGCATACTGACAGTAGTCTTTATTGCTTCTCGGCATTCGCCAAGGTTCTGGGAAACGAACCTTTATTGAAGTACATCCAGAATTCGCTATGAATTACCTAAGTCACAATCCATATTCTGTGCGACATGATCTAGTTTAGCGATATGATCACGAAGGAATTCATTTATTATCCAGTTCGCAAGATCGTTAGAAACCGAATCGCTATCACAATCCACTTTATATGTGTCATTTGTTTCAACTAAAATGATTGTTTCCGCGCTGTTATTATTGTCTGTAATATCGGAAATGCGTGACTCAGATAAACCACACGCTGCAGTGTTTTCGATGCTGTGCAGGACGCAATAGCACTCCGCGTTATTACAGTCTCATGTTTGTAGACTCGAACTCGAGCTGGAACTTGCTGCTTGTGTTTGATTATGAAATATCTCATCGATTTTTGCACTCTTGCTGACAATTTCCTCTTTCTTTATCCCCTTATCTTTCCCGAGTTTCCGTTACGGAGAACCACTTACTCTTCTCCGACTGTCACTTATTTTAATTAATACTAGAATGTACACTGAAGAGCCAAAACATTACGACTACCTACTTAATTGCTTGTTTATCCGTCTTTGGTACGAAATGCGTCGCTTATTCTTCGTATCAGGAACCCGACAGTTTATTGGTAGGTTTGTGGAGGTATGTAGCATTTGATGTTTACGCAAATATCATATAATTCGCGTAAATAACGGGCCGCCGATTTCCGTACGTGGTGATGGCGCCCGATAGCGATCCAAATGGGTTCCACAGTATTTACATCAGCCGAATTTGGTGGCCGAGACATCAACGTGAGCTCACTATAATGCTCCTCAAAGCACTGTAGAACAGTTCTGGCTCCGAGGCACCGGCAATTACGTTGTTGAAAGATGACATCGCTGTCAGTTAAGACATCAAGCATGAAGGGATGCAGGTGGTTCGCAGCTGTCAGCGTGTCTTCAATTACCACCGCAGGTCCCATGCAAGCACTGGAGAATCTCTGACGTAGCATAATACTGCTCCCACCAGCCTGCTTCCGTGGCGAACTACACGTTGCCTGCTTCCGTGGCGAACTACACGTTGCGAGTCGCCGTTCACCTACATGACGGCGTTTGTGTACACGACCATCGGCCTAGTGTAGCAAAAATGTGATTCACCCGAAAAGCCGACACGTTTCCATTGATCGACGTTCGAATCTCGATGGTCCCGTGCCCACAGTAATCGTAATTGACGAAGTCGTTGAGTCAGCATGTGAACACGTAAGGGTGGTCTGCTGCAGTTCTCCACGTTCAACAACGTACACTGAACGGCGTGCTCTGAAACACTTGCGCGTGCACCAGAAATGTGCTCTTTCGGCAGAGATACCACATATCACCAAATCTCCTACTTTACAGACCAGACAAGCTTCTGAACCCCAGGTTCTGTGAAGAGTCGTGGACGACCAACCATTTAGTGCCTGGTGGTAGTTTCACTGTCCTTTTTCCGTAGATGGTCACCACAGTAGCACGTGAACATTCGACCAGCTTCGCTGTTTTCGAGATACTCCATCACAGGCTATGAATAATAATAATCTTCTATTTTCCAAAGTCGCTTATCACAATTGACTTCCCCCTTTGCAGTCCATATCTTGGTTAGGGTGATCCCCCGTCCGTATCAGCTCCGCGTAGATACTTTTGTTACAGGGTCACGTGCCCACAACGCAACAGGCGGCATGCAACGTCGTGGTGGGCAGTGGTCATAATGCTTTGGCTTGCCAATTTAAATCACGAACTAAATGCTAAAGAACTGCATTCTTTACAGTTTCAAATTAAACTGATCAGCTAAGCGGCTGGCTGTTAGAATGGCTGGCGGTATTTTCTTTTAATCTGCAGTTTGAGTGGACATTGTTGAGTGTCAGCGCTGCCTAGCGATGACTTCCATCACAAAGCTTAATCGCGAACAACGATATTTGCGTTCCAAATGTATACCGCATAAGAAAGCACTTCACTGAAGAATGTGAATAATGGTAACATTGTCACGTCGTAGCCTCATTATTAAAACAAAATCTGTCTTTCCTGGTCGGACCGTTGGTGAAATTTGAGCTGATTGTTGCATACGTTATTCTTATCCACATCATTGTGAGTAAACACAGTCTCTTTTCAAGAGTGGTGAACAAAATGCTTTAAAAAACAATAGCAGCTTGTAATTCAACCCCTTAAAATCCACCGCCACATAAAATCTGCCACCCTAGCTAGGTGCGTTGTCTGCCTAGCTTAAATACACCCACGTCCTCTCATCTGAGATACAGGGCAATCCTGCAGCTAGCGCCCCAGATGGTTGCACCGAAAATGTGCCTTCTCATTGGATGACAATTACTGCACCGACTGGCAGCCCTATTCAACCGTATGTTAGAAAAAATGGTACAGAGCTGCGCTTGTCTTCACTGAAATGAAGGTTCTCAGTACCTGAAACCAATTTATCTATCTCGCAGAATGTTTTAGGCGCGCTAGTGAAGAGAACACGTGACCGCTCTTCCGGGTGCATCGGCGGTAGTGTACGTATTATTCACTGCCCCTACCTCCGAAACGCCGAGTCAGAAGCCGGCCTTAGCGATCCGGATATCTTCAGTATACTGTACGAGAGTCTGCTTATGTCCCTTGATACGATAAAAGTATCGACTCCCAAGATCATTGCAAAATATGTGGGATTGATTTCCTTCGAACAGTCTTTTGTGGAACCCACTTAATAATTCACCTTTATCAAGCGCCTATAAATGGAATGGGACTGCGGCTCCTCAAAGACGTGAAAAAAAATAGATACCAACAACCGTGACTTTATTTAATAAATTTATTTAGCTGCCAGTTTGTTGCCATACTGGTACCATCTTCGGGTCCCTATACACGAAACTACGTATTTGATCTAGTCGTGGTTTCAGTAGGCATTCTAAAATTCTCAGTCGAGATGGATTCTTTATACCTCTAACAACAGTTGTTAAAGATATGGTCTACGTCGGCCGAGAAGTTTTTAGAAGGATAAGGAAAACAGTTGGATGTAGTGGTCCTCATAGTAAAACAAATGGTTAAATGATTTACCTTGTTTCGTGTGTAAGGACCTAAAGATGGTGCCAGTAAGGAACCAAACTGGTCGCTAAATAAAATTATTAAATAAAATTACAGCTGTTGCTATCTATTTTCTTCAAGTTTATCAAATGCTTCTGTAACTATCCCACTCAATTCACATCAAGTCAAGGGATAAATCACCTGGAATATCAGTAAATCAATGACTTACAAAGTTGGTATTGTACATGTTGTATATTACCCGTCTCTCCCCATAACTTACCCCGGTTTTACCATACTGTTAGCTATCTCTTTGTTGGTACCCGCAGGCAGGTAATGCCTAGCACCGCAGACCAGAGTCGGTAAGACAACTTATTAAATAAGTTGGAAATTCTTACCTGCCCGGTTCCCCTGACCTGACTGCTTGTAGACGATTAACCTGCTCAGGAACTGAAGTCTTCTCCTATCGCACATTCTGCTACCGGTGCGACAAGCTTTATTCAAGTTCTAATCGAAAAACCCTATCGCACACTTCTTCAGTACAGAAATTCTATTTAGGATTGAGGTTCACTAGGATGAGGTTGAGGCCGCAGTTAGGTAGGTGATTCACCTGAGCTTAGATACGAAACACCGAGGCCCACATAGGAATGCTCTCCGATAGGAGCTCAATGTTGACCTGCACATCCCCCAGGAAGCTACCGTATATAGATCAAACATCGCTTACATCACCGTCGATTTCAACAACACAACCCAGTGTTCCAAACAGGTATTGACTCACCTTGGTCATGCTCCTTTCCACCTCCACACCAGGGAGAGACAGTTTATACTTCAACTGGTTCTTAGTCACATACGAAATTCTCAAGGCCCCTCACAAATCCACGACCAACAACACTTTCACAATTATCTGAAACTAAAACAAAATACACAGCACATAGGAAAATGTATCTTTCTCTAACACCATAGAGAATCAGAAGCCTGTAACGCCAATAAAACCACACTCACTAAGTACCACTGAAACGGTAGGGAGCTGGTAAGGGTGAGTGGTAAGGTGCTAGGCCATTAAAAAAGCATATAAAATTTTACTAACAGTTTACAAGCAATAAGAGTTGTCAACGCAGGTGAATACCATGCGAGGGGCCTGGTTTTATTGCTGGTGGGTTGAGATACTTTCTCTGCTCATGTAATAGGTATTGTGTCGTCCCTATCATCATCTCATCAGCGACATGCGTTGAAACGGCATCAAATAAAAGGACTTACACCAGGTGGCCGAACTCCCCGAAAGGGGAATCCTGGCCACATATACCACACGCACATTTCATATTTCAATAAATAGTAGACAGTTCATGTGGAAGCTCTTATGGTTCTTGAGAATGCACCTTACAAGGCACAATGTATAATTATTACAATTCTCCACCAAGAAATTCATTTAGAAAGACAGTTGGTTACTCTTCTTTTAGCACCACAGATAAATGCAGAGCCGGCCAGAGTGGCCGTGCAGTTCTAGGCGCTACAGTCTGGAGCCGAGCGACCGCTACGGTCGCAGGTTCGAATCCTGCCTCGGGCATGGATGTGTGTGATGTCCTTAGGTTAGTTAGGTTTAATTAGTTCTAAGTTCTAGGCGACTGATGAACTCAGAAGTTAAGTCGCATAGTGCTCAGAGCCAGATAAATGCAGACTTAATAATAATTTGGACACCACATGCCAATATTAAGAGAACATAGAGTTCCAACATTTTAGAAATGATTAAGTCATCTGAGAAATGAATGAACAATAATTTCAAAAAATGTAACCGACAATCGCCAATTGTATGCTTACGGTAAGTGAGGCACCTCAAAATTGCACTTAACATATACAGAATGCCAGACTGGAATATATGGGAGACCCACTGAGAATAACAAGAATAATTTTCAGTCAAAATTCGCTGACAAGGGCCAGCTGCAAGATTTATTTTAAGTTTCTTAACCAAAAGGAACCGCCTTCAATGCAAACGTACATTTAGGTTCAGAACAAGCTCCTTAAAATAAAAACATGCAAAAATCAAATATATGCTGTTAATGGGATTTTTCAACCTAAATATTTAAGTGAAAACCTTCCTGTACCAGATTAGTTAATCATGTAAAACGTTTGTGACAACAAGCAAATTAAAACTTTTGAAAAAAAAAGAAATTCTTGAAAATCAGTTTTCAAAAAGTTAATGGTTACCGCGATCGTATGGCCAGAAACTGTAAATAAAATATTCATAAATTAACTTTCGCCCACTGTGGTAGCAGTGGGAGGCTTAACAGTAGATAACAACACAAAATGGTGGAAATTACTAAAAGGGAAAAGCTCACGCACAAGTGGCTCGAGCGTTCAAAAATTACAATAGAAGCACACTAATTTAACTAGATGGCTAGTTGCTTTCCATAATAGACAGATACTTTATTACGCACTGCATTAAGAAATTAAGGGGGTTGTTTATTTTGAATTATTTGTCAATTAAGGCACCTGATAGCAGTCACATAGAACTATGCATTTATACCCCTTCCAGTCTTCTTTACCATGTACTTATAATTACAATAATGATAACAATAATCTTATTCCCTACCTACAACGTAAGAAATTATATTAATAAAGTTCCTGCTAAGACAGGCAAACACACAAAAATCGACTTGATAGCGTAGACAAGGACATAAAATGCAAACTAGCAAGGAGGCTTAAAAAAACTCTTAAGAACACAGCTCACTAAAAGAATAACAACATAACACACGAAGCTTGTGTGAGCACCAACGATCTTCACACTTCAGTAAGTGTGGCACCCATTCGCTGCATGTAATTAAGAAGAAAATTCAGCAAATAACACACACATACATTAATTAACAATGTGTGCTAAAAGCGACCACAAGCAGCAATGTGTCCCAGTTGTGTGCAGAGTACAGAAAACAAACTTGCAGAATGGAAGGCAACTGTCATGATGGAGGCTCTCAACACCTGTTTCACAAGCTCAAATCGCTGCCCGGTGACGGAGGTAGATGCTCACCATACAGATTCCAACAGCTTTCGCATGAGACGAAATTGAACGCTAGGTTCCCATTCATCAAATGGTTGAACAACTAGTGGTTCAAATTGAGACAGGCGTCTCAGGACCAACAGTCCTCAGGTCAGCCGCTCTTCTGCCCCAATGATCAGACGAGCAGGCAGGTAGGCGTCAGCAGCAACAGTGGTCCCTATACAGCACACTGTCCCATCAACTCCCCTAATGCACGCCGTGCACGACCATATGTCGACGCTCGGTGCACATCGCTGGCCCCTTGCAGAAGCGTATCCACCGGATACCCGGCAATCGGGCAAACACGATCCCACAGAACAGCTGCTATCGATATCTCAGAGATGTGGCACATATACGGCTCACGCATTGCTCGTTTTAGTTCCAACAATTTGTATTGGGGGAAAGTACACTGAGGCGTCAAAATTCATGGGATAGCGATATTCACATGTACAGATGGTTTTAGCATCACGTAAACATATTGAAAAAGGCAGTGCTTTGGCGGAGCTGTCATTTGTACTCAGGTGATTCAAATAAAAAACTTTATGGCGTGATTATGGGCGCACGACTGGAATTAAGATTTTGAACGCGGAGCAAGGCGCATGATACATTCCATTTAGGAAATCGTTAGGAAATTTAAAGTACCGAGATCCGCAGTGTTAAGAGCGCGCTGAGACCACGAAATTTCAGGCATTACCTCTCACCAAGGACAATGCTGTGGTCGACAGCCTTCACTTAACGACAAAGAGCAGAGGCGTTTGCGTAGAACTGGCAGTGCTGACAAACAAGCAACACTTCTTGATATGACAGCAGAAATCAATGTGGGACGTACGACGAACGTATCCTTTAGGACAGTGCTGTGGAATATGGAGGCAGCAGACGACCGATGCAAGTGCCTTTGCTACCAGCATGACATCGCGTGCAGTGCCTCTCCTGGGCTCGTGTCCTATATATCAGACTTTAGATGAAAGGAAAACAGTGGCGTGATCAGATGAGTTCCGATATTAGTTAGTAAGAGCTTATGATAGGATTCGAATGTGGCGCAGACCCCTCGAAGCCATGGAGCCAAGTTGTCAGCGGGCACAGTACAAGCTAGTGGTGACTACGTAATGGTATGTGCTATTCTCTGGTCCACAGAACTGGTCATTGACCAGAAAAGGTTACATTCGACTACTTGGAGAAGACCATTTGCAGCACATCATGTTCCCAACAACAATGGAATTTTTATGGTTAACAGTGTGCCATATTGGCAGGCCACAATCGTTCGCAGTTGGTTTGAAGAATATGCTAGACAATTCCAGCGAATGACTTGGCCATCGACATAGCCTAACATGAATCAAATCGAATATTTATAGGACTTAATCAAGAGGTCACGTCATGTAGAAATCCTCCACCGGGAACACTTTCGCAGTTAAGGACGACTATAGACGCAACATGGTTCTATATTTCTGAAACGTGCTTCCAACGACTTGTTGGGTCCTTGCCACGTCGAGTTTCTGCACTACGCCGGAAGAAAGGAGGTCCGACAGAAAATTAGGAGGTATCCCATGACTTTTGTCACCTCCCTGTATTGCCAGTACACGACCTGCCTTCTCTAAATCTACTCTTTTTTTAAATGTTTATATTTTACGCTGCAATTCCATTCCTCAAAGTCCGGCCATACAAGCTTCCTATCGTCCTGGTTACATTGATGCCTCTGTATTATTACAACAACCGTGTCTGTTTTTTGTACATATTATTTACTACAGAATTATTAAATTCTTCAGGTAGACCATTCACCATCAGTTTATTAAAGAAGATTACCATCATTTCCCGTAAAATACTTGGTCCTTATTTCACCCTGCCCCTCCCCCATGAACCACGATCCTTGCCGCTGGTAGGGAGGCTTGCGTGCCTCAGCGATACAGATAGCCGTACCGTAGATGCTACCACAACGGAGGGGTATCTGTTGAGAGCCCAGACAAACGTGTGGTTCCTGAAGAGGGGCAGCAGACTTTTCAGCAGTTGCGGGGGCAACAGTCTGGATGATTGACTGATCTGGCCTGACATCAACCAAAATGGCCTCGCTGTGCTGGTACTGCGAACCGTTGAAAGCAAGGGGAAACTACAGCCGAAATTTTTCCCGAGGATATACACCTCTGCTGTATGGTTAAAAGATCAGGCATATCTTGGGTAAAATAGGTAAAATATTCCAAAGATAAAATAATCCCCCATTCTGATCTCCGGGCGTGGACTACTCAGGAGGGTGTCGTCATCAAGAGAAACAAAACTGGCATTTCTAGGGGTCGGATCGTGGAATGTTCGATGCCTTAATGGGGAAGGTAGGTTAAAAAAGTTAAAGAGGAAAATGGGTAGGTCAAAGTTGGATATAGTGGGGATTAGTGAAGTTGGGTGGTAAGAGGCAGAGGACTCATCAGTCAAGTGATTACAGGGCTATAAATACAAACTCAAATAGCTGTAAAAAAGCAGGTGGTTTAATAATGAATAACAAAATAGGAATGCAGGTAAGCTACTGTGGACAGCATAGTGAACGCATTATCGTAGCCAAGATAGGCACGAAGTCCACGACTGCCACAGTAGTACAAGTTTATATGCAAACTAGCTCTGCAGTGATGAAGAGGTCGAAGAAATGTATGATGAAATAAAAGAAATTATCCAGATACTTAAAGAAGATGAAACTTTGTGATAGGGGACTGGAATTCGTCAGTGGGAAAAGGCAGAGAAGGAAAAATAGTAGATGAATATGGACGGAGGAGAGGAATGAAAGAGGAAGCTGCCTGGTAGGGTTTTGCACATAGCATAATTTAATCACCGCTGACACACGACTTAAGAACCGTAACAGAAGTTTGTATATGTGGAACAGATCTGGGGATACAGGGATGTCACAGATTTATTATGTTATACTTAGTCAGAGATTTTAAATTGCAAGATGTTTCCAGAGCGGTGTAGACTCTGACCACAATTTATTGGTTATAAACTGTACATTCTACATCTACATGGATAGTTTGCAAATCACATTTAAGTGCCTGGCAGAGGGTTCATTGAACCACCTACGCAATTCTTCTTTCTTGAAGAAATTGGAGAAACTTAGGCAATTAAGGAGTGAGGACGTAGATAAGTTGAAAGAAACAGAGGTTGTTGATATTTTCAGAGGGAGCGTCAGGCAGCAGTTGACTAGGCAAGGGGAAAGGAATACAGTAGAAGACGAGTGGATAGCTTTAAGAGATGAAATAGTGAAGGCATCAGAGGATCAAACAGGTAAACAGCCAAGACCTAGTAGGAATCCTTTGATAACACAAGAGATATTGGCTTTAATTGATGAAAAGAGAAAATTTAAAAATGCAGCAAATGAAGCAGACTAAAGGGAATACAAACGTCTAAAAAATGAGATTGACACGAAAAGCAAAACTACTAAGCAGGAATGGCTAGAGGATAAATGTAAGGATTTAGAAGCATATTTCACTAGGGGAAAGACAGATACTGCCTGCAGGAAAATTAAAGAGGCGTTTGAGGAAAAGAGAAGTATGAGTATCAAGAGCTCAGATGTCAAACCAATCCTACGCACAGAAGGGAAAGTTGAAAGGTGGAAGGGCTATATAGGAGGTCGACACAAGGGAGATGAACTTGAAATCAATATTATGGAATGGGAATCGGAGATAGATGAAGATGAGATGAAACATGTGATAATGCGAGAGAAATTTGAAGAAGCTCTGATAGATCTAAGTCGAAACAATACCCTGGGAGTAGATGACGTTTCATCAGAACTACTGATAGCCTTGGGAGAGCCAGCTATGACACAACTCTTCCAACTAGTGCGCAGGATGAATGAGATAGGTGAAATAACCTCATACATCAAGGAGAACGTGGTAATTCCAATTCCAAAGAATGTAGTTGCTGACAGGTGTGAAAACTACCGAACTATCAGTTTAATAAGTCATGGTCGCAAGATACTAACACGAATTCTTTATAGAAGAATGGAAAAACTTGTAGAAGCCGACCTTAGGGAAGATCAGTTTGGTTTCTGGAGAAATGTAGGAAAGTGCGAGGCAATACTGAACTTACGACTTATCTTAGAAGTTAGGTTAAGGAAAGGCAAACCTACATTTATAGCATTTACAGACTTAGAGAAAGGTTTTGACGGTGTTCACTGGAATACTCTCTTTGAAATTTTGAAGGTATCAGGGGCAAAATACAGGCTATTTATAACTTGTACAGAAACCAGACTGCAGTAAGAAGATTCGAGGTCCATGAAAGGGAAGTAGTGATTGAGAAGGGACGTTATTCAATCTGTATATCGAGTAGTCAGTAAATGAAACCAAAGAAAAATTTGGAATAAGAATTACAATTCTGGGAAAAGAAATAAAAACGTTGAGGTTTGCTGAAGACGTTCTAATTCTGTCAGACAAAGCAAAAGACTTGTAAGAACAGCTGAACGGAATGGACAGTGTTTTGAAAAGAGGATATAAGATGAAAATCAACAAACGCAAAACAAGAATAATGGAATGTAGTAAAATTAAATCAGGTGATGCAAAGGGAATCAGATTAGGAAACGAGACACTTAAAGTAGTAGAGAATTTTTCTATTTGGGCAACAAAATAACTGACTGTGGCAGAAGCAGATGATATAAAACGTCGACTAGCAATGGGAAAAAAAGCATTTCTATGGAACAAAAATCTTAAGTGTTAGGACATTTTTTCCAAAGGTATTTTTCTGGATTGTAGTCATGCATGGAAGTGAAAATGGACGATAAACAGTTCAGATAAAATGAGAATAGAAGCTTTAGAATTGTGATGCTACACAAGAATGCTGAAGATTAGATGGGCTGATCACGTAACTAATGAGGAAGTACTGAACAGAACTGGGGAGAAAAGAGATCTGGGCCCAACGTGACCAAAAGAAAGGATCGGTTGATAGCAGACGTTCTGAGACAAAATGGTATCACCAATTTACTATTTGAGGGAAGTGTGGGGTGTAAAATTCGTAGAGGGTGACCAAGGTATGAAATCAGTACACAGATTCAGAAAAATGTAGGCTGCAGTAGTTATTCGGAGATGAAGAGAATTGCACAGGATAGAGTAGCGTGGAGGGCTGCAACAAACCATTCTTCGGACTGAAGACCATAACGACAACATCAACAACGACAAAAACAACAACATTTTCACTAACTCCATAGGAATGTCTCCGATAAAGCAAATTTGCTATGTTTCGTCCATTTGAGAGTCTATTGTACTCCAATTTGGGTTGCTGGTTGTACATCCGCATTATCTGCATTTTTCATCTGATGTAGTGTCTTTTTATACTCATTTAAATTCGTGCTAAATAGCTACGTGTATGCTCCTCCCACTTCTGTGTGCTAATTATTAGGACATTAGCTCTATCTACCCTATCTGCTCTAAAGTGTATTATTGTTTTCCAGTCATATCTTACCTTGTCCCACATCACCTGTGTACTTAATAAATTCTGGTATAATTGTATCTTCTCCTTCACCATTTCCTCAATATTGAAAATATAACCAAAACAGCGTAGACTACATAAATATATAATTTTAGAGAACAACGAACTGGAATAGCTAGTGCTCCACGCCTCCGGCTCCAGCAGTCAACAAGAAGTATGTAACTGTCTGAGGATAATCAGCCATTTACCGTAATCGATCATCGTTTATAAGACAAAATATTTTATGCGATCTAGACTGTTTTTAATACAATTATGTGCAGAATTTCATGACCGCTGACATTTCCTAAAACTACGTTTCAAAAAATGTCCTCAATAATTTTTGGACACCCAGATTCATATTCAGAGAATAGTTCTTTACGCCTAAGGCTACATGTGCTGCCATGTGATTGCATTCTTTCATCAATTTGTACAGTTTTGCAGCTGTGGATTCATTGATGTAATTCATATTATTTTATTTGTAGAAGCTAAGACGAAATGGCTGCAGGAAAAATGTGAAGACATCGAAAAAGATATGATTGTCGGAAGGACAGACTCAGCATACAAGAAAGTCAAAACAACCTTTGGTGACATTAAAAGCAACGGTGGTAACATTAAGAGTGCAACGGGAATTCCACTCTTAAATGCAGAGGAAAGAGCAGATAGGTGGAAAGAATACATTGAAAGCCTCTATGAGGGTGAAGATTTGTCTGATGTGATAGAAGAAGAAACAGGAGTCGATTTAGAAGAGATAGGGGATCCAGTATTAGAATCGGAATTTAAAAGAGATTTGGAGGACTTACGGGCAAATAAGGCAGAAGGGATAGATAAAATTCCATCAGAATTTCTTAAATCAATGGGAGAAGTGGCAACAAAAAGACTATTCACGTTGGTGTGTAGAATATATGAGTCTGGCGATATACCATCTGACTTTCGGAAAAGCATCATCCACACAATTCCGAAGACGGCAAGAGCTGACAAGTGCGAGAATTATCGCACAATCAGCTTAACAGCTCATGCATCGATGGTGGTGGTGGTGGTGGTTATGGTTTAACGTCCCGTCGACAACGAGGTCATTAGAGACGGAGCGCAAGCTCGGGTTAGGGAAGGATTGGGAAGGAAATCGGCCGTGCCCTTTCAAAGCAACCATCCCGGCATTTGCCTGAAACGATTTAGGGAAATCACGGAAAACCTAAATCAGGATGGCCGGAGACGGGATTGAACCGTCGTCCTCCCGAATGCGTGTCCAGTGTGCTAACCACTGCGCCACCTCGCTCGGTCCATCCATCGAAGCTGCTTAAAAGAATAATATACAGAAGAATGGAAAAGAAAATTGAGAATGTGCTAGGTGACGATCAGTTTGGCTTTAGGAAAAGTAAAGGGACGAGAGAGGCAATTCTGACGTTACGTCTAATAATGGAAGCAAGGCGAAAGAAAAATCAAGACACTTTCATAGGATTTGTCGACATGGAAAAAGCGTTCGACAATATAAAATGGTGCAAGCTGTTCGAGATTCTGAAAAAAGTAGGGGTAAGCTATAGTGAGAGACGGGTCATATACAATATGTACAACAACCAAGAGGGAATAATAAGAGTGGACGATCAGGAACGAAGTGCTCGTATTAAGAAAGGTGTAAGACAAGGCTGTAGCCTTTCGCCCCTACTCTTCAATCTGTACATCGAAGAAGCAATGATGGAAATAAAAGAAAGGTTCAGGAGTGGAATTAAAATACAAGGTGAAAGGATATCAATGATACGATTCGCTGATGACATTGCTATCCTGAGTGATAGTGAAGAAGAATTAAATGATCTGCTGAACGGAATGAACAGTCTAATGAGTACACAGTATGGTTTGAGAGTAAATCGGAGAAAGACGAAGGTAAGGAGTTGTAGTAGAAATGAGAACAGCGAGAAACTTAACATCAGGATTGATGGTCACGAAGTCAATGAAGTTAAGGAATTCTGCTACCTAGGCAGTAAAATAACCAATGACGGACGGAGCAAGGAGGACATCAAAAGCAGACTCGCTATGGCAAAAAAGCCATTTCTGGCCAAGAGAAGTCTACTAA
The DNA here is from genome assembly GCF_023898315.1 of Schistocerca nitens. Classification (NCBI taxonomy): domain Eukaryota; kingdom Metazoa; phylum Arthropoda; class Insecta; order Orthoptera; family Acrididae; genus Schistocerca; species Schistocerca nitens. The sequence continues at coordinate 326,259,543 of NC_064617.1, forward strand.
TATCAAATACCGGACTTAATTTGAGGAAGAAATTTCTGAGGATGTACGTCTGGAGTCCAGCATTGTATGCTAGTGAAACATGGACTGTGGGAAAACCGGAACAGAAGAGAATCGAAGCATTTGAGATGTGGTGCTATAGACGAATGTTGAAAATTAGGTGGACGGATAAGGTAAGGAATGTGGAGGTTCTACGCAGAATCGGAGAGGAAAGGAATATGTGGAAAACACCGGTAAGGAGAAGGGACAGGATGATAAGACATCTGCTAAGACATGAGGGAATGACTTCCATGGTACTAGAGGGAGTTGTAGAGGACAAAAACTGTAGAGGAAGACAGAGATTGGAATGCGTCAAGAAAATAATTGAGGACGTAGGTTGCAAGTGGTACTCTGATATGAAGAGGTTAGCACAGGAAAGAAATTCGTGGCGGGCCGCATCAAACCAGTCAGTAGACTGATGACCAAAAAAAGAAAGATCAATCTCATGCTGTATAGAAATTTCACAAGTCTTGGAGGTAGGACTTATACGCAGGGCTGGCAACTCAGTGGGCAGCCCTCGACGTTTTAATGTTAAGCAGATGTCGGAAATCCACACAATCCCAGAATTCACTTACTAAACTTTTTCGTACGATTTTCTTCCTCCTTTACTTAGTTTCCAATTTGTCCTTCGTATTTCGACGTGTGAAGATAATCGATACACTAGTTATCGGTGTTGGTTTGTTATAAGACGCACGTGGTAGTTCAATACATGTTTCAGTTTCCTTTTTCATTACATTTCCGGTTCTGGTCTCTTCACATCCATAAACATGATTTGTATTTGCCAAATAATTTTCAGAGTATTCACAGCAATGTTTTAACTCCTTAACAAGTTCTTAATCTGTTACAAAGCTGTCGGATTAAGTTTTTAGTTTCCCATGCTCATCTGATTCGAAATTCTGTAACTATGTCCGTTCCTTTGCATTTCATTAATCCTTGCTACCTCAAACTTTTCCCTGCAGCATTACGATATTTAACATTCCACGCTTCGACTACTTGAACGCTAAGCCCTTCTAAGCCGTCTCCAACCGGAGATGCAACTGCAGACAACTTTACCTCGGAGTTTTTCTGCAGGAGAAGAGACCGACGGTGGATTAAGAAGTTTTCTTTCGTTTCCTTCTGCATCGTTATACCTTTGATCACTCCGTTTCTTTCGGCTGCAGAGCACACGCGCACGAGGAAATCAAGTTTCCACGGTTCCCTCTTCGCTGAGGGGCCCTCTGCATCAACATCTGCCTGACCACGCTGCAATTGAGACTTAAGTGTTTGCATTGGATTCACAGAACCACTTTCAGACCAGTATTCGATACTTTGAATAAAATAATTTTGGTTGTTATGTCGTGTCATTATAAAACACTAAAGCTAATAAACTGCTATTCAGTTGCGTTAGTGGTTTACAATGACGCGGCCTGACACCCAAAAATCTTTATTCAAAGAAACACTGTCAGTGGAAGCCTACATCCATGTATTAGTCGTGTATTAATCGACAACTCTCGAATTCCAGACGGAAAAAGTGAGCACCTAAATCTTTCCGTGCAGGCTCCGATTTTTATTTATTTACGATGGTCATTTCTAAATATCCAGATGAATATTTTCGCGTTCGGAGGAGGCAGTTGGAGATTGAAATATCGTGAAAGGATATCACCTCAAGGAAAACCCCCTTTGATTTAATGATTGCCACCCCCCAAATTGTGTATAATATCTTTGACTCTCTTACTACGGTTTCACGACAAAACAAGAGAGGTTTTCTTCGAACCTTTTCGATGTTCTCTGTCAATCCTATATGCCAAGGACCCAGCATCGCGCAGAAATAGTCAAGAAGAAGACGGACAAGCGTAGTGTAGGCAGTCTCTTCAGTATTCTTGTTCCATCTTCTAAGTGTTCTGCAAATAAAATGCAGTCTTCGGTTCACTTATTAAAAGACCCCGAACATGAAAGATTAAAAAATGGTTCAAATGGCTCTAAGCACTATGGGACTTACCGTCTGAGGTCATCAGTCACCTAGACTTAGAACTATTTAAACTAACCTAAGGACATCACACACATCCATGCCACAGCGGCCGGTTGAAAGATTACCGTTCACAGTCTTTGGTTCACCTTCGCCATAAAATTTTCAGTGTGGTAGCTAGAATTTAAGTTACTAGTAACTGTTTTCCCTCGGTATTTAGTTATATCGACAACTTTTAAATTTGTATGATTTCATATAACCAAAATTTAACGTCATTTTCAGTACTCATGTCGAGGACCTTACAATTTCTAGGATTCTGTACCTCAGTAGGTGAAAACGAAACTGTTATAGGATCACTTTGTCGTCCTAATGCCTGCCTATCTATTCTCTTAAAAACATTTTTTCACACGAACGAGTAGATTTGACAGGTCGAAATTTATGCCACACGCTAAGGTCGGTGATCCCTTGGTGGTGTAATAAGTCGATGCAATCGGGAGACAAGGACGAATTTTGATACTTGCAGACTCACTCATCAAAAGCCCTAGGGTTATCCCCTTTGGGCTAGAATCATGAAATTTGCCAATAAGCAAGATTTAACAGTGCAAGTAGAAAAAAAACTGAAGAAATTGTTAATACGTAATTATTTCACACGAAAAAGGAATTTCTTTGGCATTTATAATCGGGATATCTGTCTGTCCATCCGTCTGTTAAGACCCCTGCTTATTGGAACCGGCGACTCATCAAGTTGAAATTTATCTCACATGCTAATGTCTATGGTCCCTTGGTAGGGTAAAAACGTTAAGCTTCTAAGTCAGTGTAGTCAAAAGATACGGCCGTTTATTTCACATATTTTGATTCGCGAACCCACTCTTTAAAACCCTTTAGGGTATTTCCCGCGGACCTGGGATGGTGAAATTTAGCAAGAAGAAGAGTTTCACAGTAAAAGTAAAGGAAAATGTCACAACAACAAAAATTTCTTTTGTCATCTGTTATTCGACTTCAGACTTAAAATAAGACAATGACGAAAGTCTTCGAATTCCCGGAACCGATATCTTGCCAGTACCAGTGTCGATAACAGGCAAAAATTGTCGCGATTCTCTAATCCCAGTGCGCATGAACTGCAACTATTAATTATGTTTTGAGCACAGTTACTTCACTATGAAATTGATCCGTCCGTCGGATGGAGACGTTACACTCGGAGGGCCCCATGGTTCAAATGGTTCAAGTGGCTCTAAGCACTATGGGACTTAACATCTGAGATCATCAGTCCCCTAGACTTACAACTACTTAAACCTAACTAACCTAAGGACATCACAAACATACATGCCCGAGGCAGGATTCGAACCTGCGACCGTAGCAGCGGCGCGGTTCCGGACTGAAGCGCCTAGAACCGCTCGGTCACAGCGGCCGCCCCATTGGTGCTCGTCGGGATCATGTACCGACATCGGGTTCCACCCTCTCCAGCTGTCATCATCTCCAACACGAACTCTACACGACACGCACACCGTAACAGTCATCTGCAGTTAACAGGAACGCTTACACACACTTCGCGAAGGAAAGGTGCTTGTTGGCGCGGAGACTAGCAGAAACCCTTCACATTAGGTGACAATTTACCCTTCGAGGTCTCCAACCACTCATGCCATACGACATATTTTACTTCACTACACCACACTTTATTGGACAATCTTCCACACAGATCAGCGTAATAGTGTCAATAACTCAGCTGCTGTTTTCGGAAAGAGCGGTTTTTACATAAATTGGCAACATTTTTGCCACATTATTCACATATGTTTCCACTTCTTCTTCGTACTTTGCTAGCCAATGCGCAATGAACGATAGACTGGGATTTGTACAACTGCTTGTCTTTCGCATTCTGTTCCATCCATAGATGCAACGAGGAAAATGACTGGCTGCATGCCGCCGAGCGAGCTCTGATGTCCTTTATTTAATACTTACAGTCTTTCTGTGAGATGAATGCTACCTGAAGGCAATAGAATCGTTCCGCGGTCCGACGCAAATGCTGTTTTTTTTTTTTTAAACTTTCTCAACAGAGTTTCGGCAAAAACCCATACTGTTCCCGCCAAGAATTATCATGAACAGAGGATATTCTTCAGTTCCTCCGGCGTATTTGTTGCTCGAACAGTCCACGGGTATACTGCCGGTTCATAGTGTGCAACGGGCACAGTCTTTCGGCGATCAGACATGTCGCCATCGTCAGGTGCGCTGACGAACTGTTCGTCAGCGCACCTAACGATAGCGACATGTCTGATCGCCGAAAGATTGTGCCCGTTGGACACTGTGAACCGGCAGTATACCCGTGGACTGTTCGATCATAAACAGAGTTTCTGCAAAAGATCATATCGTTCCCTCCAAGAATTATCATCAAAGATCATGAAGTACTTCTCTAACGCCCGTAAAGATCGAACTGATCCGTAACACATCTGCAAGCACATCCCTGACTTGCTCTGATGTCTTCCTATTCAAATATTTCTTATGAATCACCATTTAAAGGAAATTCATCATACCAACTAGGAATTCTGTCTACGTACATGTGTGTGTGTGTGTGTGTGTGTGTGTGTGTGTGTTGAGTGGTTGTGAGGGGGAGGGGGGAAGGAGTGACAGGTGGTTTGTCGTCATCAGCTTTGTGTTTTGAAGAAGTTGGCCATGATTTACTGTGCTACGTTCCTTCATCTCGGAGTAGCACCGACACCAAACGTCTTTACTGTGCCTCTCAGCATAGATATCGGACGCGATCACCGGTGGGGGAAATGACAGTTCCAAGCGATCGATAAAGACTGAGTTGAGGCAATGAACAGCAGTCTAAAAAATCCAAAACACTACTCATTTGTTTTGGATTTTTTAGACTGCTGTTCATTGCCTCAACTCAGTCAAAGGTCAGTGCACGGTGAATAGCGCAGTAGAGAAAATCGTAAAACGAGGAATACTCGAACAGTGTATCGAATGGCGTAGCCTGAAGGCTTCAAGCGTTATCAGGCAAATGACAGTACGTGACTGAGCGTGCGTATTTAAGCGGAAAACTCTGTCACAGCGTGCGTTCACTGTGCTCTCGAGTGCTCCGTCTACACTGCCGCAAGGAACTGTCGATAAGTTTACATGGGACACATTTTCCGGATGATGAAAACCAAATTTCCGAAACCGTTTTCCATTATCGTGTTTACAAGTTAGGGCCTAAAGCTGTTTTGTTAGACCGCCAGAAGCTGTCGCCGAGCGGTTCTAGCCGCCTCAGTCCGGAACCGCGCTGCTGCTGCGGTCGCAGGTTCGAATCCTGCCTCGGGCATGGATGTGTGTGATGTCCTTAGGTAAAGTTAGGTTTATGTATTTCTAAGTCTAGGGGACTGATGACCTCAGATGTTAAGTCCCATAGTGCTTGGAGCCATTTGCACCAATTTTTATTTGTTAGACCGTTAAAATATCGATTCTCTGATCGTCATTTGTTTTACGTAAATGACATTTGGAAATCAGCTGTTCTGATTTAGTGAACACAGTTAGACAGTTCGACAACTTCACGCTCAGTCTAATTTCTTACTTCTCCTGTACTGTAGAAACAATCAATTTGTTCGGATTAGCTAAAATTATTTAAAAATGACACGTAACCTGACAAGCCAAGCACATTTGAGAAAACTTTTATGCGTTTTCATGGAAGCAGAAGTGGGGTTTGGAAGTGGAAATCAGGCAACTTATACAGAATCCGTACTGTAGTGTTTACGTGAGCAGCTGGAAGTAGTATTGGAAAATGGGCTTACGAAATCCGGTTTTGAGAGTCCCATGTAAACTTAGTGGATATTTTGAACTTCGGGGCAGATTAAAAATTTGTGTCTAACCGGGAATAGATATTGGCATCTTTCGTGGGCAAGTACTATGAGCTATCCAAGCATGATTCACGACCCTCTCTCAAAGCTTTACTTCCGCCTGTACCTCATCTCCTGCCTTCTAAACTTCACAGATGTTCTCCTGCATACATTGCGGTATTTGCTGCAGTGGAAAAACGTATATTGGCTTTGCCACAACCTTGGATTTTCATTATTTTAATGCATGTGTATTTGCCAGCTGGAGCATTTGAGATTCCATATCGATTGTGCGCCTTGGAGGTGAAACCAAATCACCGTCAGTTACACGAATGTTCTCAATGGTTTTATGTATTGGGTAGTTATAATTAAAGTTCGGCTATAAATATCATATGGCAGCGAAACGTAGTAGATATTTTAATGCGTTAATGCAGAGCCGATTTATGCTGTGAAAAACGCAGTTCCAGTTTTGGCCACCAGGTGTAAATCACTTACGTCAACGCAAGAAAAGATGTACAAAAATGTTTCCATATGTAATGTATTAGAAACGGGCCGTCGATAGAAAAGATCAAACAAGTTGGAAATGGCAATGTCGGTTTCATTATTAACTGATGCTTATACAGATTGTTCAATACGAGCACTGGAGGCATCGACAAGACATGGCACAGGGTCAGATTTGCAGCTGGTGGCCAAAATTGCAACGAATTTTTCCAGTAGAAATCGGTTCTGCATTTATGCACTAGCATAACTACGAAGTTTTGCTACCATACGATAATTACAGCCCACACTGGACCTTAGTGAGTAGCTGCGCTTTAATTATAAACACCCGATACATACTCGAATCTTTGTTTTCCTCGGCACTGTTTTCTGTACGGCTCCCTCTAGTACCAGGGAAGTTAGTCCCTTATGTGTTAACACATAGGCTATCATCGTGTCCATTCGTCTGATCAACGTTTGCCACATTTTTCTTATTTCTTATCACGTTTACCAGGTCAACCAGCTCAGAATGACAACAATTTTTAAAAAGTTGCAGGAGATGAAGCTTTTCTGAAAGTACGAGTCTTACAGCGTCTTTCACAAAAGTATATCTTAAATTGAAATGGAAGATTTTCTTTCCAGGGAAGACCAAAGCAATAAATCAAAGAACCTTTTTGTCAACAATCAAATTCGGTGAAGGGTTCACAAAAAATTTAATAAGAATCATATATACGCTATGGTATCTCGCAACGAAAGTAGCGAGTAACGAATAATTTCTAAATGGCATATGTGCCGAAAATACCGACTGCATACAGCACAAAAATTAGTCTTTACTATTACAGCCCTCTTTGCAGGCAATTTACATGTAGTTCGTAGGGTAACGTGAGGTGAACAACTTATATATGGGGTTCTATGCAGCTTGTATGTAACTGATAAAGGACATCTTGTGCAACGTGGTCCATTATCTCGTGGTAAAAACCTTATCTTTGAGGTACACAGATCGTCGCGTGTGAAAGTTATAAAATTCTGAAACGCTAAAAGATCGGTCACACTTCCTCATCGTACAGTAGTCTACTGTCACAGTAAAAGAACATGGAAGTCCTTATAACGGCGAAGAGTCTCATAGTACAACTATCTTTTTACGTCTGAAATTTTACCTAGATAGATGTGTGGCATGATGTCTCATGTACGTCCGTCTTCCTCAGTGTGCTATTCATAATAGTTGGCATCTGGTTTTGGTTAAAATGGCTCTAAGCGCTATGGGACTTAACATTTGAGGTCATCAGTCCCCTAGACTTAGAACTACGTAATCTGGTTTTGGTCCTTTACATATTCTGCCCTTACCTGCTAGCTGTCCAAACACGCTGCTCAGTGTTCATAGAGAATATTTGCAACAGGTACGGTCTCAGAGGTAACAGGAGAATGTTGTATGAGACTTTTTGCCCTGACCAGCAGTTCCACTCCTTACCATGACACAGTGTGTCATGCGAGCAGAAAGTATAGCGCCATAGCCGTCCACAGTTTTATAACATCGACGCGGAATGATCTATGTACTGCTGAGGTAAGACACGAGGTAATGATCCCTTTCGTGGAATTGCAGGCATCGGTATTTACAAGGTTCCAATTAATTTTAAGTATCAGAAAGTTCTATGGATTATGTATCGACTTCTTTTTTAACTGTCGTTAAGATTTTATACATAATAGACAAGGCGTTTGACGCAGACGTGCGAAGTATGTAATTAACTTTATGTACTACTTCAGAGACACACAGTGCCATTGTGTTACCGACGTCGGTACGCATGATGTTCTTTGAACAGATGCCACAGATGATGTGCTGTGCACTCGACTACCAATCTGGAACACAGAGGATGTAAAAAGAAGCTGCTTACATTCCAAACATTAAAGTATGCACTGCGTATGTAACACTGCGCTGTCTGCAAATGAAATGAAATCTGAAATATACTTTACCTAAAATGTGGGGAAGTGAAGACGAACAAATTCATACAGGGGCTGCCGGTGTGGCCGAGCGGTTCTAGGCGCTTCAGTCTGCAACCGCGCGACCGCTACGATCGCAGGTTTGAATCCTGCCTCGGGCATGGATGTGTGTGATGTCCTTAGGTTAGTTAGGTGTAAGTAGTTTTAAGTTCTAGGGGACTGATCACCTCAGATGTTAAGTCCCATAGTGCTCAGAGCCATTTGAACCATTTCATACAGGGGTTGGACAGAAATATGCAAACACCACAAGCCTAAAATGGTGGAGGTAACAACGATGGCTTCCAAAACAGCTTTCACTCGTCTCCTGTATGGTTTTAAAGGGAATCTTACACCATTCCTCCTGCAAAATAATGCCAAGCTCAGGTAACAATGATGAAGGTGGGTAATGATCACGCAAACTTCTCTCCACAGTAGAGCATGAAGGCTCAAAAGTATTGAGGTCTAGTTTACTCTTGTGGCCAGGGGAGATGCAACAATTTGCTCATAAAACTATACAAACTGTGCGAACAATTGCCCTATCATGCAACAAACATTGTAACACGGGATGGTCCCGATAAGCCGAAACAGTCACATAATCCTTGGCAGCAATGCGGCCTTGCAGTGTAACAATTGGGCTCATGATGGAATGACGCGGTATTACTCCCCAAATCATCACCGAACGCCCTCCATGTTTTACTCGTGTGACGTAAACTCGGCCAGACTTGGAAAGCGTGTGTGACAACTTTCATTCCACCAAATGATTTTCTTCAATTGCTTCATGGTTCAGGTTTCATGGCTTCGCCAGCGCTTTTTCCTGTTACGGGCATTTGCTTCAATGAAGAGTGATTCTGGAATTCCGGCTTGCCCTATAATTACCTGCTTATTTAGCTCCCTTCGTGTTGTTTTGGTGCTGACAGGGTTCGCGAGTCAACATTCGGTTCTGAGTGACTTATGCAGCTGTCTTTCTCTTATTCTTCGTCACAATGACCGTCTGTCACGATCTCACAACACACACTTCGGTCCGCGTTGTGGTTTAGCGGATGATTTTTCTCCGGTTTCCCTTTATGTGATATAAATCATCGATACGGTGCTTCTTGAAACACGAGACACTCCGGTTGCCTTGCTTACGGAAGTACCAATCACAATACTCATGCGTTGTGTTCTGCCTTACGCAGGTCTTCGTGGAAGCCTCGTCAGAGAAGTCCACCGCATGAGCGTCTAGGGAAGTGATTCCAGTGGTGGTTTGCCGTTTCCTTCCACTGATGATGATGAAACGATAATGAGGACAACACCCTGTCCCTGAGTGGAGAGAAAATCTCCGACCCAGCCGGGAATCGAACCCGGGCCCCTTGGAGTGACAGATCGCTGCGCTGACCACTCAGCTATCGGAGCGGACACCACTCACAAGAGCATCAACAATTTGCCAAATTCCGGGTTCGCTTAGCTGAGACATAATGCACTCACAACCACACGGAACACTGTTCTGACCCCCACTGGCACTTGTAATGTACTGGGGACATTGCACATGGTCCAATACAATAGTTATAAGTTTTCTGAATGAAAGTAAATAATGTACTGACTTGAATGTTGTGGACTGTAACAGCACTGAGCTGAGATGGTTTCCTGTCTTTAACTTCGTGTGTGTGTATTGTAATCCTGAACAACGCAACTGGCGTAATTACAGAAACGCTGTCCGATGACGAGTCGCAAATCTGTCCCAATGGTACAACTCTATTTGAAATAACATTTTAAGAAATTAAGTTAATTAATTTTAACTAGAAAACTTAAACTCTATCTTAAATAAGTTGTTCTGTGAAAATCCGTATTGTGCAGAGCAGTGGGCAGTGCTACAATACGTGACGTTACAGTATGTGACTTGCAATCCAACTACGCAAACTTCACAGAATTTAAACACTTCATTTTACAAAAGGAATAATGAAATAATAAAAACGTTTCCCAAGAAGTGCCTTGTGATTCGACATACGCAGACTGACTAAATAACATAACAAACATTAAATGATGCGCTATGTATGTAACACTGAGCTGTACGAATAAGACTGTCTGCAAATGAAATTAAATCTGAGCGTTACCTAGAATGAAACTAATAATTTTGAAATCCAAAGCTAACTGTAAGTGATCTTTCCATGTTACGACTATGATGTTAAACTGGCGCTAATAATTTTTATACCTTACCTCTGGCAACGGAAACTTGTTACTCCTCGAAAGTAATGAACATTAAAGTACAGCGCAGCAGGAAACCAGCTAAAAAAAATGTCTTGTGCAGTGCGATAGAAGGACGTGCAACTAAGCGAAACAGATTGTGCTTTACTTTAAAGGCGTCTGCAGGTGCTAAGGTTAAAGTTTCACTCTGTAACAACTGTGTTCCACCCATTGCAATGCGGGACACACATATTCAAAAAACGAATTTCGTGAGGAGACGGTGGAAGATACTCCATTAACATAATGACTAAAAAGAGACTAGTGCTCAAAAGCTATGTTATGACTTGTGCAAAATTACTTGTTATTACAAACAGGATTATGCCATGAAATGAATAAGAACAGATGTAAAGTAGTGGTATATCTGTAACTTCTGAATGCAAACTATGTCAACAAATAACTTTTCTTATTCACGTCTGAACAATGAAAATTAAGTGACCCGAAACGGTAAGTAAAAATAGCACTAAGGCTATTTTCCCAAACAACTCATAAATTATACGCAGGCAAGCAATGCAGCAACAACATCACCTGAAAATATTCACGATTTTCAAATTAATCTTTGCCAAAACACATTTGCAAATTTCAACATCCTACATATCTTTATGCTCTGAAGCTGCTTCCGGAAGACTCACTAACGTGACCAACACCCAACCCACTCACTCATTTGTCGCAGAATGCTACTAGCAATGTCACAGTAAAAGATCACACTGCTTGTATTCAGAACCTCTATGGCGTAACATATCGATTATTGAAGACTACTGTTTGAAAAATGTCCACAGTACAAGTATTAAGTATGGCACATTGAATGAAAAGAGCAAACACCACATTCCTTGAATACCAAAACAAAACTTGAAACTTACACTTCCCTTGCTGTTTCCAATTTTTTTGGTCGAGAATAAGACAATTGTGATCTTTAAAGCCGACAATCCGGAAAACATTACGAAACTGGCCTATAAAAGCGATTTAAACCACAGTGTATGTGCGACACGCGAGATGTTAAATATGTTATGCTATCGGCTTCCGTTATAGTAAGCTAAACATTCACTTCTTCTATACTACGGTGGTACGTCGTAGACACTACGAATTCCTCTCCTGTGCCAACCTTTTCATCTCAGAGTAGAACTTGCAAACAATGTCCTCAGTTATCTGTTGGACGTATTCAAACGTCTGTTTCACTCTACAGTTCTTACCCCTTCCATCTCCCGCTAGTACCATGGAACTTATTCCCTGATATCTGAACAGATGTCCTACCAACCTGTACCCTCTTCTTGTCAGTCTTTCTCATATATGCCATTCCTTATCGATTCTTCAGAGAACCTCCTCATACCTTACCTTATCAGTCCATATAATTTTCAACATTTGGCTGTAATACCATATCTCAAACGCTTCCATTCTCTTCTAATCCACTTTTCCTACATTCCACGTTTCACTACAATCGAATGCTGGGCTCCAAACGTACATCCTCAGAAACTGCTTCCACAAATAAAAGACTATGTTTGATACTACTAGACTTCCGTTCACCAGGAGTGCCCTTTTTGCCAGTGCCAGTCTGCTTTTAATGGCCTTTGCTCCGTCCATCATTGTTTATTTTGCTGTCTAGAAACCAGTGTTCTTCAAATTCATCTACTTTGAGTCCTCTAATTAGGATGTTAAGTTTCTCGCTGTTCTCATTTCTCCAACTTTCCATTACTTACTTCCTCTTCGATTTACTCTCAACCGTTATTCTGTAGTCCTGAGACTGTTCATTCCATTTAGCAGATTCTGCAGTTCTTTTTCACTTTCTCTGAGGATAGCAAAGTCATCATCAATTCTCATCATTGATATACTTTCACCTTGAATTTTAATCCCACTCATGAACATTTCGTTTATTTATATCATTGCTTCTTCGATGTTTACTCTGAACAGTACGGGCGAAAGACTACAGCCCTATCTGAAACACTTTTTAATCCAAATACTTCGTTCTTGAGTCTTCCACTCTTATTGTTAGCTCTTGGCTCTTGTATGTATTGTATACTGCCTGTCTTTCCCTATAACCTACTCCTATTTTTCTCAGTATTTCGAACATCTTGCCCCATTCTACATGGTCAAAGACATTTTACAGGCCGACAAATCGTATGTATGTATCTTGATTTTTCGTCAGTATCGCTTCCATTATCGACCACGTCAGGAATGCCTCTCTGGTGCCTTTTCCATCCCTAAAGCCAAACATACCGTCATCTAACATCTCAACAGTTGTCTTTTCTGTTCTTCTGTATATTATTCTTGTTAGCAAATGGTTGAAATGGCTCTGAGCGTTATGGGACTTAACATCTGAGGTCATCAGTCCTGGACTTAGAACTACTTAAACCTTACTAACCTAAGAACATCACACACATCCATGTCCGAGGCAGGATTCCAACCTGCGGCCGTAGCGGTGGCGCGGTTCCAGACTGACGCGCCTAGAACCGCTTGGCCACACCGACCGGCATTCTTGTTAGAAACTTTGGCTCTTGTCGGCTCTTGCAATCTGCGTAATTGTGAAAATTATTTTTTCGGAACTCAGATTGTATATCGCCTGACTCCTCTTAGTTTTCACCGTGTAAATTCTTTGAAGTAAGGCTGGGGGAAGATCAGTTTGGATTCCAGAGAAATATAGGAACACGCGAGGCAATACTGACCCTACAACTTCTCATAGAAGATAGGTTATGGAAAGGCAAACCTACATTTGGAGACTTAGCTTTTGAAAATGTTCACTGGAATACTACAAATTCTAAAGGTGACAGGGGTAAAATACAGGGATCGAAATTCTATTTACAGTGTGTATAGACGCCAGATGGCACTAAATGGGAAGCAGTGGTTGAGAAGGGAGTGAGACAGGGTTGCAGCCTATCCCAGATGTTATTCGATCCGTATATTGAGCAAGCAGCAAAGGAATCAAAAGAAAAATTTTGAGTAGCAATTAAAGTCCAGCGAGAAGGAATAAAAATTTTGACGTTTGCCGATGATATTGTAATTTTGTCGGAGACAGCAGAGGAGTTGGAGGATCAGTTGAACTGAATGCACAGTATACTGAAAGGAGGGTATAAGATCAACATCAACAAAACCAAAACGAGAATAATGTAATGTAGTCGAGTTAAACCAAGTGATGCTAAGGGAAATAGATTAGGAAATGAGACGCTTAAAATAATAAATGAGTTTTTGCTATTTGGGAAGCAACTAATGATGGTCGAAGTAGGAGGATGTATACTGGCAATGGCAAGAAAAGCGTTTCTGAATAAGAGAAATTTGATAACATCGAGTATAGATATAAATGCCACGAAGTCCTTTCTGATAGTATTTGTATGGAGTGTAGCCATGTATGGGAGTGAAACATGGACGGTAAATAGTTTAGACAAGAAGATAATAGAAGCTTTTGAAATGTGGTGCTACAGAAGAATGCTGAAGGTTAGATGGGTAGATCACATAACTAATGAGAAGGTACTGAATAGAACTGGAGAGAAGAGAAAATTGTGGTCCAACCTGACTAAAAGAAGGGGTCGGTTGTTGGGACACAGTCTGAGGCATAAAGCGATCAAAATTATAGTACTGGAGGATAGCGTGTTTGTGTGGGAGGGGGGAAGGCGGTAAAAACCGGAGAGGGTGACCAAGAGATGATTACAGGAAGCAGATTCAGAGGTTTTGTATCCCGCCTGGAAGGCAGCACGTGGGTCTGCTCCTCTAAACGGAATGGGTAGGCCGAATGTGGGAATTGAGTAGGAGCAGGTGAGGTAAGATTCTCGGTACAGCTTTTTACGTGAAAGTACATTTAATTATTGGTCAATGAGATACGTAACTTTACAGTGAAGAGCCCGTATGTGCGAAACCGTATTCCCGTCGTAAGTAAATACATAGTCTCAATAGCAAGCTGAGGATGAAGCGATGTTTCCAGGCCGTCTGCTCTTGATGAAAATGGGCAGAATCTGGAGCGGAGCTCGTAGAGCTCTCCCGCCCCGGCTAGAGTGCGCTGTCGTCGGTGTCTGTCGTAGTGCCAACTTTAGAATTTGCATTTACGCCGTGACATCGTAGCTATCGATACCACAAGAGGGATGAAGGTTGCAGTTGTTACTCGGAGATGAAGAACCTTCCACAGGATAGAGTTGCATGGAGAGCTGCATCAAACCAGTCTTTGGACTGAAGACAACAACAACAACAACAACGGCTCATGGTGTAGAAGTTGTCCCTTATCATAGAAGGTATCACTGCGTTAAAAACCGAAGCATTAGTATTCATTAGTGGGAAAGCCCTCCCCCATGAACCATGGACCTTGCCGTTGGTGGGGTGGCTTGCGAGCCTCAGCGATACAGATAGCCGTACCGTAGGTCCAACCACAACGGAGGGGTATCTTTGAGAGGCCAGACAAACGTGTGGTTCCTGAAGAGGGGGGGGAGCAGTCTTTTCAGTAGTTGCAGAGGCAACAGTCTGGATGATTGACTGATCTGGCCTTGCTGTGCTGGTACTGCGAACGGCTGAAAGCAAGGGGAAACTACGGCCGTAATTTTTACCGAGGGCATGCAGCTTTACTGTATGGTTAAATGATGATGGCATCTAGTATATATTTCAGTGTCAGGAAGTCGTTTCTGAAAGTATTTGTATGGAGTGTAGCCATGTATGGAAGTGAAACATGGACGATAAATAGTTTGAACAAGAAGAGAATAGAAGCTTTCGAAATGTGGTGCTACAGAAGAATGCTGAAGATTAGATGGGTAGATCACATAACTAATGAGGGAGTATTGAATAGGATTGGGGAGAAGAGAAGTTTGTGGCACAACTTGACTAGAAGAAGGGTGTAACCTCGCCACAAAAATGATTGAAAATAATTAAATGAAAATGGTGCCAAGTGTAACCTCACCGTGAAAATATGAAAATGAAAAGAATTGAATAGAATTGCAAATAGTGCCAAATGTTAGCTTCCTACAGTAATAAAACTCAATGATAGTAAAAATGTGCAAAAATGTTAAGTCCCCACAAAATTAACGTTAAGATCAACCTGATAAATTTTATAAGGGCAGCTGCGCTGACCTTAGGCCCTGTGCAATAATTAATCTGATAAATTGATTCTAGGAGGAAAAGCATAGGAAATATTGTTTCAATTGCAATGATTCTTTTCTTAAAAACGGTTGCTTTGAAAACAAAATTATTGTTGGGGCAATTCTTGAACAAATTAATTACAATTAACATACATTACATTATCAGATATGCGCAATGCTGCTTCATTACCTTATTTAACAATATACCTCGTCCCGAACCGTGGCCAGAGACCCATGTCGACGCCCGCCAACACCTCACACACTACTTCCGACTGAGTCCAACTCACAACTGCACTCTCGCGCGGTCAAGCGCAGACTAGCAACTATAAATAACTCTCTGGTCAGAGATTCTGTCATGCCTCGCCATCGCTGTACTAAATACATACATGTTTCATGACCCTCCACTGGGGGGGGGGAGGTCAAAAATTTGGCAGCGATGGTGAGTCATTTGGACGTGCCATGAGCAACAAATTTTTTTTAACTAATTGACTTTACAAACAGACAATATACAGATATATAGGTGTAGAACATGAAGTAAATATAGTGCACATGCACTGAGTACAGAACATATCAGGTAATAACAAAATATATATACAATGAGTACAGAACATATCAGCAAATCACAAAAAATGTATATGCAAAGAGTAGAAAACATGTTAACAAAATGACAAAAGTGCACATGCACTGTAGTTCAGAACATATTTGCAAATCACAAAAATGTATAGGCCATAAATACAAATCATATTGATAAATGACAAAAGTGCACACGCACTGTAGTTCAGAATATATCAGCAAATCGAAAAAAATGTATAGGCCATGAACACAAATGATGTTAGCAAAAAAAATGATTTTCACTATGTTACAAGAATTAGGATAGGAAAGGGAAGGATTGCATCATGGTTGTAGCACTTTAGGTTGCACGCAGCTGCACTGAAAGTCCATATCTTTCCACTGAAGTACAACACCAAGTGAGACAATCTGAAGTTCTTATCCCAGAAGTATTTATCAGCGTAGCCAAGACACTGAAATGTCGTAGTAATATTCCACGTTATCATTTTGGCAGTACATCAGGTACACCAAACAGTGGGACCATAATAACGTCTCCATCGCTCACGGTGGTGGACAGCATGTCGTGTCAACACCACGCTCTTACAAGGCACACCAACGTAGAATTAGTGCAAAAACCAAATATAGTGCTCCATGATCAAGAGGATATACAGGACAAATGGATATTGCAGTAATTCAGAGTAGTTAGGTCAGAAGGTCAAGGACATTAAGTCACATACTAGTCTTCATTGGGAATTACATTAGTAGTCTGCGTCAGTCATAGCCCAGTTATTGAACATTTCTGTACCATGTATGTAGTATTACAGAAAAATGTTCATAAATTGTTTTACAGAGAACATTGGCATTCATTGCCTAATTACAAATCATCATAAGTCATTCGTTTTACAGAGAACATTTTACAGAGAACATTGGCATTCATTCTCTAGTTACAAATCATCAGAAGTTATTACTTAA
Organism: Schistocerca nitens; assembly: GCF_023898315.1. Classification (NCBI taxonomy): domain Eukaryota; kingdom Metazoa; phylum Arthropoda; class Insecta; order Orthoptera; family Acrididae; genus Schistocerca; species Schistocerca nitens. The sequence continues at coordinate 326,276,564 of NC_064617.1, forward strand.
AACAGGAGGTAGTCAATAACATAGTATTACAGAATAATATTGATAATTAATCATTGGTCATCCCAATACAGCAATTTGTAGCATTCATTTCCCAGTTACAGAGCATTATTAATTAATCATTGGTCATCTTCTCAATACAGTAATCAGTAGCATTAGCATTCATTTGTCAATTACAAAGCATTATTAATTAATCCCTCATAATCAGTAGCATTCATTTCTCAGTTACAAAGCATCATCTCAATACAGTAATCAGTGGCATTAGCATTAATTTGTCAGTTACAAAGCATTATTAATTAATCATTAGTCATCTCAATACAGTAGTCAGTAGCATTCATTTCCCAGTTACAAAGCATTATTAATTAATCAGTAGCATTCATTTCCCAGTTACAAAGCATTATTAATTAATCAGTAGCATTCATTTCTCAGTTACAAGGCATTATTAATTAATCATTGGTCGTCTTAATACAGTAATCAGTAGCATTAGCATTCATTTCTCAGTTACAAAGCATTATTAATTAATCATTGGTCATCTCAATACAGTAATCAGTAGCATTCATTTCCCAGTTACAAAGCATCATCTCAATACAGTAATCAGTAGCATTCATTATTCAAGTGACATACTATTCAGAGCTAATCAGTATTACTCAGAACTCTCTTAAACTGGTATCATTATTTGGAACTGGTAATAAATTTTTTTTTTGTTTTTGTTAGCAATGCATTGCTTTGGGTAATTATAGGGGAAAGCAAGAAGAAAAAAAGAAAGAAAAAAAATTTGCTTCTGGGTTGTTCCTGTAAATTAAAATGTCTAACGTCATTCGTCATGAGTCAGCTGTAACAAGGTTATGAAACGAGTAGAGTATATGTAATCACATTCATAAATGACATAGATTTAATGAACAACTGCTTATCGCACATTAATTTCATAAATAATTTCTCCTGCAAAAATATATATATAAAAATGGATTATTAATCTGAAAGAAGAAACGCATTTAATGCTGAAAAGTAGTGAACTTCGAATTAACAGGTAGTGAAATGTGTATAAAGATGTGTTCCATAGCTGTCCTTTCCAAAACCTTCAGGCATTATACCATGCAATATAACACCTGCTGTCAAAGCGAACTGCAACAAATACTTAAATAATTACATAGCATGAATACATAACTTCCACATTATCCTCATCTGTAAAGAAAAAACTTCATTATCCATCATTTCATTATCTATATTATCATAACTCCATTATTATCATCACCTGTAAAGAAAAACTTCATTATCCCTAGTAGCATATTCTTCATCATTATTCATCAGCATTCATTATCATCTGCAAAAAAAAAAATCACTTCATTACTCATTATACAACTATTCCTTATTTCTATCATATTTCATCACTAAAACTAAGATGTGTAGTTCTGTCTGACAGCCTGCATCAATCGCCTCGTATTCTGAAAGAAAAAATTAGTTAAGACTGCTATTCTACGATGTGTATAGTATATTCTTGTTAATGCTTGTTAATTCTGATCCATTTACTCTTCATCACGAAGTATTGCATTCTCTTTCGTTCATTCCGAAGGTGAAATTCCCATTTTGTTTAATTTATTTCTTTCACGCATCATTTCATTCTGAAATTGATGAACAGAGAGTAATGTCTTGCATTTAAATCATATACTCACTAAATAATGACTGGTTTATGGTAACATAATTAAGCATACAGCATAACATGACAAAAAACGTAATATGTGAAAAAAAACATAGATAGTGTTCAGAGGCAAAAATGTACACAGAATATCACAATGCAGCAGCAAAAATGTAAAACAGTCACGATGTTGAGATATCATAGGGCAAAAATGTCAAAGTCAACTGGTGTGTGTTATATCTGAACTATTTCATACTGCATACAAACAAAACAGGAAAACAATCATATATACAAAAAAGATGGAAAATGTGCACAGTCTAATGTGTAACGACAGGAAATGCGACCTGCTAACCTTACCTTGCCGGGCACTTGCCAAGAACAAATACGATAATCATCAATAAGTAGTCACATAAATATAATTGCATAAGTAGTCATAAAATGTGTAAATTCATCTGGAAAAATATGCACGGTCTGATGTGTAACGACAAGAAGAGCGACCTGCTAACCTTACCTTGCCGGTCTCTTGCAAAGAAAAAAAAAAAAACGATAATCATTGGTAATTAGTCATGTGAATATAATTGCATAAGTGATCATAAAACTAGCAAAATGGCATTATAGCATGTTAAATCATAAAGTGTCTTCATTCAATAAAAGGTTTGATGTTTGACCAGTGGTGGTTGCCTTTGGATTTTCTGGTTCTCAAAGTTTCGACGTGTACAACATTGGGGTGAGGAATGCTGCGAATCCGATATGGACCTGCGTATAGAAGTTCAAATTTACTGCACCTACCTTTTCCTTTGTTGGATAAATAGTGTGTACGTACTAATATTTTCTGTTCAATGTGAAAGTCACGGCGTGTACAAACCTGTTTTTGCTTTATTCTCTGGCGCTCTGCGGCACGTTTGATGTTGTTCAGCGCAATGTCAATTATTTCATGGTGTCGTAGTCGACGAGATGTAGGAAAGTTTACTAATTCTTTAATTTTGTCAGGTGGTTCAGCATTTTGCAGTATAACAAACGGAGATAGCATAGTAGATTCATTTGGAATGGAATTAATTACATCTTGGAATGAGAATATGTGTGTGTCCCAATCAATATGTCTTTTGTGGCAGTATATTCTACACAGTTTACCAATTTCTTTCATTAATCGTTCACAAGGGTTCGAAGAAGCATGGTACCTGGATATATAGATCAGAGAAATGTTTCTAGCTCGTAACATACGTGTCCATATAGCAGTTCGAAATTGTGATCCATTGTCGGAAATTACTTTCATCACATGCCCTACATGAAATAAAAAATGTTTCACAAATGCTTTCGAAACAGTTTTAGCAGTAGCTTTGCGTAACGGAGTGAAAGTAACAAATTTTGAAGTGAGTTCAACAGCGACAAAAATGTAGCAAAAACCTCTATTAGTTCTGGGAATCAGACCAAAAATGTCTCCAGGGGCCATATGTCTTAATTTAACAGGTACAATGGGATATAATGGAGGAATATGTGAAGTTGTGTCTGACTTAGCTTTCTGGCAGATTTTACATGACGCTAAAACTCGTCGTATACGTTTCTCCATGTTGGCAAAATAACTGTTCTGTCTCAGTATAAGAAAACATTTTCTAGCTCCGTAATGAGCGTAACTTAAATGAGTATACCATATTAATTTGTTAACCAGTTCGTCAGGAATGCATAATAACCAATTGTTGCTGTCAGGATGAGAGTGGCGAAACAGAATGTCATTGCGTACAGTGTAATGGTTTCTAATCGTAACATTATTCTTATCTTGCCAAAGGTGTTTAATTTCTTTCCACACGTTGTCTTTATTTTGCTCTTTTACTATGTCCTGTAATGACGACGAAATAAAATTTTCAAATGCAACTTGCTGAATGTACATGATGCTGAAATTTGCTTTACAGAAGTTGGTTGCGATGTCTTGCTGATTGTTGCTGAGAGAACGAGATAGTGCGTCTGCTACAATATTTTGTGTGCCGGGAATTTGAACAATTGTGAAATTAAATTCCTGTAAATAAAGCTTCCATCTACTTAACCTGTCGTGTGAAAATTTAGCTGAAAGTAAAAATTGTATTGCTCTGTGGTCTGTGTAAACGGTAGTATGTCTTCCATAAAGAAAGTGCCGAAATCTCGTAAAAGCCCAAACAACACATAATGTTTCAATTTCTGTAACAGAATAATTTCGTTCAGCAGGTGATAGAATGCGACTTGCAAATGCGATGTTTTTAATTATTGTCGAACCATCTTCTTCAATTTCCTGAAAAATATGTACGCCTAAAACGGTGTTAGAACTATCGGTGGCAATGGAAAAATTTCTGGTAAGATCTGGGTGCGATAAGAGTGGTGCATTCAACAAAGCATGTTTCAGATAACGTTCTCGTGAACAAGATTCTGCGTGTCTAAAGTATTGCTTATGTTACTGGAATATACAACCTGTACTGTATCTGTTCAAATTCTATCTGAGGTGTTATTATTTTCAAGAGGATGTTGCGGCATTTCCACTATTTGTACTGTTCTGTTATTTCTTCCTGACGTATTACGTTCTGGATGATACCTATTGTCTGGTTCATTCATGATTATTTGTTGTGGCGGATGTTCTTGCTGCTGAAAAGATCGATTGTTATTAAATGTACGCTGAAAATTGTGCTCATTATTTTTACATCTGTCATGATAGTCATTTCTATACGGTGCATTGCGATACGAGTTGAAATAGTGTGTTTTCTGTACGTACTCATTTCTTTGCTGGCGTGCGTTACTATTTGTCGTAGCTGAGACTATACGTGCACGCGGCGAAACATTAAAGCTTGGTTGACCTTGTGTACTGTATTGTTGCTTAGGTATGCTAGCCGGCTGACTTTGATGCTATTGCGGTGAAAAACGTCTATTGTTACAAAAATGTAGTTGCGACTGCTGATAATTTTGACGACTGCTGAATAAAATTTTTTCTGATATTAAAGTTCTTGTGGTTGCCATTTCTTGAGCGTCTAATGAAAAATCGTCACTTTCGGTATAACTTGTCTTATCGGGTTTTCATTATACATTCTTAATCCTAGATAGAGCAATAGTTAAAGAGCTGTTTTGATAGATATAAAGGATAGTAGAAGAGAAGGCAGCAGTGCAGAAAACTACAGATGAAACAGCACTACTACAGCTCGGGGCCCTATGCACGCTACGGCACATATTCATTAAAGCGTAATGAATCCCCTGAGGTCAATTACGCGCTGCAAATACATTTCAGCTTTTGCGTTACAGGCAATGGCGGTGAAAATTCAAAAATAAATTGCTGTATCCATGCTAGTTGTAGTTTCTGCATTACACGCAATGCTGTTGAAAATGCAAAAGCAAATTGTCGTATCCAGTTCAAAGTATGTTTCAGTGTTACAGACCAAGCTGGTGAAAGTACAAAAATAAATTGTCGTATACAGTTCAAATCGTGTATCTGCGCTCTGCCATTTTTAAGTTCCTTAGATTTTCTTACGGATAAAAATTGCTCGTAATCAACGTTCTTGTCACTGAATGTGTGAACAGGTTCACGATTATATAAGAATCTGTTTGTCTTTGTCATTTCGGATTTTAAGGCGTGTAGCTTTTCGGATTTTAAGTCGCGTAGTCTTTGTAAATTGCTTAAGTTACACTGGCTGTACGAGTGTGAGAAATGTTCGGAATGGCGCGTATTCTGTGACGTGTTATTAACTGAAATAATTTTCATTTCTGTTACTTTAATACTTTCGTCAATTTGGCTGATCTGTTGTGCAAATTTCTTATTGTTTTCCGTATCCAGCGTGTGTGACAGTTCTGGTGATTTTAAATTAAACTCGTCGTGTTCCTGTGCTCTGTCATTTTCAAATACTTTAAATTTTCTTACTGATAGGAATTGCTCGTGATCGCAACGTGGCGTATTCTGTGACGTATTAGTGACTGAAACACTTTTCATTTCTGTCACTTTAATACGTTCGTCAATTTGGTTGTTCTGTTGTTCACATTTATTATCGACTTCCGTATTCAGAGTGTGTGAAATTTCTGGTGACTTTAAATTAAACTCGTCGCGTATCTGTGTTGCGTTTTTAGGACATTGTTCAGTACCTGCATTAATTTCGTCTTTGACTGATTCTTTTGTGCCTGCACGTGTACTACTTAATTCGTGTGCAACAGTTCCAACTTCTTCATTACTGTTACTAGCACAAGCCTTAGTATCCTCACGTAATTGTTCTTTCGTATCGTGACGTTGCACGGTAACAGCTGTAATCTGGTCGCTAAGCTGTCTGGAATTGTTGTCTAATTTTTCATTAAGGCTGTCATGTTTTTCATTAAGCTGTTTGATCTGTTCACTAAGCTGTCTGGAATTGTTTAATTTTTCATTTAGCTGTTGTTTGAGATTTTCGTTATTTTCATTAAGCTGTTGTTTGAGATCTTCTTTAAGTTGTTTGGAATTGTTGTCTAATTTTTCACTCTGTTGTTTACCCTGTTCTAGCAATATTGCCATAATTTGTTCCAAGGTAACATTACCTACTCTATTCTCTGTACTGTTTGATGGTGTATCTGCAATTGTCGCGTTTTGTGTGACCATTTGGTCATTCTGTAATTTACAAAAAGGTTTGCCAGTCGGATGTACACTGTCAGTCATCATTTCGGAATTAAATAAATCGGTCCTACTTTGAGTATCCTGTTCATTTTCATTAGAAAAATTCGTCTGTCCGTTACGTGAATTTTCCAAACCGGGTGTGTTAAGCTGGGCAGCGCTCATTACAATAGAACGCCCCGCGTCATCAATTGTCGTCAAATTAACAGAGGAGACAATTGAGTTCGTTTGTTCATCATCAAGATAAAAATCATCATTTGTGGTTGGAACGCACTGATTGTCAGTAAACGCAGGATTGTCATCATTACACTGCGTGTCACAAGTACTATCGGTGAAGTTGTTTAAGTCGGTAATTTCATTCACTACACCTCGCGATGTACTATTAATAGTTTTTCGCGGCATTTTTACACAAATCACAATTATTCACAAATGAAACAAAGACAATGAAAAATTCAATAAATACAAGTACAACAAAGAGCAACAAATTGCCGATGATCTGAGGAAAGAAAGTCACAAAATTAGTAAAAGCGTTGCGCCAAATGCTAATTATATTTTAGTAAATAAGAGCAGATATCTATTTTTCAGAAGATTCTCAAAGAAATACGATCCTGGTCCGGACGTCGCCAAGTGTAATCTCCCCACAAAAATGATTGAAAATAATTAAATGAAAATGGTGCCAAGTGTAACCTCCCCGTGAAAATATGAAAATGAAAAGAATTGAATAGAATTGCAAATAGTGCCAAATGTTAGCTTCCCACAGTAATAAAACTCAATGATAATAAAAATGTGCAAAAATGTTAAGTCCCCACAAAATTAACGTTAAGATCAACCTGATAAATTTTATAAGGGCAGCTGCGCTGACCTTAGGCCCTGTGCAATAATTAATCTGATAAATTGATTCTAGGAGGAAAAGCATAGGAAATATTTCCAGAATGAGAATTTCACTCTGCAGCGGAGTGTGCGCTGATATGAAACTTCCTGGCAGATTAAAACTGTGTGCCCGACCGAGACTCGAACTCGGGACCTTTGCCTTTCGCGGGCAAGTGCTCTACCAACTGAGCTACCGAAGCACGACTCACGCCCGGCCCTCACTGGCAGAAGTAAAGCTGTGAGGGCCGGGCGTGAGTCGTGCTTCGGTAGCTCAGTTGGTAGAGCACTTGCCCGCGAAAGGCAAAGGTCCCGAGTTCGAGTCTCGGTCGGGCACACAGTTTTAATCTGCCAGGAAGTTTCATAGGAAATATTGTTTCAATTGCATTCTTTTCTTAAAAACGGTTGCTTTGAAAACAAAATTATTATTGGGGCAATTCTTGAACAAATTAATTACAATTAACATACATTACATTATCAGATATGCGGAATGCTGCTTCATTACCTTATTTAACAATATACCTCGTCCTGAACCGTGACCAGAGACCCATGTCGACGCCCGCCGACACCTCACACGCTACTTCCGACTGAGTCCAACTCACAACTGCACTCTCGCGCGGTCAATTGCAGACTAGCAACGATAAATAACTCTCTGGTCAGAGATTCTGTCATGCCTCGCCATCGCTGTACTAAATACATACATGTTTCAAGGGATAGGTTCTAAGGCATCAAGGGACCACCAGTTTAGTAATGGAGGGCAGCGTGGAGGTTAAAAATCGTAGACGGAGACCAAGAGATGAATACACTAAGCAGACTCAGAAGAATGTGGGTTGCAGTAGGTACTGGGAGATGAAGAAGCTTGCACAGGATAGAGTAGCATGTAGAGCTGCATCAAACCAGTCTCAGGACTGAAGACCACAACAACAACAACAACAACCACAACAACTGTGGGAAAGCTCAATGCGATGTATCGCGAGCACTTGTACCTCTGCCTCGGTCCCCGTTGTTGTTTGTTAGGCGAGCCGCGGCGGCAGATATTACGCGGACGCGACTCTCTGCCGGTATTTGAGCTGCGGAGGCGGGCCAGGGCCGCGCCGAGGCGGGCGGCACACGCCACACGCCGCTAATCCCGGTAAGCTGCATTCTTGATGAAGCTGCGGTCGCCGCGCGCTTTCCATTAAAGCAGTCCAAACACGGCGGGCGGTGCTTAATACGGGCCGCTTTAACGCCGGGCGGGGCGCGGCAGCGTATGGCGGGGGCGGAGGCGGCGAGGCTTCGCCCAAAGGTCCCGCCTGCCAACCGCCCACTGGGCTGCGCTGCTTTGCTCTCTGAAAAGCGACGCCACCAAGTTACTTGCTGAAAGACTTGCTCTCTGACTAAATGAGCGCACCGTAAATACCGAAACGGCGTGTAGTCAGTGCTCGGGGTAGTGGTAGTCGCCATCCTGTTGGCGGCGCGGGCTGTTACCTCCCCAACTCAACAGAGAAGACGCCGCCTGCCTCTGCGCTAAGTTTCACATGCAGTTCCATAAATATTGCGCAGGACGCTATTCAGTGCATCGAGCAGGGTAATTTGTTCAGAGAATACTCCTACACTTTCCATTTCCACCTGCAAATGGAGTGCAGGTAAAAGAGACTGTACGTCTGCTCTCGTGGACGCGGTTATCTCTATTGCGCATTTTTCATAAATTCATTGGAGTTAGATATAGAGGACATTACTGAATGAACTAGTCTTCTAGTTACTTCAGCACAGGGTTATAAACAAAATAAACAAAACTGGAAACACAAAACAAAAAAGTCAATTATGAAATGAAATAGATTGCGCCGGCCGCTGTTGCCGAGCAGTTCTAGGTACTTCAGTCCGGAATCGCGCTGCTGCTAAGGTCGCAGGGTCGAATCCTGCCTCGGGCATGGATGTGTGTGTTGTCTTTAGGTTAGTTAGGTTTAAGTAGTTCTAAGTCTAGGGGACTGATGACCTCAGATGTTAAGTCCCATAGTGCTGACAGAAATTCCACCAGACACATATTCTATTGTACTCTTTAAAATAGTTCCAAGTTAATAATTGAACTTCACATTACCAATCGATGCCTCATTTCTTGTACATGATATAGAAAATCATTCTAAGGCGAATCAAATCTTTCTCTGATTTCCTTAGACCGTTTATTAATGGTTCTGTCAACAGTTGCTGTATATATTAGGGGACTAGTTTCGGACCCTTATAGGTTCATGTTCAAACCTGGCCAACTGAGGCTACAAAAACAGTAAACAGTTGCCAGTGAACAGTTCAAAAATGGCTCTGAGCACTATGGGACTTAACTTCGGAGGTCATCAGTCCCCTAGAACTTAGAACTACTTAAACCTAACTAACCTACGGACATCACACACATCCACGCCCGAGGCAGGATTCGAACCTCCGACCGTAGCGGTCGCGTGGTTCCAGACTGTGGCGCCTAGAACCGCTCGGCCACCCCGGCCGACTGTGAACAGTAATAGAAAAGTGGTATTACAATAAAAAGTTCAAATGTAACAGAAATGAATTATTTGAATACAAATATGCTTGCATTGACAGTGCTTGATCTTAATAATAATCATTGAGCAATAACACATGCTCTGTAAATGTTTGCGGGATGAATTTCACAATCTACACATGCCTGTTAGCAAGTCAAAATCAAACTGGAGGTCAACATAGCCAGCGGCACCAGGAAAATTTCGATGGCACTAGCGTCGCTTTTCATGTACAAGTGCACGTCCGTAGCAACTGGGCGTGTCGCGTTTTAAAATTCGTATGCGTCTAAGCACCTGACATCAACACAGTGAATGACGGCATTAGATGTATAGATATTACACAAATACGGATACTAGTGTGACGTGTATCCATTACATGTTTGACAGAAGACAAGCGTTTCTGTTCACGTGCGCTTACACGCCGAATAAACGCATAGAATTAAAATAGCGGGCAATGCAGCCCCTTTATTAACTAGTCACATGAAATATAAAGTACAATGAAACAATCACATTTGTTGCTCCATCACAAATTTTGCATTGTACATATAGATGGTTGTCTTCCTAAAGTCTGCATACGTATAGCTTATGTACATAAAAAATTTAGAAAATACGTATCGTTTGTTTAGCCAAAACCGAGGTTAGGGAAGCTTATGAATTGAAAGACAGATTGAATCAGATTATTTACAGTCTTTACGTTAAATTAATGAATATAATGATTTCCGCTCAATTCGGTACCTTCCACGAACAGGTGGAACATAGCGTGCTTTCCGTACGTAGAGCCTCTATAACAAACATTACAGGAAATACAGTGGCAACGGCGTGGCCGCAGTGGATACACCGGTCAGATCACCGAAGTTAAGCCCTGTCGGGCGTGGCCGGCACTTGGAAGAGTGATCATCCGGGCTGTCACGCGCTGTTGCCATTTAGGAGCTACTCGACCGAATAGTAGCGGCTCCGGTCAAAGAAACCCATCATAACGACTGGGAGAGCGGTGTGCTGACCACACGGCCCTCCTATCCGCATCCTCAGCTGGGGATGACACGGCGGTCTGATGGCCCCGATGGGCCACTTGTGGATGACGGAGTGCATACAGGAAATACAGCTAACTGTCCAAAAATGTTGTCTGTGGTAAGACTGAAAATAGTGCTTGTTTTTCACGCCGATTTTCGAGTCGAATGGTCAGTTAGACTGACATCAGGTTTATCAGTCAAGAGGAGGGTTTGCTTATTAATACGTTTCTAATGTGTCTGTGACGAACGAAGTAGTTGCGGAAGTTTTATCATTTATAGTAAGACAGAGGGAGCCAATGTTGCCATTAAGGCGAAAAACTTTTGCAGAGGGAATTATGTAAGGCTAATAAAAACTGCAGACCTGATTGTGGAAGTTGTCTAATCACTACTATTAATAAGAAGTTAATGGAAGTAAGGTTTTGGCAATAAAGCCTGACAAATGCAGCTCCCAGGTGATAATGAAGTAGGACGAGTACGATGCGTAAGTGCTTCAGTGCTTTGCAGAAAATGGCGACAATGAAGCGGAGGAGGATCTTACTACATTTTATCAGGTAACCTTAAAGAAGAAAATAGTAGGGAATAAATTTCTATTCCTGCCACGCGAAAAAAGGCTCTCTAGCATGAACCACAGACTTCCTTCAGTCAGCGCCCTTATAAAATTACTTAAAGTAAACAAAAGTGTGTGTGTGATAGTCAATGGCAGGGAGGACCCGATGGTCAAAATGCTTACAGATTCCCTATGAACTACTGCGGTCTCAGCAGCGTTTGCTTTGCAAACGAAGCAAAGGAGCTCACTCTTACGGAGAACGTGACTCTGGACTCATCCACATTGCGAATATTTACACTAATACCCAGTTTGCTAAAACTTTAAAAATAATAAGACACAACGCTACAATATAGGAACATGGGGAATGGGGAAATTACGGAGTTCATGGATCTTTTGGAATTCAGTCTAAGTCATAATTAGTTTTCATTTAATGATAGGACATACCAAGAAGAAAAATGGCCGTGCAGTAAGTAATTGTCTCTCTTGCGTCTTGGCTGATATTTTCATTACCAGCATTGAAACTAAGTTATTTTCTGAGGGCTCTATTTTGGCAAGAAAGGTAATATTATACAAATGGTATGTGGGCGATACATTTGCACTACTTGGTGATAAGACCGATTTGACGTCTCTGTACACACTAGAAGTTGAGACCGCCAGGAAAATTAATTTCTTAGACTTGACAGTGGCCAGGCTTCATGATAAACTTAGGTTCTCGATTTACATAAACGCACACATGCTGGCGCAACAATTAATGAAAGTTCTAATCATACTCAGAAACGTAAGAAAGCCTATTTTGACGCCATGGAAGCGCGTCTGTTGAAGCTACCCTTGAAGGAAGAAGCTGTTCAGTGTGAGTTGAATACCTCAAAACAAATAGCGGTGTCCAATGGGCTTTCAAACAGCATAGTCAATCAAGTCTTAAAATACCATGTACGTAATAGGTCACAGAAGGATAAAGATAAGAAATTTATAATTTTACAGTATCATGGCCCCTGATCTCAAAAACTGGCGTATGCGTTGCCAAGGAATATAGAATCGTTCCGTACCTCTGGGCCGCTATAACACGGGATAGGACACAAAGTTGTAGTTAAAATCAGGAAGCTTAGATCAAAATTTTAAGCGTTAGGGGTGTATGAATTGAAACGTGGGGCGTGTGATAGTTATTACAGAAGTCAGACAGGTTGGTTGGCTGATTTTGGGAGGAGGGGACCAAACAGTGAGTTCATCAGTCCCATCGAATTGGGGAAGAATGGGGAGGAAAGTCGGCCGTGCCCTTTGAGATAAACCATCCCGGCTAGACAGGCTTAGAGAACACATTGGCTTCAGTAACAAGACTGCTGGACGGCATTTAATTGCCACTAAACTCAAAGCGGGTAGAACAGAAGACGTTCTGGAAGTATTGCACATGGCACTAAAAGGAGTCAAACTGGATATTTTAGAGGAATGAGAAATTTACAAAGTAAAGGAGCCAGGTAAACCGGTCAATGAGTAATCCGATTTTAGACAACAACTATTTCGGTCTTTTTAAAGGACAAATTTAAAGCAATAAACTAGGACCCGCTTAGGCAGCACCACCATAAGCTGCGCGTCGAACGGGGAGTTAATGAAATTGGCACACACAGTATTCGTTTAGAGAACATTTTAATTTGAAAATTGGCCTCAGGGTATTGCATGAGACACAGGCAATCTGTTGAATCATTAACTCCGTTATGTAGCAGGGTTTCTACGAATTTATGTACTGGCCAAGCACTTTTTCGAGGAGAGACATATATAGTCAGAGATCGTAGTAAATGGATGCCGATAATGCACAATTGCGCTTGGTGTAGCGATAGTAATGATGGCGTAAGCATGAGGTATGAGTTAACTATGCCACTGCTACGTGGCATTATTGCTCACCATTGGCATAGATCCCATAGTGAATGAAGTTTAATACGCCAGTCCCGATGTAGGCTAGGGTAAGTATCACAACGATGATGATGATACACAGGGCAACGAAGCTGCCACCCACAAATGTTTCTTATTAGTGCATTTGCATGTTTTTAAAAGTGCAGCTTCAGGATTAGTTTCCGAAATAATAATTAGACAACAACCAGGTGCATACAGGTATATGTTACCTGAACGCTAATAGCGTTAAACTGACTGCGTTATACGTTGTTATGGCTGCGTTCCCTAAGATATCTTAGGGATTAAATAAAAAGCTATTCGCTACAGTAAATATAGTGATTTTATAAGTGGATATGTCGGTTGACCAACTTGGGCTTACCATCCTATAATCACGCTCCCCAAATTCATATGGGGCTTGTAGCGACTTCCGTTTTTGTGATGTTTTGAGCTGCTTAATACCACGCACATTGACAAGATCACTGTAATGTAAGCTCACTGCTTCTACCCTTGTATTTAGCAACAAACGGAAATTTCACTGAACGCCTACTCAGTGTCACCAGTCTGCTCTGGGATGCCTGTGCCATTTTACGATAGTTGCTAGACGGCAATGCAAAGATACTAGCCGGCCGCGGTGGCCGTGCGGTTCTAGGCGCTTCAGTCCGGAACCTCGAGACTGCTACGGTCGCAGGTTCGAATCCTGCCTCGGGCATGGATGTGTGTGATGTCCTTAGGCTAGTCAGGTTTAAGTAGTTCTAGGGGACTGATGACCTCAGATGTTAAGTCCCATAGTGCTCAGAGCCATTGAACGAAAGATATTAATAGGTGTTAACGTGTGTATGGCACGATCTCTAGGATTAAATGGTTTTTAAGTAGTGCGCACAGACGACATGCAAAATGCTCGTAGACGTACGTCTGACACAATAGCCTGATTTTTAAATTTTTTTCTTTTTAAATTTCTTTAATTTTATTTTAGTACTTTCAACATTTTTCAAATGTGACTACGCCTATTCAGGCTGTTTTAGTTTTATTTCTAGACCATGCCCTCGTAGACATATTATAGAATCAGGTACATCTTCTGAAGAAGGCGCAATTACTTGGGCTAAAACCTAGGTAAAGGTTGGTTTCATTACCGCAATCGAGGCTGATAGTTTCTTATATATTCTTTAATTTTATTTTATTTCGTTATTAGTTTATAGTATGTACGGTATCGCATGTAGGCTACATATAATGGCCGTTTGAAATTTGATTACCGCATTAGCAGTAAAAAATAGTGTATGATGATCTCTCAGTGAATAAACAGGAAAATATTGCCCACTGTAACGACATGTAGCACAATGATTCTCACGAGAGCACTTTGTAATGGATGTCACATCGTTTTAATGTAATCCGTAATTAAAGACGCATATCAAGCCAGCAAACATTTTGGATCAGGATGTTTGAATCTGAAACAATGTTTTGTAAGAGAGCATTTGAGTGCATCTGTTATTGGATTAGCATGTTTAGGTAGTAAATTAATGAAAGCCATGATGTGTGTATCTGAAGAGTGGCCTGATCATAGGGCACTAAATGAAAAAGGTTGTTCATGCAGCATGCATGTACTATTTTTAAATGTTTTATGTATGTAAGCTGTATATATGTAAACTTTTGGAAGACCACCACCTGTATGTACAAAGCAAAATTTGCAATGGAGCAACAAACGTGATTTGTTTCATTGTACTCTCTATTACATGTGACTCATTAATAAGGCGCTGCAGTGCTCCCTATTTTAATTCGATGCTCCTATCGAGCATGGACACGCACTTGAACATGAAACGCTTGTCTTCTGTTCAAATATGTAATGGGTACACATCACGCCAGTATTTGTATTTGTGTAATACATATACATTTGTTGTTGATCACTGTATTGATGTCAGGTTTAATAAAGGTGCTTAGACGCATCCCTATTTTAAAACATGGAACGCCCATTGGCTACAGACGTGCGATTGTACGTAAGGCGCGGCGCTAGCGCCATCGAAAATTTCTTGTTGCTGTTGGCCATGTTAAGTTTGAGTTTGACGTAATAACAGGTATCTGTGGATTCTGGCATTCATCCTGCAAACATTTATAGAGCGCAGGTATATTTAAATTGATATAACTAATTTGTGTTACATTTGACCTCTCTATAGTAATACCACTTCTGTAGTCACTGTACTGTGTACTGTTTTTGTAGCCGTAGTAGGTCAAGCTTGAAAATGAACCTGTAAGGGCTCGAAATTAGTCGCCTAATAAATACAGAACCATTAAAAAATGCCTTAAAGAATTTAAATAAAGTTCCTGATTGCTGTCAACCAAATGTTGAAACTGAAAAATTTCTCAAACTTATTTTATTTCTTCCTTTTTAACAAATAATTTCTCAAGACATATGATTGGTATTTTCAAAACATTTCTTTGTTTTCAAGTATTGTTCAGAATCCATAACGTATAATATATTTTAGTATTGATCGGTATTATGCAAAGAGATCAAGAGAAGGTAGAAAAGTTTCAATTTGCGTTGAGAGATGATTATTTTTGGCACTTCATTTACATACAGAGCAGCAGCTGTTTCGTGGAATATTTCAGTTTTCCCTCAGATCACTAATTCAGTTTTTGTTAATCACCCTCATTGCTTGCAAGTAGCTAATCTTTTTGTGGAGACTAGACTGGACAATTTTATATCCCACTCGTACATTTTCCATTCGCTTGAGTTAGAACTCTGAATATTCAGACAAAAACTTTTCCTCATATCACTAAGTTTTTTTAATTACTGTGACTACTTTCAAGCAATCGAATATATCAGCGCACATTCCGCTGCAGAGTGAAAATGCCATTCTGGAAACATCCCCCAGGCTGTGGCTCAGCCGTGTCTCCGCAATATCCTTTCTTTCGGGAGTGCTAGTTCTGCAAGGTTCGTAGGAGAGCTTCTGTAAAGTTTGGAAGGTAGGAGACGAGGTACTGGCAGAAGTAAAGCTGTGAGGACGGGGCGTGAGTCGTGCTTGGGTAACTCAGATGGTAGAGCACTTGCTCGCGAAAGGCAAAGGTCCCGAGTTCGAGTCTGCCAGGAAGTTTCATATCAGCGCACACTCCGCTGCAGAGTGAAAATCTCATTCTGCAATCGAATATTGTTTGTAAAGGTATATTTCTTGCTGCTTGATACCACATTGTCCCATTTTCCACTGTTCTTTTGGCTGTGGACACATATCCATTGTGTAGATTTTCGCTTAAATTCTTATTAATTACCCTGATTCTTTCAAGCAATGATATTTTTTTATTTTTTATTTTTTACGAAACTAGACCTCAGGCTGATCAGTTTGATACCCTGTTTGACTTTTTTTCACTCTTCGTTTGTGTGTGAAACTTGGACAAATAGTTCTCCTTAAAACGCTCATCAAGTTTTTGTTAATTAGCCTGATTACTTTAAGCAATTAAATCATTCTTTGCAGGACTAGACTTCATCCTGAATAATTTGATACCCAATTTCTTCATTTTCCCGTCCTTTTTTTGTGCTACGCAAATTCAGGCACTAATCCATTGAATATTTTCTAGGAACTATTGTTTGCACTCTGCTCAAACATCTGGTCAAAAATATCAAATAATGGCATTTGAGTACTGGTCCAATAGGAATACTTAGAGCTATTATGACTAGCACAGAGAAGTATCCAAGGTAGACACGAAGCCAACACACTACAGCTGCACAAGTTTATAAATCTGCTGGTTCCACAGATCACAATATAGTGGTGATGTAGAGCAGGCTGAAGTTTACGACATTAGTCAGGAAGAATCAATACGCAAAGAAGCGGGGTACAAAAGTACTAAGGAACGACGACAAACGCTTGAAGTTCTTTAACGTTATAGATATAGCAATAAGGAATACTTCAGTAGGCAGTACAGTTGAAGAGGAATCGATTTGTCTAAAAAGGGCCATCACAGAAGTTAGAAGGAAAAAGGTGCAAAGAAGGTAACTGCGAAGAAACCATGGGTAACAGAAGAAATACTTCATTTCATCGATGAAAGGAAGAAGTACAAAAATGTTCACGGAAACTCAGGAAATGAAAATACAAGTCGCTGACGAATGAAAGAAATCGGAAATGCAGGGAAACTGAGATGAAGCAAAATTTGGAACAACATTCTCGGAACGACAACTCTTTAGAAAGGCAAGAGTACTTAGCAAACGACAGGAAAAAATGGGTACTCAGAGTGGCAGATTCAACGTGCTCTCCGCCCACTCACTACAGCACAACCTCTGGAGATGGATGAAATCACGAGGGAGGAGGTAGGCACTGCGTTTATCCCATAAACAGGCGCACTCTCGGGGAAAATCGCCCGCATTTTGAAGAAACACCGGGTCGGAACTGTGTTTTGTCCTCCGAATAAAACTCGTGCACTGGTGGGGAGCGCCAAAGATGACCTCGGTTTGAGGAAGGCCGGCGTGTACCAGATCCCGTGTCAATGTGGCAAGTCGTATATTGGTCAGACGATGCGTACCGTCGAGGATCGATGCCGTGAACACCAGAGGCACACTCGACTGATGTATCCGAGCAAGTCGGCGGTCGCTGAACATTGTTTGTCGGAAAATCACGCTATGGAGTATGAACGCACGAGGATTCTGGTACAGACGTCGAGATACTGGGACAGCGTTGTTAGAGAGTCCATCGAAATTCGCACCAATGACTACCTCATAAACCGTGACTGTGGCTATAATCTTAGCAAGGCTTGGGAACCAGCGATTGGGTTAATCAAGAGTAAATCGAGCAAATGTATAGTTGTGACGACCACGGCGGACAGAGCCATCACACCGACGTCATCTCAGACGCCGTCGCAATCTGTTCCACCGCGCGACCGTGGCGCGGGGCGCGGACGGCGGAGTGAGCGCGCCGCGGGCGGAGGGTATTCGCCGCTGCGACCGAACCCAGTTCCCCCTGAGCAGCCATAGTGTACGGCACGTTCACAGGAGCTCAGTCCGTCAGTTCACCTGATGATGGCGACATGTATGATCGCCGAAATATTGTGCCCGTCGGACACTGTAGACCAGCAGTACACCCGTGGATATTTTGATTATCAATTATATGATTCGCTGACATTGCTATCTTAAATGAAAGTGAAGAAGAATTATATTAACTGCTGATTAGAGTGAACAGTCTATTGATTACAGAGCATGGATTGAGAGTAAATCGAAGAAAGTCAAAGGTAATGAGAAGCAGTAGAAATGATAACAGCGAGAAACTTAACATGAGGATTGATGGTAACGAAGTAAATGAAGTTAAGGAATTCTGCTACCTAGGCAGTAAAATAACCAATGACGGACGGAGCAAGGAGGACATCAAAATCAGACTAGCAATGGCAAAAAGAGCACTCCTGGACAAGAGAAGTCTACTAGTATCAAGCAAAGGTTTTAATTTGAGGAAGAAATTTCTATGAACGTACGTCTGGAGCATAGCATTGTATGGTAGTGAAACGTGGGCTGTGGGAAAATCGGAACAAAAGGGAGTCGAAGCATTTGAGATGTGGTGCTACAGACGAATGTTGAAAATTAGGTGGACTGATAAGGTAAGGAATGAGGAGATTCTGCGCAGAATCGGAGAGGAAAGGAATATGTGGGAAACACTGATAAGGAGGACAGGATGATAGGACATCTGTTAAGACATGGGGGAATGACTTCCATGGCACTAGAGGGAACTGTAGAGAGCAAAAGCTGTAGAAAAAAACAGAGATTGGAATACATCCCGCAAATAATTGAGGACTTGGGTTGCAAGTGCTACTCTGAGATCAAGAGTTTGGCACAGAAGAGGAATTCGTGGCGGGGGACATCAGCCAGAAGACTGATGACCCAAAAAAAAAGTTCCACAGATCATTAATAAATTGACAGAACCCGTGATGAGATAAGAGGTACTGTCGTTAATTTAATTGTGATACGGTAGTGAAGTTCGGTGGTAAAGGGAACATAAGGAAAAACAGTGGAACGTGGCATGGCGGAAAGGAATTAAGGAGGAAATGCCCAGTAATATTCACGAAAATCAGGTCTTGCAACACTTCTTGGCATCCAAAAAGCATTTGACTCGGAAACAGCCTGATATTTATCAACCAACACACGTTATACGAGTTATCAAACAAAAGTTGTATAAATTAAAACACT
Source organism: Schistocerca nitens (assembly GCF_023898315.1). Taxonomy (NCBI): domain Eukaryota; kingdom Metazoa; phylum Arthropoda; class Insecta; order Orthoptera; family Acrididae; genus Schistocerca; species Schistocerca nitens. The sequence goes on from NC_064617.1 coordinate 326,295,736, forward strand.
CAGTCCCCTATAATTATTACAGTCTTCTCGATCTCTTTTCTTAAAAATTGAGTACACCACAGCTTTTGGCCAGATTTCCGGTATTGTTCATGTAAGTTTAAGACTAACAAACAAAACGATATTAACTGGAGACCAGAATAATTTAGATTTGGACAAACAACAACGAATAACATATTTACCTTGAAGATACTGTTAAACGAAAGAAGAAAATTTAATAATGCTACACACATAGCATTCATCAACCATATCAAAGCGTTTGACAGATTAAACAAGAGGAAACTCTGGTCAGTATTACAAGAAAATGGAATTCAACTTTATTTGGACTACAAGAAGCGTTTACAATGAAACTAAATTTGTGATAAAAACACTAAACAAAATAATTAAGATGGTGTTATAACTACCCAAGGAGTTAGATAAGGTTGCAGTTTTTCTCCAGTTTTATTCAGTTTATATAGGAATGTCATGGTTTAAAAATGGGATGAGGAAACAGAAAACAACAACGAAATAAAGCTAGATACGGAGCCCTATATGAAAACAAGCATGTATGCTGACGACCAACCTCTAATAGACTTTTCAGAAGAAGAAACACAAAGAAATAATTTTAAATGAAACCATGTTGGTTAAAATTATGATTTCAGGATATCTTTAGGAAAGAAAGAGTAATTGTGTTCCGAGGAAAACAACGGATGCAAACTACACCTTCCATCATTTGTTGGATGTATTCAAATATCTTTATTCTCAACAGTTTTTAGTAGTTGTTACTCTCTACAGATTCCTCTAGCACCATGTTTCAACAGATGTCCTATCGTCCTGTCCCTTCTTCCAGTCAGTGTTTTTCCATATTCTCCTTTCCTCGCCGATTCTGCAGGAAAACTCCTCATTCCTTAGCTCATCAGTTCACCTGATTTGTAACGTTCTTCTGTGGCACCACATCTCGAATGCTGTTCCGGTTTTCCCACAGTCCGTGCCTCACAACCATACAGTGCTGTAATCCAGACATTCTGGAAATTTCTTCTTCATTCGCTCTTTACGAAATATCAGTGTTGAGAGTTGAAACATCAACGGACAGTATCGATGTTGAAGCATTTGAAATGTCGTCACAGTGAGATTAAAGACAAAATTTTCCCAAAAATAAATTAATGTTTGACTGTTAAGTGCTACCAGTTCTTAACGTGACTCATAACGACATCCTGAACATAGCTCATAACAACACCTTTGCAACATATTTACAAGTTCTCAAAGGTGTCCATGGATGGGGGTGGAGTGGTTTGTTTGTATCGAACAAGGGGGGCCAAATACGTCCTCAATTCCATACACGGGTGAGTCGATGTGCAGATATTCTCATTGTCAGTGTGGTTCAGTCAGAGACAGAAAGAATTATACCCTAGCGAGCCAATGGGAATCAAAATAATCAAACAACCTTGTTTAACCTACCAAAGTTTGTAGGTAAAATCTGGATTCATATATAGCTCGTGCTTCACAAGTTAGCTCATTCAGTTTCAGAAACAGACTTGGCCATCAGAAAAAAATCGATTTGTGTGTGTTTACCCATAAGGACTCTTGCTACCAACAGAACAGCTACATACATTTCCCAGATCAATAGCAACATACATGTCAGATAAGAACATATACATTAAATGTGCTTTAGCATGTTATGAGGCAATGATAACTATCAAGGATTTGCTGGTAACTCTTGGAAATAGTGTTAGTGAGTGTGGCCTCACGCTGATACGTTAAAGGAAAACAAAGAAATCAAATTTGGTTTATGGGTTTGTTTTTCAACATTATTATGTAGCCCAAGAGGAAAATAATTTGTAACTGGAACAGAAACGGATCTACCAATATAATTCAATTATTATTTGAAAGATCTTCAACAAGGCCCATTAGATATATGGAATCACATCATCGAAATTACCCATCCCAAGATATAAAAAACTATGGTTGGTATTTGAGCACGTCTGCAGCTACTGTAAGACTGTTCTCACAAGTAGGACAAGCCCGCTGCCATCGAGAAATAGACTGAAGAGAAAAGTTCTCTCACAAATGTTGTTTTTACAGTCTGTAGACAAAAAGTTGTTGGATATGTAATGTCAATTATTGCTGATCGATAAATATGATATCAGATGTAGTTGTATGTCATATTTCACGCCACTGATCGATAAATATGATATCTGATGTAGTTGTATGTTATATTTCACGCCACTCTATAAATTCATCATTTAACATCAATGTTTTTGAGTCGATTATTATCAGACATCAATGTTTAACCGAAATCGGCATCGATGGTTTACCAACACTGCACATCTGTAGCTACAATTTCTGCTGCGCTGGTACTCGCCACGCAGAATTCTTCGAAATGTGGATTGGTTGATGGGTTATTCCTGACCAGTTTTCTCGACTTTCATTCAGCATTATTTCCTAAAGTTCTAAAGCGTGAAACATTTTTTGTTGAGAACCTTAGCAAACATCCATTACTCGGATGGTCAAATTTCTTATAAGTTTGTATGCATGGCGAGTTACATTGAAACAGCGTTGCAGTGCCATTAATTTATATCAAACAGAAAACGACATAATTTCCTTTGAAAGTATGTTACATATAACTGCGTAATCTGCTAAGCAGGTAGCGATACTTGGTCATGGGAAAAAAACAGATATAAAGTACTTAAAGGCAATGTAACTGCCAAGAGGAAATAATGAAAATAATCTACACAATCTAAAGAAAAATATGTATCAACAAATGATGCACAGACCAAAAGTTATAAGTAATTCATTCTTGGTCCAGCACAGACTGGAGTGCCACACCTCGTAATGTTTTCACCACGCCACTTCACATACTGTGTCGTCCTGCACTTGATGGATATAAGATGGATGAACCCTTTAACTTTTCGCCTTCTATGGAATACATGTTTATGAGATAAACTCTTTTTAGAACAATATATATTGATAATACACTTTAGTTGGATTGTATGGTTTATTATCATTATCCGTTCTTGGCAGTTTTGCTGTCTTCAGGTGTATCATACCTGTCTTTACTCCTATGACAGTTCAAATAGTCATTTGCTTAAGAGATTATATAGCTGTTTATACCTTAAAACACATTTTATGCTTTGTAGGGATTAATCTGATATTATGTTGTACATATATTAATAGGGGTATAATACTGTTTTAATATAATTCGCCAAAATTTTTATGTAGAGACTAGCGATACGATGATGTAGCAGCAACATAAACTGTGGAATGGGAGTGGCCAATGGTTACATGGAGGGCACAGATATATTTCAGCTACGGAACAATTTATTTATACCGCCTCTTGTAGCCACAGTTACCAAACAAATTAAGTAAAACAATTTCAAAACGACTAATTAAATTGAGCACAGCAAATATAACGTTAACTGCGTCTCGTTTAACAAAATTTCCAAATCAATAGCGTCAAATATCAATATCTACAGTGCAAATACCAGCAGAATTAAATCACATTTGAGTATATTTTACCAAATTCCATAATCGATAATTGAGTTCTGGTTCGATGTTTCCGAAATCCTCAACGCAAAATGCGAGCACTGAAATCATGGCATAATATGCATTTCACACTGAAGATTTAAATTATACCGAATAATTTTAAACCAGGGTGCAACAACATAGCGAAGTACAGTTACAAAACTGGCTGGACACAATAACTCCTACAAGGACTGAAATCCTCTATCACTGCAAACAAATGCGTCATTAAACATTAAGAAATATACTGAGGTGACATAGGTGATGGTATACCTCCTAATACCATGTCGGACCTTCTTTTCCCCGGCACAGTGCAGCAACTCGACCTGGCATGGCTCAACAGGTCGTTGGAAGTCCTCTGCAGAAATATTCAGCTATGCTGTATCTATAGCCGTCCATAATGGCGAAGGTGATACTGGTGCAGGATGTTGTTCAGGAACTGACCTCAAGATTGTATCCTACAAAAGTTCTATAGCATTCAGGTCGGACGAGCTGGCTGGACAAATAATTCACTCCAACTGTCCAGAAAGCTCTTCAAATCAGTCACGAGCAATTGCGGCCAGGTGGGAACATGAAATCCATGAACGGCTGAGGGCGTTCTCCAGATAGCCCAGCATAACCATTTCCTGTCAATGATCGGTTCGATTGGACCAGAGGACCCAGTCTATTCCAAGTAGGTAGAGCCCACACCATTGTAGAGCCATCACCAGCTTGCACAGCGCCTTGTTGGCAACTTAGGTCCATGGCCGCGAGGTGTCTGCGCCACATTCGAAACCTACCATAAACTCTTATCGATTAAAATCGGGACTCATCTGACCACGCCACGGTTTTCCAGTCGTCTAGAGTCCAATCTACATGGTCAAGAGCCTAGGAGAGATACTAGAGGCGTTCTCGTGCTGTTAGCAAAGGCACTCGGGTCGGTCGTCCGCTGCCAGAGCCCACTAACGCCAAATTTCGCCTCACTATCCTAACGGATTCGTTCGTCGTACGTCCCACATTGATTTCGGCAGTTTTATCACTAAATTTGCTTCTCTGTTAGCACTGACAACTCCACACATACGCTGCTGTTCTCTTCGTTAAATGCAGACCGTCGGCGACTGTGTTGTCCGTGGTGAGAGGTAATGCCTGAAATTTGGTATTCTCGTCGCACTCTTGACACTGTGGATCTCGAAATAATGTATTCCCTAACGATTTCCGAACTGGAATGTCCCATGCGTCAAACTCCGGCTACTATTCCGCACTTAGGTCTACTGGTTCTGTCGTGTGGAAATAATCACGCCGAAACATTTTCACATGAATCACCTGAACACAAATGACAGATTTGCCAATGCACTGCCCTTTTATACCTTGTGTAGGCGATTCTACCGCCATTTGTACATGTGCATATCGCTATCCCATGTCTTTAATCACCTCAGCGTATCATAAAGAAGGAAGCTCGAAAAAGAAATTGAAACATCTAAACAGCAGGTAAGGAAAGGGAGTGCAGTCATTAACGCCAAGAGTTTGGCTGCTTGGGAAACACCTTTTCAGCAGTAGCAAAATTAATCTGCCGCAGGCTTTCCCAAAATATATGTTGCAATGACGTTGATCAGTGTAAACAACAAGACTCTGTGCTAGCGGTAGTGCTTGTGCTATAGCCTGTGAGTAGTCAAGAGTGTGGGACACACTTTCAAGAATAGTAGTTGTACAATAAAGAACTGTTATTGCATTCTGTAGTATTGAGAATATCCTTGGGCAGTCCTGTGCATGCGGCAAGCAGGCTCAGGTTTCCCAGAATCGTGACGACGCCAGCGGGTCTGTTACACACTCATTCTGGACCACTACATCTGTGCTGTCAGTCGCCAGCCGCCAATCGTTTTTCAAAAGCCTCACTCAAAGTTCCAGCTGTTCCGCTGCTCCTTGCAAGAGTCTCTCACTATTGGCATGGTCGCTTGATTGCTGACAGAGGTGGTTCTGTAGGCTGCCCCTTCTGTGGCTCCTCTACGCCCTCTTGCCATAGCGACCAAACACCTCAAGCCTTGGCCGCACATGCTGAGCAGGCGGAACTTCTTGAACTGTACCACATAGTCGTGGAACATTAAATCTTTAGTTATTAATTTTATACACAAGTGTTTGACAATGTCCCAATGTCCCATTGACACCAAGTTTACCAAACTTCTGCCAAAAGCCGATGTGGATGTGTCGCACGACGAGGTCGTCAACACCGCCTCTTAGCCAATTTTCACCCCTTCATTTGATAGCTCTGTGATGGAGGTCAGAACCGCGACGCCCAGCATTGAATCACAAATTTTTGTTATGAGTGGTCGAGAATAATACTGCATACAGACCGACGCCGAGAATCTAAACAAAAAGTCCTCACGGGTGGCATAAAAGGCGTCAGTAGAACCACCACTTTCCTTGGGATGTTGATTCCCACACATTTCACGGTCCAAAACGACAGTTCGCTGTGTGACGAGCAACAGGAGGACGTTCTCGACAATCTTTGACACTCCTAACATTTCCTTGGCGTTTCAATCATTCACTACGTGGCCATGAAACCCCATTGGAAGTGACCTCAGTCCTCTGGAGTGCAATGTAACCACAATCTTTGATCTGGTGTACAGAGTGGAAACACTAGGGACGTTCAAAACGAAATAATGAAGTCTGAACGTGATCCGAACTAGCCAAGCGTTATTATGATTTTTCAGCACTCCTTTTCCACTCACTCCTGTGGCGTGATCAGAGAGTAGTGTGATATTGACACATACATGAATAAAACGGCAAAAGGCCCATCTAAAGCCCCCCAGTATGTCAATAATCTAAGTGGCAGCCTCTTCCATGTATTCTGAATATTAAAGGTGTGCTTTTACAGAGAAAACCTTCGAAGTAGTGCTACGCGCCAGTAGGAAGGTAACTGGACCCAGATGTGTATCAAGTGGCTGCCTGCTTACAGGCGCATAGCACTATTTCGAAGGTTTTCTATATAAAGGCAGTTTTCAAATCGCGCTGTCAACAGTCGTTTCATTGATGCCCTTTATGCCACCCCCAGCGGCCTTTTTGTGTCGATTGTTGGCGGCGGTATCTCTGAAATTTTTTCCTCGGCCACTCATACTTAGGGTCGCGATTCTGGCCACCATCGCAAAGCTGTCAAATGAAGGGATGAAATGTACTAAGAGGGGCTGTGCCGACCTTCCCACCGTGTGACTTCCATAGCGGCGTTGGGTAGAATTGTGGTGGAGTCTGGTACCAGTGGCATATCATTTACACAACACGTGAACTTTTGAGCTCTGGCCCTTTTTTCATGTGTCCACACCTTGTTGTTTGAAGCTTCGTCGAGCCCGAAGGTAACATGACAAGGAGCCAAGCTTTCGCACCGTTATAGGGGAAAGCTGTAGGTACCTTTTGAGTCAAATATCAAAATTATGCTTCGCAGTGGGTGACAGTTAAGGGGGTTCGACAAACTGATCGTTTAACCCTGTTCGGCAGTGTACTAGCAAGCAAAGAAATAAAAAGATGCAGCTTTGGATTTTTTTCCATGAAACAAAATACTTTATGTCTCAAAAGCTGTGACATTCTCGTGAATAGAACAGCAACACAGAAAATGTAGAATAAATTTCTTTATTTTCACAAGCTGCGACCCGTATATGTAATAAGTTTCCTTTAATTTCCGTCAATGGTCAAAATTTTTTCTGTTTAACAGATTACCCGTCTCGGTCTTTAATGACCATCATCAGATCTGTCTCATAAAATCAAAGTCCTAATGCACTGCAGCCAGAGTGGCATAGTCAACTATTAAATGCGGAATCAGCACCAGCATCGTCAAATACATCCAACTCACATCACATGCACAAGTGACTTGTGCATGTGATGTGAGTTGTATGTGTAAGTAAATGCTGCTCCTCGAATTTGTTCAGGAGTGCAGCGAAAACCTCTTTCAGATGAGTATTTCAACTTAAACTAAGCTCTTTTTCTGGACTGAATACAGTTGGCAACCGCCTGGTAGAAAATGTTTCTCTTCTCCCATTGCTGAATCACATTGAGAATTAGTTGCTCGAGCTTTAAATGTCGAATAAGGAATTTTGAACAATGCAGCAGCTCCTCCGGTACTCAAGCTTCCGCCTGTAACACTTGTTACTGCTTGTTTCATACCTTTCTAGGACGATGAAGTGCTTGAATTTTACCATTCGTATGTTCTGACCGTCTGAAAAGAAATTAAGAAATCACGTTCTCCTGAATTTCGCATTAAAATATCAATTACACTATTGACTGAGAGGAAATAGCTCTATGTGCAGACATTCCGAGAGACACGACAAATTAGACCTTTGTGGAAAAAGCCAGCAATATTTCTTGATACGCACTCTGCATTACCTGTGTTCTTGTACAGTAAGAATTTAAAATTTCGCTTTATTGTGGTTGGTAGACATAAATCTTTCAGGCAGTATTCTTTAACTACGCAAATAATCCATCAAAACTCGCTCACCTCTAGAGGAGTGATTGCCATATTTTTGCCCTAACGGAAATTTATCAGAACCCTGGTACTTTTATGGAACACTTCGTTTAGTTCAAAGGTTAATAAAATTTATGAATGAGAAAAACTTGTTTTATTCAGTGATTACTTCGAAACCATAATAAAGAAATCATAATAAAATTTTTAAAAGTAATTAGTATCGTCCAAATGCTGGAAAAACTCCATGTTGTTAATAGATTTTCGTGGCACAATTATTCATTTCCTGAGGAACACCTGTGTTCTGCGGGACCTAGGAGGGTTGGAACTTAAATAGTGGCAACTATTTATTCACAACAGATACAAAAGAGTTATATGTTTGCACCTTCAAAGTAGTCACCAGAGTTGTGTAGAACCCGTTGCCAGCGATGTGGAAGGCGTAGTATACCGTTAGCAGAGCCTGTTCTGTTGAGGGTGCGAATGGAGCAGTCTACTGCCTGTCTGAAGCGAATGCCACGTAGTGGTTCCTTCATCTTCCGAATCAAATCAAAGTCACACGGACTTCAGGGACTTAGGTCTGGGGGGTATAGTGGATGATACAGTACTTCCCAGACCCACCGACCGAACAGAGCAGCATCAGCTTGCGCTGTATGCGCCCGCGCATTGTCTTGCAAAATGACGGGTGGGTTGCGCAGGAAGTGTCGCCGCTTCTTTCACAAAGCTGGTCGCAGGTGATTCTCCAAAAAAGAACAGTAATGCTGTGCACTGACGGTCTGACGTGGAGGAACATAATGCGTTAGGATACCACCATCACAGTCGTACACGAGAATGACCATAATTTTCACCATAGCGGAGCTCTGACGCACTTTCGACTTTCGCTGCGACCCCTAATGACGCTTTTCGTTGATTGGGGTTTCAGTTTTGGCTCGTACGATGTGTCCCATCCAGTGTTACGATACGGCTTAAGAAAGCCCATCCTAACTAACCTAAGGACATCACACACATCCATGCCCGAGGCAGGATTCGAACCTGCGACCGTAGCAGGCGCGCGGTTTCAGACTGAAGCACCTAGAACCGCTCGTCCATAGCGGCCGGCCACTTCTTCTTGAGGTACGCTACGACGACCTGCCCGATGCATGTATGCTACAGTATGCAGACCTTCGTTGAAGGCTTTTACCCAACGTGCCACTGTTCTGTACGACAATGCCGATTCCCCGTACGCCTATTGAAGACCTTGATCACACTGTCGTGCTGTACGACATCTGGCACAGTCAATCTTGATCCAACTCCGTTTTCCTGTTTCGAAAACATAGTGACACCGTTACGTTGGACCACTTGGTCACAAGTGACTGTGGTTCCCCCGATCGTGCGCACGCCGATGACGTGGCACGGGCGATTCCATTTGCTCGGAGGTAAGGTAGGTATGTCAACAAGGTGTGCTATCAGCAACAATAGTAGATTCCATTGCAGTGTTGCCACTGTTTAAGTTCCAACCTACGTATTAACTCTAGAGTGTCTTCTTTTGTCCTGTCAATAATGTAACAGAAAACACACTTATTATAACCAGATGCAGCAACACAGTGATGCTGGCACATACTGAAGGCAAAACGACCTTTACTAAGTGACGAACTAGGACGCTGTTGCAATATTTGTTATTGCAGGCGGATTAGCACCGTGTTCGGAACAACAACGCTGTACTCTACCTAATAATGTGTTTTCTCAGCATCTTACTACAGTAGCTGCCGCGCTTACGCGAGAGGAGAAAGTCGAAAGAAAGGACTGGTGTTTGTAGACGTCATAAACCTCTGTGGCAGACAGCTGCGGCAGAGGCACCAAACAGTGGACAATGGCGCGCTATTTTATGCGCCGATGCGACCCACGGGCGTAAATTGCGTGTCAGGCACATCGCTCTGCTTAATGAGGCCGTAACAACAGCCACCAGGGCCAATATCGGCACAAACGGCGCCAAATAGACTGCGAAAGGGCTCGCGCTATGCATGCGGAATGCGTTTCGTTTCCGGGACTGCACACTCGGACCCGGTGCTAAAACGTGTAAAATACGGCCGCGCGCGAGAGTTGCAGCGCACGGGCTGAATGAAGTACATGTTTGTTTTCTGCGAGGCTATTGTGACAGAGAGCAGAGACAGAAGTAGTAAAACGTTCTTGAAACAGAAACCTGTGACCGAATTGATTTTTTTTCTAAAAAAAATACTGCAAAGCATTCATCTGTTTGATACTAAAAAATTACAAGGAGAATGTTTGTTTTTAGGCAGGAACTTCCAGATAGCTAGGCCGCATCATGTTTCTCTTCGACGTTTCGATGACCTGCTTGGATAGCCGAGCGCTTAAGGGGGGTCATTCATGAAATTTACCGGAAATGTTAAGTTTCAACTTATTTCTTTATATTAGTTGCGGATATTAAGTGTCCAAAGTTTCAATGATGGAGTCATATCCGAACTGACTGAAAATGTGTGATGCGACCTCCGTGTCATGTCCACTTTTTGAAGCAACAATGCAATACTAGTTCTGTGAACAAAGATTCCGTGGATTATTTTCAAGCCACCTTCCACGGGATAACTGTAGAAGTCTGTGATACGTACTCTTTGGTTTTATAGATCGTCTGTAACTCAGTTATCTCCGTGTCTCTAAAATCACTCATATGCAAACGATGTCCTAAAACCACATTTTCATCTTAAAGTTGTCAGACTTGCAACTTATGCAATACCTCTTGGGAACTTGGGGAGGATAAAGGCATTAGAGAAAATAGTCTTTGCGATAGGAAATTTCACACGATACATCTTGAAAAACAAAACAGAATACTTGGTAAAGGAAAGAAGGCAGAAAACAAGAAACCAGAAGAGAAGCCTTGAAGGGTTATCTGAAGAGGTGATGAAAGAAAAAACGTTAGGTTGAACTTTACATTGCATTTCCTGAAACGTATGTTTTTTAAAGTATATGTAGTTTTACTTAGAATCTGTGAAGGCTAGAATTATGAAATTTTACGCACTTCTTTCTATAAACCTAGTAAATGTTGCATCACGAGTAAATTTTGCAATTCTAAATGTAAAATGAGGTACGGTCCAAAGTGCTTGCAATTTTGCATGAATTTATGTAATACTTACAGAGTTATAATTAAAAAATATTAAAATTCCCTGCTCGATACATTCAAAAAGCCTCATGAAAGAATTTTCCTATATGCAAGGAAATTGAACAGAAAAATTTGTAGAAATCTATTGAATGTATTCTGAGACAAAGGTATCAATGTTATTTTTTAAAAATAAAATTTTTAAGTTCGATAAAAATAGTCAAATATACATAATCCAAGGAAATCAACATTAAATGTGTTAATTTCATGTAAATCATACTACAAAACTTCATTGCCGTATCTTCTAAATTGTGAATTTGGTGCATCTTTTAAACATTGTATGTTTCTCGCGAACGTCCCCCTTTCACAACCCCTCTTCCGAGGCACGCAGAGGTTCGCTGGCCATAGAGCGAAACCGCCTGGCGGTCGGATGTGCTAGCCAGGCTGCATGTCGTTTTTACGCGATTCCCCACATACAACTTAGTAAATATCAGGCTATTACCCACGTACCGCCTCAGATACGTGCTTCGCAAACATTTAAAAGACGTCCTCACACTTTCGTATGAGCTAACACTATAAGCAGACAGATGGCGTACACAGATTTTGTGCTGGATAATTTGTTCCACAATTATGGTACAAAACTTGCACCAGTTTAAAAATTGATCTTGAAACGTCCCCTTTTGAACAATTTTACACGACTGTGCTTAACCTGACACACAATATTTTTAGCGCAACGCAATCTGACTTTCAAAAATCCCTACAAAAGACTGGCCCTGACTAACATTAACTTATACCTTTCACAAATCACTTACCTCACAAAAATCTTCGATACTCAAGCTACAGCAATACAGCGAGCGCCACTACTGCCAGCTAAATAAAAGATTCAAACTACCGAAGGCACTAACTACTGATATGCATAGTTAGCAAATGAAAGATATTAATAGAGAACAAACAATGTATTTACCTTGATATCATCATATATATAGCAGTTCATGACAAATTACAAAACTCCGCCATCTCTCTCCCCACATCCACCACTGCTGGCGGCTCACCTCCAACTGCCCATCGCTACGCGCTGTTCACAGCCAGCTGCCTAACACTACAATGGCGAGTATTACAACAATGCAAAGCAGCCACAGGCTGCACACAGCACAGCCAGTGATTTTCATACAGAGGTGGCGTTACCAATAAAAAAACCTAAACAGCCTACTTACATAGCCCCCATGCTCCCCACAAAAAATTTTACAAATTTTGTTGGGCACTGGCCAATACATATTTGTTAAAATTTTTTTTACAATTACAATAACAAAGAAATCAAATGCACACACTTATTGATACAATGTTGGTCAAAAGCTAAAATTTTCTCACAGTCCATAAAGACAGTCCTGATCGTTGATCACAGTAAAATTGCCGTGTTTTTCACAAAATCTGAGCAGTAAAAGACAATGCACATAGACGTAGTGGATTTCCATGCAGTCTTGAAGAAGTAGTGTTGCCCTTCCAACGGAAAGACAGTGCTGACTCTTGACATGCTGACAGGTAATGGGCCACAACAGAGCAAACCCACAGCCGAGTCATTCGACGTTTTGAAGAGTATTGGTGGGTAGGTCATCACAGAGCAGACCCACTGTAGTCCTGGTAGAAATAATGGTACTGGTGGGCCATCAAAGATGCAGACCCACTGTAGTCCTTGTAGAGACGGCCAGCAGCCATCTGTTGTGACTGTGCAGGTGCACAATCACCATTGAAGAGTCTTGTGGATAATTTAGCAAGTCCATAACCACCACTTGTGCACTCACAAAGTTTTTGGAATTGTCCTTAGAACCAGCAATGCTGTTATCCAGTCCCTTGCTGAATTATTAACACACATACAAACACTAACAGTCCCTACTTCTCACATATTGTCCATATACTATGACCAACAGAAACGTGTGTAGTGAAATGTAACTTACAAGTTACTTAATTTGATGAACTGCTGTCAATTACAATTTTATAACATAAGAATACAATTACAAAGGTACAAAATACATCATTAAAGAACATAACAATACAGAGAACATTTGTAATAATACAGGCTTTACAAAAGAATCGAAACAACATATACAACAGTGTTACAGGAATTATGACATAAGTAAATACATAAAAGATCAGAATAACTTTTGAAACATCAACTTTACACATGAGCATTAAAACAAAACAGAATAAATAATATCTAAGCATATTTACAAGTTAAATAACATATTATTAATACCAATTATATTTGAGGATAACAGTATTCCTCATCATAGTGAATAGTATTAGAAAAGAAAAAATTCTATGAAACTACACAGAGACAGGAAGAAAACAAATACACAAGGGTACACAAACACATAGGGGGATAACACAATGGAAAGGACAGGGTTCGTTTTCAGTGCAACTTTTGGTACTGCAGTCCAACCCAAAACTTCATTCCATAGATCTTTCGTCTTATTTCCACATTCGTTTCCACCAAAAAAATCCTATTCAAGCATGCTTTCTGTATAAATATGTTCACATATTTCTTACCTCATTATTTATTTTCCATTATCTTACTTCATCATTTATTTCCAAGAAAATCCTACCTAAACCTGTTGTCCCTAAACCCTACTTTTTTTGGTTCATATCCTCTTTCAAAATACTGTTTTGGCCAAACCATTTTCTTATAGATTTTCAATGTATTTCTTCCAATTCATCACAACTTGTTCTCTTATATAGTCTACCCCCTCTTAAGCTAACTTAAATCTACTGAGCTCAGATATATATACCAAGGGACGAGGCAATGCAGCATCACATAAAACAATTAATATAAACAGCAATGAAAAAAAATCGCAGATTTGCGAAGCAAGCAGCATTAAGAAATTAGCAAAGCAATTGTAATACTACAGCTAATCTAAGGCAATGTGCAGCAAACAATAAAAATAAATCATTAGTAAAACTGGCTTAACAGAATAATACAAAGTCAAATTCAATAACACTATGCCTGGCAAACAGCAGCAACTTATACCTAAACATGACATAGCTCAAGCAGAAAAAATATTACACTAAAGATAACAATGCAGGTAAGGAAAATGTATAATCACATCTTAATGTCTAAGTAATTAAAGTGGTGCACCACAAAAACTAATTCTACAAAAAATTACTCAGTAGTTGAAAAGAAAATTCCGTATGCAATTCCTGTGAAGGGAAATATCTTTTTATACTCCTTCGTTTTTTTGAATAGATCATAAAATTATTTACTGGATCTGTAGGCATAAAATATTTGTATTAGAACATCTATAAAATTTTATTTTAACCAATGCTGCAGTGCAGCTAGAAACTAGATATCAAATGAAATAAGCAACTATGTACAAAGCAAAGCATAAGAATATCGTTCAATAGCCATGTGGCATTTCATAAGTAGTAAAAAAATATCTCATCTAGAAAGACAGTAGTCATAATCAGGTGTGTAGACAAACTATTTCTTGTCATTTCATTAGGCATTTCAGTAAATATCAGAAAGCACGATATGTTTCCAAGTAATGAGCGTGTCGCATTTGCGATGCTTTCTACAAAGGAACGTCAATAGCGAGGATAATGGCCTTCCTTTTTTTTTCTACCTGTGCTGCTGCTCGCAATAATGGCTTTTTCTCGAGGCGTCTGACACACCTGGCCGCTCACCTGGGTGCCCACAACGCATTACGTGCAGGTGGTCACTGAACTTTCTTACCGAAATATTTACGACACCAGTTTCCGCTACAGTGACAGTCTCATATAAAAATATTTCACAGGTCAAGAATTTGGGTTGCAAATCTGTAGAAACAAAATCCTATAAATATAAGTGTCCAAAAAAAATATTCGTCAGCATTGTGATACAGTCACGCATTTACACAAATTTCATAACTCTTAAAGTACGATTCTTGGTTTCCAACATACTTCTTCACAAGTCAAAGGCCCTAAATCACTATTCATTACTCCTTACCTTATTACACATATACAAATTCGTCGACGCTTCTTCAATACTTCATCATAAGATACATAGCATAATCAAATTCCTCATATAGCATCAGCTTCTTTATCATAAACATACCGCAACAGCATAATACACATCGTCGTCGTAAAAATAACATCATAACACCTCAGTCAACTCTCAAAATCGTTGTAGCTTCCTCCAATAGTTTCAAAACCTAAAAAAATTCTCTGCTCATTTCAATAGTGTCATCAACCTCAAACATACTTTAAAAATCATGATCCCATACCAAATACATCATTCAAAGCTCTCATAGTATGACAATGGTTCTGAAAAATATGAGCATTTCACAAAGTACAGACAAAATGCAATTTCATATGTGTGAAGTTATCCAACGGTATAATTACGTAAACATCTGTCACTGAGGTAGTAAAAAAATGTTTGTTTCTTTGTTAAATAATCAGATAGCTGTGTAATTTATGTGTTAGAGAAATATGGTACCGATGTGTAAAGTTGTATAAGCAAATACCACATTAGCTAGGGTTCCTTGTGCTTGCCAAACACATGGTACACAAAGTAAGCGTGTGCCCCCCTGAGGATTAATGTAATTATACCCTCAGGTGTTACAGATTACAGCAATGGAATGAAATGTATCACGGAAAACTTTCTTTGTAATTAAAAAATCTTTAAAAATAAGTGTCTTAAGTATAAGATTAATCACTCAAATGCGTGTACTGTAGCGCTAAACTGTGCGTCTTGTCGCAACATAATCTCTGTGGAAGTGTCGTAGTTATCGTCCACCGAAAGCTAAGTTCTGCAGAAGTCAATGTACTTACCTCATGATAAACAAAAGTGAAATGCTTTGTGTATAGATATCGTAGTTATTACGCTTATTGTTGTGATGAAGAAAGTACTGTACTGTAACGTATTGTTGTGCCACGAAAAATGCTGTCTCATTGTTGCTATACCACAAAAGTTACTACTAAAACATGTTTTTCTTTCCAGAAGAATTCAGAAAACTGTGCAGATATAAAACAGATACACCGCAAAAGCAACATTGTAAATTGTCACTCATTAGTAGCGTCGTGATAAAATCGTGTAGCTGTCACATAAACTAACCTCTGTGTCATCTGGTATCTCTCAGAAAGCACTTTAATTTCAGAATGTATTTTCAAATAAACCAAAATGTAGCATTAAAATCTCATTAACAGTACTGGTAAATGTTGTAAGTATGTGAGCCTTATAGTCGTTACGTAATCGTGCAACAAACAAGCAAGAATGCACACACACAATAACACTGTGTCGTCTGTTCACAATAACAATGCATTCGTAATTTTTGTTTAAAAATGTTCCCTAGGTTCTAGACTGGATATTTGACTTCAAACATTGTTGTATGTTAACAGATTCTAAGTCTGACAAAGCTTACTAGCAATGTAAAGTGAAAAGTTATGTGGCAAAGACAAAGTTAAAAAGCAGATTATCTTTCAATAAACGGTTTTAGATGTGAAATGTGTTGTAAACCTTTACTCTTCCTAGTACGCAGAGTTTCAACTTCAACGCAATTATCATGCGGTATATGTCGGTAAAGAATACTGGAATTTTTCTCAAGGTTAGCGTCTTATGTTATTTTTCTCGGAGCCAGCCGGCGCACGCGGCTCCCTGCGGTGCGAGTCATTGTCTGTTCCCTTGTTGTCGCGCGTCGTTATTGGGATTAGGAGACCTAACTTCTACAAATTCACTGTGACGAGAGGGCCCTGCCCTGTTTAAATCCCGCCAGTTCTGATGCAATTCAGGTCTGTCGTTACGATCACATCGTCTGTCGTCATGTTGGTAGTTCCTGTAGTTTCTTTCTTGTCGGTTAAGTGGTGGAGAATTTCTCCCTGAATCGTAACTGCGCGCTGGACCGTTGCGTCTAAAGTTATTCTGTCTCCCTTGATAATAATAGTTCTGGTTACCATATTGTCTGTTTCTCTGATTGTCTCTGTGATAGTCATTACCGCAGAAAGGTGATCTTTCCCTGTAATTATTATTCTGCCAGCGGTTGTCATAAGGGTGGTGTCTGTTTTGGTCACGAATTGTGTTGTGAGAATAGCCTTGTCGTGTCCATTTATTATTTCTGTCATCACGGAAATGTGGCTGATGTGACCTGTAATTGTTGTTTTCATGTTTTCGCGTTCCGCGATTGTCAGTGTCAATTTCTAGTTCATGTAACAGTCCCTGAAAAGCTTCAATGTCGTCTTTGCAACGTCCTGCTAAAATAATATGCCGTAAATGTTCAGGTAATTTGATTAAGCAAATGCGGATGAGTTCTGAGGGGCTGTATGGGTTTGAAAGATACTGATTCTTATGCAACATGTCTTCAAAATATTTCATAAGACTGGAAAATTCAGATTGTTCGAAACGTTTCATCATTATGATGCTGTGTTTTACTCGGTCTTGTGTAGCTTGAGACCAATACGCTGAGAGGAAGACATGATAAAATTCTCCTTCACTGTGACAATCGTGAATGACCGATCGCATTCTTACAGCTGGTTCATTCTCCAAGTAGCCATACATAAATTCTAACCTGTGCTCCAACGACCAGTTGGGAGGAAAACAATGAGAGAATTGATGGAGCCACGCTTGTGGATGAATGTCGTTGCCAGAATTCTTAGCCGGCCGAAGTGGCCGTGCGGTTAAAGGCGCTGCAGTCTGGAACCGCAAGACCGCTACGGTCGCAGGTTCGAATCCTGCCTCGGGCATGGATGTTTGTGATGTCCTTAGGTTAGTTAGGTTTAACTAGTTCTAAGTTCTAGGGGACTAATGACCGCAGCAGTTGAGTCCCATAGTGCTCAGAGCCATTTGAACCATTTTTGAACCAGAATTCTTAAACGTTTTGAATTTACGTGTAGTAATGAACAGCTTATAGTCAAAATCATCATGTCGGCGAGTCGCATGTCGGTCATTGTTACGTCGTGTTGGCGGTTCAATCTCAAAATTGGGTGCACATTGCCAATTTCTTTCATAATTTCCGAAGTGCCCTGTGTTATTATGTTGCGGCTTCCCGTGTTGGGGCGCGAGTGTCCTCTGAAATACGTAATTCTTGTATTACCTGTGTCAGCTGATCTTGTACTTCGCGGATTTCTCTTCGGTGTTGATTCAGATTTTGTTTCAGATTCCTAATTTGTTCGCACTCTTCTGTGTCATTAAAGACTACCGGTTTTGTGTCGTTCAGATTATCATCTACCTTCGTAGATAAATTAGTGAACTGATCCGAAAGTTCGGCTACTTTCTCCGGTAGTGTACTTATTTCCTCAGTGTATTTTTCTGAACCAAGTTTCAGAGTATCTACTGTGTCCTTTAAGTTTTCTTGAGTTTTTGCAAGTTGCGTAACCGAATCGGTAGATTTTCATGAACAATGGTTTGCAGTTCTTTTATGGCTGCTTCGTGATTCTGTAATGCATTTTCATGCCGCGAAAAAATAGGTTGAAAATGCTCACAAATTTGTGTTTTTACGTCATTGCAGACTTTTTGACATTTCGATTCAATGTGATGTAACTCATTAGTTAAATCCTCACGTGTTTGTTCAAGCTTATTTTCCACTGAGTCTAACTTTTGAAGCTTTTGTTCCATTGCATCTAACTGTAGCTGTGTTTGTCTCTGGTGTTGTTCCATTGTGTCTAACTTTTGAAGCTTTTGCTGTGTTTCTCTCTGATTTTGTTCCATTGTGTCTAACTTTTTGAGATTTTGTTCCACTGTGTCTAACTTTTGAAGCTTTTGCTGTGTTTGTCTCTGGTGTTGTTCCATTTGTTGCATTAGCTGTAATAACAATGCATTAGTGTCTGGAATCTGTTCCTCTACGCTTTTCGGCAGTGCATTTGCACCGGCAACATTCACATTTTGACAAGCAGAAAATGTGTCTTGACTTACTTGAGAAAACGGTGAGGATCCAAAAACTGAATCTACAGTATTTGTGAGATCGTCTCGTGTCATTTCGGATTCCTGAGCCGAGCTATTGCCGACCGATCGATCGATAATGCTTCCCTGTTCTCTAATTGTTTCGCTGTCTACACCATTGTTTGCCGCCCGCTCCATTTCCCTATGCACAGTTACCAAATTAGTACTTTGAATATTAGGTAATTCATTACACGGTGGCACTAACACACTGCTTTCGTCTTCGCTGTCATTTCTCAATTTACTTTGGAGCCTAGTGTTACGTTTTTCACACGCCATTATTGTCACAGTATTTCACACGACAACACAGAAAAACACAATTTGAAGAGCAAAAATAAGAGAACACATTAACATAACACTGAAAATACTATGTAGTTAATTGCAGCTGCGAAATACTTGGTGCAAATCTACATGCATGCCACAACTGTTTTACTGTACAACAATGAAAGACTGCAACTACCAAGGAGATTTTCTCTACAATTACGCGCTAGCAATAAACAAAATCTACACTAATTACACAAACTACCAGAAAAAATCAGAAGATTCCAGTGAGGTATCCTAGGCTAAGGGTCGACATATGAAACGTCCCCTTTTTTTTTTAACAATTATACATACGACTGTACTTAACCTGACACACAATATTTTTAGCGAACGCAATCTGACTTTCAAAAATCCCTACAAAAGACTGGCCCTGACTAACATTAACTTATACCTTTCACAAATCACTTACCTCACAAAAATCTTCGATACTCAAGCTACAGCAATACAGCGAGCGCCACTACTGCCAGCTAAATAAAAGATTCAAACTACCGAAGGCACTAACTACTGATATGCATAGTTAGCAAATGAAAGATATTAATAGAGAACAAACAATGTATTTACCTTGATATCATCATATATATAGCAGTTCATGACAAATTACAAAACTCCGCCATCTCTCTCCCCACATCCACCACTGCTGGCGGCTCACCTCCAACTGCCCAACGCTACGCGCTGTTCACAGCCAGCTGCCTAACACTACAATGGCGAGTATTACAACAATGCAAAGCAGCCACAGGCTGCACACAGCACAGCCAGTGATTTTCATACAGAGGTGGCGTTACCAATAAAAAAACCTAAACAGCCTACTTACAATCTATCTAGAGGAAGAAGCACACGTGCCGTGTGAGGTGGAGACAGATCATCTCTATCTCATTCTGATGACAATACTCTAGGCACTGGAGAGAACAATGAGAGCCACGGGCATCCAAAATTAGAAGACACTTTCCAGGTGAATGGTTCTTCTGAAAGTGTTCGAGTCACTCTACAAAATCATCTTTGTTCACATACCCAGAATCAGACGCGGCAGCTTCTGAACCCGCTGGTACAGAATGTATGTACACTTCTCTAAATCTAACACCTTTGAAGATAGCAAAGGGAGGAGAAATCGCCACTTAAACTACAGCAACTGAGTCGCCAGTCTCATAGATTCCACACACCAACATGAATAGCCGTTTGGTTGTCGTTTCCCCCAATGATTCCGGATATTCCTATGGAATGTTATCTGTACCTTCTGACCTATTTGATCTCAACTCTTTCAAAGCTTCATTAATTTCTACCTCTAATCCTGGATCTCCAGTGTCTTCCTTATCGATTCTAATTTCTTCTGCTAGCACATCATCATACAAGTCCTCCCCCTCATAGAGACCTTCAAAGTATTTTTCTTCCTATCTACTCTCTTTTCTGCGTTTAATAGTGGAAATCCAGCTACACTGTTTTTAGTACTATCCTTGCTGCCAATTTCACCGAAGGCTGTTTTGACTTCCGTATGTGCTGAATCAGTCCTTCAGACGATCATATCTTTTTAGATTTGTTCACATCTTACCTGGAACTATTTTTCCTTACCTGCCCTGCATTTGCTATTTATTTCATTCTTAAGGGAACTATACTGCTGTATTCTTGTCTTTTCCTGAACATTTTTGTACTTCCTTCTTTCGTCGATCAACTGAAACATTTCATTTGCTGCTCAAGGTTTCTTCGCAATTACTTGGCTGATACCTATGTTCGCCCAACATCTGTGATCGCCCTATTTCGCGATGTCCACTCCTTTTCAACTGATCTGCCTACTCTGGAGAACGTCAGAGCAGTATCCACATCCTTAGCGAACTTCATACGCGTATCCTCAATATTTCAGAATCCAACATCCTGCCACGTTTATTCTCTCTTTCGGACAATTCTCTTCAACATCAGTTAATTCTTCATCATTACTGATATGTGATCTGAGCCTATATTTGCATCTGGGTATACCTTACAGTCCAATACCTCATTCCGGAATCTTTATCTGATTACGACGTAGTCCAGCTGGGATCTTCCCGTGCCTCCCGGATTTTTTCCTGATATACCTCCTCCTCTTGTGATTCTTTAACATAGTATTCGCTAACTGAAATTTATTGCATAATTCAGTTATTCTTTCTCCCCTCCCATTACAACTGCCAAGACCTCTTTCCCCCGTAAGCCTTTCATCTATTCCTCAGCCTACAACCGCTTTCCGGTCTCCTATGACTATTAGATTTTCTTCTCCCGCTACATACTGAATCACCAGTTCAATTTCCTGATACACTTCCTCTACATCTTCTGGTTGCGACGTTGGCATGTCGACGTTGGTCTGCTGTCGATTCTAATGAGAATAACTCCATCACCGATCTGCTCACAGTAGCTCATTCTCTCCCTACCTTCCTATTCATAACGAATCCTATCTCGTTATATAATTTTCTGCTGCTGTTAACGTAACCCTATATTCATCTGACCACTTATCTTCTATCCATCGGAGCTCATTGACTCCACTACATCTAGATTGAGCCTTTGCATTTCCCTTTCCAGTGTTTCTAGCTTTCTTACCACATTCAAACTTCCATGCTTCGGCTCGTACTTTGTTATCTTGTCGTTGGTTATTTCAAATTTTCACATGCTCACCTCATCTTTAGCAGTCTACTCCCGGGGATCCGAATAGGGGACTAGGTCGGAATCTTTTGCCAATAGCAAAAAGGCAAATGGCAATGGCAAATGCTACTTTTCCAAATACACGCCACATGCCCTGTGGATAGACATTATGTTTCTTTAATCCAATGGTTTGAATTTCCTTCAGCATCCTCTTGCCCTTGATCATTTTTGATTATTCCACCTTTTAGGGGTAGTTTCCACCACAAGGACAAGTGAGTGTCCCGAATCTCTATCCGCTCCTGCGCCCTCTTTCACAAGACCGTTGGCAGAACAAGTGTGACTCCTTATGTCAGAAGGCTTTGGCTCTCACTGCTGACGACTTTTATTAAAAAATTAAAATTGTGAGCGAGAACGTTTTGATTAGTAGTCAAAAATGTTAAACGTTGACCACGGGTCCATACTTTGGGTTACTTACCTGGAAACTGCAACCCTTACTTATGAGCTTGTCTTGATACCGTCATAATACATTCATTGTAACACAGTCTGTTTTGTCAACATGGTGTCGTCATAACTCATAAATCATTGAGTCCAACACTTTGTTTTAACGACTTGGTTACGTCATCGTTTATTCAGGCCAACGCTTTCTGCGATTGCATTTTTGAGTCTTAGAGATCAGGCTACATGAAGAACTGTCAAAAACATTTTGCAACTAAGTAAGGCTTAGGACTCGGCCTTGAACATGATTAAAGCACAACGACCGTATGTGGAGAGGCTCACTCAAGCCACGCTAACTGAAGAATGGGGATCACACCAAGCAGAAAAGTCATCTCCGCAGTGTCAGAGTCCCCGCATCTATGGTGGTGGCATGCGGAGGAACCCATCTCGTGTACCGACTGCACATTTCCTCCTCCAAATCGCCAAGAACCGCAGAGGGTACCACGGACACGAGCTGGACAGAGGGAGGTAGGATATATACGACAGCGCCCAGCCGAAGACAGCCATCAGGACTTCCTCAAGCTGGCAGCAAGTCAGCTTATCGAAACATATCATTATGTGAACGAAGTGGACCGGCTGAATACCCGAGAACATTTCAAAATCAGCACACTGTGGGACAGGTTAAGATCACAAATGTAACACTCATACAATAAACTTGTCAGTGTGGCTGGCCGTCCCCTGTTTTATATTAGTATACTGCTAGCCACATGTACATAGAAAAGCTTTAACACCTTTTTCACATGTTTCTTGTCCTCTTCAGCATTTTACCACTACATTATAGTTTTATTAAATCGTGAATACAGACGCGTGGAGACACGCACACATGCATGCGTGCCTTTTGCTGTCCATTCTACTACACTTATAAGCAGCTATCGAATGTGTTGCCTTTGCCACTCAGACTTTTAAGCCTCTCATATGCGACCGTGGGGTACCGGATCAAGAAGAATGCTAACGAGCAAAGACCTTGTTTGTCTCTCAAAATGCATATATTTGTATTCAGGACCAGCTCTTTTAATTGTGTCGTTGAGCAACCTGAAACCAGCATCATCATCATCATCATCCTCAGCTCCTGACCTCGGAATTCTCGATCATTGATACTCAGTCGCAAGGCGCAGTTTAGAAAGTATCCCCGCTTGTCATTAGATGTAATTATGCTTCTTGTTGGTCCTGGTGTACATATGCGAAATTTTCCTTTCAGGCTGATTTTATTCGAAATTCTTCGCTTTAGCTGAAACGCAGTGACGTCTCAGCATTGATGTATGAAATCCACTTTGAGTCACCAGTGACGATATTGTTACAGTATTCGGTAAAAATATGTGGTGAAATCATTATCTGATTATGAACTTGTAGAAGTATGTGTAACTGAATAAGGGTGGGCGAAGCAGAGAGTATATAAAATGCTGACTAGCAATAGCAAGGGAAACTCCGTCCGAACAGGCTTCGGAAGTCGCAACAGTACAGATAGTCCGCTGTGTCATCCTGAGCCGATAGGCGTCACTGGACGCCGATATTGAGGGGCACGTGGTCAGCACACTGCTCTCCCGGTCGTTGTCAGTTTTCGTAACCGGAGCCGTTGCTTCTCAGTCAAGTAGGTCCTCAATTGGCATCGAAAGGGCTGAGTGCACCCCGCTTGCCAACAGCGCTCGGCAAACCACGACGGTCACCCATCCACGTGCTAACCAAGCCCGACAGCGGTTAAGTTCGGTGATCTGACGGGAACTGATGCTACCTCTGCGGCAAGGCCATTGGCAATAGCAAGAAAAGCATTTCTGAAAAAGAGCGTTTTGTAACACCAAATATAAATTCAAGTTAGGAAGTCTTTACTATGGGTATTTGACAAGGCTTCGTAAAGAAGTGAAGCATGGACGATATTTCAGAACAGAAGAGTATAGAAGCTTTTGAAATGTGACTCTTCAGAGAATTGTTGAAGGTTAGTTGTGTAAGTCGAAAAACTAATAAGGAGGGACTGAATCGGATGGAGGGGTATAGAAATTTATGGTACATGTTGACTAAACGACGGGTGCACCTTATAAATATAACGTCTTATTTCAGCAGCGCGGCTGCTTGAATGAAGTGCGGCAGCTAAATTGTTTGGCTCTTAGTTGTCTAGGGGAGCGAGCACACACGGTCGCACTTTGCTACCCTCACATTATTCTAACATTTGTGGTTACAGGAAGCGGGCAGTCAATAACATTAGGAGAGACACAAGAATCTGATTAATACTCCGTTTAATGGGCAGAATTTGGTAAGAAATATTGGCAGTTTGTTGCACAGTTTAAGTACACGAAGTTTCTAGTCAAGCACAATATTGCGCGAGGCTGTGGTTATCTTTGAGATTTTAGTGTTTAGCCAAATACACTACTGGCCATTAAAATTGCTACACCACGATGATGACGTGCTACAGACGCGAAATTTAAATGATAGGAAGAAGATGCTGTGACATGCAAATTATTAGCTTTTCAGAGCATTCACACAAGGTTGGCGCCGGTGGCGACACCTACAACGTGCTGCCATGAGGAAGGTTTCCAACCGATTTCTCATACACAAACAGTAGTTGACCGGCGTTGCCTGGTGAAACGTTGTTGTGATGCCTCGTGTAATGAGGAGAAATGTGTACCATCACGTTTCCGACTTTGATAAAGGTCGAATTGTAGCCTATCGCGATTGCGGTTTATCGTATCGCGACATTGCTGCTCGCGTTGGTGGAGATCCAATGGCTATTGGCAGACTATGGAATCAGTGGGTTCAGGAGGGTAATACAAAACGCTAGGCTGGATCCCAACGGCCTCGTATCACTAGCAGTCGAGATGACAGGCATCTTATCCGCATGGCTTTAACGGATCGTGCAGCCACGTCTCGATCCCTGAGACAAAAGATAGGGAGGTTTGCAAGACAACAACCATCTGCACGAACAGTTCGACGACGTTTGCAGCAGCATGGACCATCAGCTCGAAGACCATGGCTGCTGTTACCCTTGACGCTGCATCACAGACAGAAACACCTGCGATAGTGTACTCAACGACGAACCTGGGTGCACGAAGGGCAAAACGTAATTTTTTCGGATGAATCCAGGTTCTGTTTACAGCATCACGATGGTCGCATCCCTGTTTGGCGACATCGTGGTGAACGCACATTGGAAGCGTGTATTCGTCATCGCCATACTGGCGTATCACCTGGCGTGATGGTATGGGGTGCCATTGGTTACACGTCTCTGTCACCTCTTGTTGGCATTGACGGCTCTTTGAACCGTGGACGTTACATTTCAGATGTGTTACCCCCTGTGGCTCTACCCTTCATTCGATCCCTGCGAAACCCTACATTTCAGCAGGATAATGCACGACCGCAATTTGCAAGTCCTGTACGGGCCTTTCTGGATACAGAAAATGTTCGAATACTGCCCTGGCCAGTACATTCTCCAGATCTCTCACCAATTGAAAACGTCTCGTTAATGGTGGCCGAGCAACTGGCTCGTCACAATACGCCAGTCACTACTCTTAATGAACTGTGGTATCGTGTTGAAGCTGCATGGGCATCTGTACCTGTACCAGCCATCCAAGCTCTGTTTGACTCAATGCCCAGGCGTATCAAGTCCGTTATTATGGCCAGAGGTGGTTGTTCTGGGTTCTGATTTCTCAGTTCTAGTATAATATATTCGTCCAGTGAATACCCTTTATCATCTGCATTTCTTCTTGGTGTATCAATTTTAATGGCCAGTAGTGTAGTTCTTTAGATCGGTCACTAATTCGCTGAAGTTTGATACCACTGCAAGAAAATTTACTAAGTCGAAAGCAATACTCCATACGAAAAATGTAGAGTTCTGTGTTACTTCCACGCTGACTTTTACTAAGTCTGAATCTTTGGGCTTATGCATCGAATTGTACAAAGTTCAATGCTGCGGCATTCCCGCTGTTCAGAATCAGCCTCCTTAGCTTCCACTAAAATATCCAGCTTTAACAGTACGTCAGTCCCGCAGCTAACGCTTGGTTCTACATTCCTCCTCATTCTGCGCATTCAGTCCATATACACCCGCGCCCACAATCTGTCTCTAATACTCTGCAGTTTCCTGTTGAGATTTATTTTGTCGAACAAACACCTGAACTTTGAATATTAATCAGCCTGAACCTTGGATGTTAATCAGACTTCTCATGTCATCGAATGACATCTTGATTACGTAGGTTCAAAAATGTTCAAATGTGTGTGAAATCTTAGGGGACTTAACTGCTAAGGTCATCAGTTCCTAAGCTAACACACTACTTAACTTGAATTATCCTAAGGACAAACACACACACGCATGCCCGAGGGAGGACTCGAACCTCCGCCGGGATCAGCTGCACAGTCCATGACAACAGTGCCTTCGACCGCTCGGCTAATTCCGCGCGGCGATTACGTAGCTGACATATTGTCTATGAAAGTTATTAATGTTAAAAGTTAATGTAAAAAGCAACTCTTTACTTTCGTCATGAGTCGGAAATTCATTATGCGAAGGAGGTCACTAGTCGGCCGCGGTGCCCGAGCGATTCTAGGCGCTTCAGTCCGGAAACAAGCATCTGCTACTGTCGCAGGTTCGAATCCTGCTTTGGGCATGGACGCGTGAGATGTCCTTAGGTTGGTTAGGTTTAAGTAGTTCTCAGTCTAGGGGACTGATGACCGCTGCTTGGGATTAGCCGAGCGGTCTAGGGCGCTGCAGTCATGGACTGTGCGGCTGTCCCGAAGGAGGTTCGAGTCCTCCCTCGGGCATGAGTGTGTGTGTTTATGCTTAGGATAATTTAGGTGAAGTAGTGTGTAAGCTTAGGGACTAATGACCTTAGCAGTTAAGTCCTATAAGATTTCACACACATTTGAACAATTTGAGTGATGACCTTAGATGTTAAGCCCCACAGTGTTTAGAGCCATTTGAATCATTTGGAAGTCACTTGTGGTTTGAATAACCTACATGTTTTTTCTAAGTCGAACTGTGTATTTGGCTATTAAAAACTACCTATAGTGGTAAAGATATCGTACCATTATAGTAATAGGAAACTGAACTGGCGGCAGTATCTATCATTGCCCAGAGAGAGCTACGACAGTCTCGGACGGCATACTCCTGGAAATTCCATCGGACGCACTGGCCAGGCGCACGCTTCGCCAATGCTGGCTCTCCCGCTCAAGGTCCCTGGCCAGCGACAATGAAGTGCGTTGTCATCTCGCTGAGACAATCTGCCGCGCCCAACTTCTCTCAGGTTTGCCTGCCACTAATTATGGATGCGCACAATTGTGTCATGTCTCTCAGAATTCGTCGACATGACACGAGGCATGAAGAATTCAGTTTGAGAAATCTGGGGACAGAAGTTGTCGAGGGACTTGGCTGCAGCAAGTGTTCTTACAGTCTTTGGTACTCTTCCTATTTTATTAAATGTACTTATTACTTGTTCCATTTATAATTATGATGGCATTCCTAGTTAAAAATTGTAAGCTACAATTTTGTATCTTTGACCTAAAATCGGAATATATCAATATTCATAGCGTTACTCTGGTTACTGGTTACGTCCTTGTAAGCCATCCTTGCTCTAATTACGTTACGCACGGTGGGCGGAGCTCTCGCTACATATGCGACGGCAGCTGTACGCCAAGCAGCAGTTTCTCTCCACACCAGCTTAGAACAGTTCGTGCTCGATTCCACCAACTCTAGCAGCCAGGAAGGGCATCTCTTCGTCCATTTATAGTTATATCATTTTTTTTACTGTTTTCTTTGTTGTGTGTGAGGCGAAACTATGGGCCTCATGGAAAAAGGGTGACCCAGCTGAGTCACACAATTTGACTCTTAGTCTGATCACAAGGGGTGGCCATTATTTCACGCGTTGATCACGTAGGCTGATGTGAGGATCAATTAACTATACTTGACGGCATGAACCTGGAACATCTTAGGTGATTAGAAGTTAGTAGACAGGAATACAATTACATAGTTAGCTTTAATTCAGCATCAGCGATCAACGTCGATCTTGACTTTATACAATAATATTTACAGGTGCAGTTATAGACTGAACTACGAATACTGCTTTACAATTCTGATTGCTTCACACATAGAGATCAATTGGCAATTCAGAAACTGTATGTGGCACCTGGCTAGATCGTAGCTGCTGACTTAGTTGAAGGCTAGGCTAACTAGCGTCTCTGCAATTGAGATCTCTGAAGCTATAGACTGGGTGTTGTGTGCTGTCCTTAGGTTAGTTAGGTTTAAGTAGTTCTAAGTTCTAGGGGACTGATGACCATAGATGTTAAGTCCCATAGTGCTCAGAGCCATTTGCACCATTTTTTCTCTGAAGCTATAACGAGTGAACCATTCCTATTAACGTCGTCTGTGGAACTGGGCAGTGCGCTAGCTTGTCTCGTGAGACCAGCCGAGTGGCGGCGCTCAGTCTGCTAGTGTCGACAGTGGCGACTCTCGGGTCCGATGTGTACTGACGGACCGCGACCGATTTGAAGCCTACAACCTGGCCAGTGTGGTGGCTTGCGGTGACACCAAAGTCTTTATCTTCAAGTGTCCTCTAACCACTTTCATGTTACTCCATTTGCAGAGTAAGGGTCTGAAGACGATCGGACCTTGATCGAAACCGGTCACCGTTTTTAAAATAATTTTATGCCCTCTAGACTGTTTTATTATAATAGTACTTAATGAGCGATAACATTTCCAACAATTACGTTCCAAAAATTTTTAAATGCAGTAAGTGGGTTCAAGTGGATGAACACATTGTGATCAAAAGTATCATGACACCCCCCAAAAAAGTACATTTTTGTTCTTACATGCGTTGTGCTGCCACATACAACCAGGTACTCCATATCAGCGACCTCAGTAGTCGTTAGACATCGTGAGAGAGCAGAATGGGGCGCTCCGCGGAACTCGCGGACTTCGAACGTGGATGGTAGGGTGTAACTTGTGTCATACGTCTGTACGCGAGATTTCCACAAACCTAAATATCCCTAGGTCCACTGTTTCCGATGTGATAGTGAAGTGGAAACGTGAAGGGACACGTACAGCACAAAAGTGTACAGGTCGATCTCGTCTGTTGAATGACAGAGACCGTCAACAGTTAAAGAGGGTCGTAATGTGCAATAGGCAGACATCTATCCAGACCAACACACAGGAATTCCAACCTGCTTCATGATCCACTGCAACTACTAGGTGGGAGGTGAGAAAATTTGGATTTGATGTTCGAGCACATAAACGGCGCATCAGGCCGGTAAATGCCAAACGGCGCCTCGCTTGGTGTACTAGCCGTAAATATTGGACGACTGAAAAGTGGAAAAACGTTGTGTAGACTGACGAATCACGGTACGAAGTGTGGCGATCCAATGGCAGGGTGTGGGTATGGCGAATGCCCAGTGAACGTCATCTGCCAGCGTGTGTGGTACCAACATCAAAATCCGGAGGCGGTGGTATTATGGTGTGGTCGTGTTTTTCATGCGTAGCACTATCACAGCACAGGCCTACATGGTTGTTTTAAGCACCTTCTTGCTTCCCACTGTTGAAGAGCAATTCGGGGATAGCGATTGCATCTTTCAACATGATCGAGCACCTTTTCATATTGCACGGAGTTTGGTGGAGTGCTTGCACGACAATAATATCACTATAATGGACTGGCCTGCACAGAGTCCTGACTTGAATCCTATAGAACACCTTTGGGATGTTCTGGAACGCCAGCTTCATGCCAGGCCTCACCAACCGACATCGATACCTCTCCTCAGTGCGGCACTCCGTGAAGAATGGGCTGCCATTCCCCAAGAAACCTTCCAACACCTGATTGAACATATGCCTGCGGGAGTGGAAGATGTCGTTAAGGTTAAGTGTGGGCCAACATCATATTGAATTCCAGCGTTACCGATCGAGGATGCCACGAACTTTTAAGTCATTTTCAGTCAGGTGTCCGGATAGTGTACGTTGCATTAGTTCTGCTTGCTCAGGTTAAACAGACATCGAGATCTGCATATAATCAGTCTTTGGAGTGCAGTCCACAATAACATCAGTGCACACTACACCTGTTAGTTTTTGAGTCTCAGCCACAATCCTGTGCAGTGCACACTTGATGAGTAACATACTTGGTGCCCCCACGAACATCATTTTGTTGAGACTTTCTACATTTACGTCCCATTTAAAATGAAACCGCGGATCTGTTACATGACGATCAGTTTGGCATTTGGATAGGCTATAATAGCGAAGAAGCAGTTCTTTTGTTCAGACTGATAAAGAAAACAAGACTAAAGAAAAATCATGACACTTTCATAGGATTTGTCGACCTGGAAAATAATAGTAGTAAGATGTCCGAAATTCTTAGAAAAATAGGAAAAAATTATAGAAAAGACGAGAAACATGAGAATGGAAGACCAAGAATAAATTGCTCTGATTAACAAGAGTGTAAGACGGTGATGCAGTCTTTCGCCCCTACTGTTCAATCTATACATCGATGAAGCAATCCTTGAACTCGCAATTCTCTAGTTTTTGAGATATTCCTTCGTTTTGTGGAACCGATCAGGCTGTGGGACTTATTCACATATTTCTCTATAAACTGGAGCTTACAGCGTTTTTAAAAGAATGTACTAATGATGAAAGCATTTTGTATTCCCTTTGATCTCGGTATCAGTTTCATTGATTGCATGTTTGTCCGCCTGTCTTGCTACCGGTACCTCATTAAATTTTACATTACACACTGTTCAGTTTAAGAGATACGTCAGTTTCAGGCCCCGTACGCGAGAAGCCAACCGAAATATTAATTATTCGGCTTTAAAATGCGGCGTATTTAATCGTTTGTGGCCAGTACGAAATTAACTGTCTGTGGCATCGTTTTGCTAATGTAATTGCAATTCCTGAATCGGCAACAGGGATTTTACAATCGATGTAATGGACCATGCTTGTGCACTACATGTAGAATGCAGATTCACGGTAGCGTGAACATCGACCCTGCTCTCGGTAAACCACGACGAACACGAAAGTTGATATAGTAACTTCCAGAAACGTCAGTCAGAGCCCTGGGAAAGGGGATATAATGACAAGAATAATGTTCGAAGATTACTGGCACTGTCGCGGGAAGTATTTATGGAGCTAGATAGGTAGACATCTGTCGTCTGTAAGAATAATTATCAAGCGCTCACGTGGTCCTACAAATGATACGGTATATTTGAATCACTAACAAGAAGCACTCGTTGTGACGCGGTGAATAAGAAAGTCAAAAATATGAATTTCATGTCTAGACATTAGAGATAAACAAATAGTACCTTGCGCGATAGTTATCACTGATGTCCAGCCGTTACTGGTCTCAGTGACTGATGAAAAGTTACGAGATACCAGATGAGCACGACTGTGGACGCTGTTAATTGTTGGTTCATGTGGGACAATCAATGCTAGTTTTATTGACTTTTTATGAAAGATAATTTAAAAAGTCTAAATATCTATTAATAACATGTGTTACACTGTCCAGTGGAATTAATGTGGCTACCTGTCACATGTATTAATAATCACCGTATGTGCGGATATGTTGTAAATAGTCTTCACGGGTGTGCCGCCGGATGACGTTGTGCAAATCCCACAATATTTCTTCGGAGCAACTGTCCGACATCATCAGGTGGTAAGGTGCTTATTAATAAATAGTCTTCACGGGTGTGCCGCCGGATGACGTTGTGCAAATCCCACAATATTTCTTCGAGGCAGCTGTCCGACATCATCAGGTGGTTGAACCTCGCTGGTGGTTAGGTCAGTCGTACCTAGCCACCAGCGAGGTTCTACCACCTGATGATGTCGGACAGCTGCCTCGAAGAAATATTGTGGGATTTGCACAACGTCATCCGGCGGCACACCCGTGAAGACTATTTATTAATAAGCACCTTTTGCAACGCAAACCGCTGCGAGACGTCTAGGACGACAGTCAGTGAGGTTCTGGTAGGTACTGACAGGGTTGTGAAGCCATACTGACTCCAGAGCAGTGGCCACTTACGCTAGGTTTTTTGGTTAAGGGTCCATCGCACGATGTGGTCTCACTGATTCTCGACTGGGTTTGGTGGCCAAGGGAGTATGGTAAACTCATCCCAGTGCTCTTAGAATATCGCAAGTACACTGCGAGCTGTCTGACACTTTGCATTGTCCTGCTGGTGAATGCTATCGCGCCAAGGAAAAAAACTGCTTGTAGGAGTGGACATGGTTCCCAGGAATGGATACATACTTGTTGATCCATTGAGCCTTTCAGAATGACGAGAGCATACAGGCAATGACAAAAAATTATTCCTCAGACCATGACGCTCCGACGAAAGCTGCAGGGCGTCTCGTTTCAGACGTTTCACGCCGTACTCGCGAACTGTCATGAGTCCCACGTGATTCATCTGAAAAGGTGACCTGTAGCTACTTGGTGGACGTCCATTTGCGGTACTGACGTGTAAATTCCAGCGTTCGTCGCCGATGAACAGCAATCATCAAGGGTGCGTGAACCAGCGCCTACCGCAGAGACCTGTGCATACCTCTATAGCCGTCGTTCACTCCTGTCATATATAGCCCGTGGTACACCACAGTTGCCTCAGCGCCAGTTTTCAATAGCACCATTTTTCCACGCACAGTATACTGTAATGATGGCCGCATGCAAACTGTTTGCAAACTTAGCCGTTTGGGAAATGCTTCCACCATTAGCCCGAAAGCAAGTGATCATCCACTTTTGGACGTCAGCATTACAACGGCTGCACTGTTTATCGCGTTCGCCCAACGCCCTTTATACACCCTCCATTGTTTGTGCTAGCCGACTGGAGTGACCGAGCGGTTCTAGGCGCTACAGTCTGGAACCGCGTGACCGCTACGGTCGCAGGTTCGAATCCTACCTCGGGCATCCATGTGTGTGATGTCCTTAGGTTAGTTAGGTTTAAGTAGTTCAAGGGGACTGATGACCTCAGAAGTTAAGTCCCATAGTGCTGAGAGCCATTTTTTGTTTGTGCTGCCATCTGCGGTCTGTGAGTGGCTACTTGAATGTGGCTGGACCTTACAATAAATAATTGACGTCAGAGTGAGATTTTCACTCTGCAGCGGAGTGTGCGCTGATATGAAACTTCCTGGCGGATTGAAATTGTGTACCGGACCGAGACTCGAACTCGGGACCTTGCCTTTCGTGGGCAAGTGCTGTACCAAGGTTCGCAGGTTCTGCAAGGTTCGCAGAAGAGCTTCTGTGAAGTTTCGAAGGTAGGAGACGAGGTACTGGCAGAACTGAAGCTGTGAGGGCGGGTCGTGAGTCGTCCTTGGGTAGCTCAGTTGGTAGAGCACTTGCCTGCGAAAGGCAAAGGTCCCGAGTTCGAATCTCGGTCCAGCACACAGTTTTAATCTTCCAGGAAGTTTCAATAATTGACGTAATTCTCGAAACAGTGGATACGACGTGGGGCTTCTATCAAACATTGTACACATAAATAACCATCACTTCCATTCTTTTAGTACAAGTAATTAAACAAGAGCATCTCATTATACGTTATTAGTAATAGACCTCTAAGTGTGGAGATTAATTAATACACAAATAATTGATTGTAATGTATACAATTTATTATTTTTCAAGGGAAGCTACAATACTGCCAAGAATGTCAACCATACAAGAGGATGCCGAAATGCAGTAACGAGGTGTAATGCGGAGGTTTGTGGCCTCAACCATGAAGTCCGCAGCTCGTGGGCTAGTGGCTAGTATTGCTACCTCTGGGGTCCCGGATTCGATACCCGGCCGGGTTGGGGATTTTCTCTGCCTGGTGACTGGGTGTTTGTGTTGTCCTCATCATTTCAACATCATCATCATTCGTGACAGTGGCTAGATGGGACTGCATAAAAAATTGGAGTATGAAAAAAACTGGACCTTTGTACGGGTGCTGGTGACCGCGCAGTGGGTGCCCCACAAACCACACATCATCAAAAAAATAGTTCAAATGGCTCTGAGCACTATGGGACTTAACGTCTGAGGTCATCAGTCCCCTAGAACTTAGAACTACTTAAACCTAACAAACACACACATCCATGCCAGAGGCAGGATTCGAACCTGCGACCGTAGCAGTCGCGCGGTTCCGGACTGAAGCGCCTAGAAACGCTCGGCCACCACGGCCGGTCACACATCATCATCATCGATTATGATGTGCGCGAGGATGAGACTTCAGAGCTTAGAATTCAGCAGTAAATAGACAGAAAACAAAAAATACAGCAAAGTGAATACAAAGTATTAGGACAGTAAACAGAGTTTCTCATTCATAACAAAATAATTAACAGCTTTTGACCCAAGTTTCTAGCACTATGGAAGCAACAGGATCTTGGACAATTCCAACAGGATAACGCCACACCCCACACGTCCAGAATTGTTATGTCCAGAATTGCTACAGAGTGGCTCCAGGGAAACTCTTCTGAGTTCAGACATTTCCGCTGGCCACCAATCTCCACGGACATGATCATTATTGAGCATATCTGGGATACCTTGCAACGTGCTGTTCAGAAGAGATCTCCACCCCCTCGTAATGTTACGGATCTTTGGACAGCCCTGCAGGATTCATGGCGACAGTTCCCTCCAACTCTGCTTCAGACATTAGTCGAGTCCATGCCATGTCGTGTTGCAGGATTTCTGCGTGCTTGCGGGGACCCTACACGATATTAGGCAGGTGTACCAGCTTCCTTGGCCCTTCAGTGTATTTAAAATTAAGACTGCTGCGTAGAGAGAGGTCGATGTCTGAAGCTGTTACCAAGACGTCGAAAAAGTCTTGACCGATTTACTTCAAATTGTTACACGGTACTGTAGTAAGCGTTCAGGCGAATATATAATGGGAAAATATGTTAGCAAATATATCGAGAACTTCTTCTCCGACTTTAATTTACCCCGTAGATACTGAGTAAATGGAAAGTGCTAAGATGTACGGTTTTCACAGAATGAATTGGTAATCAGGGGCCGTATTATTAACCAGTCAACAGAGTGTAACAATTCTTATCAAGTTTATTTTTTGTGTAAATACATATTTTTCAAATGGAACAATACCTATTGACACTGACAAACTAAAAGTAAGATAAATTCGAATGTCAGTGGTGTTTGTTGCGGGATTCTAGTGCGAGTCGTTTACTATATATCGTATTTTGAAAAGTTTGCCCATCGACACTTGTACAATACCTGTGGTAGCACACACTCAAGAACAACAGAAGTGCATTCACTAGTTGTGTGGGTTCTGTCCGAAAAAAATGGTTCAAATGGCTCTGAGCACTATGGGACTCAAGTGCTGTGGTCATAAGTCCCCTAGAACTTAGAACTACTTAAACCTAACTAACCTAAGGACAGCACACAACACCCAGCCATCACGAGGCAGAGAAAATCCCTGACCCCGCCGGGAATCGAACCCGGGAACCCGGGCGTGGGAAGCGAGAACGCTACCGCACGACCACGAGATGCGGGCGGTTCTGTCCGATACCGAGACAATTGACCATCACAGGTTGTGTCCAAAAAGTCAACCGGCAGCGTCAATACACCCTTCCAGTATGGTATTGAACGACTGCTGCACACGTACTAGCATTTCAGCGGGGATGTCCCTGCAGGCTGCAGTATTGCGTCGTTGCATGTCATAGGGTGTAGTTGGAATGTCTTTGCACACAGCGTCTTTCAGCTTCCCCGCTTAAAAAAATGTACGGGCGTTAAATAAGGAGAACGGGTCGGCCAAGATACAGGTCCTTTGTGTCCAGTCCGACGACTTGGAAATAATTCGTGAAGAAATATTGTAGCGCTTCGTGCTCTATGGGCTGAACAGCTATCGTGTTGGTACTGCAGGTTCCTCCTAGTCTGCAGAGGAACGTGCGCTATCGTATGTGATCTGTTAGGAGGCCGCGATACTTGTGTGGGTTCAGTGTTCCGTCTATGGCCTATGAGCTGATCGTTCACTATCCCATACCACACATTTACACTCCATGGACGCAGACGTTCCATCTGGCGAAGCCACAGAAGATTTTCAATAGACCAGTGGCGCTTGCGTCCGTGGTTTACCTGGGCTGATTGGTAAATATGGCTTCATCACTAAACAAGATACATCTGGAATATCCTGTCTTAATCCCCATAACACGCCAGGGTAGCCGAGAGCGCTAACGCGCTGCTTCCTGGACTCGGGTAGGCGCGCCGACCCCGGATCGAATCCGCCTGGCGGATTAACGACGAGGGCCGGTGTGCCGGCCAGCCTGGATGTGGCTTTTAGGCGGTTTTCTACATCCCGCTAGGTGAATACCCGGCTGGTCCCCATGTTCTGCCTCAGTTACACGACTCGCAGACATCTGAACACTTTCGCACTATTCCATGGATTACGCTCGATGCACACAGCTGGGTTACACTATTTCCGTCCCGGGGGATACGGAGTGGCGGCAGGAAGAGCATCCGGTCACACCTTAAACATTAACATGCCAAATCCGATTAACTATGGCTGACCCTGCGTAACTGCGGGACAAGGCTCAAGCGATAGAATGCGTCTCTTTACTGAGAGGTATGTGACGGGTTGAAACCTATGTCGATGGAGAAAGTATAGAACACTTGCCTCAATCATGCGACTTCTTCGTGCGATTGCGCGAGAGCTAACATCTTATCAATTGCAGCAGCAAGAACGTTAATTTCCCCTTCCTCTGTCATCACTTGTTTCATTCTGTTACGTTGTTAAGTGTTTCACTACCACTTCCACGTAACTGGTTAAAGATATTGATAAGTAACTGTCAAAATGGTTGACATTTATTGGGATATCTTGTTGCCTAAACCGTATAAGAACGAACGGCATTCTTCCTACCCTTACCATAGACCATGAGCATGTCGGCTCTTTCTGAGTTGGTAAATCCCATTGTCCACTCACGATCCATTGCTTGGACTGTCACATACTAACTCAATAGCAAGTAGCAATGCACTCAGTGAAAACAAAAGCACACTGTAACCAAACGTAACATCGTACCTAGCAGCCATGCAGGTTGAATGGCCAAAACAGGGGTCGCTGTGGAAACTTTTCAAAATATGGTATCTCGTAAAATTTTTAAAAAATTTATATTTACTCAAAAAATATACTTTCTATGTATTATTACCTTACAATTATACTGCAAGTCGGTTCTGTGAAAACTGCACATCAGTAGCACATTCCATTTCCGCAACGTCTGCGATCCAGGTTTTTTAAATGATACACCCTAGGATAGTTATTAGCCAAAATCGCCAAAAGTACTCGACCGACTTTCTTGAAATTTTTACAAGATACTCTAATAAACATTCAGACGGACGGAGGCCATATATTTTCCTAAACAACAATGTAGTGGTTTTCTGCTGAAAGCGACTGCGAGGAAGAAAATGCTGTGCATCATTGTGCTCTGAAAATGTACGGTTTCGTTTTCTTTCTCGGAGTTAGTTTTACCTACGATAAAGGGGCAATTAAACCATCAGACAAAATGTTTGTCACATATATAATATATTCTTTCTCCTTATATACAATTTTAAGCATCAATTTTAGACATAACTCTGTGCTGTTTTGGTTTCTTCCTCACTGTCGGCATTAACAGGAAACAGGGACGTTGTATTTATGTCTTATTAGGGGGGAGGGGGAGATGGACATAGAGAGAGCGGAGAAGGAAATCAAAACGTATATCAAGTTACGATAGATCCATAGCAATTGCGAAGCAGAACCGGGTTTGCTGCTTGTTAATAAAATTAATATAATATTCGAATTTTGTATGAGGCTGATATCTTTTAACGCATATAATATTCTTAAGCCATTAACAGCGTCGTTCTCTCGTGTGTCGCCTTTATACTGCCAACTGCTTATATGGAAGAAGAACTTCGTGCAGCTGGCTTACACGTTATCGCGTTGCAGCTTGAATCAGGAGGGAAAGTTTCTACGTAAAGAAAACAATGAAGTCACGTATAGCTCTTAAGCCTGTAAAAGAAAGTGATATGAAAATTAAATCCCAACACCCTCTAGAAGTTTCGTAGCCCCTAAGCCGTCCTCTCGCATCTACGGCAGAACACCGCCTTACGTCGTATATCGGTGAGTTTGGTACGTAACTTACCAAAACGTACGCCAGTA
This sequence comes from Schistocerca nitens, assembly GCF_023898315.1. Classification (NCBI taxonomy): domain Eukaryota; kingdom Metazoa; phylum Arthropoda; class Insecta; order Orthoptera; family Acrididae; genus Schistocerca; species Schistocerca nitens. The sequence goes on from NC_064617.1 coordinate 326,334,091, forward strand.
ATAACACCGCTTAATAGTTACGCTTGAAACACCTGCAGACAACTTAATAAGGAGAATTCCCTCAGGATGTAATTACAGATCGCCTGTCCGTTGTTAGTAACATGATACATGACAGCCTTACGATACGAACAAATTATCGTGTATCAAAACTGGCTCACCTCTACTCAAATGTCTGAACACGGCGTATTATGAGCTGTCTGTGCTCGCTTGTCTCTTCGTTACACAAGACTGAATTTCGTTTCCAAGGCTTTAAAAATGAGGACGAGATAGAAGATTGCGAAGAAACAAAAAAACTGCCTATGTGCGAGCAGGATTCGCACTCTGAGGCTCTGAGGGTTCCGTACAAACTTAATTGTGTATATATACAGTTCGTCCAGAAAATGGACGATTTTCGCCAATTATCAACATGGATACAGGCAAGATATCAGTTCCAGCGAAACGAGGGCTTTCGACAAATTTTTAATTTCAAGTTTGACGTCGGATAGCGAATGATAAATATTTTTTCGTGTTACATAATTGCGGCTTAACAATTTTTTGATTTTTTTTGTCCTTTACCTGTACTGTGAAACCTTGCTTCTTCCCAAATTTCGTAATTCTAGGTCAACGGGAAGTATCCTGTAGCTTTTAACGGGCGAGTTTACGAGGATCAAAATACACTACTGGCCATTAAAATTGCTACACCACGAAGATGACGTGCTACAGACGCGAAATTTAACCGACAGGAAGAAGATGTTGTGATATGCAAATGATTAGCTTTTCAGAGCATTTACACAAGTATGACGCCGGTGGTGACACCTATAACGTGCTGACATGAGGAAAGTTTCCAACCTATTTCTCATACACAAACAGCAGTTGACCGGCGTTGCCTGGTGAAACGTTGTTGTGATGCCTCGTGTAAGGAGCAGAAATGCGTACCATCACGTTTTCGACTTTGATAAAGGTCGGATTGTAGCCTATCGCGATTGCGGTTTATCGTATCGCGACATTGCTGCTCGCGTTGGTCGAGACCCCATGACTGTTAGCAGAACATAGAATCGGTGGGTTCAGGAGGGTAATACGGAACCCAGTGCTGGATCCCAACGGCCTCGTATCACTAGCAGTCGAGATGACAGGCATCTTATCCGCATGGCCACGTCTCGATCCCTGAGTCAACAGATGGGGACGTTTGCAAGACAACAACCATCTGCACGAACAGTTCGACGACGTTTGCAGCAGCATGGACTATCAGCTCGGAGACCATGGCTGCGGTTACCCTTGATGCTGCATCACAGACAGGAGCGCCTGCGATGGTGTACTCAACGACGAACCTGGGTGCACGAATGCAAAACGTCATTTTTTCGGATGAATCCAGGTTCTGTTTACAGCGTCATGATGGTCGCATCCGTGTTTGACGACATCGCGGTGAACGCACATTGGAAGCGTGTATTCGTCATCGCCATACTGGCCTATCACCCGGAGTGATGGTGTGGGGTGCCATTGGTTACACGTCTCGGTCACCTCTTACTCGCATTGACGGCACTTTGAACAGTGGACGTTACATTTCAGATGTGTTACGACCCGTGGCTCTACCCTTCATTCGATCCCTGCGAAACCCTACATTTCAGCAGGATAACGCACGACCGCATGTTGCAGGTCCTGTACGGGCCTTTCTGGATACAGAAAATGTTCGACTGCTGCCCTGGCCAGCACATTCTCCATATCTCTCAACAACTGAAAACGTCTGGTCAATGGTGGCCGAGCAACTCGCTCGTCGCAATACGCCAGTCACTACTCTTGATGAACTGTGGTATCGTGTTGAAGCTGCATGGGCAGCTGTACCTATACACGCCATCCAAGCTCTGTTTGGCTCAATGCCCAGGCGTGTGAAGGCCGTTATTACGGCCAGAGGTGGTTGTTCTGAGTACTGATTTCTCAGTATCTATGCACCAAAACTGCGTGAAAATGTAATCACATGTCAGTTCCAGTATAATATATTTGTCCAATGAATACCCGTTTATCATCTGCATTTCTTCTCGGTGTAGCAATTTTAATGCCCAGTAGCGTATGAGACATAAATGAGCGTATCTTTTGCCTGCACTGACTTAGAAGCTTACTTTTCACCATGAAGGGAGCATATATCTGAGTATGTGACATAATTTCAACTCTATACGCTTATCCGTCCCTGAGATAAAGGCGTCGTAGTAGACGGACGAACTGAGAGACAGACGGATAAGAAATGACCAAAGAAATATTTTTTTCTCATGTGATATAATTAGAAATCAACAATTTAGGATTTTTCCCTTTACTTGTGCTGTGATACCTTGCTTCTTGCCAAGTTTCAAGATACCAACTATACAGGAAGTACCCTTTAGGTTTTGGTGAGTGAATTTGCGAATATCAAAATGTGTGGCGTAAATGGTCAATTCTTTTGATTACAGTGGTTTAGAAGCTAACCTTTATAACACCGCCAGTGGATCATAGGCTAAGTTATGTGACAAAAGTTTATGTGATACATTTAAGTGTGATACTTGTGCGCATTCCTGAGAGAAAGGTGTTTTGAAGGTCGGACGGGCAGACGACCATGCGGACAACATAGTGGTGCTATGAGGATTCCGTTTTTACCTATTGAGGAACGGAATCCTAAATAGTTTAATACCACACGTAATGTGGGGGTGTAGATAATAAAGATACTCGACAAAACAGAAATAATATGCGAAACAGTTTCTTGCATTCCAGCACTGTTCCATCATTTACAGTATAGCTACAGATAATCCTGTGAAGGAAATTAAGAATGTGAGTGTCAGAGCTTAATTTGTAGCTAGATTGAATCTGAATTGCCGTAAATCTTCGACATATGGGTACAGTCACTATTAATTGAACAAAAAACTCATGGTATAAGATTCGTTGCTCATGCCTCACGAAGTGAAAACTGTGGCTGGACCGGAAGTGAATCCAGAACTTCTGCTTATCGAGAGCAAATTTACTACTGGCTAAACTACCCAGGCATTATTCACGAATATCCGTCACAGCTTCACTTAGAGCACTATATATCTCCCAACTTCCAAATTACGCTGTAGTTCTCCTGTATACCATGCAAGACTATATGCTCTTGAATGACTACCAGTCTTGGAAGAAAGGAGTTCAGTCCCGTAAGGTTTGTAGAACTTCTGTGTAGTTCGGAAGGTAGGGGATGACGCACTGGTGAGTCGTGCATTGCGGCTGAGTAGCTATATGTGAGTATAACTGCCCGTGATTGGCAAATGTTGCAGTTTCGAGTCCCGGTGCGACAAACAGTTTTAAATCTGCCAGGAATTTTCAGTTCAGCGTACACTACACTACGGAATGAATTTTCAAGTCTGGAAACCTTACGAAGTATTACATCGCCTAATTTAAGATGAAACTTAATTATGGCTTCACACAGAACTTCGAGCCGGTCGGTGTGGCCGTGCGGTCTAGGCGCTTCAGTCTGGAACCGCGTGACCGCTCCGGTCGCAGGTTCGAATCCTGCCTCGGGCATGGATGTGTGATGTCCTTAGGTTAGTTAGGTTTAAGTAGTTCTAAGTTCTAGGGGACTGATGACCTTAGATGTTAAGTCCCATGGTGCTCAGAGCCATTTTTTAGAACTTCGAGATACGGTAGGGGGACGCAATACATTATTGACACAGCTAAGAAATGAAATGTTGGATGTCACAGTTTTAGATCCATTATTATCACGTGTGAAGTATTATTAGTACTTTATGAAGTATTACGTCAGTAGGTCTCAAAAATTACAGCATAGTAATGCTCTTTATACATAAAGGTGCCAAAAGTGATTACCTATCGCCGCGGCATCTATAATCATCACGTTGTCGCTGCAATGGAACCGACCGAATTATACTAACTTTCATTGCAAATTGAATACGAAACGTTATAAATTTTTTTAAGTAAGATCATCAGAAGCCCCGAAAGAAATCATCGAACAAAGATTTTTTTAACATGGTTGTGTGGTCAAAAACCATTGACAACGTAAAATTAACAGCAAAAGCAGCCCTCGGTCGCAAAAAATTAGTCTTTTGATCTAGGTTTCGGCGCTCTCAAATTGGAATGTCACGTATTACACTAAAGCATCAGACAGTCTGATGTTACCGTAGCTCGACGCATGTGAGCAGCCCATAGTAGCTTGCCTTTTATGTATTCTGTTTTATAAATTTTGAGAGTTTTATTTCTGATGAAGGCACTTGTAGGACAGTCACAGATTCGTTTAGGACACTGGTCGTCAAACTTCGTTGCTCAAGAGCCAATACAGAATTTTCGGGGTGGCACTTAGAACCACATATTTACCACTCTTGTTACTGATTGATAACCTACCAAAATTAAAGCAACCTTTGTAATATGGGCATCCGCAGCTCAAGGTCTGCGTTTTTGAAAAATAACCCGCAAACAGCTGATGTATGATTCTTTAATAGTACTGCCGATTTCACAACTTTAGAGTTGCATCTTCAGGTACATCTAAATGAAGAATAACACATTAGGGATTTAAAAATTGTAAAAAAATCAGAATTGGCAAGAATATAGGGAGAGGGAAATCTAACATGTTACACTACACGTAACTGACAAAAGCAAATTTAAATGTAATAGTCAGCTTGCTCATTGTAAGATCATTTACATGATAAAGTTGAGTGCATTGCCCCTCTTGCCATTCCGAGACAGGCTGAAATAAATTTTTCGAAGTAGTGACTAAAGTCAAAAACTTAAAACGGCCATAAAAGCAGGCCAGCTCTGAAAGCAGAATAAAGTTGTGAAACCAGTAAAAAGGACTTAAAAATAAACGGCAGTATTAGATAGTAATAGAGATCAAAAGAAAGGCCCTAGTGAAAAGCATAAAAAAAGGGTAGCCGTAGAATATAGGTATGATGGATAAAATAACGATAAAGAGATGCAAAACAAATAAAACAAGTCGTGCCGGAACGGATGTGATGCATGTCGCTATGCACCGTCACGGGCGGCTCACTGCAGATTACTGAGCGCGCGCGTGAGTGCAGTAAAAGGGGGACGCGACTTAAGCGGAAGAGACAGACGGCGACTAAAATTGCAATCGCGACTACTGCTTAATATAGCCGTTCGTCTTCAAGTCCCTATCCGGAACTCACCTGCTTTTATGGCCGTCTTCTTCACTTCACCTGTTTCAAATTTTTACTTTCGTCACTATTTCGACGAATTTATTACAGCCTGGCTGGAAGCGATAGGCTGTTCAATGCACTCTCATGTAAACTAAGTTGACTATTGTACTTAAATTTCTAAATTTTTTTATAATTTCTGAAGCTCTCATGTGCTATTCTTCTTTTTTTAAATGTACTTCAACATGCAACTCTAATGTTGAGAAACCGATAGTAATATTAAAAGATCATACATTTGTTGTTTACTGTTTATTTTTCAAGAATGTCACAACATTGGTATGCTATGAGGTACCAATACTAATGGCGAGGTTAAGTTGCCCGCTGGCTCAAAACTACTGATCGTTAAAAGTTGGCACCATTGCGAACACTTCATGTCGACTGTTCTCCGTTTCATATTGCTGCCATCTCTGCCACCCTAAAACTGTGATACTGTAGTTCCCCGACGAAGTTTGTTGTATTGTCTGTGTCAGCAGATGATCGATTAATGACATTGATTGTACGTACATTTCAATGCATTATACAATATGAGACACCATCACAAATGTTTACTAAATGTTTTGAATGTCATTTCTCTTCTACTCATCGTGTTGTATTACAACAGCCTTAATTTAACTTCACAGTCCTTGCTACAAATATGTATCGCATTTGGAAATGACCGTCTCTACAGTGCATCTATAAACGCGTTCGCAAGTCTATGTTACTTCCATTGAAAGTTTATATCGTAGTAGCTGTTGGCAGGAGACACACACGCCCACGAGTTGCTTGCACTGAAACACAGTAAAAACATTCCCCCTCTCACATCCTCTAATCCCGCAACACCCGTGTTACGTATCTCTCTGCCCCTGTGGTAAGCAGTCAACTCCACTCAACTCACGGGCGAATTCAAGAATTCCTATTAGAATTAAGCACACCTTAAAATATTAGCGACTCATTAAGTAATTTTTCTTACTTATGAAGCTTTTAAACTTAGTTGACGCTTTTGGATTAGGTTGTTAGTTGCTAGACGCATCCTACTATAAAATTATGGATGATAGCCGCAGGCCGCACGAATACCTAATTCTCGCCGCATGCGGCACGCGGGCCGCAGTTTGACGACCGCTGATTTAGGAGAGCATTAAAAAAACCTTTCATTAAAAAAAAGTGGACTGAATTTTATTACTTCTGAACCACTAAATCGATCATATCTTTCCTTAGTCTGTCATGTAGTGGTCTGTTCTTATCTCTGTATGTTGTAGTCAATATCTACATTAAATTTCACCAGTTATTTCAGTACATGTCCTGTTTTTTTTTTTTCCCCTTCCTCAACTTTCTACTTCCACTCACTTTCAGTATCGGTTCATCTGAAACTTCATCATTCCTGTTATTTTTTAATATCCTAACCACTATCACTGGACCAGTCCTCTCCCTCTCTCTCTCTCTCATAAACGTTCGTGGGCTCAAGGGCATTAAAAGTAGTCAATGCAGGTTACGTTTACCCACAAAAATTAGGCGACGAAAAATCACAATTAATTTTCTACTCCTTTCATTCACCGTATTTGTTTGATTTCTCACGTTCTGTCCAGAGGAATATTGTCACAATACCGTTAACTCTTCTCTGAAATAACACTTGTTCTTCTCTGCCTTAAACTGGTCTACTAGAACTACTAAAGCCAGACAGCCGCTTTGCAAGAGGAACGGTTTGCCTACAGGTGCCCTCCACCAACCTCTGAAACCTGAATGGTTATACTTCTCTTCAGGTGCAAATTTTCCGAAGGTGTATTCAGAACCAAGAACCCGTATCAGACTGGACACATGAACAAAAGACTCAACTTTCCAAGATAAATACTATCGCAATACTCCTTGTCGAGCGGCGATGGAGTAAAATAAGGATTCATGAGTATAAGGATATTTTTTGTTTTGTATTTGAAGGTTTGGTACTGAAATTGTTTTTCTGTTTTTAGTTTTCTATGGTGCAGATGATATACTAAATTATTTACGTACTACAGTATATAATGATCTAATTTGACTGAAGCTCTCATACCTTCTACAGATGTCATTATGATCAACAAATTCATTGGCTCTGAACACTGATCGCTCTTTTGTTCTTATTGTCCCCGTCTCACTTTTAAGCCCACCTACTTTGCAGAGGTGTAGTATCAGAAACCCGTCCCTGAGTGCCAATAAACCGATTACACATCGAAATTAATATTTCTTGGCGAAAAAATCTTTATTCGCCGTAAGTAGTTTGTTCGTTGAGCCACCTTCTTTTCATAATTTTCTGATTACCCATTCTTGATTACAATAATGCTTCATTCCACCGATCGTAGTCGAATGATATCCGGTTTTCATTAAATTCCTCTTTCCTTCGTTCTGCTAAGTAAAATTGTGTGCTGACGGCTATTTCTGTCCAACTTCGTAGTTCTTCGATAGCTTTCTTTCTTTCATCTGTAGAAGCTTTTACCCTAGAATCGAGAGTTCATGCCTGTTACCGTTTTATTAACGTCACTTCTTTCTTGCATATAAAATAAATTATCTCCCTCTGTACGTCAAGCCGCAGGATATTACAGTACTACATCCCCAGAGCCATCATGTAGGTTAACAAAAGACAGACCCTCTTCTTTCTCTTGCCCGCATCTCGTGGTCGTGCGGGAGCGTTCTCGCTTCCCACGCCCGGGTTCCCGGGTTCGATTCCCGGCGGGGTCAGGGATTTTCTCTGCCTCGTGATGGCTGGGTGTTGTGTGATGTCCTTAGGTTAGTTAGGTTTACGTAGTTCTATGTTCTAGGGGACTGATGACGATAGCTGTTAAGTCCCATAGTGCTCAGAGCCATTTGAACCATTTTTCTTCTTTCTCAATTCTTACTTCCATTACTGAGAGAAGAAACACAGCCAGTTATGCTGTACTTCTATTATATTCTTTGTGTTAGTTTTCTCTTTCTTGTTAACGGTTACGTCAACGTTGCGTGGGCGCACTGGTGTGCCCTTCCGGTCCACCCACTTTTGAACTTCCTTACATAAGCTGTAGTACAGGGTCACACAGGTTAACGTGGATTCAGAACCGAAGACAAACTCGACATATACAACCGTCTGTTTTAATAATTTCTTTTCAATGAGTCTAATATAAATATTGTGACAGCCTAAAGGGGCATTAATATGAAACCGCATGGAAATAGATCAAACCGTTGCGACAGCGAGGCACTACATTGAAAGTGGATACCCCGCTCTGTCTCTTTGTTGCCCACTGATCAGATGGTTTCCGCTTTTACGGAAAAACCATCTGTAGTGATTGTATTGTACCCACTGTGAATAGAAGTTACTTTTCATTCTTGTGATTATTGAAGACTGACCGACAATGAAAGACAGTTTTACTTAACTATGATTTATTAAAAACTTTATTCTCAACATACTGTGTTCCTTTTTACATTCCATGCTTTCGTGTCTTTATTCCCTTGCAATGCACATTTTCGGCCATGGTGCATTGTTTCTTTGCACAGTTAACTTCGTGATTTGAACCTTTATACATTTGCAGCCTGCACAATTTCTGGGTGGATGTTTGCAGTTTTCAATCAATGCTCTGTTGTTATTTTTCTCATTTGCGTGTGTCTGTTCCAAAGGCAATCCCAGTTTTTAAGAAAATCCATTTTTATATTTATAATGACCAAAAAATATGTTACCTATACATAATGAATCGCTATAACCAATGTAGATGTACCAAAAAATTAATCATGTCTGGCGAATGAGCCTTTCACTTTGCAGTATGTTTAAAAAACTGAAACAAAAATAATTGGACAATCGTTGCATCCGAATATTATTACCATGATTACTACGCTTTAGCCCCTAAGCCTTTTTACAAAAGTTGGAATTAAGGACATCAGTATGTGTTTTCGATATTTCGACATTGGACCGAATCCATGGCAGAGTCTTTGAGAGACAAACCGAGCTCCTCACTTCCGAACCTGCTCCAGAAAGACATTGCTTGAGGAACTTTATTCTTTCTGCGGCTAGTGTAGTTGGTAAAATCACAGAATACGCCTGGCTACACTGACGGTCGTATTACCGCATAGTGTGGCACAAAATCATATTACTGCATTCAATACATACTGTCGCGTCATTTCCATCAAATAATACTGATGATTTTCAATTAATATTTATTTTGAGTCAGAAGCCTTCTGACAGGTTTCATGCGGCCCCAGATTTCTCTCCTGTGCCAAGCTTTTTATCTCAGAATAGCACTTGCAACGTACGTTGTCAATTATTTGCTGGATGTACTCCAATATTTGTCTTCCCCTACAGCTTTTACCCTCTGCAGCTCCCTCACTACCATGGAAGTTATTCCCTGATGTCTTAACACGTGTCCTGTCATCCTATCCTTCTTGTCAGTGTTTTCCATATATTGCTTTCTTCGCCAGTTTTCCGGGGAACCTCCTCAGTCTTATCGCATCAGTCCACCAAATTTTCAACATTCTTCTGTAGCACTATATATCAAATGCCTCGATTCTCTTCTTTTAGTTTTTCCCACAGTCCATGTTTCGCTACCATACAATTCTGTGCATCAAACGTATATTCTCAGAAAATTCTTCCTCGAATTAAGGGCTTTGTTTGATACTAGTAGACTTCTCTTGACCAGGAATACCCTTTTACCTGTGCTAGTCTCCATTTCATGGCCTCCTTGCTCCATCCGTGATGTGTTATTTTACGCCAAAGGTAGTAGAATTCCTTGACTCCGTCTGCTTTATGATGCCCAATTCTAATGTTAAGTTTCTCGCCATTCTCATTTCTGCTACTTCTCATTACTTTCATCTTTCTTCGATTTATTCGCAGTCCATATTCTGTACCCATTAAAAACTGTAATTCCATTCAACAGATTGGCTGTAATTCTTCTTCGCTTTCACGCAGTATACCTGTGTCATTAGCGAATCTTGTCACTGATATCCGTTCATCTTCAATTTTAATTCGACTCTTGAATCTTTCTTCTATTTTCGTCATTCTTTCTTTGATGTCTAGATTGAACAGTACTACATCCCCACAGACTACATCCCTGCGTTACATCTTTTTTAATCCAAGCACCTCGTTCTTGGTCTCCCACTCATGTTGTTCCCTCTAGATTCTTGTACTCGTATATATTATGCATTGCCCGTCTTTCCCTATAGCTTACCCCTACTTTTCATCTTGCACCATTTTACAATGTCGAACGGTTTTTGCAGGTCTATAAATCCTATGAGCCAGTCTTTATTGTTCTTCTGCAACGTTGTAACTGCCTTTTTGGTGTCTTTACCTTTCGTAAAGTGAAACTGGTCGTCTTCTAACTCATCCTAACTTTTCTTTTCCATTCTTCTGTATATCAATCTTGGCAGCAACTTGAGTGCATGAGCTGATAAGCTTACTGTGCTGTAATTCCCACACTGGTCGGCTCTTGCTGTCTTCGGAACTGTATAGTAGATGTTTTTCCGAAAATCTGATGGTATATCGCCAATCTCATGCATTCTACACACCGACGTGAATAGTTGTTTTGTTGCCACTTCCCTAAATGATCATGAACTTAAACAACATTTTCCACAGTAGAACGGCGATATGATGCTATAATTTCGTTAAAATAACAGACTATATCGCAATGATATTTACTTATTATGACTGGTTTTGACTTCAGCTTAAAGTCATCTTCAGAATGTGAGCTCCTTGTGGCTGTGCTGACGGCTCCTTTGCTCTGTAAATGACTTTCCTTAAGGTCAAAACCAGTCGTAATAGATATATATCTGTGCGACCTAGGCTGTTATTTTAACGAAACTTTCCCCATTGATTTTAGAAATTCAGTGGCTTGTTATCAATCCCTTCTGTGTTATCTGATCTTATGTCCTCCAAAGCTCTTTCAAATTCTGACTCTAATCCTGGAGCCCATATGTCCTCACCACTGTCTTTTGTTTCTTCTTCTACCACGTCACAGAGACCTCATAGAGATATTCGATGTACTGTTTCCACCTATCCGCTCTCTCCTCTGTATTTAACTGTGGAATTCCCATTGCAGCTTTAGAGTTACGGTCCTTGCTTTTAATTTTAGCGACGGTTGTTTTGACTTTGCTATATGCTCCTTTGTCATTCCTACAATCGTTTCTTTTTCAAGTTCTTGACATTTTCCATGTAACCATTTCGCCTTAGCTTCCATGCATTCCCTATTTATATCATTCCTCAATGACTTGTATTTCCGTATTCCTGAATTTCACTGAATATTTTTATACTTCCTTCTTTCGTCGATCAGACACAGCATTTCTTCTGTTACTCATGATTTCCCCACACTTACCTTCTTTGTATCTACATTTTTTGTTCAGCCTCTGTGATTATTGCAATATGTATAGCCTCAAAGAACTTCAAGCGTATCTCTCCATAACTTAGCATATCCGTATCCCATTTCTTTGCACTTGTTTCTTCCTGACTAGTCTCTTAAACTTCAGCCTGCGCTTCATCATTACTAACTATTGATCTGAATCTACATCTGATCCTGGTTGCACCTTACAATCCAGTATCTGATTTCGGAATCTCTACTTGACCAGATGTAAAGTAACTGAATTTTTACGTACCTCCAGGCCATTTTCATGGTATGCCTCTTTCTCTTGTGATTCTTAAACAGAGCATTCGCTATTATTAGCTGAAATGTATTGCAGAACTCAAATAGTTTTTCCTCTTGATTCATTCCCAGTTTAAAGCCCGTATTCTCCCACAACCCTTTCTTCTACTCCGTCCCCTACAACCAGATTCCAGTCCCCCATGGTTATTAGGTTTTCACAATCCTTAGTGTTTATTAGGTTTTCATCTCCCTTTGCGTACTGAATTACTGGTTCAGTATCCTCATTTAGTTTCTCTATCTCTTCATCTTCTGTTTGCGACGTCGGCATGTATAACTGAACTACTATTGTCAGTGTTGGTTTGCTGTTGATTATGATAAGAATAACCCTATCACTGAACTGTTCACAGTAACTGACCGTCAACCCTACCTTCTTATTCATAAGGAATCCTACTCCCGTCGTACCACTGTCTGCTGCTGTTGATATTACTCTATACTCATCTGAATTGAAAGCATTCTCTTCTTTCCATTACACTTCACTGACGACCACTATATCTATCTTTAGCCTTAGCGTTTCAATAATTTTTTCTAGCTTCCGTGCCATGACTTTTCGAATATTGTCATTTCGTTGGTCACAATCTTTTTCTCGTGGGCACCTCCCCCTTCGCTGCCCCTCTCGGAAATCCGAATGGGAGGAATAGTTCGGAATCTTTTGCCAATGGAGAGATCACCATGAATTTTTTTCAGTTACAGGCCACATGTCCCGTGGATACACATTGTGTAACTTAAATGAAGTGCTTTCCGTTGCCTTCCGCAGCCTCATGCCGTGAATCACTGCTGATTCTTCCGCCTTTTAGGGGCAGTTTTCACACCAAGGGTAAGAGAAAGCCCTGAACCTCGGTCTGCTCCTTCGCCCTCTTTGGCAAGGTCGTTGGCAGAATGAATCGTCGGAAGTCTTTGGCCACCGATACTGTCTCTTTTTATTCAAGGTTTAAGCTATGGCGTGTTTAGAGACCAGGATCGATGACGTTTTGATTACTAATCACAGACGCTATCCCCAGTTTACTAAATGTATGATTTTGAGTCCAGGAGTGCCATTCAGCACAGAAAATACAATTAATCTCATCTTTTACCTTGTAAGTTATCTATCTGAGCAATCACTATGACAATGACACAGCAGAGAACACATTAGTCGCTCACTACCCCCTTGGTAATGTGGATGCAACTGAAGTGAAGGTTGGCGTAAATGTGGACAATAATCTGGCTAGAGTCTGTTTTTCCTCTTCTTTAAACAATCTTCAAACAGCCGAATTGATAAGAAGGCGAAAGACCTATTAAATTCCTGAATTACACACTTCTGTTTCTGCCGACGGAATTTTAATTTTTTGTGAATGCTTAATGTATTATTTACTGATTGACATTGAAAAATTCGTTAAAAAGGTAGACGACATCAATTCTTTAGTAGCAGGCTGATACCTCGGTGTGGCTGCATTAAAAATTAGTTTCAAATGATCAACCCACCTCGAATTCCCCCTGCCTGTACATGGTGCGTAAGTTACATTCCTTGAGGAAATCCATCGTTGCCTTATGAGTATCGTGCTTTGTTTCGGGGAAACCACTGATGGAGAGATTAAGTAGAAATTTTTAACGACATAGTATATACGAAATCGTTTGATTTCAACCTACAAAGTGTGCAGCATATCCAAAACTAGTCAAAAACTTTGGAGGTTATTGTACCAGTTGAGTAATCCCTTTCAGATAAATTCTGAGGTCACGAAGGTGTATCCTGATAGACTGCTCATCAGTAAAAAATTCAGGGTCACACAACTATAATATAAGGAAACGACAAATAGGTATCGAGGCTAGCGACCCCACCGTTGAAATTTCCGTGGAAGAACTTGACAAGGCCAACAAGAGGTCGAAAAATCCTAGTTTGATGTAGATTAAACATTTAGGCACTAAATAATATTCATTGTTTTATTTTTAATTTTCCTGTGTTCATTTGTCCCTAAACGATGAACAAACTACTAATAAGTGTCATAGATGTTTTCTTACTTTCACAGTTCGTGGCTGTGCTTGTGAGTGTCAACACAGTCCTAGTGTGTGATCTCACTACTCGAAGCTATTATTCTATCATGATAAAAATTTGTCAGTGGACCCGGATCAAAAATATATTATTCGCCTTTCCAGTTTTTCTACAGGGCCAGCATTTGTTACTGGTTTTGGCAATGTCAGTGACAGTTGGTGTTATTGTGCCCTTCCTGATACGATTATCCCCCTTCAAATGGTTCAAATGGCGCTGAGCACTATGGGACTTAACATCAGAGGTCATCAGTCCCCTAGAACTTAGAACTACTTAAACCTAACTAACCTAAGGACATCACACACATCCATGCCCGAGGCAGGATTCGAACCTGCGACCGTAGCAGTCGCGCGGTTCCGGACTGCGCGCCTAGAACCGCTAGACCACCACGGCAGGCTGTAGCGCCTACAACCGCTCGGCCACCCCGGCTGGCGCTACTCCCCTTCCCCCCTGCTGTTGTAGGTAGAACAAAGATAGTGAGAAGAAATGCCAGTATCGATAGTATGAACTAAAATGGTACGTATGTGTTCAACATCAAATTCCCAAACAAAAAGAAACAGCGACAGCAGAAATATATGTAATGAGTGTCAAGCTGTTGTTGGTTTAACCTGATTAGCACGCAACTTATAGGTCTGGAGTTGGAATCTAGATCAGTAGACCTTTAGCATACCATGGTTCCAACCATTGCACGGAGTGATGTTTAACCCATAGTTCTCAATACACGGACAATGTCCACTCCTACAGTCATGCTTCATGTGAAATTACGTGGTCTTTGCCACTGAATGCCACCACCGCATGAGTACTGTTGCAAGTATGTAGGATTCCTTAAAGGACATGAATCTCTCAGACATGCAATACACGTGTGTGTCAAATTACTTTGGTTGTTTACTGCAGGTGTTTGCTGAATCCTGCGCAGTTGCAGTTAAAGCCACGCTTGAGAACAGGCCGTGCAGTTGAGGAAAGTTGCTTTAAAAATATTTGACATCATAGGTATCATATGGGAGAAAATTGTCACTAAACCAATAAGCTACGTCTGATATAAGTTATGAACCCATTTGATCTCAATTACGCCCAGCCATCCACAATCAGCACTTCGGGCACATTACCACTAACTGGAGGTCGCCGATTCGAACTGTAAATTTGTCTATTTATCTGTTTTGTAACGTGAAATTTAAAACCATTCCGGTGTACAGACTGTTCGATAAAATTTCAGGCGAACTTCCGGGTGTCAGCAACTTGCTCCCTCGACGTTTCAACGCAGAATCTTGTGGCCAATGGTGTGCACACATCTGAATACGACCAGAAGACTGTGCGCTGGAATATTGTGGCAGTTAGTTACTTTATATGCTATGTTTATTACTAGAATTAGGGTCCGCTGATGTTGAAGGGTCTCTCGTGACTTCTTCAATTCCTCTTTGTCCTGTGATACTGTTACCATGGTGGTCCACATAATGACTGCATCTCATTCCCTCATCTTCTTCCTTGTGTTTCCTTTATAGCTTTTCCTTTTCGGAACAATTAGTCTATTGCTATTTTTTTGTAAATAATGGCAAGCGCGTCTATATAATCTGTACCTTCACAAAATCAGTGCCTTAGGTCTAAATTGTGTATGACGAAAACCAGAGTAATATTACAGATCTCATGTAGAAACTGGAGACTTTAAGCCGCAAAACGTCTGGTAGAACCACATTTCAAATCATCGACATCATACCAAATTGTATGCATACTTTTTAGTCATGGGACTGGAAAGTGAAATAATAGTTCGGCACACGCAATGGACGAGGAAAGCGACATCTAACAACAAATTTGATACAACGCTTTGCTCAACAAAAACAGCGAATGAAAGATACAATCATGATTTTTACAGTTTTTTATCATTACACCCAAAGGTTTGGCTCGCAAACTGAAAACTATACCGAATGTAAAAACCTATTCATTGTAATCACCTCATTATCCGAGATTCGAAAATCTGAGTTCCAAATCCTCCATAAGTTTAGCAATGAACACATTTTATTACTAGAAATCTGTAACAGTCTTCGTTTATTACTGTTAACGTTTTCCGACTATTAGATGATCCTTTGCCTTGGTGTCCGCATCTCGTGGTCATGCGTTAGCGTTCTCGCTTCCCACGCCCGGGTTCCCGGGTTCGATTCCCGGCGGGGTCAGGGATTTTCTCTGCCTCATGATGACTGGGTGTTGTGTGCTGTCCTTAGGTTAGTTAGGGTTAAGTAGTTCTAAGTTCTAGGGGACTGATGACCATAGATGTTAAGTCCCAAAGTGCTCAGAGCCATTTGAACCTTTGCCTTGGTGTTAGCGTTTTGATAATAGTGCCAATTCATGATAGCTTCAATAACTATTTGCAGGCGCAGAAGTACTAGTTCTACATTCAAATAACTGACGGGAACGGTGTCGGGTGACGTCGTCGACAACCGACGATATTTATTGGTAGAGTGAAGTCACTGCTTCTAAACAAAGAAAAAATGGCTCTGAGCACTATGAGGCTTAACTTCTGAGGTCATCAGTCCCCTAGAACTTAGAACTACTTAAACCTTGCTAACCTAAGGACATTACACACATCCATGCCCGAGGCAGAATTCGAACCTGCGACAGTAGCGGTCGCGCGGTTCCAGACTGTAGCGCCTAGAACCGCTCGGCCGGTGCTTCAAAACACTTAGGGATAACAACTATTATCTATAGTTGTAAGAATTTGTAACATTCTTTACGCTCAACTGGTAACAATCCTCAAGTTCGGTTCTACCGTTTCAACAATCATCGCCGAAAATTTGTTTTGTGGTTGGATACTTTCTCTGAAACGAGACACCAAATATTTGGCCGCTTCTGAAACAGAAAAATATTTGAATTACGGGATGTCGATATGCAGTATGGCCAGCTACTTCGTTACTCTTACATTCGGTTGCATATGTTGGGTAAATATTGTCCGAAACTTCTCCGTCGTTTCCTTTCCAGGGATTTTGTTCGGAGAAATGAAAAAAAAGTGACAGCATGGAGGATTCAATTCTGTACTTTCTTATTACCACTCTATGAGCAAATACGCTCGTAACAGGCAATTTTGGGAGGCTAATCTTCATTCAAAAACGCATAAAATTATAAATGCAGTATGCAAGAGACGAAGATAATTGATTCTAGGGAAAAGCTGTAGTTATAATGGGAGGGCATGCAGCTTTACTGTATTGTTAAATGATGATGGCGTCCTCTTGGGTAAAATATTCCTGAGGTAAAATAGTCCCCCATTCGGATCTCCGGGCGGGGACTATTCAAGAGGATGTCGTTATCAGGAGAAAGAAAACTGGCGTTCTACGGATCGGAGCGTGTAATGTCAGCTCCCTTAGTCGGGCAGGTAGGTTAGAAAATTTAAAAAGGGAAATGACGGTTGGATATAGTGAGAATTAGTGAAGTTCGGTGGCAGGAGGAACAAGACGTCTGGTCAGGTGAATACAGGGTTATAAATACAAAATCAAATAGGGGTAATGCAGGAGTAGGTTTAATAATGAATAATATAGTAGGAATGCGGGTAAGCTACTACAAACAGCATAATGAACCCATTATTGTGGCCAAGACAGCTAACACTTGGTTCAAGAAACATGAAAGAATGTTGTACACATGGAAGAAACCTGGAGATACTGGAAGGTGTCATATATATTATATAATGGAAACACAGAGATTTAGCAACCAGGTTTTAAACTGTAAGACATTTGCAGGGACAGATGTGAACTCTTGAACACAACCTATTGGTTATGAACTGTAGATTAAAATTGAAGAAACTGCAAAAAAAAGAATTTAAGGAGATGGGACCTGGATAAATTGAAAGAACCAGAGGTTGTAGAGAGTTTCAGGGAGAGCATTATGGAACGATTGACAAGAATGGATGAAAGAAATACAGTAGAGGAAGAATGAGTAGCTTTGAGAGATGAAATAGTGATGGCAGCAGAGGATCAATTAGGTAAAAAGACGAGGGCTAATAGAAATCCTTGGGTAACAGAACAGATATTGCATCTAATTGATTAAAGGAGAATATACAAAAATGCAGTAAATGAAGCAGGCAAATGAGATCTTCAGGAAGTGCAAAATGGCTAAGCAGGGATGGCTAGAGGACAAATATAAGGATGTCGAGGCGTATATCACAAGCGGTAAGATATAAGCCGCGCGGGATTAGCCGAGCGGTCTTAGGCGCTGCAGTCATGGACTGTGTGGCTGATCCCCGGCGGAGGTTCGAGTCCTCCCTCGAGCATGGGTGTGTGTATGTGTGTGTGTGTGTGTGTGTGTGTGTTTGTCCTTAGGATAATTTAGGTTAAGCAGCGTGTAATCTTGGGGACTGATGACCTTAGCTGTTAAGTCCCATAAGATTTCACACACATTTGAACATTTTTAAGATATATACCGCCTACAGGAAAATTAAAGAAACCTTTGGAGAAAAGAGAACCACTTGCATCAATATCAAGAGCTCAGATGGAAACACAGTTCTAAGCAAAGAAAGGAAAGCAGAAAGGTGGAAGGCGTTCATAGAGGGTCTATGCAAGGGCTATGTTCTTGAGGACAATATTATGGAAATGGAAGACGAGGTACATGAGGATGAAATGGGAGATATGATACTGCGTTAAGAATTTGAGGCATCACTGAAAGACCGCAGGCGAAACAAGGCCCCGGGAGTAGACAACATTCCATTAGAACTACTAATAGCCTTGGGAGAGCCAGCCCTGACAAAACTCTACCATCTGGTGAGCAAGATGTATGATACAGGCGAAATACCCTCAGACTTCAAGAAGAATATAATAATTTCAATCCCAAAGAAAGCAGGTGTTGATAGATGTGAAAATTACCGAACTATCAGTTTAATAAGCCGCGGCTGCAAAACACTAACACGAATTTTTTTACTAACGAATGGCGGACCTCGGGGAAGATCAGTTTGGATTCCCTAGAACTGTTGGAACACCTGAGGCAATGCTGACACTAGGACTTATCTTAGAAAATAGATTAAGGAAAGGCAAACCTACGTTTCTAGCATTTGTAGACTTAGAGAAAGCTTTTGACAATGTTGGCTGGAATACTCTCTTTCAAATTCTGAAGGTGGCAGTGGTCAAATACAGGGAGCGAAAGGCTATCTACAATTTGTACAGAAACCAGATGGCAGTTATAAGAGTCGATGGACATCAAAGGGAAGCAGTGATTGGGAAGGGAGTGACACAGGGGTGTAGCCTTTCCCCAATGTTATTCAATCTGTATATTGAGCAAGCAGTAAAGGAAACAAAAGAAAAATTCGGAGTAGGTATTAAAATCCATGGAGAAGAAATAAAAACTTTGAGGTTCGCCGATGACATTGTAATTCTGTCAGAGACAGCAAAGGATTTGGAAGAGCAGTTGAACGGAATGGACAGTGTCATGAAAGGAGGATATAAGATGAAAATCAACAGAAGCAAAACGAGGATAATGGAGTGTAGTCGAATTAAGTCGGGTGATGCTGAGGGAATTAGATTAGGAAATGAGACACTTAAAGTAGTAAAGGAGTTTTGCTATTTGGGGAGTAAAATAACTGATGATGGTCGAAGTAGAGAGGATATAAAATGTAGACTGGCAATGGCAAGGAAATCGTTTCTGAAGAAGAGAAATTTGTTAACATCGAGTATAGATTTAAGGGTCACGAAGTCGTTTCCGACAGTATTTGTATGGAGTGTAGCCATGTACGGAAGTGAAACGTGGACGATAAATAGTTTGGACAAGAAGAGAATAGAAGCTTTCGCATTGTGGTGTTACAGAAGAATGCAGAAGATTAGATGGGTAGACCACATGACTAATGAGCAGGCTTTGAATAGAATTGAGAGAAGAGAAATTTGTGGCACAACTTGACTAGAGGAAGGGATCGCTTGGTAGTACATATTCTGAGGCATCAAGGGATCATCAATTTAGTATTGGAGGGCATCGTTGAGGGTAAAAATCGTAGAGGTAGACCAAGAGATGAGTACACTAAACAGATTCAGAAGGCTGTAAATTGCAGTAGGTACTGAGAGATGAAGAAGCTTGCACAGGATAGAATAGCATGGAGAGCTGCATCAAACCAGTCTCTGGACTGAAGACCACAACAACAACAACAGCCGGCCGTGGCGGCCAAGCGGTTAAAGGCGCGACAGTCTGGAACCGCGCGACCGCTACGGTCGCCGGTTCGAAACCTGCCTCGGGCATGGATGTACGTGATGTCCTTAGGTTAGTTAGGTTTAAGTAGTTCCAAATTCAAGGGGACTGATGACCTTAGAAGTTAAGTCCCATAGTGCTCAGAGCCATTTGAACCATTTTGAACCAACAACAACAGAAACAACGTTCTTAGTTTGCCGCCAATTAAACAGTTAAGACTTAGCATTAAATAGTGACCCCATAAAAGTTTTATAGCTTCTGTGTCTCATACGTGTTGGTATCCAGTTGTTGCCGCTGCCATTCGAGCATTCTTGCATATCCTTAATCCGTAGGGCAGCAGCCAGAAGTTCTGGAACGGCTTCTCTCAACTAGTGAAGTAAGGACTTGTTAACACAAAGGGCTTAAGCGATTACAGAGTTGAATATCTCTTATTTCCTGTACCAATGACTCGCTTGCTCTCTCTGACGTCACGCCATGGTCTGGTCTTTCCGCTGCTATTAGCTGAAAAGTATAGAGGCGTACCCTACTGAATACAGTATACAAGATTTTCTCTGAAGTCGTGAACGAAAGTAAGAAGTGCGCCGAAAGGATACTTGGAGAATACCAAATTGGATCCCGACCAAACAGAGGTACATCTGACCACTTGTTTGTTGCTAGACAAATAATGGAAAAATGTTATGAATATGATATAGATCTCCACTTCCTATTGGTTGGCTTTAAAAAAGTATTCGATAGTATTAATAGACCAACATTGTATAAAGCGCTAAAAGAATTGGGCATCTGTGATAAACTGAGAAGGTTAATCGAGCTAACAATGAAGGATACAAAAGCAATAGTAAAAGTGAATAGCAGAATGACCAGGCAGTTTGAGGACGGAGTGAAACAAGGTGACGGCCTCTCTGCAGTCCTGTTTAACTTAGCACTGCATAGTATCACACAAAAAGCAGATAAAAGAGGAACAATAATGATGAAGTCCAGCCAGATATGCGCATATGCAGATGATATTGCCATCATGACAAGGGATGTAACATCGCTTAAAGAAATATATGGACAAGTGGAAGCAGAAGGAACAAGAATTGGACTTACTTACAGTAAATCAAGACAAAATATATGGTTATGTCCAATTCTGAAGCTAGAAGAACACCGAAGGACCCGAAGATCTCTGATAAATTCTTCAAAGGTGTTAGATGCTTCCATTATTTAGGTGTCCTCCTAACAATGATAATAGCATGAGAAAACGTGTTAGAGAAAGGATACAAGCAGGAAACAAAGCCTATTATGCAAACCTAATGATACTCAAGAACTCTCTAATTACAAGGACAACTAAACTGAGAGTATACTTTTCCCTTGTGCAACCTGTTGTCACACATATGTCAGAAACGTGGACAATGACAGAAGCAGACAGTAACAGCCTAAGGGCATTTGAATGGAAAATGTTACGAAAAATTTATGAGAGAGGCAGAAGGTCGGAGAGCGAGATACAACCGTGAAATACAATAGCTTATACAAGGGAAAGATATAGTGAAATTTATCAAATTTCAAAGAATACATTGGTTCGGACGTATGGACAGGGTGACGAAAGACAGGATGCCCAAACAAATAATGAATAATGAATGCCAGACTGTATTCCACCAGAAGTAAGGGCAGACCACGAGCTAGATGAATGGACAATGTGCTGGCTCACCTTGTCAAGATCCCTGGATGAAAGAAAAAGCTGAGAACAGAGAGAGATATAGAGCAGGATTGTTGTGGACTCCAAGGCCCAGCAACGGCTCTAGTGCCGAAGATTTAAAAAAAATAAATAAAAAAAATTACAAAGTTTCGGACGATTCAGATTCCGTCGCAGCATTCTAATCATAAGCCGAAAAGCCATAAATACAACTTCCCTGTTTTCTCTAACACTGACTGCAAGGAAGAAAACAAAACAGCATGTTTCTGTGTATACAATTCAGTTTAAAATTATATATATACGAGATAAATAATTTATTTAATGTCCTGAATGTGCTGATATAGTGGTTAAAACTGACTGCGATAAAGAGAGGGAAGCCGCACATTTTCACAGCGCAGCACTTTCCTCTCGCTTTCGGTTTTAGCGGAAAATCTGTACATTGTTGTTTAAAAATAAATATAGCCTGTGAATGTTTATTAGAGTATAGTGTAAAAATTTTAAGTAAATAAGTGAAGAACTTTTCGCGATTTTTCTCAACAACTTAAAAAAGGAGGATGTTTGAGACTGAGACAACTAAATATCTCGAAAACGACGCATTCCACGAAAAATATGTTCTAGGCGAAAAGTTAATGTGAGTAAAGGGGACGTCTGTCTGGGCTACAACTATCGACCTTCTAACCACACCTCCTGTGAGGGTGGCGTCACCATTGAACATTCGAATGGGAACCCCTCATTTTTTGCATATTTGGATTCTACGCCAAAAAAATACGTACGGTAAGTGTGGTTAAGATATCAAAAAGTTATTAAAGTTGCTCAGACCATTGTATCCCATTCGTAATAGATGGTACTGTAATCGACGAATATCTAACGTGCCTGTTTTTACTAGTGTGCCTGTTTTTACAATTAAGAATCGACGCATTTTATTCGACATTTCATTTACAATGTAGATGTAAACCTTTGTGTTCTAACGGTTAATATTGATGTTAAAAAGTGTTCAACTGTTGAAAATGTGATTATACAGGACAAATAACATGGCCAGACACTGTATGGTAATGTAGTTTTCTGTTCTCTATGGGGTTGATTGTAGTGAGTCCCTAGACTACAGGAATACTTCATTCCGACGGCCACCCTCGAACCTCGTCGTCAGGGTGACAGATTTCGGTGTGCGTTGCTTTCCAATCGCCATGACTCTCGCGCTACCCGCTATGCAGCTACGGCGGAATACAATCCACAACCACTGCAACAACGTAAAATGTCCGCGGAGTGACGAGGGGAGGCGCGCCCGCGTGGATGCAAACCGAATTAAGCATCCCAGTGGGGAAGGAAAACTATTACATCCACGTCGTTTTCTCTGGATCACACTAAACGTAATTTGAAACCAGACATTGAAACGGCTAACCATATTGTACTGTATAATTAAATTTTCAACACTGAAGTAAATTTCATAAATATCAACCGTTAGAACACAAAGGTTCACATTTACCTCGTAAATGAAATATTGAATAAAATTCGTCGGCTCTTATTTGCAAAAAATAGTCACACTTGATGCTTGTCGATTACAGCGCTATCTACAACGAATGGGAAGTAATGGCTTAAGCAAACCGTACGTATTTTTTTGCAGAGAATAAAAATGGGGGACTCCCATTCGAAAATACAAAGTTGAACCCGCCCACTCAGGAGGGGCGGTCAGGAGTTGATGGGTTTTTGAACATACAGATTATCTCTTCATTAATATCAACTTTTCACTTAGAACATTTTTTTTTTTCGTACGATGCGTCGATTTCGAGATGTTTAGCCCTCTAGCGGGCGCACCATTTTTCGTAACGCGAGCGGTAGCGTGGCGTACTTTGTAAACATGCAAAGAATAGTTGACTTCATGTTACCAAGGTGAACATGTATGAGCAAAATCACAGATTAATCTTAGTTTGATTACACAACGATAAAATAAACTTACATTATATGAGTTAAATCACTGTTTAATTAAACAATAAAAAAGAACTTTGTATAGGCTATACGACACTGTTGCAATGTACAAGTGTTACATCACACTAATGACCTACCAGAAACATTAAACAACACAGTTGCATCAGCTCACTGCCAACCGCTTACCTGTTCACTAATTATCTTGTAGATGACTGCCTCGGTGTGGGATTGTAGTGCTAACTCGGAATCTGGATCATTTTCTTGCATGGATCGTAAACTTTTATTCACTTAGCTTCCTGTTCATTTTATATTACTCCTGCTGATTTGAATGTAAGACAACATAGCTTATCACTTTGTTACTTGAAGCAATAATAAGGGAAAAGGTACGTGCTCACAAGTGTAAACCAACAATGGAATGGTACAAAACAATCTTTTTTATGACTTGCGCATCCACATCTACATCTACAGAGACTTCATCGAACGCACTTCATACATTTATGCGTCCTCTCTAGGGTTAGTTGTCTCGACTTAAAACAAACACCCCTACAGATTAAACCTAGTGTGCTGAGAATTCCGAACAACTTTCAGAATTATACATTTCTTCTTCTTTTTCAGTAGCGCTGCAACCCTTGTAGACCCTTGACTTCTTCAACGATCTTTCTCCGCATTTCTCGGTTATTTGCTGCTCTTTTCCACCCCCAGACTCCTATACTGGTGAGATCCACTATCTTCTAGGTCTCTCTTTTCGCCTAGCTGATTGGATCACATCTTTCATCATTTTCTTTGGAATTATATCCTCTGCTATTCTCTCCACGTGTCCTAGCCATCGTATTCGCTGTGATTCACCAAATTTTACTATGTCCTTACCTTGTATTAGAACTTTTAATTCGACATTGTAGCGTATTCTCCAGCCTTCTTCCTCCCTTATTGGACCACAGATTTTGCGTAGTATTTTCCGCTCAAAAGTTCTTAGTGCTTTTTTATCATGTTCTGTCAACGTCCATACGTCTGACCCGTATGTGATAACTGGGCGGACTAGGAAGTTGCATATTAGCAGTTTTGTTTTTCTTGCAACAAGGATATTTCTGAAAAGTTTGAATTTGCAAGGAATGCTCTGTTTCTTGCTTGTGTTTCTTTCCATTATAGCCTTTCCAATACTGTCATAATTTGTTATTAGGGCTCCCAAGTAGTTAAAAGAGGACACTCCTTTCAAGCATTTCTCAGTGATGTTTACGTCTTTAGGGGTGCTTCTGGCTTCAGATTGTGACATTACCGTATATTTTGCTTTGTTTTCATTTACTAAGAGACTAAGTTTTAAGTCTTCTGTTTCCATTGCCCGGTATGTTTCTTCGAGTGTGTTGATATTTCTCCGTAATATAGCAGTGTCATCAGTGTATGCACATATCTGGCTAGGCTTCAGAAATATGCTGCCTCTTTTGTTGATTTTATTTACTACACAATGCAGGGCTATATTGAATAGGCCAGTGGAGAGACTGTCAACTTGCTTCACGCCTTTTTACATTTTACATTATCGAGCGGTTTTTTTTTTTTTTTTTTTTTTTTTTTTTTTTTTTTTTTTTACGTCGACAAGTTCTGGGAAATCTTGCTTTCAGTATCAAGCTCAATCTCAGAACTGACTCACTGGTTTCTTTACTTTTCCAAAAGCCAAACTGATCGTCACCTAGGATAAAAAAAAAATTTCTTTTCCATTCTCCTGTAGTGCGATTACATGTCACCGACTTCGGTCTACATCTACATCTACATTTATAATCCGCAAGCCACCCAACGGTGTGTGGCGGAGGGCACTTTACGTGCCGCTCTCATTACCTCCCTTTCCTGTTCCAGTCGCGTATGGTTCGCGGGAAGAACGACTGCCGGAAAGCCTCCGTGCGCGCTCGAGTCTCTGTAATTTTTACATTCGTGATCTCTTCGGGAGTTATAAGTAGGGGGCAAGCAATATATTCGATACCTCATCCAGAAACGCACCCTCTCGAAGCAGAGCGCCTTTCTTGCAGAGTCTGCCACTTGAGTTTGCTAAACATCTCCGTAACGCTATCATGCTTACCAAATAACCCTGTGACGAAACGCGCCGCTCTTCTTTGGATCTTCTCTATCTCCTCTGTCAACCCGACCTGATACGCATCCCACACTGACGAGCAATACTTAATAGGTCGAACGAGTGTTTTGTAAGCCACCTCCTTTGTCGATGGACTACGTTTTCTAAGGACTCTCCCAATGAATCTCAACGTGGCACCCGCCGTACCAACAATTAATTTTATATGATCATTCCACTTCAAATCGTTCCGTACGCATACTCCCAGATATTTTACAGAAGTAACTGCTTCCAGTGTTTGTTCTGCTATCACATAAGCATACAATAGGGGATCCTTCTTTCTATGTATTCGCAATACATTATATTTGTCTATGTTTAGGGTCAGTTGCCACTCCCTGCACCAAGTGCCTAACCGCTGCAGGTCTTCCTGCATTTCGCTGCAATTTTCTAATGCTGCATCTTCTCTGTGTACTACAGCATCATCCGCGAAAAGCCGCATGGAACTTCTGACAGTATCTGCTAGGTCTTTTATACAGGGTGTTACAAGAACGTACGGCCAAACTTTCAGGAAACATTTCTCACACACAAAGAAAGAAAATATGTTATGTGGACATGTGTCCGGAAACGCTTACTTTCCATGTTAGAGCCCATTTTATTACTTCTCTTCAAATCACATTAATCATGGAATGGAAACACACAGCAACAGAACGTACCAGCGTGACTTCACTTTGTTACAGGAAATGTTCAAAATATCCTCCGTTAGCGAGGATACATGCATCCACCCTCCGTCGCATGGAATCCCTGATGCGCTGATGCAGCCCTGGAGAATGGCGTATTCTATCACAGCCGTCCGCAATACGAGCAAGAAGGGTCCCTACATTTGGTACTGGGGTTGCGTAGACAAGAGCTTTCAAGTGCCCCCATAAATGAAAGTCAAGAGGGTTGAGGTCAGGAGAGCGTGGAGGCCATGGAATTGGTCCGCCTCTACCAATCCATCGGTCACCGAATCTGTTGTTGAGAAGCGTACGAACACTTCGACTGTAATGTGCAGGAGCTCCATCGTGCATGAACCACATGTTGTGTCGTACTTGTAAAGGCACATGTTCTAGCAGCACAGGTAGAGTATCCGTATGAAATCATGATAACGTGCTCCATTGAGCGTAGGTGGAAGAAAATGGAGCCCAATCAAGACATCACCAACAATGCCTGCCCAAACGTTCACAGAAAATCTGTGTTGATGACGTGATTGCACAATTGCGTGCGGATTCTCGTCAGCCCACACATGTTGATTGTGAAAATTTACAATTTGATCACGGTGGAATGAAGCCTCATCCGTAAAGAGAACATCTGCACTGAAATGAGGATTGACACATTGTCGGATGAACCATTCGCAGAAGTGTACCCGTGGAGGCCAATCAGCTGCTGATAGTGCCTGCACACGCTGTACATGGTACGAAAACAACTGGTTCTCCCATAGCACTGTCCATACAGTGACGTGGTCAACGTTACCTTGTACAGCAGCAACTTCTCTGACGCTGGCATTAGGGTTATCGTCCATTGCAGGTGTCCTCGACGTTCTAGGTCTTACCCAGTCGCGAGTCATAGGCTGGAATGTTCCGTGCTCCCTAAGACGCCCATCAATTGCTTCGAACGTCTATCTGTCGGGACACCTTCGTTCTGGAAATCTTTCCCGATATAAACGTATCGCGCCACGGCTATTGCCCCAAGCTAATCCATACATCAAATGGGCATCTGCCAACTCCGCATTTGTAAACATTGCACTGACTGCAAAACCACGTTCGTGATGAACACTAACCTGTTGATGCTACGTACTGATATGCTTGATACTAGTACTGTAGAGCAATGAGTCGCATGTCAACACAAGCACCGAAGTCAACATTACCTTCCTTCAATTGGGCCAACTGGCGGCGAATCGAGGAAGTACAGTACATACTGACGAAACTAAAATGAGCTCTATCATGGAAATTAAGGGTTTCCGGACACATGTCCACATAACATCTTTTCTTTATTTGTGTGGGAGGAATGTTTCCTGAAAGTTTGGCCGTACCTTTTTGTAACACCCTGTATATATAGGTCGACGAATAATACTAATTTTTGTAGCGACGCTGAAAGATTCCCGTATGTTGTGTCGCCAGGTACGTGATTACGACGCTGTGCGGCGAGGCGTGCCACTGCCCGGACGTGGTGGTGGCGGTGCTGTTCTGGATCGGCTACTTCAACTCGGCGCTGAACCCGCTGATCTACGCGTACTTCAACCGCGACTTCCGCGACGCCTTCGGCAACACGCTGCAGTGCTTCTTCCCGTGCTGCTTCCGCAGCGCCTGCTGCCGCAAACCCGACACGCCCGCGGCGCACTACGTCTAGCTGAGGCTGATGCGGCCGGGCGCGCTCGGCCGCCAAACCCAGCACCGCTTCTGATTCCCGGGGCTGACTCAGCGCCGCCAGTCCTCGGCGGTGCCAGTGGTCCACTCTAGCACAACCACAGGCCACAGGACTCACTCTCTCTCCCCTACCATCTTCTTCATTTATAGCACTCCCTCTACTTCCTGTGTTACAACGCTCCTCTCCAATTTCGACAATGAGAGAGGATGGGTAGCAACATTGTGCACCCGGCCAAGCTTCTATTAAGTAACACAAACAATACGACAATTAAGGGAGAGTATGAAAAAAAGACTGGAGTATTTGCTGGACCGAACATTCACAACGGATTAAAATTCTCACATATAATTTGTACAGGTTGTGCCCCACGGCTCGTAAACATTTGAAAATGTCATAGTTCAGAAACGGCAACAACTACTTTACTGACTATCGATTTCCCATAATTTCTATACATTATTGGGCTCTCAACCTGAGGTACTTATCACTAAGGGTAAAATTAAATTTTCTAACGCTTGAAAACAACGTTCAGTTATGATATGATAACGAAACTAAATTGTCTAAAAGATCGCTACTACTATCACTATTTCATAAGACCACAATACTGATTACATAAATTCCCAATTACACCATTTCTGCTAATCTCCAGGATTCTGGAAGACGTGACGTCAGCTACTGTATGGTTTACAAAACTGTGCAATAGATTGCGGAGAACAATCTAGCGGGTAATATCAATTTTTTTATACATCTAAATAATCAGTAACCAGTTGCATAAAAGAAATTTAATTTCTTAATCAGTTTCGGGCAATTAGTGCCCTTCTACAGAAGGTTACTGTCGCATTATTTGCGAATGTCAACTGTATACAGCAATATACTGTTGTCATACGGTTCATAGACTTCGTTCAGCCAACTGAGACATCGCGAAGTGAATGGTATTAGGAAGGCTCGTCCCAATATCCTCCATACCACTATGTCTCAGTTAGGTGAATGAAGTTCAGCCCTGCATTATTTTACAAGACGATGTTTAACTAGAAAGTATAGTAGTGACGGATGTTATTGCATAGCACAGTTGATGATTTGATAATAAGCTTAGCGTTTCCCTTTTTTATTTTTTCTATTTTTTTTTTGTTTTTTTGCCTGCCGAAGTGGCCGTGCGGTTCTAGGCGCTGCAGTCGGGAACCGCGAGACCGCTACGGTCGCAGGTTCGAATCCTGCCTCGGGCATGGATGTGTGTGATGTCCTTAGGTTAGTTAGGTGTAACTAGTTCTAAGTCCAAGGGGACTAATGACCTCAGAAGTTGAGTCCCATAGTGCTCAGAGCCATTTGTAGCATTTTTTGTTTTTTTAGATATTGGTATTAATTCGTTGCATAATGGGATAGAGTTATACAGTTACAGCCTGTGACACAAAGAGTAAATTTCACTTCCTCACACTACTCACTACACACGTATATTGTACTTTGTATCACGCATCTATGATAGTAAAATTGAGACATATGCATCACATGTGCTTAAATATCTCATGAAAATGACTTCTTTCGGTTGTAGGTAGTACCCGCAACAAACCATAAATTACATTATTATTCACTGCATAACAATAACTGAACACAGAGCACAACATGGCAGCAACTACACAATAGCTACTGCACTGCTGTAGAGCGTACACAGTATTATTATTAGCGGCAGTGGTCAGGCATAAAGCTTTGACAACTTGAAGCCTTTTAATCTCTGACGTTTCAGAAGTAAGGAGTGCAGTATCCAACTTATTTATAAGCAATAAGTATAGTGCACACATTTTGTCTTGGGTGATGTTAAGTGGGACTGTGGGGTGTAGATGAAGTAAGTGTGACCATGAAGAGAAGTGAGCGGAATCATTTCTTACAACAAGTATATACCCTCAATGTTGATAGCTTTCTTTTGCGAGAAGTAGTTGACATGTCATACTGTATGCGCTGAGAATATCAAAAAAGGTTGTTAGAAATAATCTGTGCTAATGTGTCATTGATTCATTAGTTCGTCATTAAATAAAACAGCTGTCGTCATATTATAAGTAAAAGTGTTCAAACAAAATTCTGTAGTTAGGCACTGTGTTGATGATGGTAGCAGGTGGACGAGGGGGGCGGGGGGGGGGAATAGCGCTGACGTACTAGCTGATAACTGATTGCAGTCATGGATAATGGTCTTAGTTATGTTAGCAACCACTGCTAGGCAGGATATCTGCAAATGATAAAATTAATCCATTGGTATTAAGGATTTACTGATCAACAGCCTTTGTGCATTATGAAATCTACTCTTTTTAAAATTAATCTTTACACAGTCCTGCTTTCGTGCACAAATCATTCCCAATTAGTTATATTGCTCTGCACCGCAATGAATTAGTTCGATTTCCAGCAAGATAAACCGATAGGTCAATTATAAATTATTTTTCCACAATAGTAACTGTTTCAATAAGCAGATAGGAACACCCATTGCGACAAAACAGCTATTTTCGGAATTTCTTGAAGCTGATATATCTAGTTAACTGGAACTCACTTCCCGACAATGGCTAAGCATTAACTGCATAACAGAAAAGACATTTGCAAAGTTACTAAGAGAAGCAACATTAAAATCACCCAGTTCGCCACTTTTGGGTCACAAAGAAATATTTCTGCAGAGCCATGACACATTTTAATATCAATACTACTCCTACGAAATCCCATTTTCAAAAAAGAAAAATAGAAAATCTTAGAAACAGTATACACAGGAAATGTGAGAAAAATTTAGAACACTGTCAGTCACAAGGTCAACAAGAAAATTTTTTAGATTTATGTATGTAAATGTTCTCTTAAATGTAACGCAATCAATTATGTAGGTAATGAAAGTCACAGACAGCAACTAAAAGCAGCTATCATGAATCACTTTATACACATAACCTTGATGTATATAATTATCGTAATATTTTTTTCGTCGTAATATTTTTGGATGTCACGCATGTAACCACACACAACTGTTGAGCTGGTAAAACATTATCGTGCCTGATGGCTTTATGTTAAGACTGAAACAGTTTGTAGAAATAAAACCGTTTTCAACAGCGGTTGTTGATGATTCAATATGACTTTCAATAAATACGAACTGTGGGACCCCACAACTTAAATATTTCTCAATGTTTTACAAGGAATTTGGTGTACATACTTCGAGCCACAATAAAATTATCAATTCTTAGGTTCTCGATTTTATTCCAACTGACACTCCAAGACAAACCACATCGGAGAGACAATAGCTCAAATTTGCTTTTTAGGTAGAATTTCTGTCCATATTCTATTAAGCCATTCTTCTGACCATGTGTATCCCCTCAAGGGTCCTACTTTTGGGCGACGGAAGGGTCAGTGTAGGAAAACAGACATATGCACAAAAAGGTTTCTGTGATGTTGGTTTGAGCAGCTTGCATGGGACAGCATTCCATACGAAAGGCACTGTCCAGATTCCGGGTTTTGTGTACCTACGAATTTTAATACGTCACAGAAGTTCAGTCCAGTAAATACTAAGAACTGTCGGTGTTTGCAAATGTTTTCAACTAAAATAGTTCAAAACAAGCAGTTACAAACAAAAAAATAGCTGTTTGCCTAACTGACAAAGTTTTGTGTCTTCCAAGTGAACTCTGTTGTTTAATATAACGACGTTTGCTCTGGGCTGCGAGGAACGCGGCCAAAACGAAAGACTTCTGTGAAGACGCTCGTCGGTGACAATTTGTTCATCAAGTAACACCAGCAACAACGGTGGAACTAATAGAAGAGGAAAAGTTAGTTTCCGTTGTTACGTCGTCACGTAACAACATACTGATGAAACTAAATATTAAAAAAATCGTACATTATTACGTAAATGACACAATAGTCTCAAACTTAAGATTAAAAATGTGATGTTCCTGTTTGTCGAGCAACAGAACGGGATCCATGAGAAATTCAGTGTGCTCTAAATATGTTCCAGTAACTATATTTAACTACCAATCTGAATCAAAACTTTTCTTATTTATGACAGAGAAACATTTTTCGGTATAAACGGCTTCACCGCTAGGCAAATTACGTTAAGGAACATCCTTCGTAACGCATTTAATAAACGAGTGTTAATAAGCGATTAGCTCTAACACTGAAAACCTGGTTTATGTTCAGTTTCGTTACGAACTGTAATGGATTCATGTTGGGCCATTCGTTTATTTTAATTACTGATTGTTTTTGCAAAGGGTTTTCCACGAAAGCTTCAGATCTGGAAGACCTTTCTCTTTCTTTTTCATTACATACTTCATAAACAAAGCATACTGTAACATATAAGCAGTTGCGACAAGAGAGGTTTACTGCGTTAACACAAATTCAGATATTTGAAAGAGGAAATGGGTCAAATGTGAATGAAAAAACAGTCCTTGTTTTTAAAATTTCAGGGGATGTTAATTTAGAGAAGTTTCAGTTAACAAAAAAGCCTATTTCTCACAAATGACGTTAATTTAAAAAAATTTTGTTCTCTATTTTACTTCAGTGTTTAAATGGAAATCTGAACTGATCTTCCGAAGTGACAGTTCTTCACTTTCATGTTTCTATTTATTTCTTTATATTAATTTCGTATTGATCAAACTGTATTCCTTTCTTGTTTTTATAACAAAAATAAAACAATTATACAGTCACAGCACGTGAATGAATTAAGTATAATACTGACTCTTTTTATAACTTGGCTCTAAATATGTAAAGCTCCCGCAATTATCTGTCAGATAAGTATGTTCCATCAACGGAAATCAATTACTTCAGTAGTTTTGCAATATAATCATGACTGTTATACAGCATCAAAACGAGAATGAAATTTATGAACTGTTATCTGTGACAGATGGTCTCCAACTACTATCATCATTTGAAAAACAGAACGCTGAAATCATTTTGATAGTTACAGACACGTATCAAAATAAGTTATTTGAATTGTAGTTGTTGTTTACCATAGATAAGGAAGCAAAAGACTTAGAAACTGGTATATCGTTGAGTTTTTTAGTGTGTTAAGTGATGTAAATAGTTTGTACAGATTAACATCCAACCAGACAGTTTTTCCAAGTGTAAATCTATTTTACGCTGGGTAAAGTGAATTTCTAAATGCAGTAGGGGGAACTCATTTGGTGCCGAAATGATGCAATGGGTCTCTGAAAATAGCAGTATTAAGTCATTGCTCTATACAAATGTACAACTTATTACCGTAAAGTATTCACTGTAACTAAAATCATTCTACAAAATTTCATGTAAATAACATTACTATGTACAGTACTTACTGATGCACATTGAATCTCCCACCACTCTCCTTCTTTTGTGGAACTCAGTACAAACGCAGCTTATTTGTCTTCTCTAGAACCAATTTTCAAGGACGGACACTCAATTAATTCATGTTTAAATAACTGCTTGTAGTCGCCAAATTATTTTACGACCCTCTAACATGAGACTGCAGATACTCTTTCGAATAAAAAACTCTACAATAAACGCTGAATATTCTTAAAAATATCGGTTATGACTATTTCATAATGGCTCTTTATTTGTAGATACACTAACCTGCGGAACAAATGATTCATTTGTATGAAAGCAGCTAACATATGAAAATAATACGCTCATATACTTTAGTATTATATTTCTTTAAATCTACCTATCAGTTTATTTCGCTTTGCCACCATTCCACTGTATCTGTCACTACCTCACAAAATCAGTTAAAAATGAGTGACATGTTTCTCGGTTAGCTCAGCAATTGACAGCCAGTTTTATTCTCAGTGTATGTCATCTCATTGTAGCAAACACTTTAATCTCCAACGCCCACAGTTGTTTTCATTATTTTGTCGACCATTTCATATTTATATCATGTTAAGTATAGGAATATCATGAGATGTTTTCAAAGTGAAACAATTTACAATTTCGATAACTGCTTTTGAGCAGTTATATCCATTTAAGTCATGTTTTAATTTAGGGTACGATCTTATTTTACAATTTTCTGTGCATAAAAATTTCTATATTTGGAAATATCCTGTGTTCATGCAGTATTTCTGTTATTGAGCTCTAACATAAGTACTTTCTCAATCACATCACATTCTCACAATACCTATTTAAAGTATAATCAATCCATCAAATGTGTTGCTCTTTTGTTCTAGTATCTTATTCGGAAAACCCATAATGCACACCTTAAGATAGGTCAGTTACCATGAAATCATTTCTCCCCGAAGATTTTGTAAAATGACCCTTTCAGAATTTCAACATAGTGTAGCCACAAAATACGGGTTGTAAATTTGTAAATATTGTAAATATTAACTGACTCATTAAAAAGCCAAAACCGGTGGAGGTAGAGTGGTAGTTATTGTGACGGGCGCTCATGTTATCTGCTTTTAAGATTTATCAATCAAACAAGGTTAATTTATGGTTTCTGAAGGGTGCTGAACTGTTTTTCGTCCGTCTCAGTACCTACCAACAAGTTTACCGGTTGCGGCAACGCCGTACTATTGTCTGTGATATGGTTACTATTTAGAGTGTACACTCCTCCACGGAGGATTACCCGCAAGTATACCTGAAACCCTGTCTAACATGCTGCTTAGCGCAGCTGTTGCGCCAGAGCCTATACTCAGTAGACGTATATGATCTCTGTAAAGAACGGCTAGGAAATGCACTGCGCTGCGTGAGCTGTATATACAACTGGAGAGCTATGTAACTCTGTAAAAAGAAAATGTGTTATTATTTTGGAGTGATACGCATACTAGATGCAATCAATGTAAAGAATAATTGTAAATGAGTTTTGTATAAAACAGATTGTTTTTCTGTTTCCTTGTTTTGTACAAATGTTTGATAAATACTGTGAAAACTATGTTGTGATAACTGTAAATAATATTGTATCTGAATACAATAATGTTTATATGAACAGTCTTCCACCTCCCGTTCCCAAGCTAATACTACAATGTTTATATTGTGAAACATTTTCAGGTCTCCTTGCATGAAGCAAAAAGAGGGAGGAAAAAGTGGAAAACTTATTTTCTTATTTCTATTAGACGCATGTATCTGAAGAAACTCTTACAAGCTGTGCAGTTTCCCTGTAAGGAAACATCTGTTTATTTAATATCATTAATTTAATAACTCTACGACACATGAAAGTCGCTGTATGGAAATGAATTTCCATATCAAAGTACACACAGTGCAGTATGCGTTCCCACTATTGCCTTAGCTTCGGATAGGATCGGAATAAACAGTCTTATTTTCATTGGTTTAATGAAGCATGCCAACGATATCTGCGTGATGGTGTGTAGTACTTCGTTACTATACGTTTGTATTCCAGGAATTAACAGATTATCTTACAGACTTCATAGTCATGGAGATGAGCTTTAGAAGCTACAATATCTGCAGATCATAAATAGGCCTCATGCTCTTTTTCAAACCTTTACGCTTTGGGATCTGACTGTAGATAAACGAACAGCATCCTCTTCCACATACGCGTTAAATAGGCATTAATTAGTCATTAAATACAAGTGGAAGCCAGAATCTGAGAGTATCGTTCACACTTAAACGACATCACCTTTTGATAGTTAATTATTAGGGATTTTAATCTACGTTGAACGCCCACGTTTTTTGCATCTGCAACAAAAGAGATAAGAAACTGAAAGCGGACATCAACTTTCCCAGGTTTCTGTCCCTGCGCAGGTCAATACAAATAACTAGACACATCAGAGAATTAAAACCAGTGTCGCAATGATTTTCATTTGGAAGAGACTGTAGGTGTCTCCACAGCAAGGGATGTTTGATAATTTGATATATCAAGCGGCTGTGGCACGTACCTGTTATCATGTGGAACATATGCGACACCTGGAAACAGTTGCACGTGCTGTCCGCTTGACTTAACTCTTTTCTTAAGCGCTGGCTTCAATGAAAATGAGTTCATCAGGACAAGGACATAGCGCCTACGTGTCCCTGCGTATGGATAAGATGTAAATGTCTTTCAGTGTGAATTTCGAAGTGTATTTGACAATAGATAAGTTCATTAGGAAACTCTGGTTTTATGATAGTGAATCTTCTGTGTACACCAACAATAACAGTTGCAACCAATTACAGTACGCAGTGTTGCCGATTATCAAGTATAACACAAAAGCATGTACACTAACATTTACCGCGACACCTTAACTTTTCCCGGCGAATTGAATGTTCAAATAATTTACAGGTTTGCTGCCGGGTGATCTCGTCGACCACCGCCGATATTTCGGCAGGAGCACACCCTGCCATTCTCAAGGCACAACTGCGAGGAGGAAGTAATGTGCAAGTAAATTTAATACCTCGTTTTACAGAGGAGAAACAAGGAAGATACCACACACAGACCAAGTAACCGCAAATTCAACACACAACCAAAGATAACCAACATCAGAAATATTGATAGTGACTATTAATCAACATGTGTGGTAGCCCTAACTCCGTCTCTCTGTTTTTTGATGAGAGACAGAGCCGGATTCCAAGCAGTATTTAGACAAAATCTACCATCTCTGTTTATAAGGTTGCTTGATAGTTTGATTTCAACAGCTTCCTTAATGACACTATCCCAATAGCTGTACGTGCAAGCCAAAATCTCCATGTTGTTGGATTCGATAGGATGACCGGTGTCAAGGCAATGTTTTGCAATAGCGGATTTGCTAGGCTGTTATAAGCGTGTGTGACGCTTATGTTCAATACACCGGTCTTCCACAGTCCTCATTATCTGACCAATTTACGACACGCCACAACTGCAAGGAATACGATAGACACCAGCCTTACGCAAACCAAGATCATCTTTTACGGACGCCAACAGGGCCTTAATCTTAGAAGGTGGTCGAAAAACACATTTCACATCACATTTCCGCAAAATACGGCCAATCCTGTTGGAAATGCTAAGGTCCATAAGAGGCTGTCCCGTGCAGGTCTATTGTTTCTAATACTGGTGCTCCGACATATCGTGTAGCTACACATCTTGTTAGTTCGTTGAGCCCACTACTAGGTAGGTGTGAACACCACATGAAGAACTCTGCAAATTTCTTACCTCGATTGCAGGGATTGCGTTTCAATGACTCTGATATTTTAGTTTTGATGTGCTTTCTCTTTTCACTCACTCCTCTCTCTGATTCGTTGCAGCTTCATCTGCATTTATACTGCGCAAGCCACCCAACGGTGTGTGGCGGAGGGCATTGTTCCAGTCGCGTATGGTTCGCGGGAAGAACGACTGCCGGAAAGCCTCCGTGCGTGCTCGAATCTCTCTAATTTTACCTTCGTGATCTCCTCGGGAGGTATAAGTAGGGGGAAGCAATATATTCGATACCTCATCCAAAAACGCACGCTCTCGAAACCTGGACAGCAAGCTACACCGCGATGCAGAGCGCCTCTCTTGCAGAGTCTGCCACTTGAGTTTGCTAAACATCTCCGTAACGCTATCACGCTTACCAAATAACCCTGTGACGAAACGCGCCGCTCTTCTTTGGATCTTCTCTATCTCCTCCGTCAACCCGATCTGGTACGGATCCCACACTGATGAGCAATACTCAAGTATAGGTCGAACGAGTGTTTTGTAAGCCACCTCCTTTGTTGATGGACTACATTTTCTAAGGACTCTCCCAATGAATCTCAACCTGATACCGCCTTACCAACAATTAATTTTATATGATCATTCCACTTCAAATCGTTCCGTACGCATACTCCCAGATATTTTACAGAAGTAACTGCTACCAGTGTTTGTTCCGCTATCATATAATCAACCAATAAAGGAGCCCTCTTTCTACGTATTCGCAATACATTACATTTGTCCATGTTAAGGGTCAGTTGCCACTCCCTGCACCAAGTGCCTATCCGCTGCAGATCTTCCTGCATTTCGCTGAAATTTTCTAATGCTGCAACTTCTCTGTATACTACAGCATCATTCGCGAATACCGCATGGAACTTCCGACACTATCTACTAGGTCATTTATATATGTTGTGAAAAGCAATGGTCCCATGACACTTCCCTGCGGCGCGCCAGAGGTTACTTTAACGTCTGTAGACGTCTCTACATTGAGAACAACATGCTGTGTTCTGTTTGCTAAAAGCTCTTCAATCGAGCCGCACAGCTGGTCTGACATTCCGTAGGCTCTTACTTTGTTTATCAAGCGACAGTGGGGAACTGCATCGAACGCCTTCCGGAAGTCAAGGAAAATGGCATCTACCTGGGAGCCTGTATCTAATGTTTTCTGGTTCTCATGAACAAATAAAGCTAGTTGGGTCTCACACGATCGCTGTTTCCGGAATCCATGTTGATTCCTACAGAGTAGATTCTCGGTTTCCTGAAATGACATGATACGCGAGCAAAAAACATGTTCTAAAATTCTACAACAGTTCGATGTCAGATATATAGGCCTATAGATT
Source organism: Schistocerca nitens (assembly GCF_023898315.1). NCBI lineage: Eukaryota > Metazoa > Arthropoda > Insecta > Orthoptera > Acrididae > Schistocerca > Schistocerca nitens. The sequence goes on from NC_064617.1 coordinate 326,372,408, forward strand.
TGCGCATGTGCTCGACGACCCTTCTTGAAAACTGGAACTACCTGTGCTCTTTTCCAATCATTTGGAACCTTCTGTTCCTCTAGAGACTTGCGGTACACAGCTGTTAGAAAGGGGGCAAGAGTTATTTCGCGTACTCTGTGTAGAATCGAATTGGTATCCCGTCAGGTCCAGTGGACTTTCCTCTGTTGAGTGATTCCAGTTGCTTTGCTATTCCTTGAAATTTCGATGTCAGCCCTTTTCCCGTTCGTGAGAGGATTTAGAGAAGGAACTGCAGCGCGGTCTTCCTCTGTGAAACAGCTTTGGAAAAAGGTGTTTAGTATTTCAGCTTTAAGCGTGTCATCCTCTGTTTCAGTGCCATTATCATCCCAGACGGTCTGGATATGCAGTTTCGATCCACTTACTGATTTAACGTAAGACCAAAACTTCCTAGCGTTTTCTGACAAGTCGGTACATAGAATTTTACTTTCGAATTTACTGAACGCTTCACGCTTAGCCATCCTTCAGCTAACTTTGACATCGTTTAGCTTCTGTTTGTCTGAGAGGTTTTGGCTGAGTTTAAATTTGCAGTGAAGCTCTCTTTGCTTTCACAGTAGTTTCCTAAGTTTGTTGTTGAACCACGGTGGGTTTTTCCGTCCCTCACAGTTTTACTCGGCACGTACCTGTCTAAAACGCATTTTACGATTGCCTTGAACATTTTCCATAAACACTCAACATTTTCAGTGTCGGAACAGAAATTTTCGTTTTGATCAGTTAGGTAGTCTGAAATCTGCCTCGTATTACTCTTGCTAAACAGATAAACCTTCCTCCCTTTTTTTATATTCCTATTTACTTCCATATTCACGCAAGCTTCCATGGGCTTATGATCACTGATTCCCTGTTCTGCGCTGACAGAGTCGAAAATTTCGGGTCTGTTTGTTATCAGTAGGTCCAAGATGTTTTCTGCACGATTCAGTTCTCTGTTTAGTTGCCCGAGGTAATTTTCGGATAGTGTACTCAGTATAATGTCACTCTATGCTCTGTCCCTACCACCCGTCGTAAACATCTGAGTGTCCCAGTCTATATATGGTAAATTGAAATCTCCACCTATAACATGCTGAGGAAATTTGTGAAATGTATACCAGATTTTGTCTCAGTTGTTCTGCCACTAATGCTGCTGAGTCGGGAGGTCGGTAAAAGGAGCCAATTATTAACCTAGTTCGGTTGTTGAGTATAACCTCCACCCGTAATAATTTCACTACAGAATAAACTACTACTAACAGCGACAAACACGCCAGCACCGGTTGCATGCAATCTATCCTTTCTATGCTGCCTTTATAAAAATTTCGGCAGAATTTATCTCTGGCTTCAGCCAGCTTTCCATAACTATAACGATTTCACCTTCGATGCTTTCTATCAGCACTTGAAGTTCCGGTACTTTGCTAACGCAGCTTCGACAGTTTACAATTACAATACCGATTGCATGTCCTGACTTGTCCTTTGAGGCTGTTGCTCTTTCTGTACTTGCCCGAGGCCATCTAATCTAAAATCCCGCCCAGTTCACGCCACCCAACCCCTGCTACCCGTGTAGTCGCCTGCTGTGTGTAGTGGACTCCTGACCTATGCAGCGGAACCCGAAACCCCATCACCCTATGGCGCAGGTCGAGGAATCTGTAGCCTACACGGTCGCAGAAACGTCTCAGCCTCTGATTCAGACCCACAACTCGGCTGTGTACAAAAGGTCCGCAGTCTGTCCTGTCGATGATGCTGCAGATGGTGAGCTGTGCTTTCATCCCGCTAGCGAGACTGGCAGCCTTCACCAAATCAGATAGCCGCCGGAAGCCAGAGAGGATTTCCTCCGACCCATAGCGACACACCTATTGGTGCCGACATGAGCGACCACCTGCAGATGGGTGTACCATGTACCCTTCGTGGCATCCGGAAGGATCCTTGCCGCAACTGGAATGACTCCCCCCGGTATGCACACGGAGTGCACATTGGTTTTCTTCCCCTCCCATGAAGCCATATCCCTAAGGCGCCCCATTACGCGCCTGACGTTGGAGCTCCCAACTACCAGTAAACCCACCCTCTGCGACCGCCCGGATCTTGCAGACTGAGAAGCAACCTCTGGAACAGGACAAGCAGCCATGTCCGGCCGAAGTTCAGTATCAGTCGGAGACAGAGCCTGAAACCGCTTCGTCAGACAAACTGGAGAGGCCTTCCGTTCAGCCGTCCGGAGTGTCTTACGCCCCCTGCCACACCTCGAGACGACCTCCCACTCTACCACAGGTGAGGGATCAGCCTCAATGTGCGCAGTATCCCGGGCAACCACAGCCGTATTCCTATCGGGGGATGCGTGGGACGATCTGGCCGTCCGCGACAAACCCCGTCTGGACCCCCACAGTGATGCCCATTGGCAACAGCATCAAGCTGTGTGACTGAAGCCAACACTGCCTGAAGCTGGGAGCGAACGGATGCCAACTCAGCCGGCATCCGAACACAGCAGTCGCAGTCCCTATCCATGCTAAATACTGTTGTGCAAAGAACGTCTGAACTAATCTACAGAGAGCACAAACAATTCGACACAAAATTTAAATGGTAATTAAAATACAAGACTGCCTAGTAAATGCAGTAATGCTGTTACTTGCGCACTGCTGACACAGTGCTCGGCGGCAGAAGGCTAACTGTGCTAATTGAGGTTAAGTTTGGTGTCGAGTTAACAAATTTGTTTCGACATGTGCTGACTTCACTTACTTTTTATTCAATGGTCAATACTACGAACAGACTGATGGAGTTGCAATGGGAAGCCTGTTGTCACCTATTATAACCAATTTGTTAATGGGGGACTTTGAGGAACCTGCATTGGAGTCAGCGTGTTTTTTCAGATATATAGACGATACTTTTGTTGTTTGGCCTCATGGCAGTAAGAATTTAAACCGGTTTTTGGAACACCTGAAATCAATCCACCTTAATATTCAGTTCACTATGGACGTGGAAAAGAATGGATGCCTTCCCTTCCTTGATATGTTGGTTGGTTCAAATGGTTCAAATGGCTCTGAGCACTATGGGACTCAACTGCTGAGGTCATTAGTCCCCTAGAACTTAGAACTAGTTAAACCTAACTAACCTAAGGACATCACACACATCCATGCCCGAGGCAGGATTCGAACCTGCGACCGTAGCGGTCTCGCGGCTCCAGACTGCAGCGCCAGAACCGCGCGGCCACTTCGGCCGGCTGAGATGTTGGTCCGAAGGAATACTGATGGTACGTTGGGACATTCTGTTTAAAGGAAGCCTACTCACACTGACTTTTATCTGCGAGCTGATAGTTGTCACCATCCAGCTCAGCATGAAGGACTGCTTCGTACCTTGGTTTACAGGGCCCACATTATCTCAAACCCTGCAAGTTTGGCAGCTGAGCTATCACATCTCGAAGTCACCTTTCGTCAGAATGGTTACAGTAAGAGGCAGATCAAACGTGCGTTGCGCTATCACCCTTCGGTGCAACGGGTGAGTAACGATAGCAACGAAGTGGCACCTAAGTCTACGGCCTTTTTGCCTTACGGAGGAAGCATTTCCAACAGAATTGGACGTATTTTGCGCATTTATGATGTGAAATGTGTTTCTCGACCACCTTCTAAGATTAAGGCCCTGTTGGAGTCCGTAAAAGATGATATTAGTTTGCGTAAGGCTCGTGTGTATCGCATTCCTTGCAGTTGTGGCGTGTCATATATTAGTCAGACAATCAGGACTGTGGAAGACCGGTGTACTGAACATAAGCGTCACACACGCTTACAACAGCAACCTTATAAACAGAGATGGTCGATGTTTTCTAAATACTGCTTGGAATCTGGCTCTGTCTCTCATCAAAAAACAGAGGTACAGAGTTGTGGCTACCTCACCTGTTGATTACCAGTCACTATCGATATTTCTGGTGTTGGTTATCTTTGGTTGTGTGTTGTTACTTGTTCTGTGTGTGGTATCTTCCTTGTTTGTCCTCTGTGAACCGAGGTATTAAATTCCCTTGTACATTGCTTCCTCCTTGCAGTTGTGCCTTGAGAATGGCAGGGTGTGCTCCTACCGAAATATCGGCGGTGGTCGACGACGTCACCCGGCAGCAAACTTGTAAATTATTTGAACATTTACCCTGTTGCCCATTTCTTCTTACTGCCTGCTCGATAGCTCTCAAACGAAACCACCTCAATATCTCTACTCACTCCATCCTCATATTAGCTAGTCATGGACAGTTTTGAACATGTTCTTTAACATGACTATTCATCTGGCGATGATTACCAAGTACTTTATTCCTTATATATGTGGACCTCTTTGTTTCTTTCTCCGCGTATGCCCTTTATTCCTAACGTCTCTTGGAATGCCCTTTTTCCAATAGATCTAATATCTTCCTTGCAGGTTTTCCATATCAATGTCGTATAGTTATGTGTCTCAGGAACATTTCGGAAAACTCATACCACAATTCTGTCAGCTTCTAAAAGCCAACGGCAATTTTCGGTCTCAGATAGCAAAAATTTCTCATTTAGGTTGTTTTCCAAAACAAACTTCCAGTACAGTAAGAATGTCAGGTTATCTTTTTTACTGCAGGTGGAAGTGCAGTGTCATTTGCAAACGGTAGCGTTGGCGCCGAATTTCCATGGATTTTATTGAACATTTCTCCATTTCTTCGTCCTTTGTCTCTCCTAATTGGTTAGGTAGATAATGTAAATCGCTTCCAAAGATCATAACGCACTTTAGATAATATATCATCGAGAACGCTGTTTCAAGGTGACAATGTGCGTTTGGTCTCCACTCGAATCTTCCACCACAAAAGGGTATGAGTTTGCTGAGCTCACTGAAGGTACGTTTCATTTCTCCTGCTGCGTGGTATAGTAACCAGAAGATGTAGAGTTTGGTCCTGTGTCAACTTAAGGAATAAGCATAATATCCTATCCCAGACGACAGAAGAAAGAAGTTCATCTATTTTACACAAGCTAATGGAATTCTGAGATTATGACGCCAGGCACTTAAAAAGTACGATTCGATACCTTTGCTTTCTAGTAAAAATGGAAAATGGAGGCATCATTTGTGGTACAATACTGATATGTAAAAAGTGTTTGTCTATTACAGAACAACAAAGGGGTAGCATGTATGTTTTCGGCAGCCTCAGCAATCGTTGCTTATTTATAACTAGCTTATACACTGTATGCACAAAATAGAGTAACAACTATACTATGCACAGCTAAAAAGGCGAAATAACGATGTTTTGTGGATAATTTTTGCTTTCATCTGTTAGGTTAGCACAAATGAAACCCATGCAAAAAATCCGATCCCTATGTATACGAATATTAATCCATTCCGTGTGCAAGAAAGACAACACCTGTTACTAACACACCTTTTCATGAAATTTTCATTACTTAAGCTACCTATAGAAAAATACAGAAATACTACACTACCTTTTCACTAATTACGAGTTCAGATAAGATTGCAGCGAGTATGACCGACTAATACCTGACAAAACTGTATTCCACAACACTGACGCACCGAAGATTTTAAATAATGGTGCGAATGGAAGTGGGCACCTATGGATGCATTAAAAAGATTGGTGTGTACGCGTCACTCATTATGAATACTGAAACAACACTATGGTAGGCGTGGAAAAATTAACTCAGAACTTCCTAAAGTGATATACGTTGTTCACTCAAACAATAATATGAAAAATAGGGGGAGTAGGCAGTAGCAAGAAAATGTTTTTGGCAGTGCCGACCCCATGGCAATAAAAATCCATTTACGGGTGTGGTTGGTGCTCCGCAAAACTGGAATAATAGCATATTAGTCCCGACCACGCATAAGTTGCGTAAAGGGCACCAGAAAGGAAGGATCTTTCTCATATAAACTCAGCCAGCGCTAACATTTTGTTGTCATGTGTACTGTTGTAGTACGAATAAGGTACTTCTACTCACAAAGATCCATCATATCGTTCCAGTAGAAATAGCTATGGGCAGTTGTCTCTGTTTTAATCAGGATTCCACTACGTAAAGGGACACTCACAAGTATTTCTGCGCAAAAGACAACGATTCTTTTGTGGCTTGTCCATTTTTCTCAAACATATACCAATCTTCTCAGTTCACGTTTACCAGCACTTAACTTGTGACAAACAGTATCCAAATAAAATTGATTCAGGCTTAAAAATACTAAAATCTAGCCACAGCTTAACATAGAAAAAAACTTCATCATACAATGATCAATAGCGGAATGGAAATGGATTATTCAACAAGTTAACTAGTTAGTTACATATTCTGTAGATCATTTGAACGATGTGCAACTAGACAATTTGTAGGATATGGATACGTTATTAGTGTTAACATTAATGAACGTAAAATTTTTAGCTATCAATACATTTAATAACTAGGTTTTCTACAAGTCAATGTTTTTTAAATAAAAATTCATCCATGAGAAGTTATTATAGGATAAATTTAACTCCTTTTCTCCTTGTCGGACAGTTTATGCGTTAGGAAATAATCACTAATTCTTCTTCCTGCGTACTGGACTAAGTAGAAATAGCTTTAATAATGGATAAAAAATAATTTTTGGTTTAGTAATGTAGGTAAGGATATTACTGTTTTTCTCACATTATTATGGATTATTTATGACGAATCTCGATAGGGAATACACGTATTGGGATGGTACAGTTGAAATGAATAGCTCCTCGAAAATGTGCCACCGTGATGAGCAGCTGTGAACACATTACTCTTATTGCTCCCTTTTGTACAATCAATACTTTCTAAGTGATGAGTATCCCAAAAACTTATTCCATAAGACACTGTTGAGTATAAATATGCGAAATATGTCCGAAGACTGAGTTTTTTGTTTCCAAGACTAGCAACTATATGAAGAGAAAAAGTAGCTGAACAGCTTAGTAATATGCTTCTTGCAGTTCAGCTTACTGTCTATGTACACCCAAGATTTGGAGCATTCTGTTCTTTTAATGACTGCTTCTCAAGTGCTACATCATGCGTTGGTATGTATCTATTTGTTGCACAGAATTGAATATATTATGTTTTCTCAAAATTAAGGGCGAGCCCATTTGCAAAGAACGACTTAATAATTCTTTGAAAAACTTTATTAACAATCTCTTCTGTTGCTTTCTCTCTAACTGGATTTATTATACCACTAGAATTATTTGCTAAAAGTACAATTTCTGCTTACTGAATATTAAATGAAACATCATTGACATATGTAAGGAACAGCAGTGGACTCAAACTTGAGCCTTGTGGGACTCCCTTCGTGATTTTTTTTCTTTTTTCATCAATAACATTATTTCACCTTCGAACAATAAATTATTCAGGACAACTTTCTGCATTCTGCCTGTTATGTGTGTAAAGATATCAGTTCAAAAAAAATTAATTTTTCTAAGACAGTTACATGACATAAGGATTCAGATCCCTTTGAAAAATGACAAACATACCAATCAGCAACGTTTTGCTTTTATAGGCTTGGCATATTTGATGAGTGAATGTGTAAATAGCATGCTCAGTCGAGCAACTCTTTTGGAATCTAAACTGTGACCTATTAAGAAAATTGATTCTACTTAAATATGGGAATAGAAGACATTATTTTTTCGAATGCATTGAACATGGACGTTAATGATTTAAATCTTTCTTGTCATCTTTCTTATAAAGAGGTTTAACAGTTGGAGGTTTTAGTCTGTCTGGTACAATTATCTGTGCCAGAGATGCACTGCATATTTTACTGTGGACATTACTTATTAAGAACAACTTTCGAGAATTCTGTTTTAAATTCCATCAACACTGTATGAGGTTTTGTTTTTTAGAGCCTGTTTAGTTATATTAGTTACGGTGAAGGTTGTTAGTGGTATTTCCCCTTGTTTAAAGTTTCGTGGAATGACATTTTCCATTTTTTTTTTTTGCTTCTTCAGATGACCCATTTACTTCTATTTCCGCTGCAACTTTTATAAATTTATTGTTAAAAATATTCTCAACTTGTAAATTATCACTCAAATCATTAATAGACTAGCTGTACACTGACTAACTGTTGTGTTTCCATTTCACAATATCCCATATAGCTTTAATCTTATTGTCTGCACTGTTAATTTTTGTCACAACAAGCATATTTCTGGATATTTTAATGACTTTGCTTGAAATTTTACAATGTTTTTTGTAGAATGCAAGTAATGTGGGATCATGACATATTATGACCTTTCTATTAATTTCTCTTTTCCCCTTACATGATATTTTAATCCCTTTAGGTATTCATGGTTTACTTGTTTCCTTAATAGCCCTTCTAGATAACTTTTTAGTAAAGCTACTTTCAAATACTGACACAAATTTACTATGTAATATATTTAACTTATTCTATAAATCCTGTTCTCAATAATAAGACTGACAGCTTTGTACGAGCTATAAGATGGTACATTGTTTATTTTCATTAAGTGTGCATCTTGACCAGATAGTCCATTAACAACTGGTTGCATATAAATTGTTTCAGCCTGAGCACTGTCTTTAAAAATGTTATCAGTCAGGCTCCCACTCTCTTGCTACTCGGGAGCTGGAAAATTTACTACCGAAATCGCACTGAAACAGCAAAATAAGGATTCCAATTCATTTTTCTGAGAGTCTTTTAAGTAATCTACAATGAAATTTCTACAAAATGCTAACTGTTTCTTTGTGTTTGACAGGTATCTCAATAATGCATCTAGATTTCTCATAAGTGGCTGAAAATTTCCTAGGGGGGTCTACAGAGTGTTAAAATTTTGCGTTCCATTGGGCCCCAGCACAGTATACATCATTATACAGCACAACGAAAATGAAAACCAATACTAGCTGCAATAAGGTAATATTATACGACAGGCTGTTTGCAGCTTATTGCTTCTATCCAGTATTCAACAATACCAACTCACAAGTAGATGCTTCTAGGTTCTGACTTATACGAAAACATCTCGTATCAATTTTTTTCTTTGTGTCCAAGCATTAGATATGTTGCGGCTCGTCCATTTTCCATGTTAACTCTACACGAAAGTGATGGTAGTCTACAATCCCTTATATTTAACGTCTCTGTCCCTGTGGTCACATGGTTTTCACAGAGGCACAGAACATTTGTCACTTCAGGATCTTCCATGTCTTCTAGTCATACCAGAAGCTCATTTACCTTGTTTTCTAGTCAACATATATTATGATGAAACCAATTAACTTAAGTTTTCTGTAAATTGTTACATACACTATGACCTCGTGTGCTTGTGGTTCCCTCGCACTTTCTGCAGGGTTCTGAGCTGATCAATCCCCTTTCCCATACAGATGGGGGCCATGCCTTGTATGTCCCTATCTCCCAATTGCAGCAACGGGTACACCACAGTTTGAGACTTTTATTCAGTCAAAAGCAACCGAATCACCTCTGTGCTTAGACAGCAGTGTTAACCCAGAGCTGATCCTGGTGCTGGAAGACTCCATAGACCCCACACGAGTATGAGCTGTTGCTGCCCCTATTTCCTCCAGGTCACCTTCATTACAGTTTTCTTAATTGCTAGCCAGGCTACTTCCTATTCCTCCTACTATATGTACTTGATCGTCTTCATCAAAATCTCTGCTCAGAGCCCTCATGTTCTCTGGCACTTGACTAAATTTGGCAGTATTTTCCATGATGCTTGTTAACAGTTATTCTAACCTAGAATTTCCAGTAGCATTTAGCCTACAGCCCTCCTGTGATTTCTCCTAGCAGCAGGACTATTTTCTGTCTACTGCGAATCTACTGCTCTCTACCTTGCTCACAAACTGCCTGAGGCTCTTCCCCTACTTGTCACACTGACAGCTAACTGGAATCTGAAATGTGATTTCTGACGTGTTCTCCTTTTTCTTATTGTCAGTTAACTTTCCCCAGCAGCCGTTGTTTCTTTCCCTCTTCAACCTAATTCAAAATACATTTCTAACTCTTCCTGAAGGGCGCTGAAGCAGTAGGGAGCTGGGTGAGGAGTGGTAAGGTACTGAGATTACAAAATTATATACACTTGAACAGCAGTTTACTATCAAAACAATTAATCTATTAAGTGTTAGAAAATACACTGTTTGACAGTAGGAGCACTGGTGACTAGCGAATAAAGTAGTTAAAGCCAAGGCCCACTGTAGCAACAGATACAGTTATCGAAATGCACGAATGCAATGTGAAATAAAGATCACAATACATTGGCGAGCCCAAAACAAAATTTCTGACATAATTTAAAGCACTAAGCACCATCAGGAAAACTTATCAACTGCATATGGTGTTACTTGTTAACAGATGATAACAGGTCAAGAACTTCAATTGATCAAACTAATAACTACACTTAAGAACTGCACAAACTGCTTGAGGCCCAACGATAAATAGCTACCACGCAATGCCAAAATAGTTTAAATTATTATCCAGTTGCAACAATATTTATTAACAGACAATTACAAGTCAAGAACATCAACTGCTGAAACCGGTATCTACACTTAGCAACTGCACAAACGGCTTAAGGCCCAATGATAAATGTCTATCACGCTGAAGCCAAAATAATTTCAACTACTTAAATTTTACGTACAAATTTTATTAATGAACACCATGCGGTGGCCTTAAAGACCAGTTTACTACAACACTGACCCATGTCAAGTGTACAGAATTTCGCCAGAGAGAAATTTATTAGCATTTCAGACAGGTAACTGAATCAAAGGCCGTGCAAACAAGCTTTCTTATTTATGAAGGTGCTTTAAAATTTACGTGAAATTTGATTAAAATACAAGAACTCCATTAGTAACTATTTTTGATTGACCTTAACGATACGTCTGAACACGCCTCCGTAGGTAGACAGGTTTTCAGGCATAGAAACACAATCAGCTTTCCGGTGAAATGGCCAATCAAAACAAACGTTCAAGGCAGGAAGTTCGTAAGACTTCGAGGCGAATCGTCTAGAAACAGACAGTATGCCACAAATGGCCTAACCAAAATTACACTAAGGCCCCCTTCCAGTAGTGTTGCTGAGATTCTCTTAAGTGAGGCTGAAAAGAAATCAGTTTCATTAAATCATAAGGGAAATTAATTGTAAATATAATCGGTAACACATACAACAGAAACATAGAACATCGAAGTAGAGCAAACGCTTAATCTCAGAAATTACAGGTAAGCGCGCAACACTAATAGCCGACCAAATATACAGAAGGAATCAGCTGAGCCTCACGAGCAGAAACGGCATACAAACAAATTACAAGGTAATTATTACACAGGCCGTTAGTTCGGAAAATAGCTAACAAATAATACTCATCCTCTAGAAACAGCTGGCCATCTGTCTTACCAGAATAGATACCCTTTTCACAGATGTGTGAGTAATTTACATTACAAAATTATTTGGCGACTGCCACGAGGCCATCTGAAGCTTTTTCCGGGTTCGCTCCCGAGTTCAATAAATAAGGCATTAAATAATGGCTAATCTCGCCTGTAACTCACACATACTAGCAGCATTAAACACCGTTCTAATAAAATGTAAAACACCAACGAATAAACGCGTTAAAAACTCTTTTAGTAAAATACATAACCCCTATGAATAAAAGAAGGTGGCAAGCACTGAATATGTGATACACCACTTAACGTCAGCAGGGAGTGCGTTACACACCATCGTACTGTAATACAAAACATCAATGAATTAAAGAAGGCTGGCGAACAATGAATAGGTAATAAGCCACACAAATGCTTGGTGTAATGACTGGCAGTAATCTCTCAATATTAGTAAGTGTAACCTACTGCGTATAACAAGGCGAAAATCCCCATTAATATACGAGTACAAAATAAATGATCAGTCTTTGGAAGTGGTAACATCAGTCAAGTATCTGGGTGTGACCATTCGAAATGATCTCAAATGAAATGATAAGATTACACAAGTAACGGGTAAGGCAAACTATAGATTGCGCTTTATTGGTAGAATCCTGAAGCGATGCAGTCCTTCAACAAAGAAAAAAGCTTACAATACGTTAGTTCGTCCAGTCATAGAGTATTGTTCATCTGTATGGGACCCTTCTCAGCTGGGTCTGATTCAAGAGATTGAGAAGGTTCAAAGAAGAGCGGCAAGATTCGTGACTAGTACATTTAGCCATCGCGAGAGCGTTACAAATCTCATAGAAAGTTTGAAGTGGGACACACTTGCAGATAGACGACGCGCTAAACAGAAGGGGCTGCTCACTAAATTCCGAAATCCAATCTTCACCGTGGATGTAGAGCATATATTATTACCACCAACTTTCAAACTGCGCAATGATCACCATTCAAAGATAAGGGAAATAAGAGCTCGTACTGTGGCGTTCAGAGAGTTGGTTTTCTCTCGCGCGATCCGCGAGTGGAACAGAGGGAGGGAAATATGGCGCAAATTGTGCCCTCCGCCACACACCGCTTGGTGGCTATCGGAGTATATATGTAGATATTTAGATGTAGATAAGCAGTTTGTAGTTGACTTTAAAGAAAAATTTGATACAAAGTTCATGCTTCCATACACAAACAATCAAGCCATGCAACCAAGTAACATGAGTAGCCACCAAAAAACAAAATACAATCAACAAATCGCGAATGTGTGTTCAGAAAATCAACTGAACTTATCCTGGTAGAAAAATACAAACTAGACCTTCACTCTCAACAAAAAACTAAGAAACGATCACAAGACCCGAAAGTAACCAGGATGCAGTGCGTCACACATCAGTTGAGAATGGCCTCACCTTACAGACCACAATATGGTGACGCAACGGTTCCCCGAGCAGTCCCGCTTCCTCCAACAGTAGAGTAGCTGGCAGTGAAACTCCACCTGGTGTCCTGGTACTAATAGCACTCCACAGACCAGGCCCAACACAGCGCTCACACGTCCTAGGCAAAACTGGACGTCCAGTTCTCCACGACGGTGCCAGCAAGTCACTTCTCCTTGCTGGCACTGAGCGAGGTAGCGCAGCGGTTAGCACACTGGACTCGCATTCGGAAGGACGACGATTCAGACCCCACGTCCGGCCATCGTGGTTCAGGTTTTCAGTGATTTCCATATATTGAGTAAGTCAAATACCGGGATATTTACTTTGAAAGGGCATGCCTGCTTTCCTTCTCCATCCTTCCCTGAACCAAGCTTCTGCTCCGTGTCTAATGACCTCGTTGTCGGCATTATCCCTTGCTTGCCGAGCACGCCGCTGCATCACTGTCTGCGGTTGCTAGCGCGCCCTCTTGCAAGTAGTCCCAACTACAGGGCAGAGAGATACACAGGGTAGATACAATCTATTACTGAGTACCTAGAATGTTACACGCGCGCCGCACAGACACAAATACTTCTTCCACGATTCTCATGTCTCCCCTGCATATTCTACCGTTCCACAGGAGAGTGTCATCTGACGTTTTACTGGATACAGTCAACCTAATGAAACACCAACCCACAGTGCTGAAATCTTTCTCCCATACTGACTAACCAACGAAAACATCCACATTGGCTACATATGACTCTACTTTTAAAGTCAACTAAAAAGTACTAACACTCATTTACACTGCAGTAAGCAAGAACTTGTGAAAAATTATCTATCGATGATTTGCGCAGCTGACTTCCAGCTTGCAGGCAGATGTAAACACGAAAATGTAAACATCACACAGATATTCAGCGAACTTAAGTTTCAAATCACAGAAGACACGAAACAAATGGAAACTAAAATAGGAAGAATCTTCTCTGAAAAATATTAAACAGATAATATCCGGAAATAATGAAAAAGCACAGTAATGTATACGAAAAGTGCACGTTCCGTTCCACACTAGTGATTTCGCTACGATATTGAGTGGTAGACTGTTGACTGTTAAATAAATCGAAGAAACTATACAAAACAGCTACATAACTAGTTAAAAAGATGAAGACGTAGGAAGTGAGAAGGTAAGAGAGGAGAAAGAAAGAAAGAAAGAAAGAAGGACAGAGAAAGAGAGCACCTGAGTAGACGAAAGTAAAAATTGAAGTTCCATATAATTGCTAAAAGAAGGAAGAAAGCAGCCAAACATCAATGGAGCCCAAAGCACATACTAGGAATGTAAACAACGTGTTTTTTTAGTTCAGTGACTCAGTTTCAGAGTGCTGTTCACTAAAATCAAATGTACAGAATGAAGCTATGAACTTCACAAATACTTCGTTTCATTTTATTTCAGAGCCTTCCGTGACACAGTCCCTGTTTTTCTAGAAACCAAGTCTGGAGTAGCGCGATATAGCTACGTCTTCAGCATATGCCAAGTGAGTAATTTTCTTAACCAGACAACTCAGATCAGCAGATAGTAAGTAATTTCTTATTTACATAAAAAGACGTTTTTATTTACAAAACAAGTATTCCTTAACTCCGCTTTGAATTTATTTATTTTTACTTGAAGGAGTAATAGTGTGACTTGTGTAACCTTTCTACTCTGCTGGTCATTAAAATTGCTACACCAAGAAGAAATGCACATGATAAACGGGTATTCATTCGACAAATATTTATACTAGAACTGACACGTGATTACATTTTCACGCAATTTGGGTGCATAGATCCTGAGAAATCAGTACCCAGAACAACCATCTCTGGCCGTAATAACGGCCTTGATACGCCTGGGCATTGAGTCAAACAGAGCTTGGATGGCGTGTACAGGTACAGCTGCCCATCCACCTTCAGCACGATACCAGAGTTCAACAAAAGTAGTGACCTGCGTATTGTGACAAGCCAGTTGCTCGGCCACCGTTGACCAGACGTTTTTAATTGGTGAGAGATCTGGAGAATGTGCTGGCCAGGGCAGCAGTCGAGCATTTTCTGTATCCAGAAAGGCCCGTACAGCAGCTGCAACATGCGATCGTGCATTATCCTGCTGAAATGTAAGGTTTCGCAGGGATCGAATGAAGGGTAGACCCACGGGTCGTAACACATCTGAAATGTGACGTCCACCCTTCTAAGTGCCGTCAGTAAGAACAAGAGGTGACCGAGACGTTTAACCAATGGCACCCCATACCGTCACGCCGGGTGATAGGCCAGTATGGCGATGACGAATACACGCTTCCAATTTGCGTTCACCGCGATGTCGCACAAACATGGATGCGACCATCATGACGCTGGATTCGACCGAAAAAAGTGACGTTTTCCCATTCGTGCGCCCAGGTTCGTCGTTGAGTACACCATCGCAGGCGCTCTGGTCTGTGATGAGGGGTCAATGGTAACCGCAGCCATGGTCTCCGAGCTGATAGTTCATGCTGCTGCAAACGTCGTCGAACTGTTCGTGAAGATGGTTGTTGTCTTGCAAACGTCCCCATCTGTTGACTCAGGGATCGATACGTGGCTGCACGATCCGTTACAGCCATGCGGATAAGATGCCTGTCATCTCGACTGCTAGTGATACGAGGCCGTTGGGATCCAGCACGGCGTTCCGTATTACCCTCCTGAACCCACTGATTCCATATTCTGCTAACAGTCATTGGATCTCGACCAACGCTAGCAGTAATGTCGCGATACGATAAACCGCAATCGTGATAGCCTACAATTCGACCGTTATCAAAGTCGGAAACGCGATGGTACGCATTTCTCCTCCTTACACGAGGCATCACAACAACGATTCATCAGGCCATGTCGGTCAACTGCTGTTTGTGTATGAGAAATCGGCTTGAAACTTTCCTCATGTCAGCACGTTGTGTCGCCACCTTCGCCAACCTTGTGTGAATGCTCTGAAAAGCTAATCATTTGTATATCACAGCATCTTCTTCCTGTCGGTTAACTTTCGCGTCTGTAGCACGTCATCTTCGTGGTGTAGCAATTTTAATGGCCAGTAGTGTATTTACTGTATAGCCTGTAACCTACAGCAGATGTGTAATCTTTAATTTTCTACGTCTTAGCATAACTTTTCAGTACGCTTCTCTCTACTATTTAATGTTTCCGAAACATTAGACAAACTGTTCTGTAGTTGCAATGTCACCTCTGAACTGAGCCTGAATGAAATGATTGATTCTGTCTCGTTCTACAAGAATGCAAAGTCTCCGTGTAATATTCAGAATGCAAAAAGAAACTGATGGCTGTGCAGCCAGTGTACGGTTACGTAGACGTAATATAACTGGGCTACTATGAAGCAGAAATTAGCTGTGTTAATGGCTAAATATGAGATAATACAGAAATTTTCAAACGTGCTTTCAAAATATAGTTTTTACATTTCCGAAAAGAAACTAAGTAAATGTAAATAATTTATAGAAAATATCATTAATGACCATTACTGTCTTATTATGATACCTGAATTTCAGTCACTGCAATTAGTACTACACCGTATAGCATGTTTTTTGTACTGTTATATGAAATTTAATTTCGTTAATCTGAAGTTGGTAATCCACATTGTTTAACGCTTGAACACAAAAAGTAACTATCCATGATGCACTCAACAGCTTCCCGCGCAACAACCAGAACTTGAAACAGTGAACTGTAGCATGTTAAGTTTGAAAGCGGTTATTAATGCAACTTCTAGATTATGTACAAAATTATCAATAGAAAGGCAAACGGCTCTGATTTTTCCAGCCCATAAGAAGGGTGACATATCTAAATGTGACAGCTACCTAGGAAACGCCCTGCTTAATACATGTTACACGATCCTGTCCAACTGCTTCATATCAACTGGTTGTAATTAAAGTACACGTCCTTTGTGGGCTGTAATTATCAGCAAAACTTGGCAGGTATGCTAATACGTCAATCAGAACCGATTTAAGCTGAAAAAAATTACTTCCAATTTCGGTCATCAGGAGTAATTCTGGCTCTGTGAATACAGGAAAGTCATATAGAAATGGGTTAGGACCGTGAAGTCTGCCGAAAAGCTCAAACAAGTGCGAAAGGCACAATGTTGGTTTTATTATTACATAATTTGATCATCATAAGCACGGGATACGTTGGCGAGATGCTGCATCCGTATAACGATGTGAACAGCAACTCCTCGCAGCAGTTCGGGTGGAGTCTGAGCAATATGTTCCCGTATGATAGTCTTCATATCAGGTAATAACCGAACGTGTCCCTGGTAAATGCGTTCTTTTAGGTATCCCCTGAGCCAAAAGTCACTTGGATTCAAATCACGTGATCTTGCAGGCTATGCGTCTGGAAAACCACTGGAGATAACACGTTCGTGGAAGGTAGCAAAAAAGCAGATCTTTCGCTGGGTTACCGACATGAGGCGTTTCACCATCTTGCATGAAAACAGTGGTTTCCATACAGTTGTGCTCTTCCAAAACAGAAATCATATGCTGTACTAGGAGCTCTCGGTAACGTGCAGACTTTACGGTACACCTGACGGACCCTCTGGGTGTATTCTTTTCAAAGAAGAACGGACCGAGAAAAAAGATGTCTGTAAATCCACACCACACAGTCACGTTCGGCAAGTACAGTGGCTCTTCATGCACAACAAGTTGTTTAATAGAACCCCGAAGTCTGGGGTTATCTGTATTCTTTGCACACCGTAGCGTAAACTGTGCTTCGCCATTCCATGTCATCAACTTCGATTCGTACCAGAAACAGAAGTGAACGCTGCTGCTGCTTGTGGGGTTCCAGTTGCTGCACCGTCTGTATCTTATACTATTGTAAAATAGACCGAAAAACTTCCCCCTAGTGTTGACCACTGGATAGACAATTCTCCTGACACTGTAGTGGAAACGTGCTGCATAGTCAGTTTCTAGATGGCAACCTCGCCAGTAACGTCTACTGGGATTGGACGCCGCCCTTCCAGGTGCCACACCAAGCTCAACCTTGTTTTCGAATTCCATTGCCATCTTCTTTAAATCATTTAATGACATCAGGCCACTCCTCATACCTTTCAGTTGGCGATAGTCTCTCAATATGGCGCTGCAAATGTTGCCGTTCATATAAAACAACTTCATTAACTGGGCACGGCCTCGCTTCTCGATAGCCACACTGTTCACTCACATTATGGCTTGTCAAATGATAGCTTGAACATCATACCATCGTACAAACAATGTACAGCACCAGATTTGCACCTGGTGGACAAAATTGGAATTAATTTTTTGCAGCGTAAATCGGTTCCGCAATTACGCATTAGCAGATCTACTACGTTTGGCTGCCAGACGATAATTACAGCCCACACTGCTCCACTTTCAACCTTTGCCAGAATCAGTAATTGGTGAATACGGGGCAGATTTTCGCTCAAGGCGACCAACGTATCACAACTTGGTTCTCTGCCAGCTCTCTGAAAACCTGAGGGAACAGGACAAAGAACTGCACATTTTGTTTGTTGATTTCAAGAAGGCCTATAATTGCATACATCGTAATAGTATGTTCCGTTGCTAAGAAACTCATCAACCTCATAAAGATCGGCCTGAGTGAAAAACGCGACAAAGTGAGGATGGAAAATCCTGGTGTCAGATGATTCTGAATTTGAAACGGCTCACAGGCAAGGGGATCGCTTATCTTCTGCACTGTTCAGTTTTCCCTTTATAAAACCGTACCTAATACTTTTAAAGACAACTTCTACGGGGTCCAAGTCGAAGAGAAGAATCTGGCATGTCTAGTCTACATGTGATTACTCTGCAATTCAACACTGATTGCCGAGCAGAGGATTCAGCGTTCCATTCTCGAAAAGCGCACGGGGACAACGAGAGCTTAAATTTTTCTGTGTGAGCTCTGATTCCTTTATTTTATTATGATGATCATTCCTCCCTATGTAGGTGGGCGCCAACAAATATTTTCACACTCTGAGCACAGATTGCCGGCCGCTGTGGCTGGGAGGCTCTAGGCGGTTTAGACCCGAACCGCGCGACTGCTACGGTCGCAGGTTTGAATCCTGCCTCGGGCGTGAATGTGTGTGATGTCCTTAGGTTAGTTAGGTTTAAGTAGTTATAAGTTCTAGGGGACTGATGACCTCAGATGATAAGTCCCATAGTGGTCAGATCCATTTGAACCATTGGAACCATTTGAGCACAGATTGGTGATTGAGATTTCATGAGATCCTGCCGCAACTAAAATCGCCATTGGATGAATGCCACCCCAATTCGCACTTTGTATCTGTGGCACTCTGTCGGTCCTATTTCGCGATAATACAGAGCGAGCTGCCCTACTTCGAACATTATCGATGTCCTCCGGCAATGCTATCGTATGCGGATCCCACACCGCACAGCAATACTGCAGAAGAGGGCGGACAAGCATACTGTGAACAGTATCTTTATTAGGTCTGTTGCATTTAGATTTGTGTCATTTATCACTTAAGGGAAATTTAAAGGTTTCCTTTCAGTACTCATGTGGACGACAACATACTTTTTATCATTTAGAGTCGCCATTTTTTGCATCATATAGATACCTTGTGTAAATACACTCCTGGAAATTGAAATAAGAACACCGTGAATTCATTGTCCCAGGAAGGGGAAACTTTATTGACACATTCCTGGGGTCAGATACATCACATGATCACACTGACAGAACCACAGGCACATAGACACAGGCAACAGAGCATGCACAATGTCGGCACTAGTACAGTGTATATCCACCTTTCGCAGCAATGCAGGCTGCTATTCTCCCATGGAGACGATCGTAGAGATGCTGGATGTAGTCCTGTGGAACGGCTTGCCATGCCATTTCCACCTGGCGCCTCAGTTGGACCAGCGTTCGTGCTGGACGTGCAGACCGCGTGAGATGACGCTTCATCCAGTCCCAAACATGCTCAATGGGGGACAGATCAGGAGATCTTGCTGGCCAGGGTAGTTGACTTACACCTTCTAGAGCACGTTGGGTGGCACGGGATACATGCGGACGTGCATTGTCCTGTTGGAACAGCAAGTTCCCTTGCCGGTCTAGGAATGGTAGAGCGATGGGTTCGATGACGGTTTGGATGTACCGTGCACTATTCAGTGTCCCCTCGACGATCACCAGTGGTGTACGGCCAGTGTAGGAGATCGCTCCCCACACCATGATGCCGGGTGTTGGCCCTGTGTGCCTCGGTCGTATGCAGTCCTGATTGTGGCGCTCACCTGCACGGCGCCAAACACGCATACGACCATCATTGGCACCAAGGAAGAAGCGACTCTCATCGCTGAAGACGACACGTCTCCATTCGTCCCTCCATTTACGCCTGTCGCGACGCCACTGGAGGCGGGCTGCACGATGTTGGGGCGTGAGCGGAAGACGGCCTAACGGTGTGCGGGACCGTAGCCCAGCTTCATGGAGACGGTTGCGAATGGTCCTCGCCGATACCCCAGGAGCAACAGTGTCCCTAATTTGCTGGGAAGTGGCGGTGCGGTCCCCTACGGCACTGCGTAGGATAATACGGTCTTGGCGTGCATCCGTGCGTCGCTGCGGTCCGGTCCCAGGTCGACGGGCACGTGCACCTTCCGCCGACCACTGGCGACAACATCGATGTACTCTGGAGACCTCACGCCCCACGTGTTGAGCAATTCGGCGGTACGTCCACCCAGCCTCCCGCATGCCCACTATACGCCCTCGCTCAAAGTCCGTCAACTGCACTTACGGTTCACGTCCACGCTGTCGCGGCATGCTACCAGTGTTAAAGACTGCGATGGAGCTCCGTATGCCACGGCAAACTGGCTGACACTGACGGCGGCGGTGCACAAATGCTGCGCAGCTAGCGCCATTCGACGGCCAACACCGCGGTTCCTGGTGTGTCCGCTGTGCCGTGCGTGTGATCATTGCTTGTACAGCCCTCTCGCAGTGTCCGGAGCAAGTATGGTGGGTCTGACACACCGGTGTCAATGTGTTCTTTTTTCCATTTCCAGGAGTGTAGTTTTGCAATTTGCTTTGATCATCTGATGACTTTATAAAATGGCAAATGACAGCATTATCTGCAAACAATCAAAGAGGACTGCTCAGATTGTCACCTAAATCATTCATGTAGATCAGGAACAGCAGAGGGCTTATAGGTCTTCCTTGGTACCGTCAGATATTATTTCTGTTTCACTCGATGACATTCCGTCAATTCCTACGAACTGTGACGTTCTGACGGGAATTTAGGAATCCAGTCGCCTTTTCGCATTTGAGAGCGAAGTGTTGCTTGATGTACAACACGTGTCAGTGGAGGATCAGACACAGACATGAGGTAGATTAACTGTAGCGAGACGCCAACATGGCAGGAATCATCAGAAACAAGCGATTACAGTGGGCTGAACATGTGGTTTGGAAGGAAGATTACGCGTTGCCACGGAAGCTCCTGGACTTCATCCCCACAGGTAGGAGACCCCTGGCAAGGCCAAGGAAGAGGTGGAGGGATCGCCTTAATGCAGACATGTAACGGTCAGTGATAGATGGGAACGGATGGCAGATGGCAGCGATGGACTGAAGAGGATGGGGTAGGAAACTTGCAGCAGTGCGTGATCCGTTGGGCCTGATCGTGGAAAAGTAAAGTAAAAGTAAGTAATTTTTTAACATTTGTATTTTTACTACGGAGTGAAACAAGGTATTAACACCACAACACTTACGCAACACAACCTTCTACAAACGCAACCACTGTTGCGACAGCAGTTAATTCAAGGTGACTCATGTTCGGTCTTTATTAGGACAATATAGAGTGAATGTGGAAACCGACAACCATGATTGAGGTGTCGTTGTACAGCGTTACAACGCAACTTTACACATGGGAAAAGTACAACAGGCGCATAACCACAGTTGAGTATTGTTAGGATACACACTGCCGGACAAAAATTAGTACACCCTTTTAGAGGTTTCCAATTCACTCAAGATTTGTTGTTGCAACAGTACATAGTACTTGAAATGATTACATTTACAGATCAGTACCGCAATCGGTTCTGAAGTATCAGACCCATGCTGAAGCATCCATACAATACTTAGTGTATCCTCCATGGGCGGCAATACAAGCGCTGACTTTGGAATCTAGACGATCGCACAGGTGGCGAATACTGTCCTGGGATACGTTATACCACGCCTGCTCGTCCTGTTCACGTACTTTTGCAAAAGCTGTTGGTTGACGAGTCGCACGAATCACAACTTATCTCATCGTATCCCATAGGTGCTCGATTAGAGATGTCCGGAGATCATGCAGACCAGGCAAGTTGTTGCAAGCCTTGCAGAGCAAGTTGAGTTTCACGGACAGTGTGAGGGCGAGCGTTATGCTCCTGGAACAATATATCATCTTCTTGAAGCAAGAACGACAAAAGAATGGGTCTGCACGTGCCAAGCGCTGGTTAGTGTCCCCTCGAGAAACGCCAAAGGTTAAATGGAACTGTATCTCATCACAGACCGTAAGACGTGGAGTGGGGTCAGTGTGTTTTGGACGAACGCACTCTAAGAGAGAGTACTCACCAGGTCTACGTCGTATGACTTCCTAGCAGGAAAGGATGAAAGCAGATTCTTCCCAGCAGGAAGGCTACAATTTGACCCGTTGCGAACTCGCTCATTTGGCTATTGGAAGCACGGATTCATCTCCGTGGCATGGTTACCTGCTTCCTTCACACGTTTGCACCAAAACGAGACTTCTGGCTGTGAGCATTCCCCATTAAAGGGTAGACACAGATGGCACTCTGGTAGCTATGCCACTACGCTACCTGCTGGCGGACGACGTTGAAACCATTATCAGTACCTTTAGTGTGCCCCGGTGACATATGCTGTCATCAGATCAAAATCGAATTCGTCTTATCACATGTACTAATTCCTTTCCGATATTGTATGAGTTTTGCTAGCCAATTACGGCAATCGTGCTGCGCGCACACCCTACGCTATTACCAAGAAAAGTAGCAGTACAACGTTAGTATAGGTAGAGCGTTGCCAGACTGATTATAATTAGAATTAGCCACAATTATGGTAATCAGTTGGAAGCTGCGTGTGTGTCTTGAAAAGGAAAAAAAAATGGTTCAAATGGCTCCGAGGACTATGCGACTTAACTTCTGCGGTCATGAGTCGCCTAGAACTTAAAACTAATTAAACCTAACTAACCTAAGGACATCACACACATCCATGCCCGAGGCAGGATTCGAACCTGCGACCGTAGCGTCCGCGCGGTTCCAGACTGTAGCGCCTTTAACCGCTTGGCCACCACGGCCGGCTGAAAAGGAAAGCAGCTTCGACTACACTCATAGCTAGTGAGAAATAAGCGCTGATATTCTGTCGATATACAGAGTGAAATGTGTAATGCCATGAGAATAAAGTTGGTAACACGATCTGGCTCCTTGATGGTTTAGTCACACAGACCACACTTTCATGATCTCACTATAATGAAAAAAAAAAACTGTTGGCCTGCATATCCTAATATTACTTGTTCATATGAATGAACTACTTCGAAAGTGGTATGGAGTACTCTGAAGATGTGTTGCCTTTCGCTTGGAGCGTCCAGCAGTGCAATGGGGCAGTGTTCCCCGCTATGTGTACATAAATACGAAATACAGAAAACTGTTAACTAACAGAAAGATTATTTAACACAACACTAATTTTTTGTACATGTTACTGTAACAGTTCCATGAGGCAGCGGATGTTACTGTAACAGTTCGATTAGGCAGCGCAGTCACCGTCCTAATAAGAGGATTCAGCAGTGCAGCATACATAGCCTCACTTTATACAATTCTTGTAACCAAACTACCATTCAGAGAATTTCTGTTTATTGTCATTGTGCTTCAGTCACGGTTGAGTATTCGTAGATTTCATCATTAGAGTAGCTCTAACTTCAGCAGTTGCTTGACATGAGACCAAACAAGAAGATGGGCGCCAGCTAACACGGTTTGCATAAAAAGGATTATGGGTTTCTCGGTAAAATAAAATTATCAGAACTACGTTTAACCGACACTATACTGTCAAAAGGATAAAGAAACGAATTTTTCAATTGACTATCGGGTCCACAAGCAGACATAACCTCATTCACATAATGCGTTATCACAAATCTCTGAAGAAACAAATCTTCATATCTCGGGCGAGGTACCAGCTTGAATTTATCATACCACCAAGCGAAATACGTGCCAGTAATGCACGAAGGTGCCAGGTTACAAACGATTTTTTAAATAACATGCTATTTGCTCCTATTTCACTGTGCGAAATCAGGCGACCGGAGCTACACGCGCATTAATAAGCACCAACATCCTCAAGCTAGCCTCACTCGCAAAACTGAACTTCATCACAGGATATAAATACTGGATTGATCTTACTGGGTTTTCTGGATAGGGTAATGTCTTTCCAACAGCGTGGATCTCCATCAGAGATACGCAAATTCCTTTTCAACTCCATGTAGCCTCGAATGTAACTCTCTAACTCAAAACAGGCAACAGACCAGACCAACACGGAAGCAGCAGTAAAATAGCAATGGCTATCTCTGTTTGAACAATTTGCAACTCGCGAACGATTGCTAACGGTCGAGAGAAACACGACTCGCCAAATTCATACTGACACAGTGACTAGGCAAAGAGGTTGCGAAATAGCTTGTATCAATAGTGAAGATGGATGGAGCGAGATCTCATAGACTGTAGCAAGCTAAGTATCGAGATTCACAAAGAAGGTAAAACACACAGCGAGGAACTGAAAGTGCTGAGAAATTGCCTCCTTTCACAGTCTTTGCTTAACTAACTAAGAATGAAGTGCCAGAGCAACGAGACCAGTTGCAAATGATGACGTCGTTATATTAAACGTAATTCGTAACAATTCATTGGATGTGTAGATAGTAATCATACAAAAAGCGTAAATAGCGTCAATTTGGATTTAAAGTGAATTGTGCATCACTTAGGTTATTTATTTTATTTAAATTCTGTTTATTCCTCCCCCAAGAGACAGTGTGAGGTACCAAAATGATCAGTGCACTGAGGCGTTTACTTTTAATATTTGGCTGATCATGTAACCTATAATACTAAAGGTACACTTCCAAAGATGTAGTTTTGCAACGATACCACTGAAAGATGCTTCGCAGACAAACGTGTCCAAAGAGCTGCGTTCTGCGGATGGAACAGTTCTGCAGCGAGCAGCGTTTGGCGGTAAACTTTTCGGAAAGAGTTATCGGGAACAGACATGCTCTTGTGCTCTTTGTCGTCGTAGAGTTTGGAGGTCCTGTTTGAGGGTGATAGATCTTGTTCGGAGGCTGTCTCACTTAAAGCTGTTCATAGAACTATGAAACGCTATTAACACTAATGAATCGGCGTAGTCTGTTCAGTGACCACTACCAGTGGCTTGCATTGCTGCAGTAACTGAGATATATCTGATATAAGAATAAAAGCAGTTTGAAACTTCTTCAGTGTCTGCTGTCTCAATGTAATCTAATCATGAACAGACAGCTTTCCACCGTAGCATTTTTACACAGCAGTTCATCACGTGAAGTTTATAATGGGTGCAGATGGATGTAGATTCTCCCCCTAGACAGTGAAGAAGGGCCGAAGAATCATGTGGTAAGGTAATTTTAGGGATCTATGTGGGGTAAGCAGCAGCCTCGGTTTTAATGTCACTGGCGCTAGTGAGCAGTACTTGCAGCAACAAAAGCCAGAACCCTCGTACGGTGTAGAAAATCTATCGAGTTCTTTTCGAAGGAACCATACGGCTATTTGCCTGCAGATATTTTGGCAAATCTAGGAGAATGCGAAATTGCATGGCTTGTTGGGGAAATGAACCTCGTTCTGGTGCATGACAGTATATTGTCACTGTGAGGAAAATTTTGCTCTAAATTTAACCTATAATCAGGATAAGGATCCTGGTCAGTATTCCTAACACTACCAGCACTTCATCGGGTCGTCTCGGTGAATCCGCTCATATGCCTCCTGGAAGAAAAAGAAGAAAAAGAAAAAAAGATCACTCGCACCTTTGTGGTGTTCCCACATCTTTTCTGAGAGCACACAGATGTTATAGACGTTATCCCCCAGACACCATTCTTTCCAAAACAAACGTCGTATTCACGAGTCACTTCTTTAATTAGGAGCTACATTAAATCCATTATACAGTTGGACAAAATCTTTGGCAAGGAAACTCTACAATACGCAGTATAACTCAATTTCCTACATAGTGTCCTATTCGGAAGCTACACATTTTAGCCTACGAAATATAGCTTACTTACTTTACGTGGTCAGGGCCAGAGGACTGCGTGCAACTAAAACAATCTTCTCTTCCACTGGCTTTTGCACTGCACAACACAAAGCACCACTTCATTTAAACCCTGTCATTTCCTGGCACTGCGACGCAGAAGTTGGAAATTTGGCTCGACGGCGCCTACAGCCATTCTCTGTAATGGTGCGGTCCTACGACTCACCCTCCTCCTCGACGACGCTTGAAACAGGCCAGAGATCATAAATTCGTGTCACACTGACATCAAATTTCATCACAATCACGCCCAGCGCCACCGTGAACGTGTCACGCGATGAAAACATCATCACAGTCATCTCCCGCCAAGGGCGTCCAGGCTCTGGGGCTAGCGGGGTCTCACGCCAGCCCCCTCGCTCTCAGGGAAAGGAAAAAACAGTTTTATCAGGTGCATTTATCTTTAGAAAACGATCTAACAGTCGGTGTTATGTAGGTTTTAACAGGGGTGATACTGACGTCTTTTAATGGCAGCTCACAAGTCGCCATTCGTCTTCAAATTGGTTCAAATGGCTCTGAGCACTCTGGGACAGCATTTGAGGTCATGAGTCCCCTAGAACTTAGAACTACTTAAAACTAACTAACCTAAGGACATCACACACATCCATGCCCGAGGCATTCGAAGCTGCGACCGTAGCGGTCGCGCGGTTCCAAGCTGAAGCGCCTAGAACCGCTCTGCCACAGAGGACCATTCGTTTTCAAAATAATTAAAAATACTCCATATCTCCAGCTCTGTCACTCCCAGCTACAGACTATCGTATGGGTGCCCTTGTATACCCCCCCCCCCCCCCCCACTTCCTCTCACATTTTACAGCTTCTCTTGACGTCTCTACGATATGGAGGTGAGAACCACGACACCCAGAGTTCAAAATACGCGGTGTCTTATGGATGGCCGACGAAAACATATCGACACACCGCTGCTCAGAATCGACACGAAATGCCTCAGGCGGCGGCATAGATGGCGTCAATGAAACAACGCCTTCGTCTGGGAGATTCATTTGCAGATGAGAGTTTGCAACTCATCGACAACCTTAGACACTGCAGACACCCCCTGGTGTCGACCCGATCCAATCTTTCTCTAAGGAAATCATGGGGCCTTAACCCAACTAAAAATGAACTTAGCCCTTTGGAGTGGAGCTCGACCGCAGTTTTTATTTGCGTGTACAGGGTGGAATCGCTAGGGGCTCCTGTTAAACGCCCTCCTGTGGTATGATCTTGGGAGTACGGCACTGACAAGAACATTAATAAAAGAACGAAGGGTCCCTCTAAGATTCCACCCTCCCCCCCCACCACCACCCCCACAGTTTGCGAACATCCTCAGTGCCACTCGCTCGCCTTTGATGAGCACTCCAAAAACGAAATCGTCCCTACTTGCTTACTCCTCGGCTCTACAGCCCTTGAAGGGCCTTGGCCTGCATCACAATATCCTGCCATTCTATCCGATCCCTGGCTTTCCGTCTCCATCCTCTGACACCCAGTTTTTGCATGTCTTCTTCATCCACCCATCTCTTTCTGGGGCGTCCCCTCGGCCGTCTGCATCCAGCCTTGCCATCAAAAATCCTCTTTCATACTCTGTCTTCTTCCATTCTGACCACATGCCCTGCCAACCGCAGTCTTCTTATTTTAATGGTAGTAACAATGTCAGGTTCTTCAAAGAGGTGTCATAGCTCTGCATTCGTACGAATGCGCCAATCTTCTTGCTCATATACTGGGCCACAAATTTTACGTAGCACCTTTCTCTCCCATATGCTAAGGATCCTTTCCTCATTTACAGTCATGGTCCACGTTTCGGCACCATACATAACAACTGGTCTTATAATTGTTTTGTAAATGATGATTTTGGATTTTCGTAACAGAAGCGAACTCCTAAGCATGGGTAATGCGGCAAAGTAGCATCTGTTACCTGCTGCTATTCTGGCTTTCACCTCACTGCCATTGTCATTTGTCTCAGTGATAGTCAACCCAAGGTACTTGAAGTCTCTCACCCTTTCAAACTCCCTGTCGGCTATCATGAGATTTGGTAGGTTTTGTTGGTTGACAATTGCCATATACTTGGTCTTTTCGATGTTGACTGTCAGGCCATGTTCCCTTGCACCTTTCTCCAGTTGTTGATAGCCTTCGCCTAGCACAGCAGTGTTTCGTGCGAGTAATGCCACATCGTCAGCGTAGGCTAGGTACTGTAGTGAACGATTTAAGAAGGTTCCTCCTTTATTTTACTCTGACTTATGACTTTTTCTAAGCAGAGGTTGAATATCAATGAGGAGATATTTTCACCCTGTCTAAGTCCCTTCTTCCACTTCATCATAGAAAGTTTAATGAGCTTCTTAGGTATTCCAGCCTCTTCCATTACATTCTGCAATGCCACTCTTGAGATGCTATCACAGGCTTGTTTAAAGTCGATATAGACAGGCAATGACTAATGACTACGTGCTGATGGGATACTCAACCATATTGACACAGCCACAGACGAATGCCGTTAGATCGCTGCATTCGGACCTGCTGGCTGCATGAGAAATCTGAAGGGTGTCAGAAGTATTGCCTGTTCCGCCAGCGTGTAGACGTTTGTGAATGCATGTCTCTCTACAGGGACATTTCCAAATTGCTCAACAAAGGTGCTGGTGGCATCAAGGATCTGCTGAATTGAGGGGGTTCTAAGAGGGGCCCTTTGTCTTATATAAGTATGTGTCAACACCGCGCTCCCCAGTGACCATGCCACAGGAAGGCGCAAAACAGAAGGCTTCAAAAAGCATAAACAACTATTGTTGCTTCGGATCACATTCAAAATTCGTCGAATGGTTTTCAATGGTCCATGGTCCATAGTGGCTTCGCCCTGTATATCAGAGCAAAATTGTGGTTACTTTCCACTCCTCAGAGGCACTCCCACTAAGGGGTCATATAATGTTCAGTGGAGATGATTTCATTGACGCCATCTATTCCATTTACTGAGGTCTTTTTGTGTCGATTGTGAGCGGCGGTGTGGCTGAAATGTTTACCTCGGCCAACCATAAGAAAACAGCATGAATTCAATGCTCGGCGTCGCGTTCCGACCTCCATTTCAGAGGCAACAAAAGAAGGCGTGAGATGTGGATGCTGCAGGGTGTGACGTGACAAATCCGTGGTGGAGTTGGCCAGAATGATGGTGCAATTTGAATCCAATGCAACATCATTAGCCTAGAATGAGATTTTCACTCTGCAGCGGAGTGTGCGCTGATATGAAACTTCCTGGCAGATTAAAACTGTGTGCCGGACCGAGACTCCAACTTGGGACCTTTGCCTTTCGCGGGCAAGTGCTCTGCCATCTGAGCTACCCAAGCACGACTCACCCCCCGTCCTCACAGCTTTACTTCCACCAGTATCACGTCTCCTACCTTCCAAACTTCACAGAAGCTCTCCTGCGAACCTTGCAAAACTAGCACTCCTTGAAGAAAGGAGAGCTTTTGTGATGTTTGGAAGATAGGAGACGAGATACTGGCGGAAGTAAAACTGTCAGAACGGGGCATGAGTCGTGCTTGGGTAGCTCAGATGGCAGAGCACTTGCCCGCGAAAGGCAAAGGTCCTGAGTTCGAGTCTCGGTCCGGCACACAGTTTTAATCTGCCAGGGAGTGTCGTCATTAGCCTAACTTAAATTTTACATGAACTTCTAAGCTCTGGCCTTTTTTTTCCACAAGCGTCGACACTGGCCATGGACCCTATCCGACATATTTATGTCGGTTTGGGAAAAGGGCAACCCCCGAGTGTGACTGTGGCGCGGCAGAGGGTACTCCCGACCATGTGGTTTTCGAGTGCCCTCTCTTCAATGAAGTCGCGACAACACTCCGAGACAGACTTCCAAATAACGACACATACCAACTACTCAGACAAGAATACACTTTTCACACTTTGAATGCATTGGCAGATGGGGTATCACGGAAAGTGTTAGCAGAATACCTGAGGGACCAAGAATAGGTATCAACTCGTAGATCAAACCGATTGAGACCAGATCGCGTTCCCATATCGCCTGTGCGTGGACTGGCCGACTTCCATCATAGTTGGAAACGGCCACGTACAGGACTGGGGGGGGGGGGGGGGGGTCAACACCACCGATTACGACAAAGCAGCAGATACGACGTAGGTTTAGTTTTGTAGGACTTAGATTAGGACATTAATTTAGTAAACGTTTACAAACCTTGGCCAGCTCAGTGCCAGGGGCATGCTCCTCGGGTTTAGCTCGTGGAGCCTGGCTATCCTAAGTAGGTTTGTACTCTACTGGCACACTTGTGACGCTGCAGGTAATAGCCATTTTAAATTAGTTAAGTATCAAGTAAGTTAGATCAAACTGCCCATTGTTGTAGAAAACTAAAACTAACACACTGTAGTAGTTAAACTGTAGCTCACTAACGTAACTGCAATAGTAAAAGCTGTATTGTAATCCAATTTATGTATCATTTTATGACCCACTAATCATCTTAGGAGGTGGGTTAACATGTGTAATTAGTATTGTTATTGAAATAAAGAATTGAAAAAAAAAGCGTCGACAGCGTGTTATTTGAATTTTCGCCGAGCCCCAGTGTGACGACTCAGGGCGTCAAGCTGTTACATCATTTCAGTGAAAGATTTGTAGGCACTTTCGACTCGGAATTCGAATTTCTCCTTTTCAGTGGGACAAAATGATGGGGTTTCATTGTGTTGTGAACTGTGTTTCTTTTTTCTGCCGCCAGTCACGCTATAAGGTGATCTTCAGCAAATCCTCTTGGATTGCAGCTACACATTGTTTCTCTGTGCCAAGTAGTGTTTTCCCCTGGGAGTTAAATCCATTATTTTCCAAGGTAACTGTGTTTGTACATCCGAGCGACGTGATCTGTCCACATGAAACGTCTTTTCTCATCACGTCTACATTATTTTCTACATCCCGCACATAACTGTGATGCATCTTCCATTCCCCAGTGATCTCATCCTGTACTAGACCACAGATCTTTCTTAAGTATTTCCGCTCGAAAACGAGATTATTTAACTGAAGACACTAAAAGTTTCGCAACCATATGGCCCTACGGGTTGTATCACTCTTTGGTACAGCAGGAGCTCGAAATCCCTTGAGGGTCTGTACAATTTAAAAAGTTATGTGATTGGTTTGTGGCTTATATGTTCACTTTGATTTCTGCTTCACACTATGCGTCTTATGTAAAGATTATGCCCAGATAGTTAAAGTTATGAACTCTTTTGAAGGATCGGGTTCCGACTGCTAGAAGCCAGACTGGGTCTCTTGAATAGGGACGAATCCTGCTCATGATTCATTCAGAAGGGAAGATTCGCAACAAATACAAGGTATATCGATTACAATATGCACAGCCTATTGTGTGACAGGCTCTCAATTCCATGAAAAAGCTCTTATCTGGTACCTGTCCAGAATATTTGGAATCATATCGCAAATGAACAGACGAATGTTTTCTGCACGAATGTAAGCGGTATTTTCGACGAAAAATTGCCGTTCAGTGACTTGTCCCGCAAGCGCCGCAGGTGAGTGGGTGTTCTGCTATGCAGTTGTAATTACCGCGTCACGACCGATATAGCGCTCAATCTGCACACTAATTAGCACAGGCGCCCCAGGCTGGAGTGAGCCGTGGGGCACAAGCACGGACCACAGCCCGCTGAAGTCTGCACAGCTCTCCGCCACCAAAATTCTCTTCCGCCAGCTTTTAGTAGACGTAGGCGCCACAGGAACGCTTGCTTCTGGTACAAGGTGCTTCAGAAGGAATAGTTAACCATGTGTTAGACCAGCAGTCTGATGAGCGGCGGGCTCACAACCTTTACGTAATTCTTAGATCTGATAATTAAGACTGTTTACACTTTTATTTGAGGCAGTTTCAGTTTAGAATTAGCGGTAGTAGACGATGTACAACAAGCCAGGAGATCAACGATCAAGTATCGAGCCTGCAATCCACCGTTTACTGATTTTCTTGCAGTAACAGATGAAGCGACTGGGTATATCAGAGTTTTGGACGTTAATTTGTTAATTTGTAAGTAAGTTTAGTACATAATATGTACAACTCCATGTGAATGTTAAAAAACAGTCTGGAAAGCTTGTAAGTGTGAGGCAGGTCGCGCTTAGGGTGAAAAATAACGTTTGAGAAAAAAATTATATAAGCTGCGCCTTTTCCGAGTCAATTAGCAAATTAAAAAAACAATTAGTGTCAGTTGTTCTCGTAGCGATGATAGCTCTCGAGACTACTCAGCCTTTGGCTCGGGTTCGATCTCTTCTATCGTCCCACGTCCAATTTTTCTATCGCTCTCTTCTTCAATTTTAGGAAACCAAACGAAGAACACGTTTGGCGACACCGTCTCTGTCAGTCCGTTTGAATTTGCTCGCATAATGACCCCACTGGCTAACTTCAATGCTAATTAACTCGGAAAGGGCGCAACGTATAGAATTATTTTCTTAACAATTATTTCTCAACACAACCTGCACTGCAACACACAAAGTTTTCAGAGTGTTTCCGTCCACAACATATAGGTTGGCTGGTTGATTTGGGGGAGGGAACCAAACAGCAAGGTCATCGGTACCGTCAGATTAGGGAAGGAAGTCGGTAGTGCCCCGCCTAAGGAAACATCGTGGCATTTGTCTGAAGCAGTTTAGGGAAATCACGGAAAACCTAAATCAGGATCAACATAGCATAGCGTCCATATACATATAGACGCTATTCTGTGTTGAGATATACTCCTGGAAATTGAAATAAGAACACCGTGAATTCATTGTCCCAGGAAGGGGAAACTTTATTGACACATTCCTGGGGTCAGATACATCACATGATCACACTGACAGAACCACAGGCACATAGACACAGGCAACAGAGCATGCACAATGTCGGCACTAGTACAGTGTATATCCACCTTTCGCAGCAATGCAGGCTGCTATTCTCCCATGGAGACGATCGTAGAGATGCTGGATGTAGTCCTGTGGATCGGCTTGCCATGCCATTTCCACCTGGCGCCTCAGTTGGACCAGCGTTCGTGCTGGACGTGCAGACCGCGTGAGACGACGCTTCATCCAGTCCCAAACATGCTCAATGGGGGACAGATCCGGAGATCTTGCTGGCCAGGGTAGTTGACTTACACCTTCTAGAGCACGTTGGGTGGCACGGGATACATGCGGACGTGCATTGTCCTGTTGGACCAGCAAGTTCCCTTGCCGGTCTAGGAATGGTAGAACGATGGGTTCGATGACGGTTTGGATGTACCGTGCACTATTCAGTGTCCCCTCGACGATCACCAGTAGTGTACGGCCAGTGTAGGAGATCGCTCCCCACACCATGATGCCGGGTGTTGGCCCTGTGTGCCTCGGTCGTATGCAGTCCTGATTGTGGCGCTCACCTGCACGGCGCCAAACACGCATACGACCATCATTGGCACCAAGGCAGAAGCGACTCTCATCGCTGAAGACGACACGTCTCCATTCGTCCCTCCATTCACGCCTGTCGCGACACCACTGGAGGCGGGCTGCACGATGTTGGGGCGTGAGCGGAAGACGGCCTAACGATGTGCGGGACCGTAGCCCAGCTTCATGGAGACGGTTGCGAATGGTCCTCGCCGATACCCCAGGAGCAACAGTGTCCCTAATTTGCTGGGAAGTGGCGGTGCGGTCCCCTACGGCACTGCGTAGGATCCTACGGTCTTGGCGTGCATCCGTGCGTCGCTGCAGTCCGGTCCCAGGTCGACGGGCACGTGCACCTTCCGCCGACCACTGGCGACAACATCGATGTACTCTGGAGACCTCACGCCCCACGTGTTGAGCAATTCGGCGGTACGTCCACCCGGCCTCCCGCATGCCCACTATACGCCCTCGCTCAAAGTCCGTCAACTGCACATATGGTTCACGTCCACGCTGTCGCGGCATGCTACCAGTGTTAAAGACTGCGATGGAGCTCCGTATGCCACGGCAAACTGGCTGACACTGACGGCGGCGGTGCACAAATGCTGCGCAGCTAGCGCCATTCGACACCGGTGTGTCAGACCCACCATACTTGCTCCGGACACTGCGAGAGGGCTGTACAAGCAATGATCACACGCACGGCACAGCGGACACACCAGGACCCGCGGTGTTGGCCGTCGAATGGCGCTAGCTGCGCAGCATTTGTGCACCGCCGCCGTCAGTGTCAGCCAGTTTGCCGTGGCATACGGAGCTCCATCGCAGTCTTTAACACTGGTAGCATGCCGCGACAGCGTGGACGTGAACCGTATGTGCAGTTGACGGACTTTGAGCGAGGGCGTATAGTGGGCATGCGGGAGGCCGGGTGGACGTACCGCCGAATTGCTCAACACGTGGGGCGTGAGGTCTCCACAGTACATCGATGTTGTCGCCAGTGGTCGGCGGAAGGTGCACGTGCCCGTCGACCTGGGACCGGACCGCAGCGACGCACGGATGCACGCCAAGACCGTAGGATCCTACGCAGTGCCGTAGGGGACCGCACCGCCACTTCCCAGCAAATTAGGGACACTGTTGCTCCTGGGGTATCGGCGAAGACCATTCGCAACCGTCTCCATGAAGCTGGGCTACGGTCCCGCACACCGTTAGGCCGTCTTCCGCTCACGCCCCAACATCGTGCAGCCCGCCTCCAGTGGTGTCGCGGCGGCGTGAATGGAGGGACGAATGGAGACGTGTCGTCTTCAGCGATGAGAGTCGCTTCTGCCTTGGTGCCAATGATGGTCGTATGCGTGTTTGGCGCCGTGCAGGTGAGCGCCACAATCAGGACTGCATACGACCGAGGCACACAGGGCCAACACCCGGCATCATGGTGTGGGGAGCGATCTCCTACACTGGCCGTACACTACTGGTGATCGTCGAGGGGACACTGAATAGTGCACGGTACATCCAAACCGCCATCGAACCCATCGTTCTACCATTCCTAGACCGGCAAGGGAACTTGCTGTTCCAACAGGACAATGCACGTCCGCATGTATCCCGTGCCACCCAACGAGCTCTAGAAGGTGTAAGTCAACTACCCTGGCCAGCAAGATCTCCGGATCTGTCTCCCATTGAGCATGTTTGGGACTGGATGAAGCGTCGTCTCACGCGGTCTGCACGTCCAGCACGAACGCTGGTCCAACTGAGGCGCCAGGTGGAAATTGCATGGCAAGCCGATCCACAGGACTACATCCAGCATCTCTACGATCGTCTCCATGGGAGAATAGCAGCCTGCATTGCTGCTAAAGATGGATATACACTGTACTAGTGCCGACATTGTGCATGCTCTGTTGCCTGTGTCTATGTGCCTGTGGTTCTGTCAGTGTGATCATGTGATGTATCTGACCCCAGGAATGTGTCAATAAAGTTTCCCCTTCCTGGGACAATGAATTCACGGTGCTCTTATTTCAATTTCCAGGAGTATACATACATATATACACTCCTGGAAATGGAAAAAAGAACACATTGACACCGATGTGTCAGACCCACCATACTTGCTCCGGACACTGCGAGAGGGCTGTACAAGCAATGATCACACGCACGGCACAGCGGACACACCAGGAACCGCGGTGTTGGCCGTCGAATGGCGCTAGCTGCGCAGCATTTGTGCACCGCCGCCGTCAGTGTCAGCCAGTTTGCCGTGGCATACGGAGCTCCATCGCAGTCTTTAACACTGGTAGCATGCCGCGACAGTGTGGACGTGAACCGTATGTGCAGTTGACGGACTTTGAGCGAGGGCGTATAGTGGGCATGCGGGAGGCCGGGTGGACGTACCGCCGAATTGCTCAACACGTGGGGCGTGAGGTCTCCACAGTACATCGATGTTGTCGCCAGTGGTCGGCGGAAGGTGCACGTGCCCGTCGACCTGGGACCGGACCGCAGCGACGCACGGATGCACGCCAAGGCCGTAGGATCCTACGCAGTGCCGTAGGGGACCGCACCGCCACTTCCCAGCAAATTAGGGACACTGTTGCTCCTGGGGTATCGGCGAGGACCATTCGCAACCGTCTCCATGAAGCTGGGCTACGGTCCCGCACATCGTTAGGCCGTCTTCCGCTCACGCCCCAACATTGTGCAGCCCGCCTCCAGTGGTGTCGCGACAGGCGTGAATGGAGCGATCTCCTACACTGGCCGTACACCACTGGTGATCGTCGAGGGGACACTGAATAGTGCACGGTACATCCAAACCGTCATCGAACCCTTCGTTCTACCATTCCTAGACCGGCAAGGGAACTTGCTGGTCCAACAGGACAATGCACGTCCGCATGTATCCCGTGCCACCGAACGTGCTCTAGAAGGTGTAAGTCAACTACCCTGGCCAGCAAGATCTCCGGATCTGTCCCCCATTGAGCATGTTTGGGACTGGATGAAGCGTCGTCTCACGCGGTCTGCACGTCCAGCACGAACGCTGGTCCAACTGAGGCGCCAGGTGGAAATGGCATGGCAAGCCGTTCCACAGGACTACATCCAGCATCTCTACGATCGTCTCCATGGGAGAATAGCAGCCTGCATTGCTGCGAAAGGTGGATATACACTGTACTAGTGCCGCCATTGTGCATGCTCTGTTGCCTGTGTCTATGTGCCTGTGGTTCTGTCAGTGTGATCATGTGATGTATCTGACCCCAGGAATGTGTCAATAAAGTTTCCCCTTCCTGGGACAATGAATTCACGGTGT
The DNA here is from genome assembly GCF_023898315.1 of Schistocerca nitens. Classification (NCBI taxonomy): domain Eukaryota; kingdom Metazoa; phylum Arthropoda; class Insecta; order Orthoptera; family Acrididae; genus Schistocerca; species Schistocerca nitens. The sequence goes on from NC_064617.1 coordinate 326,409,000, forward strand.
TCTTATTTCAATTTCCAGGAGTATATATATATATATATATATATATATATATATATATATATATATATATATATATATATATATATATGGGTGTGCCTCTTACGGCTCATCAGGCGCATTTTCTCTGGTGTTTCGGCAGATATTTGCAATTTAGTTTTTGCAGTGTGTAGCTGGAGTCAGCCCAATCAAATACCGCTCAACAAGTCTTTCAATCGAAACCCAGCGTCGTTGTAAAGCGCTGCTTTGTTACTCGTTGAGAGAAAAATGAATTTTCAAAAGCGGTATTTTACGTGCTCATTTGTTAGAGCGGTCCCCAACTAGTCTAGTGGGACATTTGTTTCGTCGTTCTAAAAACACGAAGAATAACCAGTATACCAACAATTACAGCACATTTTGTTGGCATCAGCGTTTCCTCTCATCTGATCTGGATGTCGCACTACCCCTTCATAAGACCATTTTTATATTCCGAACTTTTTCTTTCACTCTATCCACCACGCATATCGTTATTTTTGTCGTACAGTATTACTCTTTCCCCACTAGTTACAGCTATTTGTTTGAAAACTGTGCTTTCATGACGTAAATATTGTGAATTCCTTATGTGTTTCTTCCTGTTTGGTCTGTTTATCTTCATGTTGTCAACCTAAGGAAGTATATGCACCTTGTAGCAGCGCTGCTCAGTCGTTGCTGGAGTACTGGTTATTCTCCCTATTTTACAGTCCCTGTTCATACAGATCTGGAAAAAGAACATCGGACTAATTTGGGACTGCTCAATCGAATGGGCACGTAAAATGCAGCTTTAAGAACCATTTTGTTCGTAAGGGGAAACAAACCAATGCTTTCTGTCGGTACTGGGAGTCGCATGAAAGACTTGATGAGCATGACTTCTTTCGACTGACTTCAGCTCGTACTGCTAAACTGAAACTCCAAATATCGTCGGAATACCGGAGAAAATGCGCCTGAAAACACTTAGGAGTGTCACTCTGCATATCACGGTGTACACCATACGATAAATAAAGAGAGTTTGGCGTACTTGTGGTTGCACTGGGGTCACAGCCAAAACAAATTTTCCGAACAACAACAACCTGCCACATTGGCTGTTTTTACTTCATACAGTAATACAGAAACAAATGATGAAGTAGGCGCACTCTAACCAACGTAATATATATCGCAAATGTAGCAACGAAACTACATAAATATGTGGAATAATATTATAAATAGAAATACCTCCAAAGACAGCTACTTAGAAATAAAGAAAATGCCAGTCAGAATTACATAATTCGAAGACCCCATTCCAAGATCTGCCTTCTTGGTAAGCCCCATAAAGAACTGAATGAAGTAACTACAATGATGACTGTTTTTAAAATATATTCTCTAGTAGCCTGTAAGTATTTAAGAGTATTCATTAAGAGTATTCACCACACTTTGTGTACAACTTGTACGAAGTGACTGACTAAATACTGACAGAAAAGGATGTCGTCGAGTTATAGCGAGAACAGCAAGTGGAACGCCCGCTAAATCACGCAGGGTTGTGGAAAGGGCCAAGGAAGTTGCGGTCGTATTCATTTCACAATTGTAATTTATTAACATTTAGTTCACAAACACACTTTTGAAGGAGTTAAATTTGCTTCGCGGCTGAAGGCCTTACAACATATGCTTTAGAATAAGTTCAATTTTGAAAAGACATGACACACAGTTAAATTTACGGATAAGATAAATCGAATAAGTATATGAGATCAGCATGCGGAGTGGCTGAAGGCCGCCGGATTAAATATTCAAAGTTCCAGTTATACTATGATGTTTACTGAAGGCAGAAGGCCACAATGTTTTAAGATGCTATCAGGGCTGATGGCCCACAAGGTGCACAGAAAGAGATAAACAAACGCAATAAGATGGCTAAAGGGCGCAAGGTAAAATTCTGCAAATTAAGGAAATACCCATTACAACAATCGGCAAAACAATACATTAAGTTTAAATATTTCCTCTTGCAACACCAATGTCGGAATGCCCACAATGACTTCTAAAATCTCTCAGAGGAAATTACAATAGCCGGCCGGAGTGGCCGTGTGGTTCCAGGCGCTACAGTCTGGGACCGTGTGCCCGCTACGGTCGCAGGTTCGAATCCTGCCTCGGGCGTGGATATGTGTGACGTCCTTAGATTAGTTAGGTTTAAGTAGTTCTAAGTTCTAGGGGACTGATAACCACAGCAGTTAAGTCCCATAGTGCTCAGAGCCATTTTTGAAATTACTATAATCTTTCAAGAGCAGAAGGCGATAATGTTTGGACTTGAAAGAAACTCTGAAAACATGTTCCCAGGGCTGCAGGCCCACAAATAACCTTGCCAAATTAAAAATATAAAATACAGTTAAATGACAACATTAACACTGCGAAAAGGATAATTAAGAGAACAGCACTCAGGAGTCTCCAGTGGATCGGTCTGCCCTCGTTAGCTTAGGCGAGACAGGTGGTGAGTCCAACTACACTTAATTCGTGCGAACCCAACCAAGGGACAGTCACGGACCAACCGACCAACCGCTTGCTTGCCACAACGGAGTACACGAAAATTCAAGGCCCTCAAAAACAAAAAACAAAATTACAAGTATCACTGTTCCCAAACAAACGCGTGTGTGAACTGAGCCGCAAAAACTACACACCATGTTGGGCAGTAACAACAGGGGAAGAAAAGACACTGCATACAAACTACGTTAGCGGCCAGGGTAGTTAACCAGAAAACTAACGGCCACAAGGCAGAAAATTCCGCTGTTGCACTTGACTATGGGGGTCAACAGACGCGTCCGATCCCACGCGTCGGCTTTGACCCGTGACGTCATGACGGCGCGGAGTTTGGTTTGTGAGTGTGGCGTGTTTGTAGATGACGTCGTGTTGTGGTTTGTTGTGGTTTCTGGTGGTATGTTCAGGATTTTCGTTTGTGTGGTGTAATGGGCTCAGTTTGCCTTTGCTCATTATCCAGAATTGTTCGAGTGTCGGCTGTGTTTGTAGTGGAATTCGTTTCAGTGAGTTAACGATTTTGTGTGGAGGTTAATTTAGTGCTGTTCGCTGTACATCGTGTGGTAATTTTAGTAAAATTAATCGATTGTTGTTTTTGTTCAGGAATGGATATGACGGATAAAATTAACAGTGCGCAGGTCAAGTGAAGTGTTCGATACCAATGTGTGGCTGTGTATGTTGATATTGGTATCGGGAGATGTTTTTGAGCTATATAGACCAAGGGAAGTGTGGGATCCTAATTTATGGGATCGGGAGCTGCTGTTTAGCTATATAGGTCAAGGGAAGTGTCCGATTCCAGATGATATTGTGTTTAGTGGTATTTCGCGAGTTTTGTGAAGTCGGTTTTTTCGTCGTTTTGTGTGGTTTTGTATGGGGATGGGTGTCTAAACTTGTTTATATTTAGTTTGCCCCCACCCAAAAACACCCCATTATCCGCCCTTGTCCCGTTAGTGTCATTAAGCTTTTTGTGGAAAGTGTGTGTGTTTGTGGCCGGCCGAAGTGGCCGTGCGGTTAAAGGCGCTGCAGTCTGGAACCGCAAGACCGCTACGGTCGCAGGTTCGAATCCTGCCTCGGGCATGGATGTTTGTGATGTCCTTAGGTTAGTTAGGTTTAACTAGTTCTAAGTTCTAGGGGACTAATAACCTCAGCAGTTGAGTCCCATAGTGCTCAGAGCCATTTGAACCATTTTTGTGTGTTTGTTTTTCGATGTATTTTCGTCCTTATAACGTGTACGTACCGACTTTAAGTGCGCCATATTGGAATCGTGGTTTATGGTCGTTTCCGCCATATTTGTGACGTGATGGGTCAAAGCAGACGGGTGGGATCGGACGCTTCCGTGTTTCCGACTATGGCGGCTATCTCAAACACTTCACTCGTTGTTGCTCACAGGAAAACCTCCATAACAGCAACGCCGGAGCCAACAACGTAATGCTCAAAACCGCTCAACCTTCACGTCCTGGGTCGGCGAGCGATGATGCTCGTACCGATCGAACAGCTCCAGACTCCGACTCTGCGGAGAGACCGCCAGCGGCCCAGTCGACTACGCCGCACGGAGATGTCCTCGGACCAACCGACCACCAAACGTCAGGCCCGGATTAAGTGATGCATGGCGGCAACGGTGGGGCGGGCGATGTCCACGCAGGGCTCACTGCTGCTGCAAGCCGGCGACTGGCTGGCCGGGCTGCGCTCCAGGCGCGTTGCAACTGACTGCTAGACCCGAACTCGCAACCCGTACTCGCCTTACGACTTACGACAGACAACGACCGGGAAGTAATAGCAGTCGAGCAAAGATTATGAGAGGGGATATATCGATACGCGCTGCTAACGCCGCTCATGGTCAGGCACAGCAGCAACTGAGTGACAGTAGTAATTTAAATTAACGTAGTGAGGTGGAAGTACGTTAAAAACAGGGTGTAAAATTGATGATTGCGGGAATCCGAGCCACGCACGGCTCAGCAACCAACTCCCATATGAATCTGACAGCTTTTCAATAAAGCGCAATGGCATGGAAGTCAACGCATTTATTGAATTAAGACCCTATATTCAGCAGAGCTGCGGTATCACCACGTCCAAAACGACAATGAAAGCAACTGCTGCTGACTGACTGCGGCTCCGGCATCGTCGGTAGACGCTCGCTGAAACTCTGAAACATGCCTGATCACTTTGACTAGTATTGTCCGTAATACTGCTCTCTGTGAACTGCTCTTGGTATCGTGCCGTGTGCGAGTGAGATCAGCTGCTTGACCATTGGCCAGATAAAAAGTGTCTCACCACAAGCATTACAAGCACTTAAAATGTCCAGCTACTCTTAGAGCTTCTTAATTTCCCCTTCTGCTTACAGAGTGAAGAACATACAGCTCACAGAGACGCTCTGGTACATCTGATACGTGGCCCCGTTGCTGTCTGTCGCTTCTGTGTAATGATGAAAGATCTATGCGATCGACTCTGCACTGCCTGGCCACGGTTTTCCTCTTTGGTCGATTTTCGTCTATTTAAGCTCACGTCGCTGTGGGGGAGAGGGCTGGTTTTGGTCGGGTTGGCTGACGATCTGGTGTACAGTGTGGTTGTCGGCAGTAGCTCTTTGCACATGCTCTGCCTCTTTCTGTCACGTGGGCACTAGGGCTGCGAACTGATACGTGGGTGCGGTCAGTAGTATGTATTGCGGCTAGAGAGAGGGCGATGGTCTCGTCTGTCCTGCTAAACGATATTAACCTGCGAAAGAGGCTTTGGAGTGTATCAGCCTGCAACCGGATACGCGACACAATCTAACGGTGGGAATTATTCAGGTTCCTGTGTATATGCACGTTGATGTTCTTGCTGTTTGCAGTTAACGGCTCTCCCAGTGTTTGGACGCCCAGGTTATCGGTTTCGTGTTGACCACTCGTGCACAACTTATTGAATAGTGGTTTGGCTGTTTTGGACGCACTTGAGATACTGGCAACGAGTGTGTACTCTGAAATACCTACAGGTTTGATTTTCTAGCAATCTTTTCTGCCTTTTTCTATTAAGTGTACTCGATCTATAGTGACTTTCTTGGTAAAATTTTGAGATTTGTGACTCTCTCTTTTTCTTGTTTCTACATATCCTGCAGTGTTCTCATGGTCAATTTTTATGTATCATGGTTCCTGTGCAAAGGAAGGCTGAACTGTTGTTGTAGACAGTGATTCTAACAGATTTAATTTGGCTGCAAAAAGTAATTGTATTCCTGTTTGGAAATTTTTCAATGTTTTAAGGATTATGTTACTCTGTATACTGCCCAGTTGCTGTGTGGCTTTATGTTTGTGTCTGAGTGGTATAATTAACTGTGAACGTCGTCCGTTGTAGCTGCTCGTTTAACTGGGGGGACGACGCATTGACGGCGGCCAGTTTGCATTGTAACCGATAGCGCGATCGCTGTGTTTGTCAGTACTGTTCTTCAGCGAATTTGAGTATTTTATTATTTGTTCCTGGTGTCGTCGAGGCGCCCGTCTTTCCTTCTCCACTGTTCATTTAAGCTTTCATTCAGGCTCGATCTGAGTTGTATAGTTTTCGCGCACATCTGATGTACTATTACTTGTCACTGAAATTTTGTAATACCTGAAAGAGAAATTGTGAGTTATTTCTGTTGTTATAATATCTTAAAAGGTGTCCTGCTTGTGTGGGAGTTTATCTCAGTAAACTATTTATTGTTGTATCTTTCTTAAGATTTATGTAAAGCGGATTTTAAAATTATTTATTGTTTCAGGTGGGCTTTGACACCCGTAGACTTTTTGTCTGTTTATTAATGTTTTAGATTCTAGGGCTATTATGTATATTATTCTGGGGTAACAGGTGTTTGCTTTTGTCATGCAGCTGTTAAATAACATCTGTTGGAAATTACAAGCCAGTTTGTGCTTGAATGGTAATTATTGCTCCTACTGAGTTGAAGTGTCCTTGAGCCCGTTCCCACGTCTCACATCTACTCGATAATCAATCGGATTATAGACGCCTCTTTGTCGTGCACAAGACAGCGTACAGACACACGTGCTCTCCGCGTACGGAGAAGGCTCAGACCCGACTGCCGTTTACTCACAACTCCGCTACTGCAAAAGCACAGCAGGACGCACGTTCTTATCCAGTCACAGGGCTCGTAATTAAACGAGTGCACTTTCCAACTTCGAGTCATACAGCCTTCCGCCAATCCGTGATAGTACACGTAGCAACTGAGTGGAACTATCCAGCAAAACTCACACTCGTGACCAGTTTTTCAAAAGAGCCAATGGATTTTTTTTTTTTTCAATTCTGTGGACGTTGGATTGTGCTGGGGCCGTTCCGCCCCAACAGGTTTCGCTTCCCACTCCACCTTCCGCAAACTCACACGGACCGAGTCCGTATAAAAGTGTACTGCTAAGAGAGTTTTCAGTCGGCAGGCCAGTGTCCCCTGCTGTGCTATTGACTCCGGGACGCGGTCGACCCCAGTAACACTTTTCTGAAGTACAACGTGCATAAACGCTGTTCCGTCCTTGCCATGCGCCGGCCGGGTTTGGCCGAGCGGTTCTAGGCGCTACGGTCTGGAACCGCGCGACTGCTACGGTCGCAGGTTCGAATCCCGCCTCGGGCATGGATGTAGGTGATGTTCGTAGGTTAGTTAGGTTTAAGTAGTTCTAAGTTCTAGGGGACTGATGACTTCAGAAGTTAAGTCCCATAGTGTTCAGAGCCATTTGAACCATTTGAACCTTGCCATGCACCGCGGAGCCGCCCGCTAGTTCACAATACCTGTCGTCGTTTCCTACGGTTTCTCAGCAAAAACATTGTGCCCTGTTCTGACTGCCAGTTCTTGAGCATGCAATACAGGCTATTAGTAACGTCTTCGCATTGCCCGCATATGTCAATGTTCTAAATAACTTAAACTCGAGCTCTTACCGCAATTAAAATACAAGTGCTGTTCTAATTACTTAATCGAAGCCGTCAATAAAATCTGACGCCTTACAAGTGTCACAACCGTGACCACAGTAATAGGTGTGTTCAAAAGTGTCATCTCGCAATTTAAAAGACCACTGAAGGTGTAAACGCTATGCGAAAGCATGCCGGTGGGTAGACGGACCACCACACCGTAAAAGGGTCGATACGAAGGCCTAGTGGCGAAAAGGAACAGACATCTCACTCCTAGTCAGATCGCTGCAGATTTGCAACCGGTGTTGGTACGCGTGTCTCTGCCAGAACCAACTCGCGGCTATTAAATCAGGCTGATTTGCATGCTCGGAAGCCTCTAAAATGCTTCCCGCTTCAACCAGACCATCTTCGTGAAAGAATAGGGAGCATTTTGGTTGGGGTCAAAAACAGTGGTCCAGATTGACGTTCTCCGATGAATTCCGCTCCACTGTGGCAAGTGATTCTGGCCACCACTCAGTGTGAAGAGAGAGGGGAACACATTAGCCAGAACAGAATGTTCATGAATATCGCGGGTATGACGTAGGCGTTTTGTGCGGAGACGCACAATGAATAATCATCGAAAACCGTTGCATATCTTTCCGTAAAGTATGGTTACAGCAGAGCCGTAGCGCAGGGAGTTTATTGTTGATCATGGCTTTCTATGTAGGGGTGCGGTAGGTCCAAACTTTCTGTTTATGGAGGACACTTTCCGACCATACAGGACCGCCGATGATGGTTCAAATGGCTCTGAGCACAACGGTACTTAACATCTGAGCACTATGGTACTTAACATCTGAGGTCATCAGTCCCCTAGAACTTAGAACTACTTAAACCTAACTAACCTAAGGACATCACACACATCCATGCCCGAGGCAGGGAACCGCTGAGGATTCGGACCCACTGGAAAGTGAACATATTGAACGTAACTAGTGGCCTGTGTACTTAGCTAGGGCATGCTAGGGAAACTCTTGTCAAGATGAGTTTCTCAACGAACACCGCCTCTTCGAACCACGCAAACACTGGTTTGAGGGAGGAGTGGAAAATATCCCACAAGGAATCCTATTAGTTTGGTAGCCAGCATGAACAGGTGCAAAATGTGCGTTAGTGTCGGAGGAGGGCGCATTCCTTACTGAAAATACGATATCAACGTTTATGTTGAGAGTCTGAGAAATGTGAGACATGTACCTTACTTGCGTCTGTTTTCCTGCTTTCCGACGTGGTGAAATTTGTACCATTTCTAATTATAAATATACCACTCCAACTCTATTACGTATACACTTTGTTTCATGCCACCCATCATTGCCTGTGATTATTCCAGTACAACAGTGTCCCTGTACCTTAGCTACTGTCAAACAGTATACGGAACTTATTTGTATCCAAATATTCTGCTAACATCTTACCAATGGGACAAACAATGATACCATCATTACCTGTGATTATTCCTGTTCGACAATGCCACTGTGATTTAGCAATTGTCATGCACTGAACGTATCTTACTTGTATCCAAAAACCTGAAAAGGTTTTAAAAACCATACCAGGGAACTGACTGGCTGTGATAAATTTTGTTAGTGATAACACAAGTACAGATATGCAGCAGTAATATGTTAACTAGCTGGACAGTAGTCATCGAAAATTGTTTCTAATTTCTTTTACTTTTTTTTGGTGGAGAGCAACAGAATAAAATTTACGAAAAAGTCTCTCACTGTTGAATTCTATTCCTTACACGGTTCCATTCTTGGGACCAGATATTGCAAAGTTTGTTGTAAATCTCCCTGTGTTGTGGATAAAATAGCAACGTCGTCAAAAGGTATTTTCGTTTTTCAACCGATAAACACGGATAGTCCTTCAGACGACGTGTCTGCCATGGTCTGTCCTCTTTTGAATACACTGATATTTTCCCATTCTTTTCTTTCAGCGCAATATTTTTAATAGCTAGCCCTACTGTAGTTTATGTAAGCCCTGCAGGTAGATGCTACGGGTTTAGTTCGATGTTACCCTTTGTTGAATAGTCATACCTGCCTCACTTTTAGAGGTTCATTGAACATTTCAATTTCGGTTGCTGTACGTGACTTGAGCTAGATAGCTCGTGATTATTGTAACGCGTTTTATTGTAAACAATATAATTAATGATTTCATTTTTTCAAATGTGAATGCATTTATCTTACATCATAATTGGTAGCCAGAAATTACTGTTTGTCTTTTTCATATTTTTTTAGGTAACAGCATGTACTTCTGAAGTATAGTCATAATAGTATCGAAACGTAGGTCAAGTATTAAATAGATAAACTGATTATTTTATCAGTTGAAGCTACTCACAGCTGTTGTTAACAGCAATTTTGAGGATTGTCAGCTATTTGATACACATGAGTATGAGACAATTTTATGAGACGATTTAATCATACTGCATTCGGACATCTTACACTCTTGCATTGATCGCAATCATACAGTGGTATCTATAAGGTCAAAGAAGTCAGTCTGTAGGGCCCACCCTGTGAGCCGTGCGGTCTAACGCATTGCTTCCCGGAAGGGAAGGCGTGCCAGTCCCTGGTACGAATCCGCCTGGCGGATTAGTGTAGAGGTCCAGTGTGCCAGCCAGTCTCGGGATAGTTTTCAGACGGTTTTCCATCTGCCTCCGCGAATGCGGGGTGGTTCCCCTTATTCCGCCCCAGTTACACTATGTCGGTGATCGCTGTGCAAACACTTTCTCCACCATAATTACTCTACTACGCAAACATTGAGTTTACACTCGACTGGTGTGAGACGTTCCCGAGGGGGGAGGGGGGGGGGTCCACTGGGGGTCGAACCGCACAATAACCCCGGGTTCGGCGTGGGACGGCTGTGGGGTGAGTGGATTTCTGTAGCCTGTTGTTGGTTGTGAGCCACCGACTGTTACAGAGGGGACGAAGCCTCTCCATCGTTTCTAGGTCCCCAGTCCCATACAGTACGATACGATACAATACAGTCACTTTCTTATGTACTATTTTCCTTCTTTTCCTGCTTTCTTTGCGCGTGTGCTTCAGTTTTATTAGGTCTGTCCACATTCGTTCCTTTTAATGTGTGTCAAGGCGCTGATGACCTCGACGTTGAGCGCCCATAGGCCCCAACGCACACACACACACACTAGAATACAGTCTGTAACACTATTATTGATATTACCTGTAATGATCTTATCTAACTTCTTTGTCTGTTTCACTTAATTATCTCTTGTATAACCATGCACTTTGATGTAAAATCAATGTAAATGTTTTATTCGTTATTTATGATGATTTACGTTATTGTAATTAATCTACAGATACAATTTCAAAAGTAATGTACTCTACAAGAAAGAAAATATTGATTCCTGCGTAGGGTATGTAGATCTGTAATCATAAAAAGCATGAAAGAAAGCCCCTCTGCAATAAAAGAGATGATTTAAAGTATTTAATTGAAAGATTTTTCTTAATGAAATAACAGTGTTTATTATTTCTTTTGTTATATAGTTAACAGTGCTTCTAATATTTTATTGTGACTAAAATGTTAAGCCTAGATCCGATTCTAATGATAGACTTGTTTCTGGGTCTCCATGCTAATAATTCAATCAGATTTAAACTACATATTACAATAACAGTACTCAAGAAATATAACTTTCATTCTTATAACTCGTGTGTACTATAGTAAACAAAGAGCTACAACTATTCAAACTATACTAGATTCACATGTGTCACATCTGAGGTAAATAGTGTAAGGAAGTGAATATTTCTTTAGAATCCAAATAATAATCAGTGCAAATCACCCAATTACTTGGTAACACTTTCAGTGGTAGTGATTTCCAGTAACTAAACTGACAGAAGATCACAATGTCCAAGTTAATAGTGCTCCATCGTAAGTAACTATTTACCTCAAATGATCATTGCCTTCCTACCATAATGTACATATAGTAAGTGTTATTGAGAGCCAGTTGTTACATAAATGTATTAATACTCTTCCTGTGTAGTTTATGTCAAATCATCTGTACATTACTTGCTAAATTACGCTACTGTCTTGTACCTTATCAGCAATACAGAATTCCAGTGTAAAGTAAAGTTAATCCATATAGTTAACATTCTTTATAAACCATGTTAGTACTTCGTACAACTTTGTCTAATTAGGTTGGCGACCGTATCCTTTTACATAATTACAGTTCACTTGATTACTTATAGAATCTTGGTTCGAAATTTTGAAATTTGTGGTAAGGTTCTATGGGGCCAAACTGTTAAAGTCATCAGTCCCTAGGCTTACACAATAATTAATGTAACTTTAATTAACTTTCGCTAAGAACAACACACACACACACACATTCATGCTTGAGGGAGGACTCGAACCTCTGACGGGAGGAGCAGCACGAACCGTGACAAGACTGGGCGGCAGTTTAAAAAGGGGCCACACAACACTGAACACTCACGGAAAACACTGCACTATAGAGAATGAAGGCATATGGGTATGGAGGCGGGGGGGGGGGGGGGGGGGGGAAGACTTGGACAGATGAAGAGGAGGGAATCAGGGAGCTGATGTAGGGAGAGGGCACAGAAAAAGGGGGATCACGGTGGACGCGAGAAAGGAGTGGGGAAGACAGTGAAGGAGAAAGAAAAAGCACTTGGGAGGGGGGGGGGGAGAGATAATGGAGTCAAGGAGTGGGTAGGTGGAGAAAAAACAGTATGGAAGGGGGGGAGAGGGAGCCCAGGAATAGGACAGAGGCAGAGAGGCAGGAGGGATAAATGGGGGGAGAGAGGGCAACATCCAGGAGGGGGAGTTGATGGAAGCTGCCTCAGGAAAGGAGATGAAGGGTGTAGAGGTGAAGGGTAGGGGGGACAAAGCGGCGAAGGCGCGGTGGTGGCTGGGGGTTGCAGAGGAGCGGAGCAACCAGGGCAACACAGTCATTTTTTTTTCCTTTATTGAATTTCGATTCCCCTCCCCTCCCCCATTGCTTCCCCGATGTACAGATTGTCAGTAGTGGCGAAAGGCTACACCCTTACCTTACACCCTTGTCAATAGGAGCACTTCGTTCTTGGTCGTCCACTCTTATTATTCCCTCTTGATTGTTGTACATATTGTATATGACCTGTCTCTCTCTCTACTTTTTTTCAGAATCTCGAACATCTTGCACCATTTTACACTGTCGAACGCTTTTTCCAGGTCGACACATCCTATGAACGTGTCTTGATTTTTCTTTAGTTTTGCTTTCATTATTAACTGCAAAGTCAGATTTGCCTCTCTCGTGCCTTTGCCTTTCCTAAAGCCAAACTGATCTAGCGCATCTTCAATTTTCTTTTCCATTCTTCTGTATATTATTCTTGTAAGAAACTTGGATGCATGAGCTGTTAAGCTGATTGTGCGATAATTCTCGCACTTGTCAGCACTTGACATCTTCAGAATTATGTGGATGATGCTTTTCCGAAAGTCAAATGTCATGTCGCCAAACTCATACATTCTACATACCAACGTGAATAGTCGTTTTGTTGCCAATTCCCTCAATGATTTTAGAAATTCTGATGGAATGTTATCTATCCCTTCTGCCTTATTTGATCGTAAGTCCTCCAAAGCTCTTTTAAATTCTAATACTGTATCCCCTATCTCTTCTAAATCGACTCATGTTTCTTCTTCAACCACATCAGACAAATCTTCCCCCTCATAGAAGCTTTCACTGCATTCTTTCCACCTATCCGCTCTCTCCTCTGCATTTAACAGTGGGATTGCCGTTGCACCCCTAATGTTACCACACTTGCTTTTAATTTCACCGAAGGTTGTTTTGACTTTTCTGTATGCTGAATCTGTCCTTCCGACAGTCATTTCTTTTGCGATGTCTTCACATTTTCCTTCAGTCATTTCATCTTAGCTTCCCTGCAGTTCCTATTTATCTCATTCCTCAGCGACTTGTATTTCTGTATCCACGAATTTCCTGGAAAATATTTGTACTTCCTCTTTCATCGATCAATTGAAGTATTTCTTGTGTTACCTATGATTTCTTCGCAGTTAGCTTCTTTGTACCTATATTTTCCTTTCCAACTTCTGCGAGGCCCTTTTTAGAGATGTTCATTCCTCTTCAACTGTACTGCCTACTGAGCTATTCCTTATTGCTGTATCTACAGCCTTAGAGAACTTCCTTAGCACTTCTGTATTCCACTTCTTTGTGTATTGATTCTTCCTGACTAATGTCTTCAGCCTGCTCTTCATCATAACTATGTTGTGATCTGAGTCTATATCTGCTCCTGGGTATACCTTACAATCCAGTGACTTCGCAATCTCTGTCTGACGATGATGTAATCTAACTTAAATCTTCCCGTATCACCCAGCCTTTTCCAAGTATACCTCCTCCTATTGTGATTCTTGAACAAAGTATTCGCTATTACCAGCTGCAACTTGTTACAAAACTCAATTAGTCTTTCTCCTCTTTCATTTCTTGTCCCAATCCCATATTCTCGTGTAACCTTTTCTTCTACTCCTTCCCCTAAAACTGCATTCCTATTCCCCAAGTCTATTAGATTTTCATCCCCCTTTGCATACGGTATTACCCTTTCAATATCCTCATACACTTTCTCTATTTCTTCATCTTCAGCTTGCTACATCGCCATGTATACATGAACTATCGTTGTAGGTGTTGGTTTGCTGACGATTCTGATAAGAACTACCCTGTCACTAAACTGTTCACATACCACACTCTCTGTCCTACCTGCCTATTCATAACGAATCCTACTTCCGTTGTACCATTTTCTGCTGCTGTTGACATTACTCTGTACTCACCTGACCAGAAATCCTTATCTTCTTTCCACTTCTCTTCACTTACCCCTACTATATCTAGATTGAGCTTTTGCATTTCCCTTTTCAGATTTTCTAGTTTCCCTACCACGTTCAAGCTTCTGACATTCACCACCCCGACTCGTAGAACATTATCCGTTCGATAATTATTCGATCTTTTTCTCGTGGCAACCTCCCTCTTGGCAGTCCCCTCCAGGAGATCCGATTTCGGTGGTATTAGTACCCTTGATAATCAGCTGAAGACGCAAGCTGATGTCATGAAAATACAGAGTATTAAAATCAGTAAGCAGTTTGAAAACGTAGACAAAAAGTAGACGTTTTGATTAATGCAGTCAATGACATTAAACTTGAAATAAATAATATAAACACCGATGTGGCCACTACTAAAGCAATGAAAGTGGACGAAAACGAATTAGATCTGAAAACCGAAATTATTGACGTATGTAGAAATTAAATCTCACATTTGTGAAAGACAGTGGTTGATTCTGCGAAAGAAATAAGCAAACAGGTAAATATTTGCGAACAGAAATGTGAGGAAAACGCTTCACAAATACAAGGCAAGATCTGCGATATTGAAAAGAAAATAGGGGACAAGCCCGGTTGTGTCAATGATAGGATACCTCATAACAAGCTGTTAGAGAGCGAAGACCGTTCTAATCCTGCCTAAAGACTTGTTGGCTGGCACCTTGGATTTTCTGAAAAATTACGAAAGAATTTTTCCTGAATACTTGCCAGATCAGGAAAAAATTAATGCCGTTATCAGTGCATTAGCAGATGATGCTAAAAGATGGGGACTAAATACGAACACTAATCAGACGACATTCAACTAATTCAAACAAAAGTGTACCGAGGAATACTATTCAGAAAAAAAAGGAAGATTGTTTATGGCGAGAATTCATAATGGCCAGATTGTGTAACAATAGCGGCAGAAACTCAATGAAAGATTTCTGTGAATCCTGATACGAAAAACTGATATCCTTTAGAAATAGAGGATCTGAATCCGAGATGATGTGGCAGCTATGAAAAAAGTTGCCACAGGATTCGAAGAGATACGTAGAAAGCAATCATAAAAGCTTTTCTGCGTTTCTAGAAAAAGTAGAGGATGAAGATCTATGGCAAAGTAATCACGCTTATCACCAGAATAGTAACAATAGTGGTGATCACAATGACAATGAACAAAATGATGGCAGTAGGTATCGCACTAATATGGTTCAACGAGGTAGGGCAGAGGTCCAGGTACTCAGACATTCGTGGTAGAGGATTTCCTTCGCGACATTACGACGACAGCAACCTCACGGAAAACGTGCATAGGTTTTCAAGGCCCAAACGTAGGTAAAAATACCGGCATAGACAAAAAAATGCCTCTGAGCACTATGGGACTTAACATCTAAGATCATCAGTCCCATAGAACTTAGAAGTATTTAAACCTAACTAACCTAAGGACATCACACATCCATGCCCGAGCAGGATTCGAACCTGCGACCGTAGCGGTATCGCGCTTCCAGACTGAAGCGCCTAGAACCGCTCGTCCACAACGGCCGCTCCGGCATAGACATAATGAATCTAATACTCCAAAGAGCGACTGTGACGCAGCGCAGGTCGCTGCTAAGAAAGCGACATATGTGCACAGGAATGAGTCACGGTACGCAGGCGATGAAACATACTTGCTGGCGCACATAGAGCCTGCCAATCACGAACAAATCATTTCAATTAGCTTTCCGTATGGAAGCTGTAGTAGTGGTAGCAAGACCGAATGAGGGCGTCACAGTAGAATGCAATGAACCTGTTGTGGCAAATAGCCACTCCATAGTAAAGAAAACGTGAACTTACTTGTAGGCAAGGAATAAAGCGCCGACAACATTTTTAATAATAAAATTTGCAAAAGTCAGCTGGGGACTGCAAGTTGGTGCATCAAGATCGGCGATCTCTAGAAATGGCTAAAACAATGCAAGTGGGAGGGTTTCAAGAGGTTAGGCGATAGTGAAAGGACAAAAAGAGACATTGAGAATAGGACGATGTCAGATAGTAAGTGGAAGTATACAGCGCTGCGCGAAGTTCGCGAGCAGCAATTACTAAAGAGGAGGCAAGCAGTGACGAAAAAGGGGCCGCACAAATAACGCGAGATGCCAACTACACTGAGATTAATGATAAGAAAAGAAATACGGTCACAGCGAGGAGAATGGAAGAAGATGAAATTCTCAGTGTAGCTGACGAAGCATTCTTGACTAACGAATCGGCAGCAGAACAAACAGCTGTCAGCAGGCCAGAAGAAGTAGTTACATATGATTGTTCACGAATTACTGCAGTTCACGATGACTACCTAAAATACAGAGTTAAAAAGTAGTCACTGTTAGAGCCGATTTAGGTGACGGCTCAGACGAAGAGTCTGCTGTGAAAGAAAAGCAACTATTAACGGTAGCAGAAAACGTGACACTGGTTATTTAAGACCAGACTAAATTATCGGATGAAGAAATTAATACGAGTTTTAGGCGAGCGTTTGAGCTAGCACCCAACGGTGAGCCAGGATGGTGAGATAGAGAAAGTAGTTCGGGTGAAGTATATATTGAAGTAACAGTAATCGTGACGAAATGTTTTATAATGTCAAAACACGGAGAAGTGAGAAAGAAAAAATCAGCGTACGATGGTATATATCATCAAAAACGGGTTCGGGTAGAGAAAGACTTAAAGTTAAAACACAATTTGCAGGTAAGTAACACCGCTTGGGATGAAATTAGACCTCTTTAAGGCTTGTTGCGGTAAGATCAGCAAAATGAAATTGTACTGTGTACAGTAACCCATACCGCTACCATAATTAGAGGGTGTGCGGCAGGTTCATTTCAAAATTATGCATGTCTGTTTCCAAATTCAAACATATTTACAATGGCCTGTTTGAAGCACAAGGAACTCCTCACACTAACGCGTACTATATGGTGTACCCAACATCAAGATCAAAAAAGTCCTTAAGTGTTGGTAATATACAGGACTTGAAAACTTACGTAAAAAGAACAAAATGGAAAAGAGCACTGTTTGAAAATATGTCGTGAATAACGAGTACTTTATTGTAATATGTTAATTGTTTTACAAAATATGTTTTGTAATAGATGTTATAATGTTGTGAAGACTTACTGTTACAGTTTTGCTAATATATGTCCGAAAGTTTCAGTTTCTTAACGATGTACTTGAGTATAGATTGAAATCGACATTCCAAAAAAGCCTTTTAGGCTGTACTCTATAATAAGCTGCAGCTTGATAAAATAGACTGCAAACATGTGAAATGGTCAGCATAATTTCCTGTTACGTGAATAGACCAGGAATGGGAGTTTCAAAAGGACTGCCAGAAATCTCGGTGGGCAGCAAAGTGTTCCCTTAGTAAAACAAAGTTTGTAAATAAAGGTCTTGGTGTGGACTGCCTTAAATAATGAAGGCGCAGTGCGAAAATTCATGCTTATTGTAAACAGTATTGTTATTTTGTTGAATTGCATAAAAAATTAACACAGCCAAAAAACCCTATCTGGTGAAACTAACAACTTTTGCTAGTTATTTTCCTCTACGAAAAGGGAAAGCAAAGTCTTCAGTAGTATTTTGAAAACGATAAAAATTTGAAAAGTTTGGGTTTCCTTTAGTGCAAGATTAATGAACTGGTTAAAAATTGTAGTAAGCAACTGTAAATACTGAACAAAATTCAAATAATGTCTATGTAAAAGTTTGTATCATATTTTCTCCTTTGTATTTATAAGTTATATGTTGTTTTACATACGTGTCATTCTCATGTGGGTTCAAATGGCTCTGAGCACTATGGGACTCAACTGCTGAGGTCATAAGTCCCCTAGAACTTAGAACCACTTAAACCTAACTAACCTAAGGACAACACACACATCCATGCCCGAGGCAGGATTCTAACCTGCGACCGTAGCGGTCTCGCGGTTCCAGACTGTAGCGCCAGAACCGCTCGGCCACCAGCGGCCGGCTATTCTCATGTGGGGGTGTACCCATTGTTACCCAGTGCTCTGTGTATAACAGAATTTCAGTTTCCTCGTCAAATGTTATGTAAAATGTAACAAAGGCTATTCTTACGTTAATGAGATTAAATGATATTCTTGTCTTTGTATTGCTGTTTATGCAGAATGAATGCTGATGTCATGCATTTTCTAAATTTCTTTTCCTTTCGCCCAACACTGTTCGAGATGTCCGGATGTTTCAATGAAGTATGCCTAACAGGAAACATCAGTGAAACATGCAGCACGTGTAACACTACTATCGATATTACCTATAATGGTCTTGTCTAATTTCTTCCCCTGTTTTTACTTAATGTGATTTTTGTGTAACCATGATCTTTGATGTAACGTTCATGTAAACGCTTTATTCACTATTTATGATAATTTATGTAATTTTAATTAATCTGTGGATGCAGTTTCAAAAGTAATGTACTGTACAACAGTGAAAATGTTAAAACTTCACTTGTAATACCTGTTCATGCATGGGGCATATGGGTCTGTAATGTAAAACAGGAAAGGACGCTCCTCTGCAACGAAACGGGAACAGAAAAGGTGGATCTGGCGGTCGAACTGCAAAGCTGCTTTGTGGCATAAGTCTGTCGGTGGCTAGTAGGCAAAGTGTTTGCGTCTTGTGAACAGAAAGAGGTGAGAAGATATACAAGATTATGTAATACAGTCTCGGATGCGAAACTAATTGGGTTTATTATTCATGTCATACTTTGGTTACGAAAATTCGACGTTAAGAAGAGAATTTTCAGAGCTGCTTGCACAACAAGAGCCATGGATGATTTTTCTGCCCTTTTGGAACAGCACAGGAGATCGACACTGCCACCATCTCAAATTATCAGTTGACTATTGTATAACTACATTGACGAATTGTGTGATTTCTTTTTCATTATTAAGTTCGTGTTCTGTAATCTTTTTGTTGATCCATTGTATTTCATTGTTAGTCTCTTACTTTGACAGGCGCCTATCCCATGTGCTACGATAATTTCGAGTATTCTATTTTATTGAATGGAACAGCAATTACCTAAGTTAAATTTAGGGAGCATAAATTTTGAAATATTCCACGTAATTTTCATTTGAGGATAGTTAAAGTTTCATGAAAGTGCAATTACTAAGAGAAGATTTAAAGTATCCAGTTATTGATTCTTCTTTTTGATATAACAATGTTTATTATTTCATGTGTTATATAGTTTCCCGGCGGGGTCAGGGATTTTCTCTGCCTCGTGATGGCTGGGTGTTGTGTGCTGTCCTTAGGTTAGTTAGGTTTAAGTAGTTCTAAGTTCTAGGGGACTTATGACCACAGCAGTTGAGTCCCATAGTGCTCAGAGCCATTTGAACCATTTTTTTTTTTTGTTATATAGTTAACAGCGTTTCTAATACTTTGTTGAGACTAAAATGTTCAGCCTAAATCCGAGTCTAATGATAGACTAAATTCTGGGTACCAAAGCTGATAGTTGAACCAGATTTAAATTTCATTTTACACTAACAGTACTCAAGAAGTACAACTTTCATTGTGTGTGCTATAGTGTGTTATAGTAAGCAAATAGCTCCAACTATACAAATATACTGGATTCAGGTATCAAATGTCCCATCCGAGTTAAACAGTATTAAGAAGTGAATGTTCCTGAGAATACAAATAATAATTAGTACAAAATACACAATTACTTGATAATGGTTTCAAAGGTAGTAATTTCCAATAATTAAACGGATGAAAGACCCCCATGCCCAAGTCAATAGCGCTCCACCGTCAGTAATTATTTACCTCCTATGATCATTCGCTCCCTACGGCAATGTACAGATAGTAAGTGGTATTGAGAGCCAGCTGATAGCTAAACGTACTAATTCTCTCCCTCTGTAGTTCATGTCTAGTCACTGGTGCATTACTTGCTAAATTACGCGATTGTCTTGTATCTTATAACCAAAACAAAATCCCAGTATGAAGTCAAGTCAATCCTAGAAGTTGACATCCTTTATAAGCCATGCTTGTACTTGGTATAACTTCGCCTAATTAGCCTAACGACCGCTTCCTTTTACGTCATTACAGTTTTCTTGATTACTAACAGAGCCTTGTTTCGATTCCCGTTTGTTCTGCTACTGCTTGCTTCCTATAGAAATGTTTGGAGAAGCAAAAATAGTTCGATGGCTTTTCATTACGTACGGTCACTATCAAATATATCGTTTCACAGGAGTGACATTAGGTATATTGTTAATTTAGTAGTAGCTGGTAATTTTACAAGTTTTCTGCATTAGAATAATATAAAATCGGTCCACGGCTTTAGCTCGGCAATGGTAAGTATATCGTGCGGAACAAAGATTCGATGCATTGCACTTGGAACACCTGAGGGAAGCATTGTTTAACACGTAAGCTATACATCCTCTAGTAATGGACGTTTGAAAAATTTATCTGTGATTTGACACCTGCCCGCATCTCGTGGTCGTGCGGTAGCGTTCTCGCTTCCCACGCCCGGGTTCCCGGGTTCGATTCCCGGCGGAGTCAGGGATTTTCTCTGCCTCGTGATGGCTGGGTGTTGTATGCTGTCCTTAGGTTAGTTAGGTTTAAGTAGTTCTAAGTTCTAGGGGACTGATGACCATAGATGTTTAGTCCCATAGTGCCATTTAACACCTGGAACAAGTCTAGGGACATGGAACAGAGTACAAAGAACATAACGCTACTGGAAACGTGTTTTGTGAAAAAATGGGACTTGGAACGTTTGCCTTTTTCGCTCTTCATATTATAATGAAGAAGAAAGGCAAGGCTAGAAACTTTATGTGATTGATTTGGGGCGCTTGGTATGGAACCCTGAGGGCACTAGTGCTACTCGCACACTGCTTTTTTTCTTTAATTAATAAATAGTTCCGCACTTCGGTAGTCTCCTCAATTTTGCAGCCGGCTTTTAAAATCAACGTGAATGGATATTTTCCCATCATTCTGTCTGCCACCTTCTGGGGAGACGCCGCAACTGCTGAGTCTCGCTGAAAACTGATGCAAGACTGGAAACCATCTTCCTATGCAAATCCCTATAATGTACAAGGTGCATGCAGCATCCATCAGCGGGACTGACGCCTAAGGCGGTATTGCAGTCAAAGAGGCGTACACAAGGGCCAGAGTCACCAAACAGCATTGTGCTAAGAGGACAACGCCTGTCGATGTTACTCAAATTATCAAGCTAATCTAATTTCAATTGACTCCTCTTTACAAAAACTGTCTAAAAAACCGAACGTACCGGCAACTATCAGGGTCATGTCAAATTCCATCCCATGTCAGACTTTTAAAAATTGCTTCGCTACCACCGATTTTTCGGGCTGTTGTTGTTTCATGTGACGGTGACGTTCTACGCACCTGTCTTTAACTATGTGAATAGACCAGTCGATGTAAGCCCTGCCACACTGACACGGTATTTTGTACATACCAGACATTCCAAGTCCCAGATCAACTCTGACAGACCTTGTGGTGCCCCAATCTTGGCAAGTGGGTAGAACACCCTCTGAATGTCAAATATCCTTGAAATTTCTCAAATCGTTAGTGATATGCCCCCAGCATAAAGAATAAAGCCCACAGATCTATGCATTCTTTTATGTAGCTACATGCAGAGAACCGTGGTATATAAAAATTTCCTTGTCAGTGTGGGAAGACTTACATTAGCCGTTCGGGAAACACAGTGGGCAGGTGCGCGGAACATTGCCGTCAGACGAGGCTACAACGGCCTCAAAACTCGGCAAACCAGAAAATTCTTTAAACCAGTGACGCGGGACGAAATCTGACAAAACCTGATTGTACTCGGTACATTCTGTTCTTGGAATTGCTTTAAATGAAGCTAGATGGGCAGATAATCTAGTTAAGGGATTAGATTAGGGTGACCTTCTTTTTGGGATCGATATTCGTGATTTTTTTTAACAAAAACAAACAAACAAACGAATTACAAAACTGATTTTAGACCTATAATGCACATCCTTAATATTATATTTCTTAAATAATTACATGAAATAGACGAAAGGCCTTCGCGTAGTGTGTCGACGGTTGTTGAAAGCTCTGAATGCCACAATTTTCAACCAAGAACAAAATTTCATAAACCGCTTTGAAACGGTTGATATTATTTAATGTAGTAAGTAGGGCTATGTAAAAAAATGGTCTTTAATGAAATGGTGGCACTCATATAAAAAAGTCCATTTTAATGTCAAAAACTTTATTATAAAAATGTGCACTAAAAATCAAACTTAAAATATATCGCAAAAATCCAATGTGCTACGGTAACAAAGCGTCGACTCACAAATTGCAAAAATGTGTAACGTAACTAAACGTATATTTCATGAGCTACAGCTCCTGCCAATTTGAAAAATGTTGTTTTGAAAAACAAGCGTTTAAAGTTTCAGCTTGTATTTTTAGTGCCGAAATTGAATAAACCTTTAATCGGGAATGCCAGCAACGTACAATTGGCCCTTTTTTATGACGATGTAAAACCTCTCCAATTTTGACGAAATTATATCAATTAACTGGCTCCCGCTTTCCCATCGAAGCGTTTTCTGCTCAATCTGGATTCCTTTCCGAACTTCTTCTATCTGTTTAAATAGGTCTGTCATTTTCAAGCACTCACGTTCTACTTCGTACAAAAAACAAGCGGAATGACAGGTTATGCAGACGGAAAACAAGCACGAGCTCCCGATTGTTAACCATAAACGACTCTCGGTACGAAGAGAAATCTTGTTCAGAATAGTATTTTAGTTGATACTAATACCCTCTGCGATACTACCCGAAATAAACAGGACCTTTACTCCGTCAGTAACTATTATAGGACTTGGATGTGACAGACCCCAATGCACTGAATAGCGATTTTTTTAACAGTTAACGTTTATGGCGTACTTTATATGAATGAATATTAAAAATATAGTCTCTAAGAAACATTTTAAGCAAATACAAATATTAAACTCAAAGATACTTTCTGCTCTTCTCTACCCGCTTAATAGTGACAGGGGTTTTCCTCACCGTACCCTCTGTTTTCCAGCAACAAAGCCGAAAGTTCTTTGAGTGGCCGGCCCGAGTTTTTCAGGAAGGTCTTTGACTGCAGTACACTACTGGCCATTAAAATTGCTACACCAAGAAGAAATGCAGATGATAAACGGGTATTCATTGGACAAATATATTATACTAGAACTGACATGTGATTACATTTTCACGCAATTTGGGTACATAGATCCTGAGAAATCAATACCCACAACAACCGCCTCTGGCTGTAATAACGACCATGATACGCCTGCGCGTTGCGTCAAACAGAGCTTGGATGGTACAGCTGCCCATACAGCTCCAACACGATACCACAGTTCATCAAGAGTAGTGACTGGCGTATGGTGACGAAACAGTTGCTCGGCCACCATTGACGAGACGTTTTCAACTGGTGAGAGATCTGAAGAATGTGCTGGCCAGGGCGGCAGTCGAACATTTTCTGTATCCAGAAAGGCCCGTACAGCAGCTGCAACATGCGATCGTGAATTATCCTGCTGAAATGTAGGGTTTCGAAGGGATCGAATGAAGGGTAGAGCCACGGGTCGTAACACATCTGAAATGTAACGTCCACCGTTAAAAGTGCCGTCAATGCGAACAAGAGGTGACCGAGACGTGTAACCAATGGCACCCCATACCATCACGCCGGGTGATGCGCCAGTATGATGACGAACACACGCTTCCAATGTGCGTTCACCGCGATGTCGCCAAACACGGATGCGACCAATATGATGCCGGAAACAGAACCTGGATTCATCCGAAAAAATTACGTTTTGCCATTCGTGCACCCAGGTTCGTCGTTGAGTACGCCATCGCAGGCGCTCCTGTCTGTGATGCAGCGTCAAGGGTAACCGCAGCCATGGTCTCCGAGCTGATAGTCGATGCTGCTGCAAACGTCGTCGAACTGTTCGTGCAGATGGTTGTTGGCTTGCAAACGTCTCCATCTGTTGACTCAGGGTCGAGACGTGGCTGCACGATCCGTTACAGCCATGCGGATAAGATGCCTGTCATCTCGACTGCTAGTGATACGAGGTCGTTGGGGTCCAGCATTGCGTTCCGTATTACCCTCCTGAACCCACAGATTCCATATTCTGCAAACAGTCATTGGATCTCGATCAACGCGAGCAGCAATGTCGCGATACGATAAACCGCAAAGTCGGAAACGTGATGGTACGCATTTCTCCTCCTTACACGAGGCATCACAACGACGTTTCACCAGGCAACACCGCTCAACTGCTGTCTGTGTATGAGAAATCGGTTGGAAACTTTGCTCATGTCAGCACGTTGTAGGTGTCGCCACCGTTGCCAACCTTGTGTGAATGCTCTGTAAAGCTAATCATTTGCATATCACAGCATCCTCTTCCTGACGGTTAAATTTCGCGACTGTAGCAATTTTAATGGTCATTAGTGCAGAAGTGACGTCAACTCAAGTTGGAGACACTCGAGCACCCGCCCTACAGTCCTCTCCACATGCGACCACCACGATTTCGTTCCTTTAAAAAAGGCCTTGAAGGGTTTCTTCGCGGACGAGGCTGTGCAGCAGGCAGTCACGGATTTCGTCACCCAGCCGGAAACGATGTTTTACCAAACAGGTATCTTGAACGTGTTGCGTCGGTAAAATGATTGCCGCAAAGTTAAGGTAATTTTGCGTGATTGGCTTACATATTCTGGACTGTAAGGCCTTCGAACAGAAACTTTTTGATAAACTCGTTGTTTAATTAAATATGGTACACGTTCAATTTTACGCAAGTCTTCATAATCCACATTTCATTTCATGTTTGATGAGATTATTTGTTTGCAGAAACTATTTTTGCTATTTATATTACGTATCTATAACAACTTAAATAATCTTAAATGTTGAAAAAAACGAAGACCTAATACAATTAAAATTGGAAGAGAAGTTTTCTTACGAAGTAACGGGTCAGGGAGGAAGTACAAGTGCAGACTCTATGATAGCAATTCGTATTACAAGCTAGTAATGGAGGGTTTTTACGTAAAAGCTGGACGAAAACAAAGGCTCAATTCTTAAGTGGGAAACTTTAGCTGTGACAGCGGGAGAACAAAATCCATACACTACTAGAATTTGCTGGAGGAAAGCACTCATTTATCCTCCACGCAGTCTTCCAGAGCAATACAGAGTTGGCAAGAAAAATAAGGACCTAAAATGAATTTTGTTATTCTTGATCAAATTTTAATGCTACAATATTTCACTCTATTGTCCTCATTATCAGCCATTTCTCACCAACAGCTCAATATCTGCCACTTCCAAACCTGTCCATGCATCACAATTTTCAGTTTTTCTCATCCATGTTTGTCTTGCTCCTTTCATTATGCTGTCAATCCATCTTTCGTTAGGTTTTCTCTAGCACTTTCCTTATTACGAGAAATCCAACACAGATTCCCTTTTATCCATCACTTCATCTCGATGTATACCCAACCTAACTCAATATCAGTTTCGTAATTGCCATTATGACCCTCTCAGCTACAGACTTCTTCCATATCCACCAGTTTGTTTTTTTAGCACCTACTTATTATACTCAATATGCATCTACTCACTACTAGTTGAGAAAACTTCAATTTTAGAACGTTTCGCACAATTAACATCCGTATTTCACATACATAACTCAGTATCTCCCACCTCCGCACTCGCGCTCGCGCGCGGACACACACACATACACACACACACACACACACACACACACACACACACACACACACACACACACACACATGTAAATATGAAGAATAAAGATGTAGAATGTTAATAAAGTATTTTTATTTGGTAAACTTTAATAAGAGTTTTCACGTAAAATTCGGAGCCATTATTTTTCAGCATGCCCTCGTACATCTGCAAATTGTGTTGACTTCTGTATGACATATACGCAAGTTCACTATATCTCGAATGCTGTGATTAGATATCAGCCGATTTATTCCGTGTCATCATATTTTCGAAAAGTCTGCATTTGGTACCACACTGATTTTTACTGCAAAAATATGTTCTCGTGAGATACCTAAAAGGAACTGCAGTCGGGTTTAAAAATACATGACAGGCAGAATGCCTGTTTTTGTCGTAGATGGAGAGTAATATACGGACACAGGATATGGAAAGCAATGGCTCTATTACCGTTCATTTTAAAAGCACACCGGACCAACAATTTGGTATCCCCCAGATACGTCAAGCAATTATCGTGTAATACCATCTTTTTCCCTGACAATGACGTCAATTCGGTGAGTAAGAGAGTCAGTCAGTTTATTTTGGTATACCATATCCGGCTGATGCCACTTGTTGTTGATTAGATGCCCTAGAATTACTAAATCGGCACGTTTCAACCGCGGTTCCAAATAGCCCCAGGCATTTTCTGTAGTTTTATTATCGTGTGACTATCCCGCCAGTCGATGTTCGATAAGACGATGAAGTGTACGTCAAAGTAGAAAGGCTGGCTGCAAACCTGTGAACGCGGCTGTTGCTGTCTTGGAAAATGGGAGTCTCCACGGCACACTCATCACGAAATGAAGAAAGGGCAACAGCCAGCCAGAATGTTGATATAAACATGCTGGTTCAAGTTTACAGTTATCTTAATGAATGAGCCCAAGTCACACTAGGAAAAACACTCCCAAAACGCCACAGTACCACCTCTGACGCGAACTACCCTCTCCACTCATTGCGGTTAAACGCCTCAGATGGAGGTCGCTGCATTCAGCATCACGCATCGTTCTACAAGTGAAAAAATCGCGACTTCTGCAGCACACTACATGCTTCCAGTTAGCTATTATTCAGTTTCTGTGTTTTTTGGCCCATTGAATGCGTACAGCTCTATGTGATGCTCTGAGCAATGGCGTTTTGCGAAGTACTCAATTCCAAATATCCACTGCATACAGCCAGTTTCGCTCGGAAACTGACTGGGCTGCACGTGCTTCACTATCAACCGCAATTCACGTCGATTTTCAAACCGACTGACAGTGACAATGACAAGGCGGTCACTAACGGTCTGGATCTAATTACGAAATTTGTTGTAAAAAAACTAAAGTCGTATGGCGTGAATAGCTGGGAGACCCCCAAGGTCAGATTCAGCCGCCAAATTGCAAATATTTTTCCCCATCCTTCGTTCCAGAGACATCTTTCCTTCGCGTAATATGAGGGTGTAGTTGTGTGCGTAATGTAGTGTCATCTTCTTGTTGGAGGTGGTGGGAGAAGGAAAATGGTGAAACCTGGTGCCAGCACATAGCCTACTCCTCTCTAAGAGCACCACCAACAGCGTCGCATGCCCTCACTTCATTAGACACTGCGGAGAGGTTTGGAACTGAATGTAGGACATTTGAATTAAGACTAGTAACCAGAAATTCCATACCTATGCTCCCTCCTGCCCCTCTTCCCTAAAGGCAAAGGGGAAAATGTCAACAGCGAGCTGCGTAATTGAACTGGCCACGCCCGGTAACCGGCGTATCCACCTCCTCACGGCCGTTGACGATATTTGTTCTTACGCACTGCTACAACGCTCCGAGTCGTACACCGTTCCTTGTAAACAAGGTGAACAGTCCGCGTTCATAGCCCAACTAATTTCATGGCCCAATTAACCGGAAAAAGTCATTCAAGGTGTGGTCATAGGAAAGTCCAATAACAATAGCTGTTTCCTACCATTTTGTCAGTCTCCGCTTCGATGCATCTCATTGCGCTTATTCCATATTACTGATTGACGCGCGCGCGCGCGCACACACACACACACACACACACACACACACACACACACACAACACCAGCTCAATGACGTGACTTAGTCAGCGGTGGAAGCTCACATTGTGGATTGGTATCTGTCCTGCATCATCTACAGCGCTTCAGAGCGACCAGTATCAGCTTTTAAGTGTATGGTTTGTCGGTGAGATTATATTAATGTCATAACGGATGAGATTTATTGCAATCTTGGGCTTTATGAGTGTGATATGGTTGTCTATGAGAACGATAAAATATTTTAGGCTTTACTCAAAAATGGTTCAAATGGCTCTGAGCACTATGGGACTTAACATCTATTGTCATCAGTCCCCTAGAACTTAGAACTACTTAAACCTAACTAACCTAAGGACAGCACACAATACCCAGCCATCACGAGGCAGAGAAAATCCCTGACCCCGCCAGGAATCGAACCCGGGAACCCGGGCGTGGGAAGCGAGAACGCTACCGCACGACCACGAGATGCGGGCCGATAACGCTTGGAGTAGTATCAAGACAAAAGCATGTTAAGCACTGGCAACTAGCTATCAGCATACAAAAATACAAAATTGTACACTTCAAGAAACTTAAAATTGTAGCATCCGTTCCGACATCATTACTGAACCGCAAGTGCATTCATCCTTATAAACACCTTAGGGTGCCAATGTGAAGAGATGAGGCAAATCAAATGAAAATTGCCGTTTGTCTAGCAAAGATAACTTTTCTAACACATTTGTAAGGCTCATATTGGAATGATTGCTGACAGACTAAGACAAAAAAACTGTAAAGTTTAACTCTCACTCAATGTGTGCATGCATATATCGGAAAAACTTACTAAAACAGTTCCAAACAGAGGCTTACAGGATTTGAACTGATCCCGTAGAGACCTTAGAACCGACATTACATTAATAAAAGCTCGCACTGGCACCATTCTTCATGCGTCACAACGATAAATGATTCGCAGAGTATAAAACGTTTAATTTTATATGCAGAGTATTCGGCATTTATTGTCATTGTCATTAATTCTTTTACGTTGCGCGTATATGACGAGGAAGAATTAACATAGTTATTTATTTCCTATTATGATTATTCAGTTAATATTTATTGACGATAACAATGTGAACTAATGTATCACCGAGAATAACTACAATCACATAGCATGGAAGTATATTTGGTATCCTACAGAAGAATAGATCATCTTTTTTATGATCTTGCGTAGAGAGACTGAAGTTCAGGTTCAGAACGTGTCTTAAGAGAATAGCGTCTGTAGCATAATAACTACAAAACAAAGTGCAAAACTCCATACGCCCAGGTGTCGCATACAGTGCGCTTGGTGATACAAAACGCTTCCAATGACTAGCCGTTTCGATGGATCTCTTCCAAAATTTTAATAAATTTTCATCATGTGTTAAACTCTCAGTGCCACATAAATTAATGTGCATATCTACGCAGACGAGACGGGAAACGAAATCGACGAGAGTAAAAGGAAAGCAAAACGACGTAACTCCGTATTACCACTTCAAAAAAGAAAAAAATGGGGAAGAAGGTTCCTTTTTCAAGCGGTGAAACTGCGCAAAGCTGAAACGTTCATGCAGGCCAAAAAATTGTTACTAACAATTACCTGTACCACACTTACAATTGTAGTTTGCTGCTCTTAATGGTAAGCCGGCTGCGGTGGCCGTGCGGTTCTAGTCGCTACAGTCCGAAACTGCGGGACTGCTACGGTCGCAGGTTCGAATCCTGCCTCGGGCATGGATGTGTGTGATGTCCTTAGGTTAGTTAGGTTTAAGTAGTTCTAAGTTCTAGGGGACTGATGACCTAAGATGTTAAGTCCCATAGTGCTCAGAGCCATTTGAACCAATCTTAATGGTAAAAATCACATCACTGATATCGCTCTGCAACAGAATTGCACAACATAATCTCAAGCGTATTATCACTGCCAACGGTCTTGTCGCAGTGGTAACACCGGTTCCCATCAGATCACCGAAGTTAAGCGCTTTCGGGCTTGCTTAGCACTTGGATGGGTGACCATGTGTCCTGCCAAGCGCTGTTGGCAAGCGGGGTGCACTCAGCCTTTGTGACACAAACTGAGGAGCTACTTGATTGGGAAGTAGCGGCTCCGGTGTCATAACCCGACATACGGCCGGGAGTCCGCCCTCTGTAGCTAATCGGTCAGCGCGACAGAATGTCAATCCTGGCTGGGTAGGAGATTTTCTCCGCTCAGGGACTGGGTGTTGTGGTGTCCTAATCATCATCATTTCATCCCCAAAGACACGCAAGTCGCCGAAGTGGCGTCAAATCGAAAGACTTGTACCCGGCGAAAGCTCTACCCGACGGGAGGCCCTAATCACACGACATTTACAGTCGGTCGGGAGAGCTGTGTGCTGACACATGCCCCTCCATATCCGCATCCAGTGACGCCTCTGGGCTGAGGATGACACGCCGGCCGGTCGGTACGGTTGAGCCTTCCAAGGCCTGTTAGGACGGAGTTAGTTAGTAGTTGGTTGGATTATCAGTACGTACCTTGTACGGAACGTCATTCTCCACCATTACCAGCGTGGGTATAAAAAACATTGGAAAGATCAATGTGTTTTGTTCCTATATGATACTCGAAAGCCGGCCGAAGTGGCCGTGCGGTTAAAGGCGCTGCAGTCTGGAACCGCAAGACCGCTACGATCGCAGGTTCGAATCCTGCCTCGGGCATGGATGTTTGTGATGTCCTTAGGTTAGTTAGGTTTAACTAGTTCTAAGTTCTAGGGGACTAATGACCTCAGCAGTTGAGTCCCATAGTGCCAGAGCCATTTGAACCATTTGATACTCGAAAGAGTAATGAGTAATCACGGAAGTGTAAATTCCTTAGTAAGCAGAAACAACCACTAGTGACTTAACTTCGGATATTGTCCACAGAAATAATAAATAATGACTGTTGTATTTATAACAAGCAAATAACATTAACTGGAATCTCAAACTCTACACATATCATGGCCATCGAAGAGGGAGCTCAATTAAAACAAATTACTCGAAGTTTCAGTTAGATCTTGATAAAGTGCTCTAGATATAAAAGAATATAAAGATGTGGGGGTATTTAAAACTATAAAGCTGCACTGTTAATTCTTAATTGATAGATATAATTGAAACTTGGGATTCGGCTGTTTCACTTGCAACTTTCATTATTCAGTCATTTCGCTCTTTATTGGAAAAATTGGGAAATTTGTGGTAAGTTCCTATGGGACCAAACTGCTGAGGTCATCGGTCCCTAGGCTTGTACACTACTAAATCTAACTTAAACTAACTTACGCTAAGGACAACACAACACACATGCCCGAGGGAGGACTCGAACCTGCGACGGGGGATAGCCGCGCGAACCATGGCAAGGCCCCCAGACCGCACGGCTGCCCCGCGCGGCATGCGTTAGCTAAGGCAGGTTTAGTGTGAAGATACAAATCTGTACTCGACATGTATTAGCAGTTGCGCATATGCACAACACTCAGCTTTACAATGGAACGACGACAGTGAAAATTTGTGCCAGACGGGCTGGAACCCGAATTTCCCGCTTATCACGACCGTCGCCTTACCTAGGCTATCTGAGATGCCTCACGGCCAGACCCAAACTTCCGCTTGTCGTCAATCATGTGTCTACAACTTCTACTCTTACATCTATTATTTAATTCACATACGGGAGAGTTATTTTAACTGAAATTCGCTGGTGTCAGCAGATAGGCGAGATTTAGCAGTGCCTCCGTTGTTTAGTAGTACGTTGCAAAGTTCCTTCCGACATGCAAATCGAGTTCTGTGCCTGTTTATCGGTTTCGATCAAGAAAGTTTATTTTTGGAGCAGCCTGTAAGGCATTTTGGCAGAATTCTTAGAGGTCCAGCTGAGCGGAGCAATAGCGTTCCAGCCTGACTCGCAACGAACGCTGGGTATTGCGTTGTTGAAATGTCACTTTGTGTTCTGACGTGTTTCTGGTGGCTTCTTGTTTGGCAGTCTGATGGAGCGGTTGGTTGTCTGCGGGGTGGCAATACGGTAAGGTACAGTTTTGCTGTGTGCAAGATGAACATTACTGCGGTAGGGGTTTGTTAATCACGCATAATTAATTTTTTGATTCGTGTTGCTAAGTTTTAAGTAGGAGAACTGCACTGCAACTTTCATGACTGTAAAGTGAGTGTTCCATGTAGAAACATGGTCTTTGGATGTTTTTGAGGTGACTAGATTTCGATGTAAGGCACGCAGTCTGTTGGCCAAAAAACATGTAATTCACAGAACATTCAATTTCGCCACACTCCCTGGGATATTGTCTTTGCTTTACGACTTGTTTGTCTAATTTTCTTACACGTGTGGAATACTTTGCGTTTTCTGAACACTAATCTTGGAATGTGTTAATGTGTCTTCATTACTTTTGGAGACAAGTATATGGATTCATATTCAAACATACTTTTAAATGTCTTTTCCTTCCAGTTCTTTCCTTTTCAAACCAATTGATACCGACTTGCACTTACCACTTAGTACACAAAGTCCGAAGCGGAGTATACTAATTGCTTTTATGGTTCAAATGGCTCTGAGCACTATGGGACTTAACACCTATGGTCATCAGTCCCCTAGAACTTAGAACTACTTAAACCTAACTAACCTAAGGACATCACACAACACCCAGCCATCACGAGGCAGAGAAAATCCCTGACCCCGCCGGGAATCGAACCCGGGAACCCGGGCGTGGGAAGCGAGAACGCTACCGCACGACCACGAGATGCGGGCAACTGCTTTTAGCATTGGTAAAATTATTTTAGTATTCCTACCTCAATTAACAACAAAACCAGAGTCCACAGTGAACATTATAAACCGCATTTCTATAAAAGCTTTTTCAGAGTAAAAGGTAGTTGTCGGAGGCTGAAGCAGCTGGCAGAGTAGCATTTTCTTCTTATACTCAGAGTGTGATTACTTGACGTTTTTCACTTGTGTGCTATTATAACAGGCGTACCCATGGGACACTTGATACAAGCCACGTTGCTTACACGTTTTCAGGCAAAGTGTGGTGTTTGTTGCAAATACCCAGGTTCACGTAAATTCGACTTACTCTTGCTATGCCTATTAAAAATTTTTGCGCAAAGTAGGCCCTAAGCGTTCTCTGTCTAGGTAATATTCTATACATTGTGCAGTCAGATCGCGATACTAGTTACTTGCTTAGACTCAACATTCTTCATGAAAGGGCATTTTCAATTTAGGTCATTTTCGGGATTTATT
Source organism: Schistocerca nitens (assembly GCF_023898315.1). Lineage (NCBI taxonomy): Eukaryota > Metazoa > Arthropoda > Insecta > Orthoptera > Acrididae > Schistocerca > Schistocerca nitens. Next base: position 326,442,107 of record NC_064617.1, read on the forward strand.
TTCGTAAGTAATTCGTATTTAAAACCTAGTAGGAATCTTACAAACTAACACTGTGTGAGGATGTGAAGCATAACGATAAATAAGGCGCAGTGATGCTTAATGCAGAGTTAAGTCTCAATTGCTCCGTAAAGTACGGAGAAATAGCTGTGGATATACATACCAGTGCCGTAGTAAAAGCTACGTTACTGCACTGCTGACGTGCGCGGAATCCGTATCTAGCACAACTAACAGACGATATCCAATGTAACATAAGGAAAGAAGCGCGAAGGTACACTGATTTGTTCATCAAACACCAGATTGTCACACAACGTTCGAAACGTTAAGTGTCGGCCATTCGTGTCTTAGACCACTAGAAAACCTACTTAGCAAATTACAAGAGTTGATTTAGTGAGAAAACATATATAGTGTTTGTGTTTTTAATATCACCCCCTGTAGTGATGGTGAGTTTAGACTAATAACAGATTACGCAGTAATTATCCCATCCTCAAGATTCATTTTCACTTATACGAGGGCGGTTCAGAAAGTAACCTCCGATTGGTCACAGTGCGGGTTGTGGGGGGAGTAGCGACGCCATCTGTGCGTTCACGCACTCAACAGGTCAGTCGGCATCAAGCCGTGGTCGAGTGAACGTCGTACCTGCGCTAGTTTAGTTTTTGTGGCAGTTTGAAATGTGTGCTGCAATAGAAAACCCCGCCAAATGTGAAGTGCGTGCTGTCATAAGGTTTTTTACAGCCAAAGGATATTCTGCAGCAGCTATTCATCGTGAGCTTTGTGCCGTGTACGGACCAAGAGTTATGAGTGAAGGAGTTGTCCGTGAATGGGTACGTTTATTTAAAAGTGGACGAGAAAACCTTCATGATGAAGAGAGGAGTGGCTATTCATCGTGAGCTTTGTGCCGTGTACGGACCAAGAGTTATGAGTGAAGGAGTTGTCCGTGAATGGGTACGTTTATTTAAAAGTGGACGAGAAAACCTTCATGATGAAGAGAGGAGTGGCTATTCATCGTGAGCTTTGTGCCGTGTACGGACCAAGAGTTATGAGTGAAGGAGTTGTCCGTGAATGGGTACGTTTATTTAAAAGTGGACGAGAAAACCTTCATGATGAAGAGGGGAGTGGTAGACCATCATTGGTGACTGACGAACTCGTTCAGACAGTTGATGCAAAAGTTCGTGAAAATCGACGTTTCTCAATGTCGGAGTTGTCTACTGGTTTTCCACAGATTTCTAAGACTCTCTTGTACGAGATAGTGACAGCAAGATTGGGTTACCGTAAGTTCTGTGCACGATGGGTGCCCAAAATTCTTACCGACCACCACAAAACTCAAAGAATGGCCTCTGCATTAGACTTTCTGTCACGTTATGAGGACGAAGGAGAACCATTGTTAAACAGAATCGTGACCGGTGACGAAACCTGGATTAAGTACGTGAACCCTGAGACAAAAGAACAATCAAAGATGTGGGCACATTCAAATTCGTCTACCAAACCAAGAAAAGCCTCGCAAGATTTTTCTGCCAGAAAACTGATGGCAACGGTGTTTTGGGATGCCAAAGGGGTGTTGTTGGTTGAATTCATGGAACGTGGTACGACCATTAATCAAGACGTGTACTGTGAAACAATAAAAAAGTTACGACGGGCTATACAGAACAAACGCCGTGGTATGCTGACTTCCGGTATCGTTTTTTTGCACGATAACGCCCGTCCTCACTCTGCTCGCAGAACAACGGCCCTTCTTGAGTCCTTCAAGTGGGACGTTATCAACCATCCACCTTACAGCCCAGACCTGGCGCCAAGTGATTATCACCTCTTCATGCATTTGAAGAAATGGCTCGGGTCACAGCGGTTTGATGACGACGAAGAGCTCAAAGATGCGGTCACAGGCTGGCTCCAGGCACAAGCGGGTGATTTTTATGCGGAAGGAATTTCAGAGCTTGTGAAGAGATACGATAAGTGCCTCAATCGCTATGGAGACTATGTAGAAAAATAGTGCAAAGATGTAGTTGTAAGATGTATATATTAAAATATTTTTATTTAACTTGGTGTATTTCTTTAAATCAACCGGAGGTTACTTTCTGAACGGCCCTCGTACATACATGGTCTCACTGTGGTCATCTACGGGAGTTCGAATCACCTGAGGCCTACGCAAACGGTGGACCAAAAATATTTGTTTCAACCTCAAACAAACGTTTGCGTACCCGCTCCATTAATGCTGCATATTGAAATCAGCATCAATTATCACGTCGCTAGTATTTGCATACTGTGTTGCTAATTTGTCAGATAATGTAATTACAAAAGGGCAGGACTTTTATTTGGTACCGCGTTTATAATATCTGCCAATATTAACGCCCACACGGTTCCGCCCCGCTTTGACGCACTTTGTTTAACTGCGTGCTAATTTACAGCGTTACCTCTGTGTCGATACTGAAAGTGGCCGTGGGCCTGAAAGAACCTTCCACGTTCGTTTCTCTAGAACGCACCGATTATACGGTGAGTGATAGCATATGATGCATTTTGCAGTTCCCTTCCTGAACAAAAACAGCTGAAACTAACATCACCATCTCGTATAAACTGTGGGCAGAAGTTGTTCGTGAATTAACCTTCCCGATATTAAAAATGCGTGTGGAACTGGAACCCAAAGCCGCTACTTCAGCAGCTTGGCGCCGGATTTTCCATAGACAGTACGTTAGCCGAGCACACTGCATCACACATATATGCAGCATCTTCCACTGAAGTGCTTCCACCATCATGGACAGCGATTTTATATCTTACAATGATGATGTACAGGGTGAGGACTCCAAGAGGTAGACATAAACCTGTAACAATTAGTAAAAAAGAAAATAGAATTCCGTAATTTTCATATGGAAAATAAAAAAAAAAGAATTCGGTGATATTAAAACGATTGGTGGTAACATTAACAGTGCAATGGAAATTCCACTGTTAAACGCAGAGGAGACAGCGGATAGATGGAAAGAGTATACTGAAGGCTTCTGTGTGGCTGAAGACTTGTTGATGACAAGAAGAAACAGGAGTCGACAGAGAAGAGATAGGGGTTCCGGTATTAGAGTAATAATTTAAAAGGGGTCTGGAAGACTTGAGCTCGAATAAAGCAGGTGGCTAGGTAATATTCCATAGGAATTTCTAAAATCAAATGGGAAAGAGGCAACCAAATGACTATTCAAGAAGGTCTGTAGAATCTATGAGTCTAGCGATAAACCATCTGACTTCCGGAAAAACAAATCATCCACACAAGTCCGAAGATAGAAATGTCAGATAAGTCCGGGAACTATTGTAGAGTCAGCTTTACAGCTCATGCATCCAACCTACTGACAAGGATAATGTACAGAAAAATGGAAAAGCAAATCAAGGATCGATTAGATGATGATCAGTTTGGCTTTAGTACAAGTAAAGGCACAAGAGTGGCCGTTCTGAGGTTGCAATTGATAATGGTAGTAAGACTAAAACAAAATCGGGACACGTTTATTGCATTTCTTGTCTTAGAAAAGTTGTTAGAAAATGTAAAATGGTCCAAGATGTTCAAAATTCTGAGATCAATAGCAGTAAGCTATAGGAAAAGACGGGTAATACATAATCTGAACAAAAACCAGGAGGTAGAAGACCAAGAACAAGTGCTCGGATTAAAAACATTGTAAGACAGAAATGCCCTCTCTCTCCTCTGGTGTTCAATCTATACATCGAAAAAGTAGTAACAAAAATAAAAGAAATGTTGAACAGTGATATTAAGATTCAGGGTGAAAGATAATATTTACAGATGACATTGCTAACCTCAGGGAAAATAGAGGATTGGAGGACACGTCGAATGAAATGAACCCTCTAACGAGTGCAGAGTATTGACTCAGAGTAAATCGAAGAAACACGAAAGGAGTGAGAAGTAGAAGAAATGAGAACAGCGCGAAATCTAAGATCAAAACTGGTAATCATGAAGCAGACAAAGCAAAGAAATGCGGCTATCTTGGCAGCAAAATACCCCATAACGGCCGGCCGGTGTGGCCGAGAGGTTCTAGGCGCTACAGTCTGCAACCGCGCGACCGCTACGGTCGCAGGATCGAATCCTGCCTCGGGCATGGATGTGTGTCATGTCCTTAGGTTAGTTAGGTTTAAGTAGTTCTAGGTCTAGGGGACTGATTACCTCAGATATTGTCCCATAGTACTCAGAGCCATTTGAACCATTCGAACTCCATAACGGACAAAGCAAGGAGGACATAACAAGCAGACTAGAGCAGGCAAAGAAGGTATTCCTGGTCAAGAGAAGTCAACTGGTATCAAACACAGGTGTTAATTTGAGGAAGACATATTTGAGAATATACGTTTGGTCCACAGCCTTTAATGGTAGTGAAACATGGACTGTGAGAAAACCGGAACAAAAGAGAATAGATGCATTTGAGACGTTGTGCTACAGAAGAATATTAAAAATTAGGAGGACTGATAACATACAAAATGAGGAGGCTCTCCGCAGTATCTACGAGGAAAGGAATATACGGAAAACACTGACAAGAAGAAAGGACAGGATGATAGGAAATCTGTTAAGCCACTATGAAATAATTCCCATGGTACTAAAGGGAGCTGCAGATAGTAGAGAGGTAGTAAGGAAAACAGAGATTGGAATACATACAACAAATAGCTGGGGATGTTGGGTGCAATTCTTGCTCTGAGATCAAGAGATTAGCGCAGGAGAAGAGTAACGTAATAATAAAAATAATAGTAGCAATAATAATAATAGTGTAATAATAATATATTTATATAAGGTAATGTGCTGACTGACTGATTTATTAATGTAATGACACATTCCGACGCAGAGACATACAATACCTTAAAGGCTGCGCCAAAGATTAACTTGAGAGGCACGTAGAATATAATCTCTGTAATGTTCATATTGGATCCTCTTTTGTTTTATACTCCAAGGAGGAGTTAAGATACACTTTCGATTGTTACCTTGCAGGGGATGGACGTAATTTTTTATGTGTGCGGAAAGGCAGCCATCTTGTTAGTATTTATGGTTTGTGCGACGAGCAGAGCAAGTCTTATTGTCTTGTGAATAAAAAGTAGTGGGAAGTATCGAAGCTTTACGAGAATTATTTCAAGCGACGTAGCGTTGTTTTCCTTGGTTTCCACCGTCTTCGTGAAGTAAACCGATGCCGACTTAGGAAGATACACACGATCAACAAAGCGAAGAACGTCGATGGTGACTAATGAATTAATATTGTGGCAGAAGGACTAATTCTCCGTCTAGGGTGAGAACTCTGATTAAATCAACAATGACGTATAATTCAAAAATGTTATTAATTGGAATTGTAAATTATATTACAGGCAAATTTCAGGCAGCACTGAATTTGTCCGCAATCAAGCCGGTCAATACAGTCCGTAAAAAAGCCTTTCAAAAATTTTAAAGTTAAAGTGCCATATCAATAATTCTTCCTCTTTTCAATAAATCAAATAATTTTTTTTTATTTCGCCACATTGACTAACTGATGACTCATCATTGCCCACCCCAAACCACTAAGGATAGAAACTTGAAATTTGGTGAAGGTGTGGATCTTATACTGTAGGCGTGGTTTAAGAAGGGATTTTTTGAAATACCAGCACCAAGGGGGTGAAACAGAGGACGAAGAGCGTTTTGTAAAATGTCGCTGTTAAGCTAGACCTACGAAAACTGCTATTTGGTTTCTCGGTTTGAAATAAAGAAATACGTGTTCAGTATTTTTGGAAATTTGACCCTCTGGAGGTGAAACAGTTGGTGAAAGCTTTTGTGAAGATAACTAGTTACTAAAGAATTTCTAAAGGGTATTTGAGGCTACATCTATGATAATTGCTATTTCACTTCTCGGTTAGAAAATTAAAAAATACGTGGCGTTTGTGTGAGTGTTTGAATTCCTAAGAGACCAAATTGCTGAGGTCTTCGGTCCCTAGACTTACACACTACTTAAACTAACTTTTTCTAAGAACTACACATACACCAATGCCCAAGGGAAGACTCGAAACTCTGGCGGGAGAGGCCGCGCAATCTGTGACACGGCGCCTCTAACCGCGCGGCTGCGTGGTGTTTCTGGAAATTCCACCTCTAAGTGAGTATAATAGGGATGAAAATTTTTAATAAAATATTTCGTTGCATTAAAAAAATTGTTAATAAAAATTTATGAAAACTAACATTTAACTTTTCGGTTATATCTAAAGAAATATTTGTTATGGGATGAAAGTTGCTATGGCAATATCTACAGAAGAACGCAAAAGGCATGATTAACAAAAACTTTGGATTCCAGCTACCAGAATCACTTTTTGGTCAGAAGCACTTTCGGAAAAGTGCATGCTTATATGGCCTTATTAGCCTGAAAAGCTTAGAAAGTGTTGCAGTTTGTGAAGAATATAAAAATTCTATTAATTAAAAACAAAACAAACATCCTCTGTTGGCCACACAGTCTACACAAGTGAAGCAGCGGGTGCTAAACTAGTAATAATATTGAACTTTTGTTTGTTTGCAAGTATATGTTTGATGTCCAAGTCCTCATTAAAATTCCAGATACACAAACCGTAGCACGCCGCTAGAATAGCCAAAACGTGGTGAAGCCCATAAGTGGTGATTACATACTGAAGATTTACTTAAAATCGCCTGTTTTGATAATATTGAGAGTATGGGCGCATGTCGTTCAATAAATAATTTTTTACAGCCGTTTATTGAGGAAAACGTCCTTTTAGGAGTTTCATGTTCGATGTTTCTTCTCTTTGTGCACGAAGTTGCGGACAATTTCTTTTGCAGAGCCTTAGTGAACCATCAAAATTGCATGTACACGTCTACGCAAGACACTCGTTACAAGGAACATGCTGCCGTCGATTCTGAATTACGGAAAAAGCAATAGTGGTGAACATCCATGAAACGGCAGGGACCGTAGGAGTGTGGGAGTGGAATGTGCTGGTGTTAGTACTCGACAAATTTGCGTTCATCATTTATTAATAAAAGACCAAATCTAAACATTACACATAATTATAAGGATGTCTTCACTTCTGCTAATCACAATAGTTTGATCTCAAAGTGCAGCTTATCACAGTTTTCCATAAGATAAGATTTGTTGACAATGCTGCGTCAAGTCGAAATATACTCAGTGATATTTAACCATAACAAAATGAATATTTGGCCTTACAGTTGGTACAAAAATGTGCCTACTGTCTCAGACACATATAGAACACATAACAAAACTCAGACATGCATACTGTTAAGGAACGAAGATTCGCCAAAAGAGATGACAAAACTGAATGCAAAAGATCGCTATAAAACAAAGACTGTCGTGATATATATTTAAATTTACAGTTCCTACAATCGCAACCAGTGATGCTTTCTGCATCACAAGAGCATTTACAAGAGACCACAAATCTTCTTCCAACAAATGTTCGCGTAAAATTTTTACAGAATTTAAACATACATATCTCATGTACGAGAGGCGTACAATAACTAATGCAACACTTTTCTTCTCTTTCTGTTTCAGTTGAAAGATGCGGAATCTGTTATGGTGCCTTCTGGACATTCCCATTTCAGCCCTTATAGTTTCATGACGTTCCCAGAGGTTGCCTTCAAATGGCGTCAGTAACGGACGTTCGTTCCAAGCAGAGAGCACTCATTGAGTTTCTTTTGATGAAAAACCAGAGCATCTTAGATATTCATAGGCGCTTACTGAATGTCTACAGAGACCTGCCGGAGAACAAAAGCACGGTGAGTCGTTGGGTGTCTGTCATAATCGCAGCAAGGTCGCGCAAGCCAGTCCAATCTCCCGCGTTCTGGCGGCCATCTATGGCTCTAACTCTTGCTTTGTTGGTACGTGCCACAAAAGTCTAAACGAACTGTTCCTTCACCGTGACAAGGCAAGGGCTCCCACAAGTCTATGCACCCGAGAGGAGCTCACAAAACCTCAGTAGACTATTCTTCCTCATCCTCCCTACAGTCTGGATCTCACATCTTCCGGCTTCCATCTGCTTGGCACAATGAAGGATGCACTCCGCAGGAAGCAGTACGTGGATGACGGGGAGGATCTTGATGCAGCAAGATGTTGGCACCCAGTGTCAGTAGAGCAGTACCATGCGGGCATACATACCCTCCCAGTAAGCTGGCGTAAGGCCGTTGCAATGAACGGAGATTATGTTGAAAAACAGATTTTTGTAGCCAAGGAGTGGGGAATAATACGGTGTACTGGAATCCTAAATAAAACCAACCTTCTTTCAGAAAGAAACAGCTATGTTGCATTACTTACTGAAAGCCCATCGTACTTCAGTTAGATTAACTCAGCGCAAATGACGCACTAAACTTTACAGAATCAAGTGGTGGCACGCTGTAAGTGCAGAACAGGGAATCAGTGATCATAAGGCCGTTGCAGCATCCCTGAATATGGAAGTTAATAGGAATATAAAAAAAGGGAGGAAAGTTTATCTGTTTAGCAAGAGTAATAGAAGGCAGATTTCAGACTACCTAACAGATCAAAACGAAAATTTCTGTTCCGACACTGACAATGTTGAGTGTTTATCGAAAAAGTTTAAGGCAATTGTAAAATGCGTTTTAGACAGGTACGTGCCGAGTAAAACTGTGAGGGACGGGAAAAACCCACCGTGGTTCAACAACAAAGTTAGGAAACTACTGCGAAAGCAAAGAGAGCTTCACTCCAAGTTTAAACGCAGCCAAAACCTCTCAGACAAACAGAAGCTAAACTATGTCAAAGTTAGCGTAAGGAGGGCTATGCGTGAAGCATTCAGTGAATTCGAAACTAAAATTCTATGTACCGACTTGGCAGAAAATCCTAGAAAGTTCTGGTCTTACGTTAAAGCAGTAAGTGGCTCGAAACAGCAAATCCAGACACTCCGGGATGATGATGGCACTGAAACAGAGGATGACACGCGTAAAGCTGAAATACTAAACACCTTTTTCCAAAGCTGTTTCACAGAGGAACACCGCACTGCAATTAATTCTCTAAATCCTCGCACAAACGAAAAAATGGCTGACATCGAAATAAGTGTCCAAGGAATAGAAAAGCAACTGGAATCACTCAACAGAGGAAAGTCCACTGGACCTGACGGGATACCAATTCGATTCTACACAGAGTACGCGAAAGAACTTGGCCCCCTTCTAAGAGCCGTGTACCTCAAGTCTCTAGAGGAACGTAAGGTTCCAAATGATTGCAAATTTTGGTGATAAACATCTTAGTAAATTAGCTTACTACGCCTATTTTGACTCATTGCTTTCATATGGCATCATATTTTGGGGTAATTCATCACTGAGGAATAAAGTATTTATTGCACAAAAGCGTGTAATCAGAATAATAGCTGGAGTCCACCCAAGATCATCCTGCAGACATTTATTTAAGGATCTAGGGATATTCACAGTAGCTTCTCAGTATATATACTCTCTTATGAAATTTGTTATTAACAACCAAACCCAATTCAAAAGTAATAGCAGTGTGCATAACTACAATACTAGGAGAAAGGATGATCTTCACTATTCGAGATTAAATCTAACTTTGGCACAGAAAGGGGTGAATTATACTGGCACTAAAGTCTTTGGTCACTTATCAAATAGTATCAAAAGTCTGACAGATAACCAACAAGTATTTAAGAAGAAATTAAAAGAATTTCTGAATGACAACTCCTTCTACTCCATAGAGGAATTTTTAGATATAAATTAAGAAAAAAAAAACAAAAAAATATTAAAAAAATAAAAATAAAAAATAAAGAAAAACAAAAAACACAATAAAATAAAGTTGTTATATTAACTTAAGTATGTTGTTAAATTAACCTAATTATGTCATGTATTGGAAAATTCGACTCGTTCCACATCATTACGAAATATCGTATTCATGATCCATGGAACTAGTATTAATCTAATCTAATCTAATCTAATGATTGGAAAAGAGCACAGGTAGTCCCACTCTTCAAGAAGGATCGTCGAGCAGATGCGCAAAACTATAGACCTATATCTCTGACGTCCATCTGTTGTAGAATATTAGAACATGTTTTTTGCTCGCGTATCATGTCATTTTTGGAAACCCAGAATCTACTCTGTAGGAATCAACATGGATTCCGGAAACAGCGATCGTGTGAGACCCAAATCGCTTTATTTGTTCATGAGACCCAGAAAATATTAGATACAGGCTCCCAGGTAGATGCTATTTTCCTTGACTTCCGGAAGGCGTTCGATACAGTTCCGCACTGTCGCCTGATAAACAAAGTAAGAGCCTACGGAATATCAGACCAGCTGTGTGGCTGGATTGAAAACTTTTTAGCAAACAGAACACAGCATGTTGTTATCAATAGAGAGACGTCTACAGACGTTACGGTAACCTCTGGCGTGCCACAGGCGAGTGTTATGGGACCATTTCTTTTCATAATATATATAAATGATCTAGTAGATAGTGTCGGAAGTTCCATACGGCTTTTCGCGAATGATACTGTAGTACACAGAGAAGTTGCAGCATTAGAAAATTGTAGCGAAATGCAGGAAGATCTGCAAAAAAACGGTGCAAATGGCTCTGAGCACTATACGACTTAACTTCTGAGGTCATCAGTCGCCTAGAACTTAGAACTAATTAAACCTAACTAACCTAAGGACATCACACACATCCATGCCCGAGGCAGGATTAGAACCTGCGACCGTAGCGGTCGCTCGGTTCCAGACTACAGCGCCTAGAACCGCACGGCCACTACAGCCGGACGAAGATCTGCAGTGGATAGGCACTTGGTGCAGGGAGTGCCAACTGACCCTTAACATAGACAAATGTAATGTATTGCGAATACATAGAAAGAAGGATCCTTTATTGTATGATTATATGATAGCGGAACAAACACTGGTAGCAGTTACTTCTGTAAAATATCTGGGAGTATGCGTGCGGAACGATTTGAAGTGGAATGATCATATAAAATTAATTGTTGGTAAGGCGGGTACCAGGTTGAGATTCATTGGGAGAGTCCTTTGAGAATGTAGTCCATCAACAAAGGAGGTGGCTTAGAAAACACTCGTTCGACCTATACTTGTGTATTGCTCATCAGTGTGGGATCCGTACCAGATCGAGTTGACGGAGGAGATAGAGAAGATCCAAAGAAGAGCGGCGCGTTTCGTCATCGGGTTATTTGGTAACCGTGATAGCGTTACGGAGATGTTTAGCAAACTCAAGTGGCAGACTCTGCAAGAGAGGCGCACTGCATCCCGGTGTAGCTTGCTGTCCAGGTTTCGAGAGGGTGCGTTTCTGGATGAGGTATCAAATATATTGCTTCCCCCTACTTATACCTCCCGAGGAGATCACGAATGTAAAATTAGACAGATTCGAGCGGGCACGGAGGCTTTCAGACAGTCGTTCTTCCCGCGAACAATACGCGACTGGAACAGAAAAGGGAGGTAATGACAGTGGCACGTAAAGTGCCCTCCGCCACACACCGTTGGGTGGCTTGCGGAGTATAAATGTAGATGTAGATGTACAAGCAGACAAGAAATTCTTTAAAATAAAAACTGAAAAAAGAACATACATGACATGTACATCAATTAGCTTAACGCACTTCGAAGGCTTTACATGGCATTTGCGCAAGTGACGCAGTAAACGTTACAGAATCGAACGGCAGCAACTAGAGAGCAATAGCTTTACATATTTGGAACCATGTAATAGATATCATAAGCGCCACCACCACAATAAATATTTAACTGTATTGGAATCGCGGGAAGCTTCACAATTTCCCTCTCATTAAAACATGTTACAGTATGTAACACGTATGGATACAGACAAAGGCAGACATACGGCAAGCCAAGTTAAATAAAAAATTCAACCATCAGCGGCAAACGAGAATAGAAGTTTCACTTTCGAAAACAGGCTACACACTTGTACGAAAGCCCCATGCACTGATATACACAGTTTAACAAGAACACTGGCTCATGTGCGGCAGGCAACACTGACAAAACTCAATGAGCCATAAAGGACAGAGATGAAAACACAACATCATACGAATGACAAGAGGCAACAGAACGTCAATCACAACATGAAAGATCTCCTGTGGCCACTACTGAATACTACGCTAATCCTGTACCGATACTCTAACGTCCTGTAACCACCAACCTAAGGGTACGTTACAGGTGTAGCTTGTACCTGGGTGCCGTACCCCGCCCCCAGCAGCGAGAAAGTGGCAAACTGATATCTTATATCCGTTGCCAGTGAGTCCACAGTCTTCATTCTGGCGTCGTTTTTGGTAAACGGAACCATAGGAATGAGGGACAGATAGCCTGCATTCAGTGCCGGTTACAAGTACATACGCGCGCCATACAGCGTGCACGCCATTGAGAAGTGGCTGACGGCCACCGCACTGCTGCAACGGTCGCAGGTTCGAATCCCGCCTCGGGCATGGCTGTGTGTTAGATCCTTAGATTAGTTAGGTTTAAGTTGTTATACGTCTAGGGGATTGATAACCTCAGATGTTAAGTCCCATAGTGCTTAGCGCGATCTGAACCATTTTTTAGAAGTGACAGACAAACAACCTGTACCCTGCAGGTACGGCTCAGAGCTCATTATTCGCGGATGCGGCCACAACTTCAATGCATAACCTGGCTGCTACCCAAGGCGCGCCAGCGGACCATTTTTTTCACTTCCCCGTTGGTAGGCCATCTCCAGACAGCCCCCCTGTACCAGTCAACGCTGCTGCAATTCCGCCTCCCCAACAGATGAAAAGCACAACAGCGCAGTCGTGGCAAGGGTCTCTGATATCGATACACAGAGATGAGCTGGCATGGCTCAGTTCATGAACGTTCGTGTGCAGTTAATGGCAATGATGCAATTGATAAGAGTACTGTTGAGCGATGGTTGCAAAGAGTTAAAGGAACTGCAGAGACTGAACTTCATCTTCGGCCACCGTTCGAGACGCCCTGTCTCGACCACTGCTCCCGACATGGTGAATCGCATGGATGCCATTACTTGAGGATAGCAGTGCATCACAGCTCGACAATAGGCTCCACAGCTATTAGAGAGCGTTGGCAGTGCGTTGCAATGAATGGGTGTCTTGGTTATTCAAAGGTGTGCTGATGATTGGTTCCACGAATGCTAACACCTGACCAAAAATTTCAAGGATAAGCCATTTCAACATTTGGAGCAGTTTGAGGCATTTCTGCCACAGATCACTAAGGGTGAAGAAATCTTGGGTGTGTCGCATTGAGTCAGAAACAGAAAGGCAGTCGGTGGAGGGGAGAACCTGTAGTCACCAAATAAGCTCCCTCTTCTGGCAAAGTCATGACGATAGTCTTTGGGTTACTGAAAGTGTCATTGTCGTGGATATTTTGCCAAAAGGGTCGACCATTGATTCAGAGGCATAAGTGAAGACTCTTAAAAGACTCAAGAATCGTTTCCGACGTGCTCAGTCTCACAAGAATCGAGAAAAAGTCTTGCTCCAACATGGCAATGCATATCCACACAAAAGTCTCATCACTCTATAACCCAAACCTTGCTCTCTGGGACTTTCATCAGTCTCGGACTCTCATCCGTCTGGTTCACTTAATGGTTCACTACCTGGGACAGGCTTTGACTGGGATGTCATCGTAATTCATGAAGCGAAAACATGACAATGAGCACAGACAAGAGCTATAGCCATCTGGGAATACATGATGTTGCACAACGCTGGCGTAAGGATATACAACGTAATGGAGAATATGTAAAAGAAAAGTACATGTTAACAGGTTCCTATCGTAATAAAAATGGGATAATACTGGATGGGTCAGCTGAATCCTGGCTGGGTCAGCTGTGTAGATGGTTGTTGCTTCTATTCTCTCTATAAAGTGCAACTATTTTGCAGGCCCGCCATAAAAAAAATTACTGCTTGGATGCCCTTGATGATGATGATGATGATGATGAAGTCCCATACTCCGTGACAGAGCGTAGGGGAAGGATGCGGAAGAACCGCACCGCCGTACTAGGCAAGGTCCCAGTGGAGGTGGTTTGCCATTGCCTTCCTCCGACCCTAATGGGGATGAATGATGACGACACAACACCCAGTCATCTCGAGGCAGGAAAAATCCCTGACCCCGCCGGGAATCTATCCCGGGACCCTGTGCTCGGGAAGCGAGAAAGCTACCGCGAGACCACGAGCAGCGGACTAGCTCCATGAATTCCTTTATTAATTTAATGGCTCAGGTATCATGATCTGCGTCTAATAAAGCCCTCTTCATCAAATTGCAACGGATAGCGTTCGTCAATTTTAGTCATTCAACAAAAGCATCAGAGTGTAACACTTCAGTTTACTCATGAGAAATTTCTTATTCTCTCAGATTCGTTAAGGATTCAGACTAGGTTGCCAACTATAACTTTTGGGTTTCTTTTAAACTTGCCATACCAATGATTTAGTCATCAAGAGTACTTGCTTTGATTCAAATGTAAACGAAGGAATCATACTTGTCTACAAATGCATGGGTATGATACCTTCTTCGTAAACAATTAAATTTACAAACATATCTACACTGAATTGTTCTATAGAAGTCTACTAAAGGTTCACAAAAAAGTACAGTATTGCATAGTATTACTCGTAGTATAGTATAATCACACTTTTTCACTCGTCCAGGAAATACAAATGAATTTAATCTTTATTACCGATAACCGCTATGAAGCTCAGTGCATAGTCAACAGAAAAGTCTTAAGACTGGGGAAAATCTCTCTTGCTGCGCAGGGTAGCCGCGCGGTCTTGGGCACCTTGCCACAGTTCGAGAGGCTCCCCCCATCGCAGGTTCGAGTCCTCCCTCGGGCATGGGTGTGTGTGTTGTACTTAGCGTAAGTTAGTTTCAGTTAGATGAAGTAGTGTGTAAGCCTAGGGAACGGCGATCTCAGCAGTTTGGTCCCATAGGAACTTACCACAAATTTCCAATTTCCAAAATCTCTTTCATTCCACAAACCCGAAACGATGTAAAATAATTTACCCATTTAAGTATTCATTCTATTCTACAAGTTTAAATCTGTCCATATGATTAAAAAGAAATGAATTTCGACACTGTCTGACTCCCACATGCCGGCCGCGGTGGCAGAGCGGTTCTAGGCGCTTCAGTCCGGAACCGCGCAACTTTTATGAGAAAAATTAACATAAATTCATAAATTAACCCTTACATTGTGTAATCACTGAAGGTGCGAGAATTTACTGGTGAGCATTCTACCGCCTACCACATGGTGTCCTAGTTGAACAAAGGCACCAACTTTCAGGTCACTGAATTAAAAAGAAAAAAACAAAAAGGGACAGTTCTGCACTACGCATAACTGTGCTGCAAGAATTTACCTTACACACTGGAAGCAATTTCAGTTTTCCCAGATACCTGCCCTGATGGTCAAGTTAAGCCTCTCTGCCTTTTCATCTCAGCTACCGTTACTGGCAAAACTGCACTAACAGACAAGACACAGACCATCCTTCAGAAATTCAGATTTAAACATCTCATTTGAACACACTTGATTAAATGACAGGAAAAAGTTACAGTAAAGGCATAGTTGCACAAGTATAAACGTAAACATCGAGAATAAAACCACTCATTTCTTTTCTAGAGAGATGCCCCCTTTGCAAACGGCTAATGTAATGCAAAACATGAAAGACTGTAACTAACATAAATATGAGTGCAAGTGAGACGGATATCTCTGGTCGCTGCAAAAGAATTGTTGACTGAAATTGCCACCAAATTCTAACTCTTACGTATAAACATGTTGTCACAAAATGAAGTTTTGTGGCATTATTAATTGAACTGTGTTCGCGTTTTTATTAATGCTCTCCATACAAGAGGGGCAATATACTTCTGCCAGCCCTCCCTTACCCTGACGGGCGAGTGAATGAAGATAACACTAAAGGGAAAATAGGCGACGACAAAATGTATGCCTTGCGAAACATTGTGGATACAACGCAACTTGATGTGGCAAGAAACCCAGGAGCCTATTACTATGTGAATGGCAATGCATATGGGTCCAGTAACGATAATATCCGTTAGTTAAGAATAGTAGTAGACACTTAATGACAGGTAAACAAACGGAAGTAGTTCATCTTGTTACGTGGCTGAAGAACAGACAATAATGTGTTGAACATTGCTGGTATCATCAGAGCCGTACTAGAACCTGAGTTATCGGTTTGCAACTTACAGAAATGTCCAACGGCATATCCCTGGATGAAACAGTATTTTATTTGTTTCAGGCATTCAGACCAGAAGCAAATGTATTTAACACTGTGCACATTATGTTTTAAAAGATATAAAGCTAAAAAGTATTTTGGACCTCTGATCGTATTGAGCATCGCAACAAACACTATGACAGATACTTGGGAAGCTAAATTTTTCAGCTAAGTATTTAACTAAATTTTACCATCATTTGATTGCTACTGAATTCATTCACATTGCTCCCAGAATTCCAATGGGAAGTTTTTATCTTTGGAAGTGGCCATAATGGTGTACAGAAAACGAAAGGTTTTTTGATTCGCTTTCCTCATTGAAGGCAAATGCTTCCACTAACAAAAATAACAAGTGAAAAAGAAAATAATTCCTGCATGTGTTTGTAGTTACTGATATCACAGTGCAGAAAATAGCTACATTCGCTGAAATGCTCCTCCCTTGGATCATTGAAACATCTGGGAGTCCTCTGTCAGCACTCGCCTCGGGCCTGTATTTGCATACCACGAGCCAGGACCGCAAATTAAACACAGGAGCAGAGCATTTCGCTGCGCTTGCGGGCAATGATAAAGTGGCGCTGCCTGAGATTGGTTCTGTATAGCGGTGTCCAAAGGGAATATTCTCATAATCAACTGCAACGGTTACCACGAACAGGTGGTGTGTAAATGAAGGAAACTTCATGCAAATATTGATTTGATGATATGTACGATACTGAAAGACGACCACTTAAACATTTTCAAAAATTCATACCATTTAGCGCAAACTAATAATGAAAATAAACTTACTTTCTCAAGTACTGAAACAGACAGTTTCCAATTTCAGTTCACATTTTCTAGACACGTAATATGAATTTCTGCCCAATTGTTGTGTAGCTATGAAAGGAGACAGACGAGTGCCCAAAGAAAATTGTGTCCAAGTAACGAGCAGAATGTCTCAGCCCTCCATATCAGCACAAAGAAAATGCAAAAAAGAATTCGTCACACAGCAGGAACAGTTAAGGTTAACATACAACTATCAAAGGAATCCAGACATCATTTTTTTAGTCGTTAACCTTGTGACCGGTTTGGTGCGGCATGCCACGGATTTCCCTCCTGCGCGAACCTCTTCATTACCGACAAGCAACTGAACCCTACGTCCTTAATTAATCTTCCCCTACAGCTTTTACCCACCACAATTCCCTCTAGAACCACGAACATTTTCCCTGATGCCTCGACACATGCCCTATCATCGTGTCACTGTCAGTGTTTACCATATGCTCCATTATTCGACGAATCTACGGAGAGCCTCTTCCATCCTTATCTTATCAGGTCACTTGTTTTTCAACATTCGTCTGTAGCCCGACATCTCAGATGCTTCGAATCTCTTCTTTTCCCGCTGACCAAGATTCACTGCTGTGGAATACTGTACTCCAAACAAACGTTCCCAGAAATTTCTTTCTCAAATCAAGGCCTATTTTTGATAGTAGGAGACTTCTCTTGGCCAGGAATGTTCTCTTTGTCTGTGCTAGCCATTCTTTGTGCGTCATGGGTTATTTTGCTTCCAAGGTAGCAGAATTCCTTAACTACGTCTAATTCATGACCACCAATTTTGATGTTGTTTCTCACTACGTCATTTCTGCTGCTTCTCATTACCTTTGTCTTCTCCCAGTCTAGTGTCAATCCATTTGATCAATCCATTAGACTGTTCGTTTCGTGCAATAGATCCTATAATTTTTCTGCCCTTTGACTGAGCATAGCAATGTCATTAGCGAATCCTATCATTGACATCTGTTAACCCCGAATTTTAATCCGACGTTTGAATCTCTTTTTTACTTCCGTCATTATTTCTTCGACGTATAATTGAGCAGCACAGCTGAAAGACTGCATTACTGTCTTACACACTTTTTTTTACTTCGTTCTTGATCTTGCAGTCTTATTGTTCCCTCTTGGTTCTCGTACATACTGTATATCAACTGTCTTTCCCTGCAGCCTGCTCCTACTTTTTTCAGAATTTAGAACATCTTGCACTATTTCACACTGCCAAACGCTTTTTCTAGATCGATAAAATCCATGTTTCTTCAGTCTTGCTTCCATTACAAACCGAAAAGTCAGAACTGTTACTCTGGTGCCTTTAACTTTCCTAAAGCCAAACTGGTCGTCTTGTAACAGATCCTTAGTTTTCCTTTCCATTCGTCTGTGAGCTGTTCTTGTATTTTGCTCTTTGCTATCTTATGAATTGTGTGGATGATATTTTTCTGAAATCCTTATGGTATGTCGCCAGTCTACACATCAACTTGAATAGTCGTTTTGTTGCCGTTTTCACCATTGATTTTGGAAACTCCAATGGAATGTTGTCTATCCCTTCACCTTTATATGATACCAAGTCTTTCGAAGCTCTTTTAAATTCTGACTCTAATACTGATTCCTATATTTCTTCCTTATTGGCTGTAGTTTCTTCTTATAACAAGTCATCAAAGAACTCCTCTCTTTCAGACAGGCCATCTACGTACTCTTTTCGTCTATCTGCTCCTTCCTCTGCGTTTCATAATGGAATCCCCATGCTCTGTGAATACACGTTATGTGTCTTTAATGCAGTGTTTTCCATTGCGTTCTGTAACTTCATGCCATTTACCATTGATAATTATTATGCCTTTTATGGCCACTTTCCCACTCGAGAGCAAGAGAGTGCTCTGAACCTCTGTCCGCTCCTCCGCCCTATTTGACAGAGCCTTTGGCATAACAATAGGAACTGCTTACACAGGTTATCAACAGTCACCAATGATGATGATTTTTATTTAAAATTTAAATAGAGGTTTTGTTGGAGTTCGGGACCCATGGTGTTCTGATTACAAGTGAAAGGTCCTACCCCTGGTCTACAAGTTCAATCAAAAGTATCTGGACAACTGTTAGTGAGCATCAATAAGAGGCGCATAAGACCTTAGCCTTTATGACGGCTTGTAATTGCTGAGGATACTTTGAGTGTGGTGTCCGTTAAGGAATCGCACCCAATCCTTCCTCAATACCCGAAACTAGGGAATGTTATCTGCTGGGGTCCGGAGCGAAATCGACAGTCTGACTTTACCAAAAGGTGTTCTAGCGGGTTCAGAATGGGACCATGGCAGGCCAGTCCATTTCAGGAATGTTGCTGTCTACAAATCACTGCCCCACAGATGCTGTTTAATGACAGGATACATTGTCACGCTGATGCAGACTCGTCGTCTCCGAACTGTTCTTTTAATAGCAGCGGTACATAATACTGTAAAATGTGTTCATATTCTTCTTTATATAACGAACCACGCTCTGATCACTAAAATCACCCCATACTGTAACCCTGGCTCCCCCCGTCAGAGGTTCGAATCCTCCCTCAGGCATGGGTGTATGTGTTGTACTTAGCGTAAGTTAGTTTAAGTTAGATTACTTAATGTGAAAGCCTAGGGACCGATAACCTCAGCAGTTTGGTCCCATAGTCCTCACCACAAATTTCCAATTTTACTGTAACCCACCTAATCCGTACTTCACTGTCGACACTACACTTTATGACAGACAACGTTCCAAAGGCGTTCGCCAAATCCAAATACCTCCATCGGCTTACCGCGTGGCATAGTGTGGTTAGTCTTCTAAATCACTCGTTTCAAGTCATCCACTGTCGAGTGGCGTCGCCCTTTACTCCGCCTCAAGTATCATTTAGCATTGACTGTAGACATGTGTACCTATTAGGAGCTGCTCGACCATTGTACCCGATTCTTTTCAAGTCACTTCGCACATTCATTTTGCTACAGTGACAGGTGGTAGCACTTTGCAGCTGACGGGCTGTTCCTTTCGCTGACTTCATGCGATTTTTCACAACTGTTCCCTGCAATGCTCCACTGTCCCTACCCGTCAGATCATGAGGTCTGCCTGGTCGTAGCTACGGTTGTTCCACCGCGTTTACACCTCACAGTCACTTAACCTACAGTCGACTTGGGTGACTTTAGACTATTTGAAAAGTTCAACTTTTGTAGTCCTGTATTCCTCAGTTGCGTGTAATATTAGGGTATATTGATAATTTTTACTTATGGACCGTCTGACAGCAATTGAATAAAACACAATTTTAGTGTCATACGCGTTTCGCCTTTATTTTCTGCAAGGCATCATCAATGGCAGGTTGCATGGACAATTTCTTACATATTACGCTCCTATTGCATTTTTGGTGTTGTTCTTCTTCTTATGAATGCCAATTTACGGTTTTTTCCCCACATTCCACAACACTACGAACTGAACGCTTGTTTCAGTGCAATGTTTTGGTTTCTGTTGCCGACTGTCAAGAGTGCAATTTTCATTCTTATAACTTGTGTGTGCTAGCTATCACTGTTCAAACTCTGACAGATCTAGGGATCTCATATTTCACTTGAGATATAAAGCATAAAGAATAGAACTCTCGTTGAGAAAACAAAGAGTAACTGGAAGAGTGAAGATAATTACTTGATAACCATGTCAATGATAATATTTATTTAAAATAACCTCTTGTCCAAGTCAGTAGTGTTCCACCGTTAGTACTTATTTAGCTGCAATGATAATTAGCTTTATGCTTTAATACACAGACAGTAAGTGTTACTAAGAGCCAGGAGCTACCAGAACATTTTAATACCCCTTCTGGGTCGTCGATGCTAAATTACTGGTACAATGCTTTCTAAAGCGCGCTAATTTCTCGTATTTAATTCGCAGAACATAACATCAGTATCATGTAAAGTCTGTTCCGATAGCTAGCTTTTTTTTTGGAAGCAGTGCTAGTACTTTATACAAATTTACCTTATTACCCTGGCGACCGTTCTCTTTTAAGTAATAACATTTCAGTTACAACTAATAGAAATATTTACCATAAAAACAGTCTTGATCATGATTTATTTATTAAAGTGACCGGTGTCGACCACTACTGTGGTCATCTTCAGACCACTGAGTAGGAACCTCTTTCTGCTGGAGAATCACTACTAGTGATTCCCCAGCAGAAAGAGGTTCCTATTCAATGGTCTGAAGATGACCACAGTCACGTCACCCAAGATTGTAACAACGCATGGTATACACATAAAAAACAAGTAGAAAGAAATAAAAACACATAAATAAATAAATCACTATACTTAAATTCACACATAAATAGAAAATTAAAATCTTAGGTAGTACGAACAACAGATTGATAATGAAGCTTGGCTGCTGTACACTATACTGCTTTCTAAGTCTGTGTCTGTGTTTGTCCATGTTTTTCTGTGTGCATCGTTGTATCACTGGTACGTGCACAATTTTTTTTCTTAAATCGAAAGTGACCTTAGTCTTTCCTTACTCTGCTTCTTCCACAAAATATCTTCAACTCAGACTCGATAAAATATTAATACATAAGAGAAAATCAGTGTATGCATTCCTCTAAAGTCAGCATAGATTCTTGGTACTTTCATACCGAAGAAAAGACAAATTATTAAAATTCTCTTCACTTCTCAGTGATCTTGGTAATATTTTATAACGTAGCTCGTAAATCGAAGTGACATAAGAGTAACTTAGTTCCTTCTCTTCGCCGATTGAAGTCTCGTAGCATCTCGATGAACGCCGACTGTAAAAAATTATGTTTGTTTCGTCATTACCTAATTTCTCTCCCCGTCATTTTATTTTATAAGAAACGGTATTAAGGTTGCCTCAGATAACGTTTACTAATCGTACCTCGACAGTGTACTTGCACTCAAACGTGTGTATAAAGTTGAAAAATTATTTGTATTTCGGTAATATCACACTAGTTTTTATTTATAAGTTGTATCTTTGGATGCACTTTACTTAGATTAGGTTGTCGTGTGTATGGTATACAGTACGCTAAACATTCATTAGAAGCCAGAAATCATATTATCACAGCATACAAAAAATTAACACCGTTTTGCTTGATGTATTCATAGATAAAGCCTAGTGGGGTGGATACATCAAAAATATATATATATCATCTCTGCAACATGGTATGTACTTGCATGACCGCATACTTATGTACCTTAGGGAGTCCAATATTTTCTGTAACGTACCCTGTACCTTACAATCTTGATGCACAAGTGGCATAAAAAAAACTTACAGCTACTTTGTTCCGAAGTCTGTGCTAATTGTTCGCTCCAGAATCCTTCGTACACAAACTTAAAACTAAAATCCCACTGTGATCACAAACTATTCAGTCAAACCTTGCAAGTACACCCTGTGCTAACATTGCTAGTTATCAGTTGACGTGTATGTCCTAGATTGCTTGTGTATTGCGTCCACAGTCACTGACAAATGTAAACAGAAGTAGTGAAATGCTCTGATTCACGTAGCTCCATAAGATTTATTTACTTTACCCTAATTGTATTCCTTCTTTTTACCACAGGTTACTTATTTCACTTGTGTGCATAGATAGATGTAAAGTTTGATATTTAAACATGGTAGAATTTCTGTGCATAGAATCCTTTGATTTTAACATTGTGAGGATACGCAAGTAAATAACATCCATCATGGGGAATATGTACAATAATATACGGACCAGTATAAGTCACTGTTAACGGTCGACCACAAACTCTACAAGCCTTTTGTCAGCACAAAACTTGTAGGCAGGTTAGAAGCGAATAAATTGGAATCTATAAAATGCTTTCAAAATTGTAGTTTTTAATTTATTGAAAGTTACGTATTTACGAATTTCCAGAGTGCTGGAATAGCTGTGGGTCAGCAATTTCTGTTAATCAGTACAGCGGAAAACCAGTCCAAAGTTGCAAAATTCCCTTTTTCTTATTCACTCGATGACTAGTTTCGGGTCGGCACCCATTTTCTGATCATCGTAAAATAGTCGAAAATGGTATTTACGAAAACGTAAAAACTATGTAAAACTGTGCAATCGATCATGTGGGGCGGCTGGTGGATGGTATGAATTGAAATATTGTTCGCCGTCTGTTACGAGAGACTGAAAACTATCTTTGCGATCAGCCAGAAAGTGATGGATAAAATACTGACCATAGTTTCCAGGCTGCAAGTCCACATTTTTCTTTTTCTCTCTAATTACTTAGTGGAATCAGGAACTATGATTATAAATAAAAGTTTTGAGTTCTAACTGATCCAGTTATATTCAGGAAAAGTTCACATTCAAAGCAGAATAATATCCCTAATAATAAGAATAATAATGTTCCTATCATAAACAGCACTAGTTGCAGTTCAGAGGCGACCCTAGGATAAGTTCCACTTAAAATAGTCAAAGTTAACTGCTCGCCACAAAGGTGGGAAATAATATCAGCACTTGGCGCGCGGTTTCGTTAACATTGCCTGTCTGTGACGTCCTCCGAGGTACAGCGCATGCCGGCGTTTGACTGACACGGATTGATTTGATAGCTCGGTGCGAAGTGAAGCCATTTCAGAAATCTAAACGATCCAGGATGGCGTACAGTCCTCGCGAGTTCACTTTCTACTCATATCGAACTCGCGCTTTAGTAGCTGCCTGGCTGTGACGTCATCCGTGGCCGTGCGTAAGCCGCCGTTGGAATGCCGCGGACCGTATGATAGCTGCGTGCGAATTGTGCCAGTCACTGCATCTTAGGACGTATTTATAAATGGACGCAGCGGGCAGTCGAAGGGGACATGTGCTGTATGCCCCGGCAGCAGCATCTAAATGGCCGCTTTCTCGGATACATATCACTTCCTAACATTAATCTATATCAATCTACAATCTTGGTAATTTGTATATGAAGGAGCAAAGTTGGCTTTCATCACAGAAAAAGTTTTAGCTCGACTGCTATGAATTGTGTGTCCCTTTGAAAGTCAGATCTGGAAGCTGGGGAGATCTGGAGAGATTGAATAAGTCTCTGACCGTTCTTTCCATCAACCTGTCGTCTTCTAAAGTTGTGTCCCCAGCGCAGAAGACAGCTCGACAGGCGCGCGATCTTCTTCGGCGGAAGCTGCTACGCTATCAATTCGAACTGTGATTGTGCTTTTTGCAGGATGTCACTTGCCCAGGTTAGTCTCTGCATCTACAGAGGGCAAGATATCTAGTACTCACAATGATTGTAGGCGACACTTCACATTAATGTATCCAGTTTGTTTCACACACTTACACTGTCTTTTACAACACTCGAATAGCTTTCTTAATTATATGGTAACTTTTCCATCCAACTTCTGAAATATGATACACATGTCCGCCTGTCTGGTACACACTAGACAGAGTTAGCATCACATAAGTTACACCCGATATAGAGTCCAACATGTCCGCCTCTGAAGAACACCCAAAACTGAGTGATTATTACTTATTCACATCTAAGTAACGCCCGATACTGAGATACGTGTACGGCCCTCCAGAACGCCCTAAACAAAGTGATTAACGCAGACAATGTACTTCGTCTCCAAATTACTTCGTCTCCAAATTACTTCGTCTCCAAATTACTTCGTCTCCAAATTACTTCGTCTCCAAATTACTTCGTCTCCAAATTACTTCGTCTCCAAATTACTTCGTCTCCAAATTACTTCGTCTCCAAATTACTTCGTCTCCCAGGCGCGCCAAAGCGACCCGAAGGTGTCTGAAGCACTTCGGTTGCAATATCGTTACTCGTATTTTTCTCAAAACTAGTGAAATTTCATAAACAAAAACGGTAGACTCGTAGGGAAACCAGGAGAGATTGTCATACTAAATACTGCGTTAAATACAATGAAAAGTATATAAATAATGAATAAGAGAAGTTAGTTGTTTTAGCGCCTAACACGCAAACGTGCCGACCAATCAGAAGCAAGTTCAGTACAATTGGCGGACTCTCCCACGGGACTGGTACATACTGTATCATCTGTCGCTTGTACCTCACTTCATTTATGTACCATATGCTATTTCACGTGTATCAAGCTGCATCAAGGCGACCTCCTAGCAAAATAAAATACTGGCGGCCACAGCCTGGAATCTCACACATCCCCCTCCTTCTTTGGTTCCTAAAATTGGCCTGTTCTGGAAATGACAAAATTTTGCCCCAACTTTGGAAAAAATTTGAAGTTTCCAATCTCTCAGTAACTCCCCTACTCTCTCATTAATGGAAATTCTTAAGAAAAGAAATAAATAACTAGGAAATTGCTGTTCCTAAAACATCACCCCAATTAACCAAAGCCATTGCCTTACTAATGCTAAACATATACTTTCTCATATTAGGTCTATCAAAAAACTTTAGCACACATTACATCATGAACTTCTTCTTGCTACAAAATATCGTTTATGGTTTTTAGCTCATAGCTGTCCTTTGAATTTTTGTAGTCTTGTTATTCACCAATAAACATCGGCATATGTCGTCAGTGTAATGCCGTCCATCTTTAAGCACCAAACGTTTTTCATCTAATATCAGCGCAATGCTGTCCACTTTACCTAATAACACTCACATTTTTATCTAACATCGGCGCAGTGCCGTCCACTTTTACCTAATTACATTCACATTTTTTACTTATGCCAGCACTAGGCTATCCATATATGTTGCTTACTATCACACAGCTCAGAAATACTATAAATTATATCAGTATATAAGTGTCTTTACATAAAATTCACACCTATATGTTACATAGTTTTACAATATACAAAATGTTGAACTGAATGCAATACAATAATATTTACAAAGTCTTTGTCATTGCTGTGGTGACCAGAGGGCTTTCCTTTGAATTGTCTCCTCACGTGGCTAATGTTTTGTTTTCCTAACACTGACTCATCGGTCAGTGCACTCTCGCCCCACCAGTTAATATTTTGCCGTTACAAAAAATGGTTCACCGAGCGAGGTGGCGCAGTGGTTAGCACACTGGACTCGCATTCGGGAGGACGACGGTTCAATCCCGTCTCCAGCCATCCTGATTTAGGTTTTCCGTGATTTCCCTAAATCGCTTCCGGCAAATGCCGGGTTGGTTCCTCTGAAAGGGCACGGCCGATTTCCTTCCCAATCCTTCCCTAACCCGAGCATGAGCTCCGTCTCTAATGACCTCGTTGTTGACGGGACGTTAAACACTAACCACCACCACCACCACTATGAGACTTAACATCTGAGGTCATCAGTCCCCTAGAACTTAGAACTACTTAAATCTAACTAACCTAAGGACATCACACAACACCCAGTCATCACGAGGCACAGAAAATCCCTGACCCCGCCGGGAATCGAACCCGGGAACCCTTTTGCCGTTACACATCAGGCATGACTCATCCCAGTCAGCGCTCACTTCCATTCAAGTTTATACCGGCGCTCGACGCACGGCTATCTTATGTCTACGTATTGAGAATCGAAATGATATGGGAATAGCTCTTATTTGATACTTCAGGTTTTATTTTCCTTTCATTCGACAACTTAACTAGACATTCAAACAAGATTCACAGGTCTTTTAGAGAAATGAATATATATATATATCGTGATAACAGAGAAAAACCCCCCCTGAACCATGGACCTTGCCGTTGGTGGGGAGGCTTGCGTGCCTCAGCGATACAGATAGCCGTACCGTAGGTGCAACCACAACGGAGGGGTATCTGTTGAGAGGTCAGATAAACGTGTGGTTCCTGAAGAGGGGCAGCAGCCTTTTCAGTAGTTGCAAGGGAAATAGTCTGGATGATTGACTGATCTGGCCTTGCAACACTAACCAAAACGGCCTTGCTGTGCTGGTACTGCGAACGGCTGAAAGCAAGGGGAAACTACGGCCGTAATTTTTCCCGAAGGCATGCAGCTTTACTGTATGGTTAAATGATGATGGCGTCCTCTTGGGCAAAATATTCCAGAGGTAAAATAGTCCCCCATTCGGATCTCCGGGCGGGGACTACTCAAGAGGATGTCGTTATCAGGAGAAAGGAAACTGGCGTTCTACGGATCGGAGCGTGGAATGTCAGATCCCTTAATCGGGCAGGTAGGTTAGAAAATTTTAAAAGCGAAATGGATAGGTTAAAGTTAGATATAGTGGGAATTAGTGAAGTTCGGTGTAAGGAGGGACAAGACTTCTGGTCAGGTGGCTACAGGGTTATAAACACAAAATCAAATAGGGGTAATGCAGGAGTAGGTTTAATAATGAATAGGAAAATAGGAATGCGGGTAAGCTACTACAAACAGCATAGTGAACGCATTATTGTGGCCAAGATAGATACGAAGACCACGCCCACTACAGTAGTACAAGTTTAGATCCCAACTATGCAGATGACGAAGAAATTGAAGAAATGTACAATGAAATAAAAGAAATTATTCAGATTGTGAAGGGGGACGAAAATTTAATAGTCATGTTGTTGTTGTGGTTTTCAGTCCTGTGACTGGTTTGATGCAGCTCTCCATGCTACTCTATCATGTGCAAGCTTCTTCATCTCCCAGTACCTACTGCAGCCTACATCCTTCTCAATCTGCTTAGTGTATTCATCTCTTGGTCTCCCTCTATGATTTTTACCCTCCACGCTGCCCTCAAATACTAAATTGGTGATCCCTCGATGTCTCAGAACATGTCCTACCAACTGATCTCTTCTTCTAGTCAAGTTGTGCCACAAGCTCCTCTTCTCCCCAATTCTATTCAACACCTCCTCATTAGTTATGTAATCTACCCATCTAATCTTCAGCATTCTTCTGTAGCACCACATTTCGAAAGCTTCTATTCTCTTCTTGTCTAAACTATTTATCGTCCATGTTTCACTTCCATACATGGCTACACTCCATACAAATACTTTCAGAAACGACTTCCTAACTATCAGTTTAATAAGACACAGCTGCAAAATACTAACGCGAATTCTTTACAGACGAATGGAAAAATTGATAGAATCCGACCTCGGGGAAGATCAGTTTGGATTCCGTAGAAATGTTGGAACACGTGAGGCAATACTGAACCTACGACTTATCTTAGAAGCTAGATTAAGAAAAGGCAAACCTACGATTCTAGCATTTGTAGACTTGGAGAAAGCTTTTGACAACGTTGACTGGAATACGCTCTTTCAAATTCTGAAGCTGGCAGGGGTAAAAGACAGGGAGCGAAAGGCTATTTACAATTTGTTCAGAAACCAGATGGCAGTTATAAGAGTCTAGGGACATGAAAGGGAAGCAGTGGTTGGGAAGGGAGTGAGACAGGGTTGTAGCCTATCCCCGATGTTATTCAATCTTTATATTGAGCAAGCAGTGAAGGAAACAAAAGAAAAATTCGGAGTAGGTACTAAAATCCATGGAGAGGAAATAAAAACGTTGAGGTTCGCCGATGACATTGTAATTCTGTCAGAGACAGCAAAGGACTTGGAAGAGCAGTTGAACGGAATGGACAGGGTTTTGAAAGGAGGGTATAAGATGAACATCAACAAAAGGAAAATGGAATGTAGTCGAATTAAGTCGGGTGATGCTGAGGGAATTTATTCACTGTTTATTTTTTTACAACATACTTCTTTATTAATAACATTGATAATAAAGTAGTAAAGGAGTTTTGCTATTTGGGGAGCAAAGTAACTGATGATGCTCGAAGTAGAGAGGATATAAAATGTAGACTGGCAATGGCAAGGAAAGAGTTTCTGAAGAAGAGAAATTTGTTAACATCGAGTATAGATTTAAGTGTCAGGAAGCCATTTTTGAAAGTATTTGTATGGAGTGTAGCCATGTATGGAAGTGAAACATGGACGATAAATAGTTTGGACAAGAAGAGAATAGAAGCTTTTGAAATGTGGTGCTGCAGAAGAATGCTGAAGATTAGATGGGTAGATCACATAACTAATGAGGAAGTATTGAATAGGATTGGGGAGAAGAGAGGTTTGTGGTACAACTGGACTAGAAGAAGGGGTCGGTTGGTAGGACATGTGTTGAGGTATCAAGGGATCACCAATTTAGTATTGGAGGGCAGAGTGGAGGGTAAAAATCGTAGAGGGAGACCAAGAGATGAATATACTAAGCAAATTCAGAAGGATGTAGGTTGCAGTAGGTACTGGGAGATGAAGCAACTTGCACAGGATAGAGTAGCATGGAGAGCTGCATCAAACCAGCGTCAGGACTGAAGACGACAACAACAACAGAGAAAAATAGCAAAACAAATCTTCTTGCTTTAATTCGCTTGTAGCTTCTTATGGACTTAGCTGCTCAAACATGTAAACACTATTGCATATATCAAACATTTCTCATGTGCTTTATGTATTTATACCTCAGTACTTATTATTTGTGTCCTATGTGAGATTCATGTCTTGTGTTCATTAACTGTGTTGGTAGCATTTCTGCATTATGATATAATTAATAATTATGCCTCACCAGAAATGCCTTGTCTAATAATCCCTAAACATGTGGCTGACTCATGTCACCTATTATCCTATTCCCTATCATCATGTATGAGTGGTCGACATCTTTGGTCGATCCAAAACTCTTTCGTCATTTTAACTGTGGCTGGTCTCATCCTAGCCTCATTATATATGTATTGCAGCGGAAGCCTCATCACTGCTTGTAATCACTCACAGACTATCTACCCATAGTTGCTAATAAAGTTTAATCTAATCGTCTCAGGGCCACTGCATATTATTTGTTCTAACGGTGTCCACATACTTGGTTTGGTTTCGTCCTCTTCCTCTGCATCAGCTACAAGCTAACTCAATAAAAAAATATAGAAGATTTTTTTCTCTGTATATATGCACCTGTAGTTTCCCTGTGATTCATTACATAAATAAAAAGTTTATTTACGTAGTTTATAGTGTGTTCTCCTGCCTGTATGGGTGATGATTGTAAGTCTTATTGCCTAGGTTCTGTACTTGTTTTGCAAACTTTATGCTGCACATTATCTTTTGTTATTCATAAGTACAATCAATGATCGGTTCCTCTTTGGTTTCAGTTGATCCCTTTTTTGTCTTTTTTTATCTTGAAGAGAGAAGAAGGATAGACAACAGATTCTAGTTCCTCATGATGAAGAGGAAAGAACTAACACCGTGAAAAGAAATGAAGTAAACTGTTAGTTAACTAGGGTACTTGGTAGGCGTAAGGTACCTAGCAATGCTAAGAATGCTATTCCCCCTCTGAGGTTTCTCTGTTTCTGTCATGTTGTTAGGTATGACGGCCTCAAACTGACGAATGAGAGCAAGAGGTTGTATACTAGCTTTGCTATAAAAGTTATGAAATTTGTAAGCATTGGCATTACTGACTCAAATGGGCTTACACGGTTTGTTAATACCACCCAAGGGTGAATGACGGAAGGTTTGGACCAAAGGGATTTGAGGCACTTTATTCACTGTTTATTTTTTTACAACATACTTCTTTATTAATAACACTGATAATACTTTTAAAAGGAAACAACACAACAGGCCTTGCAAATCGCCTAACTGCATAAGTGAACTACTAAAAATAATCGTTAATATGTTTAGGAACACAATAAACTTCAACTCACAAATAGCATTCAGTAAGTTAATGGCCATACATAGTGACCTCTGAACAACAATTCAATTGACTTAAAAAAAACACAACCACCTAAACATGTTTACAGAATTATGGGAAAGAGATGCATATACACCTGCTTAGCAAATGAGTCACTTTCGGCCTGAGCCACCGACAACATAAGTCGTTCTCATTACCCACATAGAGCCACTCCGAGGTACTGGAAGCAAAACATAAGTCTTCCACGTGTACACCAAATGCACGCTTTCCCAGACTGCAAGCCGGAAGAAACCAGTCAACACGCTCCCGCCACCAAGCACAGGAAGGTGTCGGGCTACGGTGGGTGGGCGCGACTACGTAACTGCTTGCCACAGTGGGTCGGTTCCTCCCGCAGCCTCTGCGAAGACCGGTGGCGAAATTAATGAAATTAGCACCACCTGTGATGACACAAATGGCAAGCAATTCACCAACGTAATAAGGACATAAATTATTTGCATATACAACGTGTCCAAAACAGCTGTCCATCCACTACTTCCAGCACCTCAGAGAACACCACTTAACACAGTGAATTCAGAGTCATCTAAACATACCGCGCAATCTGCGCAAAACCACATAAACTTCCTGTGCATGAGCACTTCCAGCACCTCAGAGAACACCACTTAACACAGTGAATTCAGAGTCATCTAAACATACCGCGCAATCTGCGCAAAACCACATAAACTTCCTGTGCATGAGCACACTACGCTTAAGATAAGGAGTACTAACTTAACACACTGAATTCAGAGTCATCTAAACATACCGCGCAATCTGCGCAAAACCACATAAACTTCCTGCATGAGCGCACTACGCTGAAAGTAAGGAGTATTAACTTAACACAACATACAACTTCTAAATCTCCGGGTGACTGGCCTGGACTTGTGAAATGGATCTACCAACACATCATCATGGCCAATAAACCGACTCTGCTCTCCACTTGCGAGGCACAAATAGGATATGTCCTGCAACACACTGATTGAAATATCTAAAACAGTGTTCGTTACAAGATTAACACTCAGTGTCACAGGGAAACATTAATCAGAAACAGACATCGGTTCGTTACAATAAACGCACCAATTACGTGGATGAAAAACACAACCAAGTCAGGGCACACAAGAAGGTCACTAACAGTGAGGCCCTTTATCATTTTCCCATTCAGAGGGGCATAAAACAATAACACTTAAGCAGAGAAGTATGAATGCATTTGATCAATTCAGTGACTGACAACAACTAAGTTTTAAATGCAGAACACAAGTCCTCACAGGATAAACGCGGCCTTACGCAATAGACTCCTAATAGTAAGGTCAAGCGTCCAACGCACACTGCTCAATAAATACACCACAACGGCAAGCGCACTCAGTAATCGCCAGAACTATGGACACTGAGAACAAAATGTAATGTTGCTTATATCCAAACCAACTGTGCTCGCAATGGCATCACATCAGTCACAGAGCCATAGACACGAGAATGTAGTCACTAGAAGCAAACGGTAAATCCATCATAAACAAGGAAGCAACATCGGCGCCCCTACCCACCAAGTCCGCCGCAAACGCCCAAACACAATCTGGTAACGTGGAAAACTTTCCTTTTGCCACCTCACACGGCGTCGGCAGACACGGCTTCACGCCTATCTCACTGTCTCTGCTCGCCTTCCAAAATCCAACTACTCGACTGTCACAGGTGCCTCGCCGACTTCCCCCACGAGGGGGCGCCACTTCTCCCTTTCCTCCGCGATGCAGCGATAATATTATACGCAGTACGTTCGATAGATCAAACCCGAGCCGCCACGGCTCACTGACTACTTCATTAATAAAAGCAACACCCTTACGTTATCCCTGTTCAACCCACGTTTCGAGTTTCTGTTTTAATGCAACTTCCATATTATCTGCATTTTTACTAATCTCACTTAGCTTAGGTATGTTTTCTACATTCTGTTCTATTTCTCTCAAACGACCTTGAATCATATTTGTATTACTATCACAAACAGCTTCTGTTTGTGATACTTTAATGCTAAGGAATGCATTTTCGTCCTTTAGGTCAATAAATTGTTTGTTTTGCCTTTCATGGGTGTCTTTGCAAGTCTTGTTTATTTTACTCTGATCATTACTTACTTTATGACTTCATCCCTCACTTACAATACAAAAGTATCTTGAACTTGCATGAGATCATTTATCATCATCAATGCGTAACATCACAATAGATGTCGTTACATGATTAAAAAATGAGTGATGCAACTAATTAATCTCAGCCCCAACAACCGCAAGCCTGTAGAAGCAATATGGGTTTACACATTTGTTTTGTCATTCTTATGTGCACGTCCTGTGTCCTAATTTCCATTTTTCACCCCTCCTGAAAGTGCGTGGTCCAGTATGAATGATTTGAATGCAGTAGTAAATGAACCAGAGAAGTGGAGGCTTTCTTAATCTTCTACCAACTTAAACAGTGTTCCCACTAGTAAATGCTGTCGAGATTTTGTTTGCTGTGTGAATTACTGTATGTGAATGTCTATGTTACAAACTTGAGCAGTGACTACTTGCTCCCCAGATTTTCCCACCCCACAAGACTACAGATTAAGGCCAACATGGCTTGTTATTCTCGTATGAGAAAGCCATAGGATCGTATATAAATGTAACAGGAATGTTTTGTCCATCTATTAAGTACAAAAATATTACTGTTAACATGCGAAATATTAGTCAAAAATAAATATTTTATTATTTGAAGCTATTTCCGTGATCGTTAATTTATTTTCAATACATCTGAGAATAGTGTCACATTTGTAGTATTGACGATTACGCTCCTAAGATCCAAAGTGTTTGGCACAGATTTAGCTAACAGTTCGTAGCTTTTTCTGACCACCCCATAGAATACCATAGCGTTATCTGTTGCGAGCTTATAAATTCAATCAGTAAAGGGATTGTTCCTAAAATTTAGATGGGCCTAAACCTATTTCAAATAACGGGCAAAACTATTCAGAGAAGGTTACGCCGCCAAAGAAAAATAAGAGCGAATGTGGACAGGATATGCCATCATAGCAGGCTGGAACAAAAGAAATAATAATAATCAAAAGAAGCTCCTGCTAGTGGAAGTAAGTAACCCTCCATAGGCTGCCACTCAATGAATAGTAAGATGCCAGTGGTGAGTTACAAATGTTACGATTAACCTCTTGCTTACACTTATCTAATTTTTGACCCCATTCTTTCCTCTCGTGTTCAATTCTTTTCTCACAAGCCTCTATTCTAGTTTCATGATAATCAACCCTGGTCTCTAAATGTTTAAACACACGATTAATTTTTGTTATTTCCTCGTTTGTTGCTTTTATTTTATCAGCTATTAATTTTTGTCCTTTCTTTAGTACATTTAAATACTTTTTAAAATCTTTTTTGCCGCTGTACTATCTTTTCTTCTAGCATTATTTTTATATTTTTTGCCCAGATACTAACTCCATTACTATTTCTACCACACTTTTGTTATTATCCTGTGCAGGCAATGTATCAGCTGATGCTGTTCCATGGCTTAATCTACGTGTTCTACTTGTTGATTCACTAGCAATGGCGATGGCAGAGCCATCACCATTCACATTATTTAACTTATCTTTAACATTCATGTCACCTACATCAGACTCCACCTCTCCAGTTTCACTATTGCTACTATCTGAAATTATGTTTTCTCGGAAAACTTCAGTTTCTACATCATATTATTCTGGTAAATAGGTATGACCCATTTGATTTTTTACACTCTCCTCATCTACCACTGAATCTTATTTTTCCTGTACATTCTCCATTACTGACTTTAGGTTAATATGCTCTTAACTTATGTTACTAATTTCATCTGGCATGACCGGTAATTGGCTTGCCTCTTCAATTTCAATACCCTGAGGCTGCACTCCTGTTTACTTCTAGGATTGTACGAAGTTTTGCTTTCCCCCAACATTTTGTTATTACAGAATTTATTACAACACAATTTAAAAATATTTTTAAAAATCCATATGGTTGTCAATACCAGTTTCCTCTCGCTTGCTGTAAAGTGATTAGCATACACGCTACCTTCTTCTCCAGCGCGATGCTGTTGCTCGCCGCATTGTTTTTGTCCTGTTGGGTGTCTGGCAGCCGTAGTCAACCACAGACGCCTATCTCTGCCGTTCGCCGCTCGCTGACGTCGGACTGCCGATGGTGGAGGCGACAGGTACTGCTTCCATGTCATCCGCCTCGCCTGCTGTACGCTGCTCTGCTAACTGCTCGGTAGCGTTCTCGCTTCCCGCGCCCGGGTTCCCGGGTTCGATTCCCGGCGGGGTCAGGGATTTTCTCTGCCTCGTGATGACTGGGTCTTGTGTGATGTCCTTAGGTTAGTTAGGTTTAAGTAGTTCTAAGTTCTAGGGGACTGATGACCATAGCTGTTAAGTCCCATAGTGGTCAGAGCCATTTGAACCATTTTGCTAACTGCTCCCTGAAGCGTTGTTTCTCGTAGCTGTGAAATGAAATGTAATTCGTTTGTACCCTGCACACGCATAACTTTACACTTCGATTTTGTGTTCTTGCGTTTTCACTTTCAGATACCAGACGGGGATTAACTAGCGGCATTTATAAATTTTGTTGCCTAACAGTTCAAAGAAACTTACAAAAGATCAAACACAATATAATTTCACAATTCCTCAGGGTCGCTTTTTATCTCTTTCACTATTCATGCACTACTGATTCGGACGTTTTATGATAGTCATTACAGTCCACTGTTCTCGCTATAATTTTCACGCCTTACCCAGTCACAGTTCTTTTTAACTGATAGTAGCCTCTTCTTTAAATACACGCCCGCCGCAAGGGATGCCATGTATAAATTATGTGTCCGTTTGGAAATCAGATCTGGAAGCTGGAGAGATCTGGAGAGATTGAATAAGAGTCTCTGACCGTTCTTTCCACCAAACTGTCGTCCTTTAAAGTTGTGTCCCCAGCGCAGAAGACAGCTCGTCGGTCGTGGGAACTTCTTCAGAGGCGGCTGGTACACTGTTAGTTCGAACCTGTGATTGTTCTTTTTTCGGGATGCCACTTCCCCAGGTTAGTCTCTGTACCTACAAAGGGTAAGATCTGTAGTACTCACAATGAAGGTAGGCGACACTTCTGATCGGGTTTATCGTGTTTGGTTGTTACTGGAGTATTCACACCTTTACACTGTCTTTTACAACGCTCGAAGTAGCTTTCTTAATTCTACGGTAACTTTTCCATCCAACTTCTGAAATATGATACACGTGTCCGCCTGTCTGGTACACACTAGACAGAGTTAGCATTACATAAGTTACACCCGATATAGAGTACAACATGTCCGCCTCTGAAGAACACCCAAAACTGAGTGATAATTACTTATTCACATCTAAGTAACGCACGATACTGAGATACGTGTGCGACACTCCAGAACGCCCGATACTGATATACGTGTACGGCCCTCCAGAACGCCCTAAACAAAGTGATTAACGCAGACAATGTACTTCGTCTCCAAATTACTTCGTCTCCCAGGCGCGCCAAAACGACCCGAAGGTGTCTGAAGCACTTCGGTTGCAATATCGTTACTGGTATGTTTCTCAAATCTAGTGAAATTTCATAAACAAAAACGGTAGACTCGTAGGGAAACCAGGAGAGATTGTCATAGTAAATACTGCGTTAAATACAATGAAAAGTACATAAATAATGAATAAGAGAAGTTAGGTGTTTTAGCGCCCAACACGCAAACGTGCCGACCAGTCAGAAGCAAGTTCAGTACAATTGGCGGACTAGCCCACTGGACTGGTACTTACTATATCATCTGTCGCTTGTACCTCACTTCATTTTTGTACCATATGCTGTTTCACGTGTATCAAGCTGCATCAAGGCGACCTTCTAGCAAAATAAAATACTGGCTGCCACAGGCAGCAATATCACACTGCATTTAAATTTTGCCGGTTAGAATTTTTAGAATGGAACCGACTGTAGAACAAGACCTCTGAACTACAACTTGAAGAGACCTTGTACTGATTGGTATGTACATCAAAATCTTGAAACTTTTTATAGATTTACCATTTTATGGAAGTAATCAGGTGCTTTAATCAAAACTTTACATCATTAATGTAAATGATACTAACCTACTACAAATAGGGACGTTTTTGTTCCAAATTTAGTTTTTAATAAATTGACTGAAAACTATTAGAGGTAGCTTAATGGGGTCAGGTAATTAATGTCTTTATATCAAACTGAAGCTTCATATCAATTTTCATATTTCTAATATTTAGCACCTTCAATGTTTCGAAAAACAGACGACTTTGAGGAAATTTTTGCTCCAGTCAAGTTGAGACTTGTAACAGCTGATTTTGACATGCATACGCACATACTGAACGGCTTCTGGCTTTGTAGATTTATTATTTACCGCAACTTGTTTTTTATTTAAAACTGTATTTAGGGAAACAGATTCATCTGATCATTCTGAGATTTAACTGTATTTAGGGAAACAGATTCATCTGGTCATTCTGAGATTTAACAATTTTAACATTAATATACTGAAGCATATGTTGACGAAGTTAGGAAAAGCTACTTTAATTTTTAATTTCGTCCTTAGATTATGGTGCAATACCTGTATACTTCCCATAGGCGCGTTATGATGACGTGGCGCTAGTAGCAGTGAACTGGGGTAAGTCCCAGTACACTCGGTCGCCTCTGTATCTCTCAGATGATACAGCGCTTGTTTCGTCACAAGCTGTTGCAGCGCATACGGAGATTTTACATTTTCGCAAATATCATTTTTGAGTCTGTTACGATGATTCGAAAATGGGTGTCGACCCGAAACTAATCATCAAGTAAGTGAAAAAGAAGCGAAATTTTGCAACTTTGGACTGGTTTTTCGTTGTACTGAGTTAGGTTTTCAGTTTAGTTCATAAATATATGTAATTATATTTTAAAGTAATATCTGAGAACTCATGAATAGATAAATATTATTTCTAAGTTTTATTTTCAATAAAATTAAAAAGATAATCATTTTAAAAAAATATACACAGAATAAAAACACATTATGAATCTTAATTAAATTATTAAAATAATGTGATTGACACCAATACCTCCAGGTGAGTATACTTTAAACAGTGAGGAGATTTAACACCGTTACAATAAGTCAAAGCTTACAAGACTGTACATAAAATTGCAGTTTGGAATGTGCCACTGTACTTTTTTAATGCACTGCATGGTTAAAATTGGCATAGAAGACATGTTCACAGACAGTAATCGTGTTTATATTTTTAATTTAGTTCTCTACTCATACAGTAAATATTTAGAGTGCTTCATGCATAGTAGCATCCGATTTGTACTTTTTTCTATTTTTATGCAAAACTGTGAAGAGTAATCTGTGTGTGGATGCTAATTACTCTATTTCTTTACATCACAGAAGAACAGCTATCATTATATTACCCGTGTTTAAGAAAACATAACATCTTTCCTGTTCTTTGAGCCCTTCTCAACATACATATCTATACCTTTTCATTTGTTAATGCTATCTTTATGTACATACAACAAAGCAAGTCTTGTTAAGCGGTTTCGCGCACGACGGTTTCTCAACAAAGTCTTTATGAGACCCAGTGTCGAGAAAGATCTTTCTACTATTGGGCAATCAACACACGAAGAGAAAAAAGAATCAACAATGAAAACGTAATTGAAGGAAAAATGTATGGCATGCAAAACTGCAAACACTCAGCTACGTAGCCTGGATGAAATGTTTTGTTTGCATCTCCCCTTTTGCATTTTGCCACACACAGCTTGATCTGTGCCTTCATATTAGAAATGCAATTGCTTTCATCCTTCCTAATTACTTTGTAACCCGAGTTTCTGCAGCCCTGATCAGTGACTCCATGGACCTTGTTGAAGATTAGCAAGTTTTTGGTAGAATTGTGTTGAGATTGTACAGCCCAAGAACGTCTTTAGAGAATATGGTTTGTAGATCCGTGTGCCTTTCCTGTTCTTTGAGCCCTTCTCAACATACATATCTATACCTTTTCATTTGTTAATGCTGTCTTTATGTACATACAACAAAGCAAGTCTTTGTCATGAGATAAAGACGTTCATCCTAAGATGACTTTCCGAACTTGATGGAGCGGCTTTAGGCCTGTTAACTTATCGAGATTTTATCTTGAACGTTTGAGTAATATTTCCTAAAGTGTCATTTTTTTGGCTTGATCGTACAGCAGGCTCAATTCTGCAACCATTTCATCTCGCTTTCTTTTTTGGCGGAGAGCATCAGCAAGGCACACTCGAAATTTCCTCAAGGCACGGCACGATTTTCTTTTAAGAAAAGACGTTACAGATATATGCCTACCAGTCCACCTAATTTTTCACATGCAGACTAGCTGCTTCCCTACATGCATTATGAGTACAAGCACAGTATTTATTTTTGGTGAAACTGTGAAAAAGAGGCAACAGGCAACTTCCTTAAAGATTCCTTGGCGCTAACAGCACGTAAAGGCACTTAGAAACAGACGAGTTTGAAGACTCGTTAAAACAAGAGGGTCGTTCAACATTTCATATTCTTTATTTTAGTAACTGCTCCGGCAGCTTTGATACTTATTACAGAACAGCCACTTGTTGCAATACCAATGTGTTTACTAAAATCGAGATTAAGACTTCTCATTGTGTTTGACACAGTTTCACCTAATTTTTCTCCAGTCATTCAGAAGACTTTATTCTCTTCATCTATCTTTGTCACAAATATTGACATCTTTATCATTTTCGTAAGACTCTTGTTGATCACTGTCACTTTCAGGAACTAAAAAGATATCTTGGGTTACTTTACGACTGTCGTGAATTTTGAGAGTTTCATTCCTCATTTTCTTTTCTCTCACGAACTGGTAAAACCTATTAAACCTTCTCAGACCATACCTTGGAAAATATTTTTTGTGACTAATATCAGTAGTCTCATCAAGCTAGACAATGTAGAATCGATTTTCTTGGGTTCTATGTGATATATGATAAATAATTTCTTCGCCACAATACTCAATCACGTTATTGTGTGCACTTTTATTAAGACACGTTCCTCTTTTACTACCATGGATGTACTATGCCGCTAACACAGTGTCTCCACATTCTATAACACGAAATGTCATCCCTTCTTTAAAGTTATCTTTATTTGGTAGTGTAGGCTGTTTTGAAAAAGCAATCATCACTATGCTCACTAGTAGGCATGTTCCGCCTTCCAAGAAATATATTTTGCAAAAAAGAAAATGACAGCCTCTTTCCGGTTTCGGTTTTGCCCTTTTCTTTCTGTATGTGATGTTCAATGGATTTCTTGGGGTTTTTGTAAGAAACCAGAAAGTCATTAGCTCGTTCTAAAATTGATGAGCTGCTGACAAACCATTTTGCTGTGGCATTCTAAGTCACCGTGTTTTCCTAGTAACTTAGTGAAATTTATTAATGTGTTCAGCTTCATTCCTCAATGATGACCACCCTTAAGGCACAAAAAAAGGATCATGTTTGATTCCATGCGAATGGTTGTGGCCAACGACGGTGGTTTGATCCAGGACAGAAAGGAGTTCAGTATCGGGGGTAATGTCATCTGTCTTTTTGATTGCATTGCGGATTAGATTTAAGCTGACAGTGCAGATTTCATCAGTGCGTTATAAATAGTCATGTAGACTGAACGTAATTATAAGGACACATATTCCAATCTAATTCAAGCATGTACAACCATTAGTTCAACTAAGGGATAGCTAATGGATTAATGCTTGCCCAAGCATGAGTTAGATTGAAATACATGTCGTTGTAATGACATTCAGTCTACATGAAAGTTTATAAGGCACTGATGATAGCTGCTCTGTCAGCTGAAATCTAGATGTCCATTGCAATAAAAAAGAGAGACGACATTACGATCGTTGCTGATCTATTTTCTGCCCTACAAAAAAAGTACATACTTTTCATAATAGGCCTTGTTTCGATGGTGACTATTATTTGTATTTATCTAGATGCTCTTGTTTCAAACATCGTTTTTGAGCCTTCCCTCCTTTTTTGTAACTAGAACGTGAAAATTTGTATTTAGGAGGAGGACTCCAGTGATTTTGAAGTATGCTGGAAAGTCCTCTGTCTGAAAGCTTGGTCCCAATGTGTATACCAATGTAGTTTTTATAAACAATGCTTGAAGCTGATGTATAATCTGTAGGTAATGAAGCTGAGGAGAAGCTGATCGGACCTCTTGGTCCTGCGATGTGTTCCTCACTGGAGACTCTTGATCCTCAACATATTCATCTCGTCTGAAACCTCAAAAACACACGTAACACCAACATCATTTGTTTAAGCCTTTCGCCATACACTCATACATTTACATCCCAGTTACCACACCCGAACAGCTATTGCCATAAATTAATGCTTAGCTGCTCGCCCTTCTAGACGGATAGTATCCAAGATGAGCGTCCAGAGTTTACTACTAGTGACGAATGTTGCACCCATAATCTTTTCTGCTGAAGAGGTTAAAAAACAGTGCTCTATACCGTGCCCCTTTTGAGAACATTATGCCTCATTAAAAAAAATAACTGCATACGTTTCCTATTTAGGACAAAAAGTACGCCAGGACGTAATTTTATTTTGAATGCAAATTGAAATTGTGGATAATCTGAGTACTCAAGGTCAACTTTAAGGGGACATTGTATGTCCTATGCCGCCAATGTTAAATTATCGAATTTTGTGACCCATTATCTTAGAAACATTTTAAGACACCAACTTACAATTATCCATAATTATTGAATGCATCTTTCTAGATACACTGAACTAGAATTATTACTAAAATTGTACTGTGGGGCATTTTTTTTCAAACACTCAGTTTTTTACAGACTGTAGCTCCTAGAACCGCTCGGCCACTCCAGCCGGCTTAAGTTGAGAATATTGGTCTCACGGGGAGCGTGCAAGGGATAAATCCCTGCAGTTGCACTATCCTCAGTGCCCTCGATGGCTCAGGTGGACGGAGCGTCTGCAATGTAAGCAGAAGATCCCGGGTTCGAGTCCCATTCGGGGCTCACAATTTCAACTGTTCCCGTTGATGTATATCAACGCCTGCCGATAGCTTAGGGTCTTGATTTAATTATAATTTCATTATAAATCGTAGCGACTTCAGTGTAATTATTATCTTTGAGTAAAAGTGTCATTTCTGTTCGTCTCGTGGCGTATTTCTTCGTTGCCTTCTGTGCTATACCGATACTGTGGAGTTCTTTCTACGTACGATCCAAATTTCATAGAGTTGCGTAGCAACGATACATCGCGCTTAAGTTACTTTCGTCCCTAAGTTTTGCACCAGTGTAGTTAAGAACTTTATAATGTTTTGTGTGAATACCTCTTACAGATATTGTTTTCCATTGATTAACCATGTCGAAAGGTGAAGTATAGGACAAAGGTGGCGACTATTAACATTTTCTAACGCCTCGATTGGTTGTAGTAGGCTGAGTTGGGTAATATTAGAAGCGAAACACGTACGAAACCCTTCCGATGACACAGTTGGCTTTTAGACGCCGCATTGTTGCCATGGCTGTACGGTTCAGACCGGAAGCCCCTGTTCACATCAACCAGCTCAGTTCCGGCCGTGACGTGGCGCACGTAAGCAGATAAAGCGGACGACCTCTGCCGGGACTATGGCAGGTACAGAGCAGCTTGTGCGGCCAGAAGGGGGTCTTCGTCCGTCAGGGGACGGCAGGGAAGAGAGCGTCTGACGAGCGCTGCTGGGAGCGGCCAGCGGCTGCGGTCTGCGGTTTACGAATGTGCGGTCTGCCCTCCAGCTGAGGCCCGCTGCAGCAGTTGCGGCGGCGGAGCTGACTGCCAGCGGGGACCTTCAAAAATGGTTCAAATGGCTCTGAGCACTATGGGACTCAACTGCTGAGGTCATTAGTCCCCTAGAACTTAGAACTACTTAAACCTAAGGACATCACAAACATCCATGCCCGAGGCAGGATTCGAACCTGCGACCGTAGCGGTCTTGCG
Organism: Schistocerca nitens; assembly: GCF_023898315.1. NCBI lineage: Eukaryota > Metazoa > Arthropoda > Insecta > Orthoptera > Acrididae > Schistocerca > Schistocerca nitens. The sequence goes on from NC_064617.1 coordinate 326,484,522, forward strand.
GTTCCAGACTGCAGCGCCTTTAACCGCACGGCCACTTCGGCCGGCCTGGCGGGGACCTCTGTAGCGCAACTGTAGCTAGCATAGGAAAGGTTCAGTTAATGAAAGGATTAAGCCGCAATTCCCAAACATGATTGACTTTATTACAATATTAGTCTCTGAGCAAGTTTCATTCCTTGGTACTTATTTAAAAAGAAACACACGCACACACACACACACACACACACACAAAATATATTTTACCAAGGAGTAATATTTACTCGAAGCCGGCATCTACCAATGAGCTAACGATTAAAAAAAAAAAAAAAAAAAAAAGATAGCATAAAATTGTAAGACAAAGTTTTTCATAAAAACATTACTCAAGTTAAATACAGAAATCTCTAAAACAAATTCAAGCCGACAAGTAAATGAGTTTAGAGTTAACTTCTGCAATAGTTCAACACAGGATCGTTAAACAACATTGAACACACCGTGGTTTTAAAATTAAGCCACCACTCACGCAACTACAAATACATCAAGAGATAATGGTTATAATTAGAGGCGTATACTCAAAGCAGGATTACACAGCTTTCCTTTCATTCCACATCAACTGCCGTTCTTGATACGAGCCCTTTTACTCTCCGACAATCAACAGGCCCAGCTCGCCCGTCTCCTTAGGCAGGTCGCTGTACACACGGGAGAGAACAGAAAGTAACAAGACAAGCTTCTAAAACACACAAACAGATGGTGTTAATTCAACAAGCCTCAAAAACATGTTCACACGTGCTTCAGGGTTGGTTCAAATGGCTCTGAGCACTATGGGACTTAGCATCTGAGGTCATCAGTCCCCTAGAACTTAGAACTACTTAAACCTAACTAACCTAAGGACATCAGAAACATCCATGCCCGAGGTAGGATTCGAACCTGCGACCGTAGCGGTCGCGCGGTTCCAGATTGAAGCGCCTAGAACCGCTTGGCCACTCCGGCCGGCGTGCTTCAGGGAACACAGGCCAGACCATAATGACAATTTAAACTATCGCCTGGAAAACTTCAAGCAACCAATTGGTCCAGTAAATAAAATAATAAAACAGTTAACCACACTTGATAAACCATCAAAACATGAGCATTTCACTTGTAAGGAAACCGTTCAGGACTAGCAGCTGGCAATACCCTTAGCACAGATTGAAGTAGCTGACGTGAATTTCGAATGAGGCAACACGAGGCAGCAATGCGTTAAATCACGTTCTTACCTCAGTTCAAGTGCTGAAGTTTTGCTCACCCAAAGCTATCCATGGTGCCAATGCCGTCGTGAGCAGAAACAAGGCTGTCCACTCAGAGTCCCGTCAGCCAGTGAACGTCAGAATCACCAACGCCACGCCACAGTCCGGGTTCCATCCGTTGCCAGCTCATACTGCCGCCCAGTGCATGCGCGCCTCACGCCTCCTGGCGGCTCCGTGTTCACTCTCTTCACGTCCTCGCCTCAGGCGCGCTCTGTATAAGCAATCTTTACGCCAGACGGCATCGATAACCGCTAGGTCGATGTACACACACCAACCTTGTTGGCCTGACGTTGGCTTTAAACAGACACGACCCGCCCAAAAAGATTCCCAATAAGTTGGCAAAGAAAAGAAGCAGGAAACGCAGGTATTTCTATACACATAAAAAAACCTGTACAGAAAATTGGAATATAGATCAATATAAACATCATTTCTGCCCTTTTTATTGGCCATGAAAACCATACATTTCATGCTGTACCACCATACAGCGATGGTGATCCAGATTCCTGTACACACCGGTACCTCAAATACCCGGTAGCATGTCCTCTTGGATTGATGCATATCTGTATTCGTCGTGACATACTATCCACAAGTTCATCAAGGCAGTTTTGGTCCACATTGTACCACTCCTCAACGGCGATTCGGCGTAGATCCCTCAGAGTGGTTGGTGGGTCACCCCTTTTTAATCTATCCTAGGCATGTGCGATAGGGTTCATGTCTGGAGAACATGCTGACCGCTCTAGCCGAGCGATGTCGTTATCCTGAAGGAAGACATTCACAAGATGTGAACGATCGAGGCGCGAATTGTCGCTCATGAAGACGAATGCCTTGCCAGTACGCTGCAACCCCAAAACAGCAAGGAACCTCCACCTTGCTGCACCCTCTGGACAGTGTGCCTAAGGGGTTCAGACTGACCGGGTTGCCTCCAAATACGTCTCTAACGATTGACTGGTTGTAGGAATAAGCGACACTCATCAGTGAAGAGAACGTGATGCCAATCCTGAGCGGTCCATTCAGCATGTTGTTGGGCCCATCTGTAGCGCGCTGCATGGTGTCGTGTTTGCAAAGATGGACCTCGCCGTGGACGTCGGGAGTGAAGTTGCGCATCATGCAGCCTGTCCTGCCTCCCTGTATCTCCTCCATGTCCGAACAACATCGCTTTGGTTCACTCTGGGATGCCTGGACACTTCCCTTGTTGAGAGCCGTTCCTGACATAAAGTAGCAATGCGGACGCGATCCAACAGCGGTACTGACCTCTAGGCATGGTTAAACTACAGACAAGAGCCGTGTAGCACTTCCTGGTGGAATGACTCGTAATGGTCTGTCGGACCCCCTCCGTCTAATAGGCGCTGCTCATGCATGGTTGCTTACATCTCTGGGCGGGTTTAGTGATATCTCTGAACAGTCAAATGGACTGTGTCTGTGATACAGCATCCACAGTCAACGTCTATCTTCAGGAGTTCTGGGAACATTGGCCCTGCAAAACTTTTTTTGATGTTTGTACATTTACATCTATTTTTGCATCCATTCTCTGCAGACCACTGTGATGGTACGAGGTACTTTTTACCAGTTATGAGGGTTGGCTCCTATACTATTCACAAATGGAGACTCCTAGATTCATCACTGATATCAATTACTTTATAGAGATCCACTTCAGTTGTATTCATGATCTATTCAAACACAGTCGGTTTCAGGATTTTAAAATCCCATCTTCAGGTGTATGAAGTTGTTGTATCTGGTAACAAATAACATGCGGTCAGGCGTATCATGCTGTCGGGCCAGTCAGAGTAAGAGCTCCAATCACTGCGTGTTGGTGGAAACTGTCAGCCGGCGGGGAGCCGCAAGGCAGAAACCTACAACCACTACTGAGTGGAGATCCGCGCTGGAGGTCTACAGCATGGCTCTCCACTCAGTAGTGGCTGTAAGTTGACATTTCCCTGAAAATGTTAGCTCTGTAATGACGAAATATCTTATCTGTTCTCTTTATTTAGACGCCGCACACTTATATCCTGATCTGGACATGGCCACTTAAGTGGTTGAAACTAGCAATCATTGTTTTCTAATTTCGACCTCAGCTAAATTAAAGTTTTAATAAAATCTACTACATTCAAGTGGGCCTATCGCTATCTCCATGCTGACTACGGCTAGTAACTACATAAACCATTTAATCGAAAAGCTAGAGACTTCAGTTACATTTATTTTATAACCCGTGTCCATTGTTCAATATGGCAGGACAGGAAATGGAAACAGAGTACCCGAAACTGAAATGGGGAGTTTAACAATTGCATATGGTGACGAATAACAAAAACAGTTGAGTAGGACTAAATACTTTGAAAATAGAGGTGCTGGATTTTCTGCTATGTTTCAGTCACGGTGCAGTGTCAACGTTTAAGATTACGGAATTGATGGGAGTGCCTGGTGGACTACATATGCCAAGAACTTTCATTGTTGTTGACCGCAGGCCGGCCGGAGTAGCCGAGCGGTTCTAGGCGCTTCAGTCTGGAACCGCGTGACCGCTACGTCGCAGGTTCGAATCCTGCCTCGGGCATGGATGTGTGTGATGTCCTTAGGTTAGTTAGGTTTAAGTAGTTCTAAGTTCTAGGGGACTAATGACCTCAGATGTTAAGTCCCATAGTGCTCAGAGCCATTTCAACCATTTGTTGACCGCAAGAGACTGTTCGAAGCAGAGAAATCAGAGTTGGAAGCCACGAAATACGCAAAAATAAGTAGTAGTAGTAGTCCAAGAAACAAAAGGAAGGGAGAACAACATCAGAAACGAGATGAATATGGACCTGGGATGCATTAAAGTTATCCAGGGTAGGTAAAGACATAAACTTTACCATGAACTTCCCGGAAGTTCACTTTTTCGATGTTTTGCTACACATTGGTTAAAAACTATTAAAGACATGGACGTGAAATTTTGCACACCGTCTTAAAACACACTTAACTAAGAACTAGACTGTTCTTATTACTTAAATTTGAAAATTAAAAATTTTTTCAGGGGTAAACTATGAGTTAACAATTGAAATTTTTGATAATCGTTATTAAAATAATTTTTTTAAAAATCTACACTAAACATAAAGTATAAATAACTGCAAGTAAAAAAATCAAGCTTGTACTTTGCTTTTATTTCGAGATATGTGTTCCAGCGCTATAGATAAACAATTAATATGTTTGGTTTAATTTGCAACACAAAATACTATTCATGAAGCAGTTTAAGGACAAAAGCGGTGATTCATAGATCAAATTGTTCCCAAAAGATCTGTAAAGATGGCAAGAATCACATGCTCTTACGGCTCTTTCTCTTTAAGCTACGGCAGTTAGAAAACTGACAATTTTTCAGGATTTTCCCTTGTGCTTACGAACGTAGTCTCTGATCTGTGAATCGTGTACATTTTGTTGCGTGTCTGATCACATAAATATTTTTGGATCGTAGCCTCTGGAGTGGACTTTGGGGCACAGCCCGCCATTTACCTAAATGTACGTGGGAAACCGGCTAAGAACCCCGTGCAGGATGGTCAGTGCACCAGCCCACTGTCGCTAATACGTTCCGCTAACCCTGCGCTTTACCCTATACGAGCAGGTCTGAAATTCCCGCACAAGTGCAACATTTAAAAATATAATTTTACAGTTCAGTTGCTGGATTACGCTTACATACTGTTTAAAAAAAAGAGTCTATTGTCATGCTCAATATTGCTGTCAGGACGGTACAAGCGTTCCTCACTTGAAGATTAATGGCTCCACGCATCAATCCAGGAGAGTTCCAAGACTGGCTACGGCTAGTTGAAAGTACAGTATAAGGTAGGATGGCCAGACGTTCGGTATTTTACACGTTTGTCCCCTACTTACCTTAAGTGTCCCACTGTCTCGACAAATACCTACGGGACGTATTTTGGCCCGCTTTCGCTAAATGTCCCATATCTTTCGAAACAGCATGTTTTTAAGTAACGTGTAGCATAATCAAATGGATAACAAATGTCGCCAAACCTAAACTATAGATGACTGGAGGGACTGATGACGCGGTGATCACATGTCCCACGTTTGTACATCGCTCCTCGTACTGATTTATACGCAACAGCCAGACAGTCGGAACAGACTTAGGGCCCAATCCTTGAGCGGCGTTTTATTAAACAAAACTGAATGACGCACGTTTTTTGAAGTTTCTTGGTTGGTTCTGAGTAATGCTTTCAGTAGCGAGCAGTTTGTCACTTGCGCTTTCCTTGTGCATTGTGTATTGCTTCAGGTCGCCGGGTTCAGAAGCATGGTTTTAGACTTAACTACAGGTTGTTGAAAGGCCTTGCTGAAGTACGCAGGACAGAACAGGTAGTTGGAATTGTGGAAAGGGGCCAATAGGGGGCTGTCACTTACACTCAAACACATATAACTATTTCGTTGTCCAAACAATGTAGCAAAAATTTTTTGAACTTAGTTATCGGCTGAATATGCCACACTATCTTATGATTTAAGGGCACAACCACTTAAATTTAAAAACGGCTGAAAGCCATTAACCTAAAATTCAGACTCAAAACAGAATATTTAGAAGGCAGAAAGCCTCACGTAAGTAAGTTCAATAATTTGGCTGAAGGCCTAACAACTCTAACACTTGAAAAGCAAACAAGGTTAATTTAAAGACGGCTGAAGGCCCATGATTTAAGACTGCAGGTAAAATTAATTTAAAAACAAAAAGAAACACAAGGCAGAAGGCCTTATCTTCTATTAGGCCCCACACAGTCTGATACTTGAAAGACAAGAACTTTAATTTAAAAACGGATGAAGTCCGATTACTTAAAACAACTAAAATAATTTTTAGTAGCAGAAGGCCTAAAGCTTTATCTTTAAACAATATCTTACACTGGCTGAAGGCCCACACAATCTAAGATTTAGCAAGTAAGGAATTTAAATTTTAAAGCAGCTGAAGGCCCATTATTTAAAACCCAACTAAAAGCATACAAATTCAAACCATCGGCTATAAGCCATTAAAATACACAAACACTAATAAGAAAAGGCAGTATAGTCAGCCGCGCTCAGAAGTTTCCGCCGGCCCGGGTGGCCGAGTGGTTCTAGGCGCTACAGTCTGGAAACAAGACCGCTACGGTCGCAGGTTCGAATCCTGCCCCGGGCATGGATGTGTGTGATGTCCTTAGGTTAGTTTGGTTTACGTAGTTCTAAGTTCTAGGGGAATGATGACCTCAGCAGTTAAGTCCCATAGTGCTCAGAGCCATTTGAATCCTTTTTTATTTTTTCGGGAGTTTCCGGGGGTCGGTCTGCACCTGAAATATTAACGTTCGCTTAGGGGAGACAGGTAGTCGGCCCAGTTATATACGATCCGCTGGCAACCCAACCAAGAGACAGTCAACGGACCCACCGACAAGACAACTTGCTTTCCACCCGACCAGTGCACAAGAAACAGCAAAGCCAAAAGGTAAAAGGCGTAGCCGCCCACAACCAAGTATGCATAAGCTGTCAAAACTACACACACGTGTTGGACAGCGACAACACGTTGAGGAAAGGACACTGCCTGAATTTTATGTCAGCGGGCAGGGCAGGTAACAGAAACGCTAACGGCCACAAGGCAGAAAATTCCGCTGGTGCACTTTGACTTCAAATAACCAAAATACAGTTAAACTCCACTGGATGGTGTCCAAACTTTCGCCAACTCGATCACACCCTGTTGCTCATTGGAATACCCCCAACAGCCAACCATGGAAACCAAAGGCACAATGTGAACAGTCTGGCTTCGGTAATTAAATCACCACTCAACTTTGATGTTCCTGGGTCGGTGAGCCACGAACCCTGTAGCAACCGGAACAGCTCCCACACACTGCGACACTGCGTAGAGACCGCCAGCGGGCCCGGCCCACTGCGCCGCTCGGATATTTCCTAGCTTATCCACACCAACCGACCGACTGCCGCACACCGGCTAGCCGGAAACTATAAGCACCAGACCAAAGATAGTACAAGGTGCGAATATCGATACACACCGCTGCTGCCACACGTAGAAAGAGGAAGAACCACGGCATAACTGCAATAACCGCGGGAAACCAAACGCAGAGTAAGAATCAAGGTTTAAACCAACGCATAAGCCGGGGCGAGCACCGCTCAGTTGCGTTAATTGATGTGATATACTGCAAGCTTTTCGCAGAAATGCCAAAAAGGAAGGGTGTGGGGTGTGTTTATTTACGGCATTAAAGTTGAGTCTCCATTTCTGAATTTAAAACAAGAAAGCGAGAAGTTTTTTGCACGTTGTGTAAAAGAACGTTTTCAATCGACAAAGGTGGTTGATCTGATTTTGTACAACATATTAATGTGAAGAAACACAACCCTTCTGTTTCAAGCAAAATTTCATCATAAAGTATGATGCCTTTTATTACAAAACGTGAGAACAATGCCGTTGTAACTGATGAATAAAAGTATCTTCCTGATGAGGCAGATTTGATAGTTTTCCAGGCAATGAAAACTAACCATTCCTTTATATCAATTGACTCCACAGCTGCGATAGTCAGGAAAGTGTTTGAGAAGAAAATTAAGTGTTCCAGAACGAAGTGTGAATCAATAGTAGTAAATGTGTTGCCTTCATACGCACTGCGAGGAGCTGAAAGATGTGCTGCTGCAGATAGTGTTCTCTGTTGCAAACGCTTTATGGATCAATAAAAGAATAGGTTCAGTGTGGAAACTGTCAAGGAAGTAATAACTAAGACTCATTTTCAGGATACTTCATGAACTGATTTTTATAAAACTCTATTTGGAAACAACAAAGTCCTGAATGACATACTTTCTTCTGTGAAACTTCACAGAAAATATTTTTCAAAATATGCCCAGGGAGAAATTTCCGAAGCCAACTGAGAGTGAGAAATAAGTAACCTACGTAAGTAATACCCATTATCAACCATACTTAAAGACCTCTTTATGTTAAAGCGACGTACTATGTTTGCATGTGACAGCGATAAAACAACAAAGTATTTACTCGGGTAGTAATGCAAAGTTTTTGATGGTTTTTTATTATTATTGCGAGTTTTAACACTAAAGTACGATGATCTATGTAGATATGGGATAAACCGAGTATTTTAACACTAATCTAGAATGTAATACATTATTAACGAAAATTTCCACGAAATGTCGATTCATTTCGACTTCTAATTTGTGTCCCAAATTTGATTTTGGTAATCTGCCCACCGTAGTATTACGTCTACAGCTATCAGTGACTGTAGCTTCGTTTCAGATTGTGCCTTAGGTGAAATGGACTAGTGGCGCCCCTAATATCACTGCACAACTGCTTCTTACTGTACTGTCGATCGCTACATCGTGTCCGCTTAAACGGTCGCTTTCCTGTTATTACCTGCGAATTCCTCAGGAAAGTTCCACCTGAAATTCTCAATGGTTTTCGTGAGTACGGTTTCCCAGTGCAACTTCGCCGCAGAGTTTTTTCAGGAAAGCTTGCGTTGCAATCGGTTATATGCTTACGTATTACTATTTTTTCATGGCTGAGTAAATTCCATTCGTGGGTTGATTTACGGCGGCAAACTTTTGTGCAGCGCTATCCCTCGCTTTGACTAGTTTAATAAGCTCTTGCGCTATTATTTCATAGCTGTAATTGCTCAAAATTAAAGACGCCCTGTTCTACTTCGTTAGGTTTCATTCCGTGTTTATTTTATTCGAATATGAGAAGTCCAGCACCTTCTGAACATAAGGACTTCCAAAATTACTATTGGCAAAGAATTTTTGAGATTACAGATATCGTGCGTTACTAGTGTGGATCATAAACGTGCAGCTGTATATATACTCCAGCCACGATGCGTTTTATTGACCAATATGGGGTCTCATATCACGGCGATCATAAAGACAACACTAACTACAACGATTTTCGTCACCATTCGAAAATGTAAACCACGTGCTACAAAACGGGGACGGTCGACATAATTACGGTATAGAATTAATTTTTTATACGAGAGTTAATCTAAGCTCGTTTTGTTTAAAATTATGGTAACTGGATATGCTAGGAGAAACTGATGTAATTCCATGTCTAAAATAGTAAAAAAATTGAAATTAATTTATTGTCCAACTCAGAACTTCACTCTTAAACTTGCCGTATACTCATACTTAAATAACCAAAATAGTTCGTCACCCATGAAAATACAGAAGACAAAAAATTCATCAATTATTTTCTGTAGCAGTAAACTTAATTACTTACAGATGTGATATTACCAATATGGATCGATAATATGGTTTCATAGACCCTCAAGTGCACTATCGTACAAGAAAACTGGCTCGACCAAAACAAACAATCCATTTGGCAATGTAAAAAAAAGTCTAACAGATGTTCACCAACTGCCAAATTTCAAAACAGCGCTCGCTGCAGCTTTCGGGGAATAAGAACAAATCACAGCTGACGATAGACTAGGGTGCACACCTTATGATGGCAAGCATAAAATTTACTTACTTCAAGATTATAAATATTTATTATGTTCAAAATCAAAACCTAGTGATTTTGTAATTTACACCGTGAGTTCTGTTGTAGAAATTAGTAGAAAAATTGTAGGAAGCAAATCAGAGGAAATACAAATTTTGCGGTGGCGTTTGTTGCTGCATTACGTATTGACAGTGACAATTTAACACCACGAAAGGGAGTAAGAAATCACCTCTCGACGTTTAGCAAGATAAATGTGTAATATATTAAACGAAGTGTATACATTAGAATCATTCATTGCAGTAAAGTTGGAATATCTTCACGTCCTTTAATCCAAATACACAACACATCGTCAAGACTTAATTTACACTTGCGTCTTGAACGAATACGCGGTGGTTTGTCAACGGCAACAGATAGAACAGCAGAGGCAGAATACGACCAAACATTCTCAGATGACAGCAGCGTGTCGGAGGAGATGACATCTCCAAGAGGGAAATTTTCCAAAGCCGCAGTTCCTTGAGCATTACTCTTTCCAAAACTAACAATAGTTACGGTGACCCTATGAGCAAAGATGGACGTTAAGGCAAAACCACATCTAAAGTCACAAATAAGTACTCGACTAGCAAATTATTAATTATTTTATTTTAATCCCAAGTAATAAATATATTAAAATAAAAAAAAATGAAATGAAGTCCCATGCTTCTTTACAGAGCGTAGGGGAACGATGCGGGAGACCCGCACCGCCTTACTAGGCAAAGTCCTAATGGAGGTGGTTTGCCGTTGCCTTCCTCCGACCGTAATGGGGATGAATGATGATGATGAAGACGACACAACAACACCCAGTCATCTCGAGGCAGGAAAAATCCGTGACCCCGCCGGGAATCGAACCCGGGACCCCGTGCTCGGGAAGCGAGAACGCTACCGCGAGACCACGAGGGGCGGAAAATACAGTAAAATAACGTCCACCGTAACCCAACCTCCTTAAAATCACGCCAAAACAGACGAAGCGTGCGACTGCAGTATCTTTTCGGTGGCAGAGGCAGAGCAATGACTTAAGCTAGGTCACACTAATTCCAAAGATACTACGTATCAAACATATTCCTCGCAACAAAATGGCACTCATAGACTTTGAGAAAACGGTAACTGAGGTAAAGAGGATGCCTCCAGATGTTTATGGGACAAATGAACTTCTGTGGCAATAATTATATGAGAATTCATCTAAAGAACGTACGTGTATTATAAGCATATCACAAAAAGGCTGCATGTATTGTAGTTTTGGACTTTTGTTCTCTGGGAGTCTATGTTAACTTCAAATATATTATAATAATTTATGGCACATATAGAATCCTAAATAACAAAAGAAAGAGTCTCAGACGTCAATACAAAGCTCTGGCTGTGCCTCGCTAATGTGCTGTAAAACACGTACGATTATGAAATGAACTACTCATACAATATTTGACATGGCGATTCATTTGTGCCGGCCGTTGTGGCCGAGCGGTTCTAGGCGCTTCAGTCAGGACTGCGCTGCTGCTACGGTCCCAGGTTCGAATCCTGCCTCGGGCATGGATGTGTGTGATGTCCTTAGGTTGGTTAGGTTTAAGTAGTTCTAAGTCTAGGGGACTGATCACTTCAGATGTTAAGTCCCATAGTGCTCAGAGCCATTTGAACCATTTCATTCGCCGGCCGCTGGTGGCCGAGCGGCTCTAGGCGCTACAGTCTGGAACCACGCGACCGCTACGGTCGCAGGTTCGAATCCTGCCTCGGGCATGAATGTGTGTGATGTCCTTAGGTTAGTTAGGTTCAAGTAGTTCTAAGTTCTAGGGGACTGATGACCTCAGTAGTTGAGTCCCATAGTACTCAGAGCCATTTTTGAACCATTTCATTCATTTGTCCTTCACGGTTAGTTATTTGCCCAGCAGTTCCTAGTGATTTGAGTTTTCTTTAACGTCTATCGATGTTCATGGGGGTCAAAACTAGATCACTCTAGCTGTTGTAATTACTGGGCAGTCCCACTCAGTTACACTCACGATACAGTCTTTGTCCGCTTACTTAAGTAAAAAGTTCACAACTTATTTAATTTTTTTCCCTTCTTCTGTACCCTATTCTCACGCTGTTAACATTAAAACTGTTCACACGTCTCAACTACAAGTATTGAATTGTCTAACACAACACCTGCATGCTGTCCTTGCCAGTTCAATTGAACACCCCAGTTCACAGTTTATGCATCTTTAATACCGTTCTCCTTCCGACCGTATTAATTCAGAACATACAGTACTATCAACATTTTAGCACCGTCGTGTCACGCGAAAGCAATGACAAGCCACGCGCCTCCGTTTCGATATCGCACTCGACACACTATTATCGATGGTTCATTCTCGAATCTTGTGCAAGCTTCCATGACAAAGGTCACGTACCGATGTATTGAAACTCTGTGGTCTAACTGCAGAACAGGTATTTCTGGTGTGAACAATTAGATGCGCAGAACGAAATGTTTGTCGCAAATATTCACCGACTCCAACAGTCACGTGACTATAGTGCGGCAAAGTTAACCCATAAGCTCCGTCCAGATTTTTAATGTCACTACATCGCTAGTATACATCTAAAGTTACGGCGGAGTTTACACCCGCATCTCGTAGGCACTTTTTACAATTTGAATTCGATATCTGGATTTAATTTGTCATGAAGCTTCAAGAGATAAATGCAAGGGCCTTTTTCTGGTTTGCGACAAGCGTCGAAGCTCAATCGGTATTTGTTATTTAAAGGGACATGTATTACTATTAATAGGGTTTTTGCTGAGCTTCATAATGTTGTCGAAAACTTACACTGCACTGGGATTGCGCTAATTGGAAGGACGCAAGAAATGTGAAGTTATTGCATGCTCCAAATTTGAAATTTTTCAAATTTGAAATACTTTCGTGAACTAAGTTCTTCTATTCCTAATTTCTGACATATTTTTTAAATTTGTTTTTATTCTCAGGGAAACTAAAATATTAATCGCACCTTGTCATTCACCACGTCGCAAGAAGATTTTTACTGCTGCAAAATAAGCACAATGCGTTGTGAAAATGAATAAAACGAAGGAAATGATTCAGACTGTCATATGTAAATGTTATCTGCATGTGAACATTTCTCTAAATGTGTGTACATTCAACGAATTGACTGGCAGCACACTTTCACTCTACGGTAATGAATTTAAGTAGCACTGGCCTCGTAAATATACGGCGATACGGTCATATAAATTAGCCCTACGATTTTGTGCCGCTGTGTCTGAATGTCAAACTACACATAAAGCACCTCCAACTAGCGTGATAAGTATAACAGCACTTTTGTACGTACCAATGAAAAGCAACTTTTCCTCCATTAATGAAGGTCGTTTTGCAGTGGTAAGAGCAATAGTTCAGTGCCGCTGCTATTACTAAAAATAAATGTGTGAAAACACAGAAAATACGTGGAATATTAAAGTTACGAGGGACGACAGAACAACAGCCGATGTAAATACAACCAGCAACAAATAAACCAACAACTGTATTTTCATTTCTGATTTATTCCAGCGGCAACCTCTGAAACCTGATGGTAGTCAAGGGAAGGCAGGATTCGGTTATCATTGTGGACGGGGCCGTAATCAGTTACTATTGGTTGCCTTTTACAATTACACACAATTTATTTTAAACTAGTAAATCCAGACTTAACTATAAAAAATACCACACGTTATTAATGAAGGAATAAACAACAGTGTAATTAATAGTGTTTTCAGTGAGTCACAATTTAGCAAATCACTATTAAATACAGATACAACAGATAATGTTTTAAAAGCAAGCCATTGTGATCTGGGCAGAAGGCCTCACACGCCAGAGATGGCAATAAATTAAGAATTGTTTAAAACTCGTTGCAACTTACAAATTTCAGGTATTAAAATATTAAAGGCAAGTCGCCACAAACACAGCAGACGGCATCAGACGCCAGGAATTGCAGCAAAATGTTTTAAGTCTTACTGCTAAAATACAAATACCAAATTAAAATTTTAAGGCAAATGACCACAATCACAACTGAAGGCCTTACACGTTAGGAACGGTAATAATATAAAAAATTTTGAAACTTGGGGTAAAACAGCAAATACACTAGCAAAAGTTAATTAAAAAAACAAGCAACTGATCCAGACGGCGCTCCAGGAACCGACCTCTGAAAAGCTCCAGCAACAGACACTTTCCCGAGCGATAAGATAGGCAGCCAAGGGTTGCATCCACTTAACAAGATGGTAACTCAGGCTAGAGGCAGTCTGACGAATGAGTAATGATAATCTTTCTGAAGCTACCTGGTGTCCGACAAACCAAATGCAACAATGGAACAATACGCCAAAGCCGGAACCGGCGGCCGGCACTACGTCCCCAGAATAGTGTGTTTAGAGCCCCCGGAACGAAAAGGAATCATTACCAACAGAGTAGTGGAATCACCAACCGGCCTACAATGAAGAAACCTGTCAAAACTACACGCCTTACCGGATAGCAGCGGCAAGGCGAGCAAATGTACACTGGCGTTACAATTTTAAACAACATAGTTGTATGGAGACAAACAGCGACTAATTTACTTATAATCAATTATTCAAAAGGACAATCGCGTTATTTATTTTGCCGCCAACCGGTTTCAGCCGACGATGGGGTCATCTTCAGGGCAATTTACACCATTTGGTTGCTCGCTGGAGTCGTCACCCTGCCTGTGCACGGTTTGTAACTATAAACCGTACGACCACTATGGTCGCAGGTTCGAATCCTGCCTCGGGCATGGATGTTTGTGACGTCCTTAGGTTAGTTAGGTTTAAGTAGTTTTAAGTTCTAGGGGACTGATGACCTCAGATGTCAAGTCCCATAGTGCTCAGAGCCATTTGAACCACTTTTTTATAAACCGTGCACAGGCAGGGTGACGACCCCAGCGAGCGATGAAATGGTGTAAATTGCCCTGAAGATGACCCCATCGCGGGTTGAAACCGGATGGCGACAAAATAAATAATGTGATTGTGACTGTCATTCTGAATAACGGATTACCGCCGTTGGTTAAAACCGGAAGTGAACAGTAACGAAATCCTAGACACAGAATGGAATATATACCGCAAGGATAGGATAAACGCCAATGGTGGAGGAGTATTTATAGCAGTAAAGAATTCAATAATATCCAGTGAAGTTATTAGCGAATGCGAATGTGAAATAATCTGGGTTAAGTTAAGTATCAAAGGTGGGTCAGATATGATAGTCGGATGCTTCTATAGACCACCTGCATCAGCAACCGTAGTAGTTGAGCGCCTCAGAGAGAACCTGCAGAACGTCGTGAAGAAGTTTCGTGATCATACTATTGTAATAGGGGGAGACTTCAATCTACCAGGTATAGAATGGGATAGTCACACAATCAGAACTGGAGCCAGGGACAGAGACTCTTGTGACATTATCCTGACTGCCTTGTCCGAGAATTACTTCGAGCAGATAGTTAGAGAACCAACTCGTGAAGCTAACGTTTTAGACCTCATAGCAACAAATAGACCGGAACTTTTCGACTCCGTGAATGTAGAAGAGGGTATCAGTGATCATAAGTCAGTGGTTGCATCAATGACTACAAGTGTAATAAGAAATGCCAAGAAAGGAAGGAAAATATATTTGCTTAACAAGAGTGATAGGGCACAAATCGCAGAATATCTGAGTGACCACCATCAAACGTTCATTTCTGAGGAAGAGGATGTGGAACAAAAATGGAAAAAATTCAGAAACATCGTCCAGTACGCCTTGGATAAGTTCGTGCCGACTAAGGTCCAAAGCGAGGGGAAAGATCCACCGTGGTATAACAATCATGTACGAAAGGTTCTACGGAAACAAAGAAAGCTTCATCATAGGTTTAAGAGTAGTCGAATCATAGCTGATAAGGAAAAGCTGAACGAAGCGAAAAAGAGCGTAAAGAGAGCAATGAGAGAAGCATTCAACGAATTCGAACATAAAACATTGGCAAACAATCTAAACAAGAACCCTAAAAAGTTTTGGTCATATGTAAAATCGGTAAGCGGATCTAAATCCCCTATTCAGTCACTCGTTGACCACGATGGCACCGAAACAGAGGAAGACCGAAGAAAGGCAGACATACTGAATTCAGTGTTCCAAAACTGTTTCACTGCGGAAAATCGTAACACGGTCCCTGACTTCAGCCGTCGCACGGACGCCAAAATGGAAAATATTGAAATAAACGATATCGGAATTGAAAAACAACTGCTATCACTTAGTAGCGGAAAAGCATCCGGACCAGACGAGATACCCTTAAGATTCTACAGTGATTATGCTAAAGAACTTGCCCCCTTTCTATCAGCAATTTATCGTAGATCTCTGGAAGAACGTAAAGTACCTAGCGACTGGAAGAAAGCGCAGGTCGTTCCCATTTTCAAGAAGGGTCATAAATCAGATGCGAATAATTATAGGCCTATTTCGCTTACGTCAATCTGTTGTAGAATAATGGAGCATGTTTTATGTTCTCGTATTATGACGTTCTTAGATAATACAAATCTCCTTCATCATAACCAACATGGATTCCGCAAACAGAGATCATGTGAAACTCAGCTCGCCCTATTTGTCCAAGAAATTCACAGTGCCGTAGACACTGGCGAGCAGATTGATGCCGTATTCCTGGACTTCAGGAAGGCATTTGATACGGTTCCGCACTTACGTTTAGTGAAAAAAATACGAGCTTACGGAATATCGGACCAGGTTTGTGATTGGATTCAGGATTTCCTAGAAGAAAGAACACAACATGTCATTCTTAACGGTTCAAAATCTGCAGATGTAGAGGTAATTTCGGGAGTACCGCAAGGAAGCGTGATAGGACCTTTATTGTTTACAATATACATAAATGACTTAGTTGACAACATCGGTAGCTCCGTGAGGCTATTTGCAGATGACACGGTTGTCTACAAGAAAGTAGCAACATCAGAAGACTCGTACGTACTCCAGGAAGACCTGCAGAGGATTAATGAATGGTGCGACAGCTGGCAGCTTTCCCTAAACGTAGATAAATGTAATATAATGCGCATACATAGGGGCAGAAATCCATTCCAGTACGATTATGCCATAGGTGGTAAATCATTGGAAGCGGTAACGACCGTAAAATACTTAGGAGTTACTATCCGGAGCGATCTGAAGTGGAATGATCACATAAAACAAATAGTGGGAAAAGCAGGCGCCAGGTTGAGATTCATAGGAAGAATTCTAAGAAAATGTGACTCATCGACGAAAGAAGTAGCTTACAAAACGCTTGTTCGTCCGATTCTTGAGTATTGCTCATCAGTATGGGACCCTTACCAAGTTGGATTAATAGAAGAGATAGACATGATCCAGCGAAAAGCAGCGCGATTCGTCATGGGGACATTTAGTCAGCGCGAGAGCGTTACGGAGATGCTGAACAAGCTCCAGTGGCGGACACTTCAAGAAAGGCGTTACGCAATACGGAGAGGTTTATTATCGAAATTACGAGAGAGCACATTCCGGGAAGAGATGGGCAACATATTACTACCGCCCACATATATCTCGCGTAATGATCACAACGAAAAGATCCGAGAAATTAGAGCAAATACGGAGACTTACAAGCAGTCGTTCTTCCCACGCACAATTCGTGAATGGAACAGGGAAGGGGGGATCAGATAGTGGTACAACAAGTACCCTCCGCCACACACCGTAAGGTGGCTCGCGGAGTATAGATGTAGATGTAGATGTACATACACTAACCCCCAGAGCAGGTAACTGGGGCATTAGCGGCCACCAGGCAAGAAAATTTACTACTGGTTGAACTTAACAAATTGTAACAAGTTGAACGCAGTAAATAGTAATAAGAAGTCGAGGAAAGCTAATCAGATCCGCCTTCCCCAAGCACTCCACTCGCTGCTGTCTGCCTCGGCTACACTACGAGCAGCAACACGAACCCAAGTCACTGGAGAATCGCGGGATATCACAATGGTGGAGGTTTCTCTACTTGAAGTTCACTCACCTTAAAGCTTGCCGGATCCGGTTTACGACGAAGTCGTGCAACCTCGTGACCACGGCCCTTCCATCCGGCAGTCCATCCGTGCCGCCAGCGATCCCAGCGTGTTCGCGCTCTGCGCGGACCTGCCTTCTCCTCAGTTACCAACCGAACACGCCACTCACATGACTCAGCAAAACAACGACTTCGCCCCAAAGATAGGGCAACAGTTACTACATATCGGTAACCACCACTGCTGCCACTAGATGACAGGCAACGCTTGCGAAACCAAGTGGCGCCAGTCAACACGAGAGGAAGACAAACAACCGCAACCATGCGAATTAAACGATACCGTCTGGCATCCAACAGAGGGCGGAAACCTACTAACAACACCAACCGCAACACGGTTCAACCGCTTTTGGCATTCCCTTATGCCATCATTATGCTCTATGAACAACATAGCAACAGTAATGAATTACCTCAGAGCGTATAAAATTATGGTTTACAAACTCCATATGACCTGTACATTATCATTAAACAATTACGTTAAGGAGCCTATTACAAAAAGTAAAAATCTGACTTAGTAAAATTTACTACATCATCGTAGCAACATATGTAGGTTCCGAGTATATTACTTACTAAAAGAAATAAAATAAGATATGAATAAAGTAAAACCATCAGCATAAAATTGAGGCCAATGAAAACAATGAATCACAGAAAGTAACTGTGTGAGCAACCATTAGGAGACATAGTTACACATTTCATGCAAGTTGTCGCTAAAAGAGAATAGAATATACAATATGTAGCAGATAAAGCGTCATGTCAAACGTAGCGGGCTGTGTCAAAACAAAGATAAACCTGATCTGACACAAACTGTAGAGGACACGAACATATTGGTATGTTAACACTCGGTTAAGAAAACCTAAGGCCCAAAAACAAATAATGTGGCTTCTCAGTTCCGTCAACATTATCTTGTGTCTACGAATAACATCGAAAAGTGAACAAGAGTATCTGAAGTCACAAAGTATCAGCCACAGTACATGGTAATAATCCCCGTATCAAAGGACCTAGAAATAACAGAAGCACCTGAAATTTTTCGTGGAGTAGGAGGAACCAGGATCAGTCTCTCGATAACACTTGTAAGCAGTAGCAAACCACGACATACCGAAATAATGTGGTATGAAATAATAATGTGCAATGAAATACGCCAGAGAAGAAACGAGCTCCTTATCATGGAATGGCATCGTACATAAACAGAAAGGAACACGTACAGAGAAAATCTACTTTTAACATACCATGTCGCCGAACAATGGCTACTAAATGACCGTGAACTCATAAAAACCATGTATAACAAATACGTCACGGTATGCAGGGTGAACAGCCATGAAACCGACAAATGCAGGGATGGATTTCTGACTGGAAATGCAGGAATAAAGGTCCTGTGAACATATGTCCGGAAATGCATCGTTGCCACGGTATATGGTGCTGACGAATGCAAGTTCCTCTGACCATGTGCCGTGCGTTCCTTGTGTGTTGCACACTGTGTGATTGACGCAGCGTACAGTAAGCAGCAGAATGGCCCGGTATTCATGTCGGGAACAAGTCGAGATGGTGTTCATGTAAGACCAGACAGATGGAAACGGTCGAGAGGCAGCACGATTTCACCAAACCAAGTACCCTCAGAGGAACGATCATTCGTCAGCGTCATCTACCGTGGTAACGGTGCATTTCCGGACATATGTTCACAGGACCTTTATTTCTGCATTTCCAGTCAGAAATCTGTCCATGCAGTTTGTCGGTTTTACTAATGTTCACCCTGTGTAAATACTTAGTCGAGATTACCGAACGGTACAACACCTCTGACACTATGCGTCGTTAGAGTGAGGGACTGTGGCCATTTCTCCTAACACTATGTAGCAGGCAGCGTTTTATCCTGTGCCGGCTGACAGATAATTCATGGAAGTCAGCGGAAGCGTGTCCTGGTTCCGTAATTAACGGACGCGAGACGTACAATTAGGCTGACGTGCACGTGACCATTCCCTTGATTAACCGCTAGCAGAACGCTAATGCTTGGGAGCCATTGCCCGCAGAATGCCGTTTGCTTCCTGATGACGTTTCCACTTGCCCTAGATTGTGCGCCTTTGCTACTGGTGCTACAAGGACTGTGATTTCGGTTCAGACTACAGTGAAGTCATTACTCGTAGCTCTTAATATTTGCAGCAACAAAAGACCCACCTAACAGCGTTTACGAGTACTTTGTGAACTAGCCGGCCGGAGTGGCTGTGCGGTTCTAGGCGCTACAGTCTGGAGCCGAGCGACCACTACGGTCGCAGGTTCGAATCCTGCCTCAGGCATGGATGTGTGTGATGTCCTTAGGTTAGTTAGGTTTAATTAGTTCTAAATTCTAGGCGACTGATGACCTCAGAAGTTAAGTCGCATAGTACTCAGAGCCATTTGAACCCAGAGCCAACTTTGTGACCTATGGTCGCTTGGCTCTGCATAGGTCACAAAGTAAGCCTATTTACTTCGCCAACAACACAGGAGGACGCACCACAACTACAAAACTAAGTTACACACAAAAACCATGATACGGACTCATTTCCGTTAGTAAATGCATAACAAACAGAAAAATAAATTACGTTTGCTGTTTCAAGATGTCAAGTTGTATATTGTATAGCAGAATAGCTACCAAAATAGATGGGCAATAACATCATGTAAGGTGTGTTAACTAATGCACACATCCACTTTTCGCCAATTAAGTTATAAATAGAACTTTGAAATAATATTATAAACAACACAAATGGTAACATGTAACGACAATTTTACAGTTAAACATAAAAAACTAAACCCGCTGATGACAGCACAAAAGTGCTGAAACGTGTATGGGTGAAGCAAATCAGGAAAAAAAGGTACCTTGCAAAAGGCGGAATTTCTCATTCCGGTATCAGAACTACTTCACCACTAGGCATAGTTCTCCTTCCATGTTTAAATGTCTCATGGCTGTGGGTAATAAAAACTTCCAGAAGCGTTGTGCTTTCAGTTCGTTAGAAGCTTTTCTTCTCTTTTTACCAGCCAGTACCAAAAACTACTGAAACATGAAAATCGAACGTATGCACACGTATCTGAAAGTTGTATGTCCGACAGCAAAGTAAAATTAAGAAATCTCATACAAAATACACTCTTCCAAATAAGTGCTAGTGTTAGTATCTTTTCTCACTAACAAACACTGCTTTCCGAATAGTTATGAGTTTAATTTTACAATAAAGTGCGGTTCGTTATATCCACATCTCTCCATTCCCCACCCCCACCTATACTGCACCCCTAGTTCAGATCCTGAGTACGCTTTAGTGCACTTGCCACTGTACACACCTCTATGTTTTTTTCTTGTTTTATATTTGTTCTTTCCTTTTTAAACAGCACAGAGCGGAACGAGAGGACTTTGGCGGAATGGAGGAGTTGGATTGTCAGGAGCATTTGAAAGCGTCGAAGTAAGACCGATGAAAATGTATGCGTTTGTTGCAGTTTAGGTTTACAAAGAGACGCTCCATGGTGGATGTAGTTAAATCATATACCAGTCGCATCTCGACACCGTCTGGTGCGCAAAAGTTATAAGGTTTTAAAAAGGAACTGTGACATTACAGGGTGAATGTGTAATAGGAGAAAGGGACTGACAAGGGAAGGCCACAACGTTTGGAGCGCGGATTTACTGTGAACTTCGTACATTCGTTGTACTCCACGAGGACAACAAAATGTGTAAGCAGTAGACTGTACTTCTCAAGCGTTACTGAGAAAATCGCAAGATAATTTCGGTCGTCAAATATATATCTGTGCGTGGCCATTTTAACCACGAAGCGGCATGGTAGCTCAGCGTGTTCGGTCAGAGCGTTAGCTGCCCTCTGTAATAAAAAAACTGCGTTAATGGATCAACGACGAACTGAAACGGGTGTCTTGCGACGTCCGCCCCGAGCAGATACTGAGAACGAAGACGAACAAAATGAGATTACAAAAA
This sequence comes from Schistocerca nitens, assembly GCF_023898315.1. Classification (NCBI taxonomy): domain Eukaryota; kingdom Metazoa; phylum Arthropoda; class Insecta; order Orthoptera; family Acrididae; genus Schistocerca; species Schistocerca nitens. The sequence goes on from NC_064617.1 coordinate 326,506,168, forward strand.
AAAAAGTCAGAGCGTTTGCTACCCTTCCATATTAAAAAAAGCTGAGAGAGCGGATCAAAGAATAGACTGAACGAATTCATAGAACCATTTTTTTTTAATGGGTCGCGTTCAAGCCGCTGGATCGCTGGATCGAGTTCCGTTCGTCAGTTTTTATTTTTTCAACACAGTCATTTTCTTTACTATTTATATTACAATTGATATACTGGGAAAAATACGTGTAATCGGATGAACTTTTATTAAATTTACAATGTTATTTGGCAGTTTACTAATTTTAATTATCACAAATAATATAATATTCATAACTATCGACTAGTAAACGACCAAACGCATAAAGTGATACTGAAAATGTATGCTTGTCCGTGTCTTCAAAACTGTTCGTATTTAATCGACAGAGAACGAGAAATTGCTTCTCAGAAGACCCTATTAAAATACACTCGATATTCCTCTTGAAAGGAGGATATAAGATAAACATCAACAAAAGCAAAACGAGGATAATGGAATGTAGTCGAATTGAGTCGGGTAATGCTGAGGGAATTAAATTAGGAAATGAGACACTTAAAGTAGTATAGGAGTTTTGCTATTTGGGGAGCAAAATAACTGATGATGGTCGAAGCAGAGAAGATATAAAATGCAGACTGGCAATGGCAAGGAAAGCGTTTCTGAACAAGAGAAATTTGTTAACATCGAGTATAGATTTAAGTGTCAGGAAGTCGTTTCTAAAAGTATTTGTATGGAGTGTAGCCACGTATGGAAGTGAAACCTGGACGATAAATAGTTTGGACAAGAAGAGAATAGAAACTTTCGAAATGTGGTGCTACAGAAGAATGCTGAAGATTAGATGGGTAGATCACATAACTAATGAGGCTGTATTGAATAGAATTGGAGAGAAGAGGAGTTTGTGACACAACTTGACGAGAAGAAGGCTCCGGTTGGTAGGACATGTTGTGAGGCATCAAAGGATCACAAATTTAGCATTGGAGGGCAACGTGGAGGGTAAAAATCGTAGAGGGAGACCAAGAGATGAATACACTAAGCAGATTCAGAAGGATGTAGGTTGCAGTAGGTACTGGGAGATGAAGCAACTTGCACAGGATATGGTAGCATGGAGAGCTGCATCAAACCAGTCTCAGGACTGAAGACCACATGCGGTTCTAGGCGCTGCAGTCCGGAACCGCGGGACTGCTACGGTCGCAGGTTCGAATCCTGCCTCGGGCATGGATGTGTGTGATGTCCTTAGGTTAGTTAGGTTTAAGTAGTTCTAAGTTCTAGGGGGACTGATGACCTAAGATGTTAAGTCCCATTGTGCTCAGAGCCATTTTTTTGAAGACCAAAACAACAACAACTGCATAATCAATTATCGGCGCCGATTTTTAAGGAAGTAGTGCGTTATGCATGCTTGGCTTCCAAATTATCGTCTGAAAGAGGTTTTTGAAAATGTTAATGAGGTTTGTTTTTCCACGGAAAACGTCAAAACGCCGCGTGGGTTTAGCCGAACGGTCTAAGAAGTTGCAGTCATGGACTGTGCGGCTGGTCCCGGCGGAGGTTCGAGTCCTCCCCCGGGCATGGGTGTGTGTGTTTGTCCTTAGGATAATTTAGGTTAAGTGGTGTGTAAGCTTAGTGACTGATGACCTTAGCAGTTAAGTCCCATAAGATTTCACACACATTTGAACATTTTTGAAAACGGTAAAAGACCTTGCGTATGCTGAAACACAGCACTTATTCAATGCAGCTGGTGCCGTTTAACGTTTTCCATGTTTTTACAAAAAATACTATCCTGCAACTTGTACCCGTAATGTCGAAAGCGACTATTAATTGTACATCTTTCGAAAGCCGACTGTGCCGGTCAAAACTTGGAGGTAACAAACCGTTTCGGGCTCCTTCCAGGTATAAGGGATGTCTCAAATCACGGACAAGCATACATTTTCAGTATCACTTTATGCGTTTGATCGTTTACTAGTCGATAGTTAAGAATATTATATTATTTGTGATAATAAAAATTAGCAAACTGCCAAATAACATTGTAAATTTAGTAAAAGTTCATCCGATTACACGTATTTCCCCATTATATTAAAGAAAATGACTGTGTTGAAAATAAAATAAAAAAAAACAGACGAACGGGACTCGATCCAGTGATCACGGGGCATGAACGGCATCCACTCGGCTGCCGCCGCTTGATGGTAAAAATGCCCATGCGCAGGTATATATTTGACGACCGAAATTATCTTGCGATTTTCTCAATAACTCTTGAGAAGTACGCGTTACTGCTTAGACATTTTGTTGTCCTGATGGAGTACTGCGAGTGTACGAAGTTTGCAGTAAATCTGCGTTACAAACGTCGTGGCCTCCCCTTGCGAGACACTCTTTTGTCACGGCGGGCGATCAATGAATACTGCAATACTTTTTTTTTCTCGGACACTTTCCGTCAGGAAAATGTGGAATTTGTTGTGGGACATCGGGAATATTTTCGCCTCAGTCCCTATAGTTGCATGAAGTTCCGATATGTGGCGGCGCTGGACGTGGCCTTAAAAATTGCGTCTGTAACGGAGGTCCGTTCCAAGCGCAGAACTGTCATTGCATTTCTTTTGGCGGGACACCAGAGTATCGCAGATATTCATAGGCGCTTGCAGAATGGCTACAGATACCTGGCAGTAAATAAAAGCACGGTGAGTCGTTGGGCGACGTGTCCGTCATAATCGCAACAAGGTCGCGCTAACCTGTCCGATCTCCTGTGTGCCAGCCAACCGCACACAACTGCTACTCTTACAACCTTGGCCACGCGGAGTGGCCGCGCGGTTTGAGGCGTCCTTTCACGGGCTGCGCGGCCACTCCCGGCGGAGTTTCGAGTCCTCCCTCGGGCATGGATATGTATGTTGTTCTTAGCTTAAGTTAGTTTAATTAGTGTGTAAGTCCAGGGAAGGATGACCTATACAGTTTGGGCCCTTAGGAATTCACACACATTTGAACATACAATGTTGGAAGGTGTGGGCACATTCATTATAGAGGTGATCTACGGATCACGGTCAAACATCTCACTGCTCAAGAGTTTCGCCACGCTACCTGTCCTCTGAAGAAAATGTTCAAAGCCACACCCTCAGCTGGTAAAGTCATGGCGACGGTCTTTTAGGACTCTGAAGTCGTTATGCTATCTGATGTCCTTCCTCACGGAGCAACGATCAACTCCAAAGTGTATTGTGCTACCCTCAGGCAATAGAAGAAACGACTTCAGCATATTTGTCTAACAAAAATGTAAACGAACTTCTCCTTCTCCATGACAACGCAAGGCGTCACACAAGGCTGAGCACCCAAGAGCACTTCACAGAACTTCATTAGACTGTTCTTCTTCATCCACCTTACAGTCCAGATGTCGCATCTGCCTACTTCCATCTGTTTGGCCCAATGAAGGTTGTATGGTTGATTGGTTGGGGGTAGAGGACCAAACTGCGATATCATCTGTCCCATCGTATTAGGGAAGGATGGGCAAAGAAGTCGGCCGTGCCCTTTCAAAGGAGCCATTCCGTCATTTGCCTGAAGTGATTTAGGAAAATCACGGAAAATGTACATCCGGATGGCCGGACGCGTGTTTGAACCATCGTCCACGAAAATGAGAGTCGAGTGTGCTAACCACTGCGCCTCATTCGTGCCCAATGAAGGATGCACTTCGTGAGAAGCAGTACGTGGATGTTGGGGAGGTTATTGATGCAGCAAGACGTTGGCTCCGACGTCGACCAGTAGTGTGGTAACACATGGGCATACAGGCCCTGGCAGCAAGGCCGTTGCACTGAACTGAGATTGCGTTGGAAAATAGAGGTCTATAGCCAAAGAGTGGGAAATAACATGGTGTATCAGCATCTTGAAGAAAACCCACCAGCTTTCAGAAAAAAATATGTTGGATTACTTATTGAATGCCACCTGTTAAAAGGATACAGAAGCAGGTGACATAAAGCCGTTTGCCTTGTAGCAGACGCCAAATACAAGGAGTAGCTGGAGATGACCAAAGCGCTATGCCCTGGAAAAAGTAAGAGAGGGAGATCCTCTATGGAGGCAGGTTATTGAGGCAGCAATAAGGCCACGCCTCCTGAATGATTATTCAAAGAACGCTTGACTATGTTACGTCTTCGTACCTACTCTACACTTTCCTTTGAATTAGGTCCAGCGATGCAGCGCATGTAGCTGGATAGAACGACTGTGTACTGAATAAAAAGCCTTTACGAAATGAAAAGGCAATACAAATTATATAAATGATGATTAAATGAAGACCCTAAGCTGTCGACAGGTGTTGATATACATCAACAGGGGCAGTTGAAATTGTGTACCCTGACCGGGACTCGAACCCGGAATATCCGGCTTACATGGCAGACGCCCTATCCATCTGAGCCACCGAGGGAACAGAGGATACTGCGACTGCAGGGATTTATACCTTGCATGGTCACCGTGGGACCCACATTCCTAACTTAATGTCCACACACTACATTCGTAGTGACCCTGCCCATTACACTCATTACTCGCGGCAGACAATCTTACCGAGTCCCGTAAGAGTTCGGGCAATGCGTGTGCATCCAGCACAGAAAAAGAAGGTCAATGGCCGGCTAGCCTTAACTATATGAAGATGGTATCTGTTCGCTACCATCTTCATACAAATTATGTAATTTGTCGAGGTCCAGGTTGCAACTGACAGCTGGGCTACTAAAAACCGAACGTGGTATAACTGTACAGTAGTCGCCTTCGAATACTGATTCTCTAAATTTACGCAAAGGGTGTTCTTCCACAAATTTCCACATTACGAAAATATAAAATCCTTTGCCAGTGTTATCACCTTGCTGTAACTCGTTTTGGAGCTGTTTACTGTAATATTTTTCTCATAAAATGTGACAAACAGTGAATGTTTTTAAGAGAAACGAAGACTTCGGCCACAAACTGTCATTTAAATAAATTCTGCGGTGAAAATTTGTGCCGGCCGAGGAACCCAGATCTTCCTGGCCAACCCAAATTCTCAACTTGTCACACGCTAATGGCGTCGATTCTCCACTAACCCCTCTACTCACAGGTTTTTGCTGCGCATGAGTTCGGACGTAGAGTGCATCCACAGTGAAATTACCGTCTATGTTCGTGGATATTACCATATATGTGTGAGATGTCTTTTCTGTCGAAATGTAATAGTATTTCGAAACTGTATGCCAGTGCCTCTGATTTTGGCTCATTGGTCTTGAAGATTATTCTTTCTTAAACAGTTTTCGTATTAAAACATCATTCAAAAGGACCTTTTTTTGTAAATCATTGTAATGACCTTGAATGTCTCTGGGCCAAGCTTTTCAATGTTCACTAAATTTGAGAAATCACATTTGTTGGAAGTTGAAAATAAAGAAAAAGAATAATGAAATCATGAAACGTTTGAGTATTTTATTCACAGCAGCTTACCACTCAGAGACGCAGGATACCTACCATTTCAGGTACCAGAGAAGAAGCAATAAATTAAAATTTCATGCGGCAGGTTCACTGCACGAATAGTGAGAACGTAGTAAGGGATAAATTTTTTTCTTTCATAAATTTGTTGTATGTCACAGCCACAAAAAGTTTCCTGAATGTTTGTTACAAGTCGCTAAGTGCTCTAAATCTCAAATACTGAATTAATACAGCCTGGGTATTTGCACACAGTGCATTACGATGCTTTTTTGTCACCACCCCATCGCTTTGAGAAGTAGGTGTTTCTCACCCACAGTGCTCCTTTCCAAATAGCAAGTGAAATGTGTACCAAATTTGGTTGAAATCGATCGAACAGTTTAGGAAAACACGTTGAAATACATTCGTACACACTATTTTATAATGTGCAAAGAAGTGATCGAGATTCTTTTGACCTGTCTCTTTTGACAAGAGTTTGTTATAACAGTTTCACAACACGCACACTGTTTAATAACACTACCCCCATTAAAATTTTAGTTTTCTCAATAGCGCAACCTTAATAAGGAAATTTATCAGATACGAAGGTTACAACTGCAAGAACCTGGAAGAGTATTTTAAATTTCTTGTGAATTGTATACCGTAGTTAGTGAGCAGAGGACGTTCTGTTAGGCAGCTTCTATTACACAATAGTACATCCTCAAAGCTTGTCGAAAAACATATTTTTTTTATTTTAAATTTAAGCCATAATGTGTCAAAAGTATTGCTAATAAACAAAAATGTATAACATTAAGTTGAGTGTACAATTTTTTTCTTTAAAAATGCTGTGTCTCTTTTTTGCGTAACCCTTGCCAGTGAAAATGAAGCGCGCCCTCTCCAGTGGAATCATTGTCGCAAATTTCAGTGCACATAATTTGTTGTGAGGCTCGTCATTTGGTAGCAAGTTAGGAGTCATCACAGTTCAGAAAATTTATACCTTTTTATCTGAGCCACTAGCAGGCCCAAAAGATAGTTTAGTATTTTCTTTGTTTTAACCACAGCATTTAACTGTGTGGACTTCGCAACTTATGAGAAAAAGTTCAGCAGTAGCGCACTTCACACCTGCAAAGCAGGAGGCAGAAAAAAAATTGGAAATGGCCGTGTGGCATCGTTGGCCTGGAGGCCCCATCCGGAGAAGTTCGGCCGCCAAGTGCAAGTTCTATTTCAGTCGACGCCACATTGGGCAACTTGCGCTTCAGCGATGAGGATGAAATGATGAGGACAACATAACACCCAGTCCCCGAGCGGAGAAAAACCCCAACCCAGGGGCGAATCGAACCCGGGCCCTCTTGCATGAGAAGCGAGCACGGTACCACCCAGCTAAGCAGGCAGACAAAAGGTAATTCTCCTCAAAGTGATTTGCGACTGCACCGTTCTCCACTGGCAGTTTCCGGTAGCATCTGGCGAGCATGTCACACAGTTTGTTTACGAAAATGGACGCGAGTAAAATAGCTGCACTACTTCTGTTTGCGACTGCCGGAGAATAAAGGAGAAAATCACGAGGAAGATTCGAGAAGACCAAGATCGTTTCGTAATTGCATTCATTTGAAGAGGAGATTTCCTTCAAGCTGTCCACCGTCACCGAAAAAGTTAACAGCAAAACACAACTGCGAGGTGAGCCGTGTGGGCAGTACTTAGTCGACTACCTCCCTCTATGCTCGTCTTTGGTTCTTAACGTTGGGCCACCCTCATTAGTGATAAAAGCGCGATGTGGGAAGGCTGGCTTCGTGATCAGTGAGGTCGGTAAGGAACTAGGATTTTTTTGAAAGTTGCTCATTGCATTGAGTGGTTACTGACCCTCCTAAAAAATCTGTACCTGGTTGTTTAATACGGTAATTTGCTAAAGCTGTTTATCGAAAGATGCTGTCTTCCTTGCCCCCTTTAAATATCATTGTTTGCCGCTTAAGAAATGTGTGCTTCTGATTTCATGTAATGACAGGTATTTTTATAATTAATGGGAGCTGTATTTGATAAATTTTGCTAAACTTGCTCAATGCAAAATTGGTTACTGATTTAAAAAAAAATTACGTATTTGCTCAATAAAGTAATCGGTTAAGCTGTTTATTGAAAGCTACTGCCTTCCCTGTTCCCCTTTAAATACCATTGTTTGCTGCTTTTAAAAGTCTGTACTTCTGTTTTCAGAGTAATGACAGGTGTTTTTACAATTAATGGCGGCTGTATATGAGAAATTTTCTGAAATTGTTCAGTGCATTAAGTGATCACTGATCTTCCGAAAAACTGTACCTCGTTGCCTATTAAGGTAGTTCTGTAAAGCTGTTTATTAAAAGCTGCTATCTTGCCTGTCTTCCTTTAATATCTTTGTTCGCTGCTTATAAAAATATGTACTTTCGATTTTAATGTAATGACGAGTGGTTTTTATAATTAATGGTAGCTGTATATAAGAAGTTCTCCCGAACTTCAGTGCATTTAGCCGACTGTAACTTTGCATTGGGATTATCTACTTCAACTCGGTAAAACTGTTTATTGGAGGCTGTTGTCTTGCCTGCTCCCTTTAAATATAAATATTATCTTTTGATGATTGTAGAAAAAAATATTTTCTTGGTTTCAATGTAATGATAGGTGTTTTGATAATTACTAGCAACTGTGCCTGAGACATTTTGCTAACTGTTAACTATTCAGTCAGCGTTGGTCTTTTATTGAAGGTCTGTACCCTGATGTCTATTTGATCGTAATTAATTAAAATCGTGGTAACTGTTTAGATAGTATTTAATTGGTATTGGTCTTAATAATTTTTTTCTCTAACCCTGTTGAACCTGCCCTGATGAGCCTAATAACTGGATAAAGGATGGAAAAGACCTAGCATGGTTTAATAACAAAACTCGGAGGATGCTGAGAAAGCAAAGGCTGTTTGCACTCTCGGTTCAAAAGGGAACACACAAAAGTTAGTAGAGATCGTGCGTCTTTTCAAATGGCTCTGAGCACTATGGGACTTAACATCTGAGGTCATCAGTCCCCTAGAACTTAGAACTACTTAAACCTAACTAACCTAAGGACATCACAAACATCCGTGCCCGAGGCAGGATTCGAACCTGCGACCGTAGCGGTCACGCGGTTCCAGGCTGAAGCGCCTAGAACCTCTCGGCCACACGGCCGGCTTTTTGTGTCTGTGAAAAGATCTGTGCGCGAAGCGAACAACTACCACCGTCACACCTTATCAAAAGGCCTGGTAGAGAACCCGAGCAAATTCTGGACTTTGTGAAATCACTAAGCGGGTCTAAGGCTTTCATTCGGTCGCTTGTTGACCGGTCTGGTGTGCCAGTTAATCACAGCAAAATGAAAGACGAAGTTTTAAATTTCACGTTCAAAAAATCGTTCACGTAAGAGAATCGAACAAACATATCGTCATTTGACCATCAGACATCCCTTACGGAAGATATAGTAATAAACGTCCCTGCCATTAGAGAAACAACTGATAGATGTGAAAGCAAATTAACCATCAAGTCCGGATGGAATCCCAGTTCGATTTTACAAAGAGTACTCTACGGCATCGGCCCCTTACTTAGCTTGCATTTATAGCGAATCTTTCGCCCAGCACGAAGTCTCAAGCTTTTGGAAAAAGGCGCATGTGAGTCCAGTAGACAAGAAGAGTAAAAGAACGGACCCGCAAAATTATAGACCAATATCCCAACATTCTGTTTGCTGCAGTTCGAATATAATAAATGTTCTTGAGACTGAAAAGCTTATGTCCACGAATCAGCATGGTCTTAGAAGGCATCGCTCGTGCGTAACTCGGCTTGGTTCAAATGGTTCAAACGGATCTGAGCACTATGGGACTTAACATCTGAGGCCATCAGTCCCCTAGAACATAGAACTACTTAAACCTAACTAACCTAAGGACATCACACACATCCATGCCTGAGGCAGGATTCGAACCCGTAGCACCTATAACCGATCGGCCACCGCGGCCGGCAACGAAGGTGGGAGCCTATGGAAAGGCTTCATAAGTATGAGAGTGGCTCGAGGACTTCTTAAGTGTCAGAATCCACTATGTTGTCCTCGACGGCGAGTGGTCATGAGGAGAGCCCCATGAAAGTGTAGATAGGACCGCTCTTGTTCTCTGTAGAACTGACGCATGCCGGTAGTTACGTTAAGATTTCTGGCCACTGGGCAAACACTCCAGTCGTTGGTCTACGTATGCATCAAGAACTGCAGCAAATACGTTATTTACAACAAATAATATCGACTACTGCAGATAATACTTCTACTGAATTAACAAGAAAGACGCAGAGTCTTTTGGAAAAGAAAAGGTGTAAAAAATTGGAAATAACTAAACACGAACTTACTACCTATCTCTTTAAACTTCACAACTCTACCAACTACGAAACGGCTCCAACATAGTTACAGCGCTCCAGTTATATGGTATGCGATGTGCAAGGGCTTTATCTATAATTGTCATTATTTAATCTTTTAGATATGACAAATTGTGCCCAAAACGAGGTGCTTTTCATAGATCATCATTGTCGTTGTGCTGTAGCAATGAACCGGTATACTTTCATAGCACACAAGTTATATAACACTAAAAGCATAAAATGCAGGAAGTCTTTAAGTATCGATATGTAGTTCCCTGTTATTTTATTATAACAAATCGTACCTAAAACGACGCGTTCTCAAGAGATCCTCAACTTGCTGATTCTTTGAAACAGCTTGTATTCATACCATGTACTCCATAATAAACAAATTCCAAATACGGAGTTTAGCTCCACACAGTATGGCAGTTCCTAAGTTCTTCTTGTGACGTAAAACCAATGCCGCAGCTCGTTGGTCACGTTCCTCTCCATGAGCAAAAAATATGACATGACAGATTCTTCATTTCACGCTTCGCAATGCAGTGAAACGTGGAATTCCACGTTGTGACGTCACCAGGTCCTCATCCATCATCCACCTACGTTTTCACGTTCCGTGAGATGACATCATAACGCTTAACTGCAAGGAAAACAGTTTATTCTCTTTCTGATTTGGGAACGTGAAAACAAAATTTCACAGTCCCAAGTTGGCAAAAGAATCAGTGAAACTGACAATTTGAAATGATTAGGTCTCAGGGTAGATATAAAACTTTCTTGAAAGTATCACGTCCTAGACCGGGGACTGAAACTGAACGTTGTTATTTTCATTAAAAGAACAATTTCCACTGCCTCTGACACTTAAAGGTTTGTTTACTTAGCAGACTTTCATTTCCTTATCTTCAATAGTACTATGTTTGTGGGCAACTGTGTGCACTATCCAAGCGCATTTTTAGTTCAAAAATGGGCAATCAGGCAGACCTGCAGTGCACAAAGCAGTGGGATACTGTAGTATTAAGGAATGAAGAGATATAGACACTGCGATAATGAGTAGCCCAATAGGCAGTTCAGTTAAAGAGGAATGGATATCTCCAAAGAGGGTAATTACAGACATTGGATGGAAAACAGTAAGTACAAATAAGCCAACTACAAAGAAACCATAGATAATGGATGAAATACTTCAGCTGATCGATGAAAGAAGGAAGTACAAAATTGTTCTTGGAAAATCACGATTCTAGAGATACAAGACAATTAGGAACAAAATAAATAGGAAGTGCAGGTTAGCTAACGCAAAATGGCTGCGTGAAAAATGTGACTAAATCGAAAAAGAAATGATTGCCGGCAGTACAGATTCAGCATATAGAAAAATCAAAATAACCTTCGGTGAAATTAAAAGCAATAGCGACAACATTACGAGTTCAGTGGGAATTTAACCGCTGAATGCAGAGGAGAGAGCGGAGAGATGGAAAGAGTACACTGAAGGCCTCTACGAGGGGGCGAAGAAACAGGTAGGGGAGTCAGTATTAGGATCAGAATTTAAAAGAGCTTTGGAAGACTTAAGATCGAATAAGGCAGAAGGGATAGACAACATTCCATCAGAATTTCTATCATCACTGGAAGAACTGGCAACTAAACGACTATTCATAAGGTGTGTATCATGTATGACTCTGGCATTACACCATTTCTCGGGAAAACATCATCCGCAAATTCCGAAGACTGCAAGAGCCGACAGTTGCGAGAACTATCGCTCAATCAGCTTACCAGTTCATGCATCCAAGCTGCAGACACGAATAATACACAGGAGAACGAAAAACAAAACTGAGGATGTGTTACATGGCGATCAGTTTGGCTTTAGGAAAAGTAATTGCACCAGGGACGAAGTTCTGATATTGCAATTGATAAAGGGGAGCAAGAGTGAAGAAAAATAAAGACACGTTCATAGCCTTTGTCGACCTGGAAAAAACATTCGACAGTGTCAAATGGTACAAGATATTCGAATCTGTGAGAAAAATAGGATTAAGAACCAAGAGGAAACAATAAGAGCCGAAGACCAAGAACGAAGCGCTAGGATTAAAAAGGGTGTAAGACAGGGATGTTAGTCTTTCGCCCCTACTGTTCAATCTATACATCGAAAAGCAATGAGGGAAATAAGAGAAAGGTTCAAGATTGGGATTAAAATTCAGGGTGAAAGAACATCAACGACAAGATTCGCTGGTGGCATTGCTATCCTCAGTGAAATAAAACAGCAGCAGGATGTGTAGAATGGAATGAACCGTCTAACGAGTATGGAATATTACTGAGAGTAACTCGAACAAAGACGAAATAATGGAGAGCAGCACAAATGAGAAAAGCGATGAACTTAACTTTATAACTGATGATCACGAAGTAGACGAACTTAAGGAATTCTGTTACCTAGGCATCAACATAACCAATGATGGACGGAGGAAGAAGGATACAAAAACCTGACTAGGAATGGCAAAAAAAGGCATTCCTGGCCAAGAGAAGTCCGCTACTATCAAACATATGTCTTAACTTGAGGAAGAAATTTTTGAGAATTTTCTTTTGGAGCACAGAATTGTATGATAGTGAGACATGGACTGTATGAAAACCAGAAGAGAACAGAAGGCTTTGAGATGTGGTGCTACAGAAGAATGCTGAAATTTAAGGGGACGGATTAGATAAGGAATGAGGAGGTTCTCTGCAGAGTAGGCGAGGAAAGGAACGTATGTAAAATACTGAGAAGAAGAAGGGACAGAATGATAGGACATCTGTTAAGGCGTCAGAACTTCCAGGGTGCTCCAGAGTGTTGTAGAGCGTAAAAACTGTAGGGGAAGAAAGAGATTGGAATACATCCAGCAAATAACTGAGGGCGTTGGGTGCAATTGCTACTCTGAGATGTAAACATTAGCACAGGAGAGGAATACATGGGGGGCAGCACCAATCCAATCAGAACAATGATGACTAAAAAAACAATAATAGTGCTTATTAGTTTGAGATATGTACCATAAAATATTGACAGAGGAAACAGAGATCTAAAGAAGAGTAACATCTTTAGTTACATGTTCATTTAGTAAGCAAGAAAGCAACACGGGAATGCTGAGCCAACTCCCGTGGCAGACGCTGCAACAGACGTGTTCTGCTTCACGGTGTGGATCACTGTTAATCTTTCGACAGCATGCGTTTGTAGAAGAATTAGGAAGTATATTACATCTTCCTAAGTATAACTCGCGAAAAGAGCATGAAAGTAAAAAAAAGGGATGGAGGTTTACCAGGAATATTCTTCCTGCACATCATACGTGACTGGAACCGTAATAGAGAGAGTTGACAGTGGTTCACGAAGTACCCTCCGTCACACACCCTAAGGCGACTTGCGGATTGTAGATACAGAGGTATCTGTGGATGTGGTTGAAAGCCTCCCTCTGTAGTGTGTTATTTACACTGAAGCGCCAAAGAAACTGGTATAGGCATGCGTATTCAAATACAAAATATGTAAACAGGCAGAATATGGTGCTGCTGTCGGCAACGCCTATATAAGACAAGTGTTTGGCGAATTTGAACAAGATGTTATATTCGGCGCACGAGCGATGGGATACAGCATCTCCGAGATGGCGATGAAGTGGGGATTTTCGCGTACGGCCATTCCACGAGTGTACCGTGACTATAAAGAATCAGGTGAAACATCAAATCTCCGACATCACTGCGGCAGGAACAAGATCCTGCAAGAACAGAACCAACGACGACTGAGGAGAATCGTTCAATGTGGCAGAAGTACAATCTTTCCTCAAATTGCTGCAGATTTCAATGCTGGGCTATCAATAAGTGTCAGCACGCGAACCACTCAACGAAGTATCGTCGATATAGGCTTTCGATGCCGAAGGCCCACTCGTGTACGCTTGATGACTGCACGGCACAAAGCTTTACGCCTCGTCTGGGCCTATCAACACTGAAATTCGACTGTTGATGATTGGAAACATGTTGCCTGGTCGGATTTGTACGAGTATGGGGACAACCTCATGAATTCACGGACGCTGCATGTCAGCAGGGGACTGTTAAAGCTGGTGGAGACTCTGTAATGAAGTGGGGCGTGTGCAGTTGGAGTGATATGGGATCCTTGATACGTCTAGATACGGCTCTGACAGGTGACACGAAGTATCCTGTATGATCACCTGCATCCATTCATGTCCTTTGCGCATTCCGACGGATTTGGGCAATTCCGGTAGGGCAAGTCTTACACACTACATAAACTAACTTATGCTGACAACAACACATACAACCATGCCCGCGGGAGGGCTCGAACCTCCGGCGGAAGGGGGTCGCGCAGTTCGTGTGACATGGCGCCTCGAACCGCGCGTCCACACCGCGCGGCCGGCGAACTGAGCGAGATGGCACAGTGGTTAGCACATTGCACTCGCGTTCTGGAGGACGACTGTTCAAACCCGCGTCCGGCCATCTTGATTTAGGTTTTTCGTGTTTTCCCTAAATCGCTTGAGGCAAATGCCGGGATGGTGCCTTTGAAAAGGCACGGCCGACTCTCTTTCCTAAACCGATGGGATCGATGACCTCTCTGTTTGGTCCTCTCCCCCCAAATCAACCAACCAACCATTAAGACGTCTAACAATAGTTGGAGCTACGTATTTCCGCGTTATCACTGCAGTTGCACTTTTCCTTTCAACTTTAAGTCGGATGTTCCTTGCGTTGTGCCCCGCATTTCACATAGCTCGGAATGTAAAGAATAAATACAAATGTGTTTCATTTCCAGTTACTAAAATAAATGGCTTATAAGGTGAATCTAAAGTGACATCGATTAGCAAAGCAGAGGTCGCTTGTTACTTTCATGAAACACTTCCCTAAAGACGGCAACTGTCTGGCGCTAATTCACATAAAATTTCTTCGAAACGTTACTGACATTATTTCCTCTCTCTGTGCCGAAGAAAGAACCCTCGAATTTACTTTGACGTCAAATGTGAGGGACAGTAAGGGATGTGAGTTCCGAGAGACGTGCAGCATCAGGTCTTTTTTCTTATTTCGTCTACACGACACATTGGTTCTGTAATGTAGATGCGAGTATTTCCGTCAGATTCAATAACCTGAGAAGAGTTTTTCAGAGTCTGTAGGACGGAATGCGAGCAGGTTGAGAAGTTAGTCAACTCTTGCAATTTTTAACTTTATTCAGCCAATATTTCCTTGGGTTATTGTATAGGAAAGCTCGTTTATGAGCACGCAGAGATGAATGAGCGGAATTCCTTGCAATATCTGCTGACGATTTTAGGTGCACGGCGGGATGCCATTGTAATAAGAAACGGGGCGCCGCTAGCAAAAATTTTCATTTCGTGTGGAATGAAGAAGCACCATCCGTTGCCTGTCGCAAAGGCTGCAGTAACACGCGAGTCAAGACATTTATACGAGAAATATAACTGAAAGTGAAACCACGTATTTCCACAATGCGGAAGTCGATTTTAATGTCACATGACTCTCAGCAATAGTTCGTCGGTCATTGTAGTTCCGCATCTCATTCGAGCCCTAATATTCACTTCGGTATATTTACTATATACCAAACATATTCACTGTCCTTCTCCATTTGGTTCATGGTCACTATAAGCACGAATCAGCATCAACTAAATATTATATGGCTTATTTGTTTTAACTTGAGACAACTAAATGCCTCGAAAACGATGCATCGTAAGAAAAAATTTATGGGTTCAATTTCTAATATTAGTAAAGGGGACATCTGTCTGTGCTACATCTGGCCACCTCCTAGCCACTCCTCCTATGTGGGCGTGGTCAACTTTGAATTTTCAAAATGGGACCCCCCCCCCCCCCTCATATTTCTGTTGAATATTCGGAGTCCACGCCAAAAAAATGCGTGCGGTTTACTCAAATCATTGTTTTCCATTCGTGGTAGATGCCGCAGTAATCAACAGATATCAAGTCCGCCTATTTTGCAGTTAAGGGTTGAGGTTTCATTTACAATGTAAATATAAACCTTTGTGTTCTAACGGTTGGTATTTGTGTTCGAAATTTACTGTTGTGTTGCAAATGTGATAGTACAGCAAAAATAATACGGCTCGACATTAAAATTTCTGGCAAATTACCTACCTATATGGTAACATAATTTTCTGTTCCCTATGGGACTGATTGAGGTGAGTTCGCAAAGCACTGGAATGCTTGATTTCGATGCCGGGCGGTACACAAACCACAACCTTTGCAATAAAGTTTCGTCAATGGAGTGACTCTGACAGGCTTAACTGCCATGGATACCTACCGATATCAACGAACCCAGTTGTGAGAGGCAAAGGGACTCACAGACATCCCGAAGCGACCAGAAAACTATTACATGCACATCGTCCCTGGAGCACGCTAAATGTAGTTTCTAGCCAGCCATTGAAACGGCTAACCATATTCTACTGTACAATCAAATTTGAAACATTAAAGTTAATTTCGAAGATTAACATCAACCATTAGAACAGAAAGGCTTATATTTACATCGCAAATGAAATGTAGAATCAAAAACGTTGTCCGCAAAGACAGGCACGCTTGATATTTGGCGATTACAGCGCCAACTATCACAAATGGAAAACAATGGTTTGAGTAAACCGTACGTAATTTTTGGCATAGAATGTGAATATGTAATAAAAATGGGGAAGGGGAGGTTCCCATTTGAAAACTCAACGTTGACCACGCCTACACGGGTGAGGTGGTTAGGTTGTGGCAGACTGATGTTTCCTCTAATAAAAGTTAACTTTCCACCTAGAAGATTTTTTCGTGGGATGCGTCGTTTTCGAGATGTTTAGTTGTCTCACGTTAAAAAAAGCCCTGTATAATAAACGTATTGAAACCTTCTGGATATTTACTAACCAAGTGACTGAGAGAAGCAATTATGAAACAGGAGAATAGAATAAAAGATGGAAGACTGGAGCTTCATTTCACCTCGAAGTTGATTGAGCAAGAAAAAAAAGGTGGAATTCCTGCATTATTTCATATCAATGATATTTGATAAAAATAAAACATCTATTTGGAAACGTCCGAATGCGATTTTGAATCTCATTTCTCTTGAACACATGTCCAGGTCTTATGCACGGGGCTGCCTCCTCCAGTCTACACCTACATCTACATGATTACTGTGCAATCCACAATCAAGTGCCTGGCAGAGGGTTCATCGAACCAGAATTAAGCTGCTTCTTCATCGTTCCAGTCTGGAACAGCGCGAACTCTTAAATCTCTCCGTGCGAGCTCTGATTTCTCTTATTTTATTATGATGATCATTTCTCCCCGTGCAGGTGGGCGCCGACAAAATATTTTCGCACTCTGAGGAGAAAGTTGGTGATCGCTGCGGAAAACGCCTTTGTTTCAATGACTGACATCCCAATTCGCATATCATATCCGTGGCACTCTCTCCCTTATTTCGCTTTAATACAAAACGACCTGCCCTTATTTGAACTTTTTTGACATCTGACGTTACCCCTATCTGAAGCGGATCCTCCGCCGCACAGCAGTACTCTAGAAGATGGCGGACAAGTGTAGTGTTAACAGTGTCTTTACTAGATCTGCTATATTTGCCAAGCGTTCTGCCAATAAATGGCAGTATTTGGTTTGCTTTCCTGACAGCTTTATCTGTGTGATCCTTCCGATTTAATTTATTCGTAATTGTAATCCATAAGTATTTATTTGAGTTTACAGCCTTGAGATTTGTGTGATTTATTGTGTAACTGAAATTTAGCAGTTCCTTTTTCGTGCTCATGCGGATGGCTTCACAATTTTCGTGATTTAGAGTCAATTACCACTTTTCGCACCATACCGATATCTTGTACAAATCATTTTGCAATTCATTTTGATCATCTGATGATTTTACATGACGGTAAATCACATCATCTGCAAACAATTTTAGAGGACAGCTCAAATTTTCTGCTAAACAGTTTATGTAGATCATGGACAACAGAGGGCCTATAACATTTCCTTGGGGAACTCGAGATATTACTTCCGTTTTACTTCATGACTTTCCGTCAATAATTACGAACTATGACTTTTCTGAGAGGAAATCACCAATTCATTCACTCAATTGAGACGATACTCCAATTCACTCAATTGAGACGATACTCCAAAGGCATAATTTAATTAGAAGTCGCTTGTGGGGACCACCGTCCTAAGGCCTCTGGAAATCTAAAACTATTCATAATGTTCGAGTACAGTATATGTTCCAAAATCCTAATCGACGTTATTGACATGGTTCTGTAATTCTACTCCACTTTCCTTTCTTGAGTATTAACATGACTTGTGCGACTTTCCAGTCTTTAGATACGGATCCGTCTCCTAGCGAGCGGTTGTATATGGTTCCTAAGTATGGAGCTATTGTATCAACTCACTCTGAAAGGAACCTGATTGGTACACAGTTTGTACCGGAAGCCTTACCTAAGTGTTTTAAGCTGCTTCGCCACACGAAAGATATCTACTGCTACGTTACTCATGTTGGCAGTTGTTCTTAATTTAGAAGTACTTACTTCGTCTTCTTTTATGAAGAAATTTCAGAAAACTGAATTTAGTAATTCTGCTTCAGTGGCTCTGTCATCAATAACATCAGCATTGTTATCACGCAGTGATGGTATTGACGTTGGTCTCGCGGTTCTAGGCGCTCAGTCCGGAACCGCGCGACTGCTACGGTCGCAGGTTCGAATCCTGCCTCGGGCATGGATGTGTGTGATGTCCTTAGGTTAGTTAGGTTTAAGTAGTTCTAAGTTCTAGGGGACTGATGACCAGAGATGTTATGTCCCATAGTGGTCAGAGCCATTTGAACCATTTGATGGTATTGATTGCGTCTTGCCACTGGTGAATCTCATTGGGTTTTCTGCCGGATTTCGAGACAGTTTTGTTGAAACTACTAAAAGCATCTCGCATCAGAGTTCGCGCTAAATTTCGAGGTTCTGTAAAACTTCGTCAATCTTGGGGATTCGCTTTCTTCGTTGCATATGCAGCATACTCAGTACTATCACATTAATCTATTAGGTACATGTCTCTCAACTGCCACTGATACTATTTCTTTGAATTTAAACCACATCTGGTCTACGCTTATATAGCCAGGTTAGATGGAATGGAGACTCTCTCTTAGTAAGGATTTTTATATCCTTTTTAAATAGATGTATTCTGCGAATATTTTTCGTGGCTTTAGATGTTATGGTATTCAGTCTACCTACAACAAGTTTGTGGTCAGTAATCCCTGTATCTGTCCTGATGATCCGCATATGACCAGAATTATTTGTTGCTAAGATATCAAGAACGTTTTTGCAACCATTTAGACTTATTGTGGGATCCAGAACTAGATGTACAAAATAATTTTCTGAGGAGCCATTCAATACGATTTCGGAGGACATTTTGTTAGAAGCTCGTATGATAAACAGACATTTAGCTCAAAAGCCCCAGCTGGTTCTAAAAGGCCAGTTACAGCTAAGCACATCCCCACAATTCAGCTTCACATGACGCTATCAACCAGCCATATACCCACAAACTGCCACAAAAACATGTACTGATACATAACATAAAAACATAACAGGCTTTCCTATTGCTTATCCCACAAATTTCAACAATATAACTCGTAATACTGTATATTTTAACCATATACTATGTTCAATATTGACCATCGCATAAAAATTTTCTTTACAGTGGAAAACATGTGTGTTATATACCATAATAATGTAAGATTAGGTATTAAGTGTTCTTATTATTGTGTATAATAATGTCCATTGCCTAGAGTTTACTTTACAGTGAAAAAAACCGTGTGTTCGCACAACAAATAAAAAGTACTTAGTTTAACAGTATTTAAAAAAGTCCGTTTAACCAGCAGTAGTGTGTACTTTAATTGTTTAATTGTCCATTGTGCAAAGCATAATTTCAACATTAAGAAACACGTTTGATGCAGAGCACTCTACGCAAGTGATTGTATCTTCGCCTGTAATGTTTGGTTACCTAAGAACCGGCGTCCCTTCCAGACGCTAGTCAGTTGTTCTTTGGAAGATGGAATAATAAAACGAAAACTAGTTAGAAATGAAGAAAAGTCACTAGAACAAAAGCAGTGTACTTGTTATTCAACCTTGAAAAAGAAGAATTGATTAAAGCCCCACATTTGTTATTAATGTTTATAATGTTTATTAATTATAAGCTAACAGAGTTTATGTGCAAGAGGCGCAGATTTTTAATAAATGAAGAGCTTTGGCGAGTCATCAGCAGGGATGCAAATAAAGTACATTAAAATTGTTTTAGGTGCATAATATATTCTGTTTTTGACCACGGCTAGTTAGTTTCAGTTTCGATTTACAAAACACAGTTACGAAACCATCAGTCCGATTACAAGAAGTAATCAATAACCAGTGGAAAAATGCTCCTATTAGAACACGAAAAGGCGAATATGCTCCTGTTTAAAACACTCTGAGTGAAAAGTGGGGTACCAGCAACCTCACTCTAGCTTCCTCAGCACCTGTAAAAATTTCCCCGAAATTCATGACTTGCAAACATATTCGCTCTCTGTATAACATGTAACTCACCTCTCTCTCCCACAAGTACCCCTGACTGTAACTCGCTCTCACTCCACTACCACTTTCCCATTTGACTCAGTCATACAGCCACATTGTCATTATCTCTTTGTGTCTTTCCGTTATTGTCTCCTCTCTGACAGCTACAGTCTGCTTCGCTATGTCCTACTAATACTGTCTCCACTCACTTTCACTTTGCACTGCCTCCTTCTTGCTCGTTCTTACTGCTACTATCTCATTCATTCCTTACCACTGCTGCTGCCTCATCTCACTGTCTCTATTTCTCTATTCCTCTTTGCCATTGTCATAGACTTCGCAGCAGAGGACCCATACGTTTTCCCATTGTGACCCAACGACATCTTTAATTGTGATCGCATTGGATTGAGGATCATTGGAAATATGCCTGGGCGGATGAATTATGTTTTTGCAACACCAGTTCTATGTTCGTGACGGGATCTGTCGTCATCCGGTTGAACAGCAGCATGAAACATTCACTGCGATGCAGCAACAGGTCGATAGTATGAGTGTCATGCAATACCTTGGCTTCCACAAACTGTAGCCGTGAGGCATCTTGACAGCTGCAGACTAAGGGAACATTATTGCTAAGCATCTGCATCCCTTCATGCATGACGTCGTCCCTGACAGCGATGGCATCTTCCATCAAGATTAATATCGGCCTTGCAAAGGCAGAACAGTCCTACACCGGTTTGAGTAGTATGATAGGGAAATTACACTGTCTTGGACTCAAAATTCGTCTTGTCTGAACCCAGTGGAACACTTCTGATATTAAAAAAAACTTCCTGGCAGATTAAAACTGTGTGCCCGACCGAGACTCGAACTCGGGACCCGAGTTCGAGTCTCGGTCTGGCACACAGTTTTAATCTGCCAGGAAGTTTCATATCAGCGCACACTCCGCTGCAGAGTGAAAATCTCATTCTGGAAATATCCCCCAGGCTGTGGCTAAGCCATGTCTCCGCGGTATTCTTTCTTTCAGGAGTGCTAGTTCTGCAAGGTTCGCAGGAGAGCTTCTGTAAAGTTTGGAAGGTAGGAGACGAGATACTGGCAGAAGTAAAGCTGTGAGTGCCGGGCGTGAGTCGTGCTTCGTTGGCTCAGATGGCAGAGCACTTGCCCGCGAAAGGCAAAGGTCCCGAGTTCGAGTCTCGGTCGGGCACACAGTTTTAATCTGCCAGGAAGTTTCATATCAGCGCACACTCCGCTGCAGAGTGAAAATCTCATTCTGGAAACTTCTGATATTTATTCTGAAATTCCTTATTTATCCTGACGGAACAGTTACGTCAGTGACTGACAGGTTGAGCCGTGCGCGGCTCGTGTTCGTGCTGTTTATTGCTTGACATCTTGTCTTTGCGGTACTGCCGTCCCGTTTCTTATTCGATTTACTGGCGTCACTGAGTTGCTGGCTTCACTGCCCATGAGTGGCAGCAGCAGCGCTTATCGATAAGAGCACTGTCGTACTGTCTTTGAAGCGACCGCTAGTATTTCCCGGTCGTCGTGTGTAGGAGATCGGTCGGGATGGAGCTCCAGTGAGGTCTGCACAGTCAGTACTCGCCCGATCACTGGGGACACACACGCACTGTCCGACGGAAGGAGACTTGACCGGGGACGACCGTTGCTTGGTCGTTCGGTCGGTCGTCTCATTGGACGATGTGTATTTGGTCTTCCAATCGCTTCTGGGCCCCTTCAGTTGATCATCTTGCAGGACTTTGGTCGGTTCCTTCCTTGTGCAGAGATGTCGGGTAGCCAACGAGCCGGTGTTCCCTCTGCACGGTCGGGTCTGAGCCAGTGTCTCCGGGTTGTCGTGTGTCCGAGTTGAGTCAGGACGGAGCAGCAGTGAGGTCCGGACTTGAATGGGGACGACCTCAGTTGGTCGTTCGGTCGGTCGTCTTATCGGACGAGTATTTGGTCGCCGATCGGTTCTGGTTCTCCGTGTGTGCCGACTGGTGATTCGTCCTTCTTGTTCCACAGTGACTGTTTTAGTATTGTTCAAGTTGTTTGTGGAAGTGTTCCGTGCAACTGTGTGTAGCTTGTGTGGTTTTGCCTGGGCAGTTATTTTAATGCTGTCTGCATGCTGGATTCAGTCAGTCGGTTGGGACGGAGCAGTAAGGAAGTCTCCGCTGCGCGAGGCCAGGCCGACACCGCTGGCGGCGTGCGCACACTGTCGGGTTGTGAGGTGCTAGCTGAAAAGGCGACAGGTTCGTTGCCCACTGAACCTGGAGACGTAGTGCTGTTCGTATTTTCCATCGTTTGCCGGCCGAAGTGGCCGTGCGGTTAAAGGCGCTGCAGTCTGGAACCGCAAGACCGCTACGGTCGCAGGTTCGAATCCTGCCTCGGGCATGGATGTTTGTGATGTCCTTAGGTTAGTTAGGTTTAACTAGTTCTAAGTTCTAGGGGACTAATGACCTCAGCAGTTGAGTCCCATAGTGCTCAGAGCCATTTGAACCATTTTGAACCATTTTCCATCGTTGTGCCGTTGGTCGGACGGAAGGCAATTGGTTAAATTGTTGGCCAGTCCTCGGGCTGTCCCTAGTTCAACTTCAACTCTTGGCCGACTGTCTCACCTCACCTTATGTTTGAGCTACCTTCCCAGGCCGACCCTTGGAACACTTCTGAGCACCAATTGTTCTATTTGTTTTAAATTGTGATTTTCATTTTACTTCAAGTATTGTGCAAGACCTTCGGCCATGTAGTAATTTAGTTACTTTTAAATTTTACATAAAGACCTTCAGCTGTGTTAAATTAAAATTTTGTGAATAGATTGATTTAAGAAAAAAGGTTTTTATTCTTAAAAGGTCTTCTATCTGAAATTGTTTGTAATCCAGGCCCTAAGCCGTTAGTTGTTCCATGTGTTATGTGTGGCATTCAACCGAGCATTTACGTGAACCCCTTAAGAAGGCCTTCAGCCACGTGTATTCGCTAAAGGAAAATTTTTAATATAAGAAGCAAGGGGTTATTCTATATTATTTATTTTACTTGTTGTTCAGGCCTTCAGCCATTGTTTCAAATTCGTTTGTGGCCTTCAACCGTGGAATAAGTTAATCAGGTTTCGCCCATTCTGTTGTAAGTTTAAAAGGAAATTTTCTTGATAAGAAAAAAATGTTTATTAATGTGCCTTAGTTATAGTTGTCTTTCAGAAGTAAGTGCAGGCCTTCAGCCCTTGATTTTTTTTTTCATTGCAAGTTTTTTTAAGATAAAATTTACCTTCTATTTTTAATTGCTTTTGATTTCTAAGCCAGGCCTTCAGCCATTCTTGTGTTTGCTGTGTGGTTTTGGGCCTTCAGCCCAGAAAGCATCTTTAAGTTTTCTTTAACTAGGCCCTTAGCCGTATTGTTTAATTGTGATCCTTAAGCCAACGTGTAAATAAGTGGTTCTTAGAAAAATAAAGTTGTGTGTTTGATTGTGCAAGTCACAGTAACTGTTACCGCCCCATCCATAACCTTCACCTTATCCTTTGCGCTCTCTGGTTACCTGATAACCAGGTTTCAGGGGTATAGAAACAATCACACAAAGAGATACAAAGAAAAATCTCTCTAAGGACCATCCGTTTATCGACACGGGTCATTTCTTACAACGTAAAATATTAGGTTGGCGCAAAAGTTCGTAGCTTTTCGTTTTACTTGTTGGTTTTCCTGTTTATTGATTGTCATTTTTATTTGTAGTTCACACCATTTGAGTTTACATATTGTCGTTCAGTCATTTGGACATACTGGAGCTGTGAACTCTAGAAAATTGAGAAATCGGAACATTTCCGACGTATTCTTCTGTTTGAGTTCAGTGGAGGGCTGACAGCAGCGGAGGCAGCCAGAAAGAATTGCGCCCTCTATGTGGATAATGCCGTTGGACAGAGCACGGCAAAAAAAAGTGGTTTTCTCGTTTGTAGAAGATTTCTTTTGGCGTTAGTGACTCTCCGCATTGAGGAAGGGCTTCAGGGTTTGATGAAGATCATTCAAACACATTAATCCACAATGATCCACGTGAATGTACTCAAAAACTAGCAAATTGGATGAATCATTGTGTGATATTTGCACTAATGGGGAAGGTTCAAATATCGGGTGCCTGGGTAACAAACGCTCTAAGCTAAAATCTCAAAAATCATTGGGTAGCCATGTGTGTATATCTGCTTGCTCGTCATCAAGTGACTCGTGAACAGTACCGACCATTCGTTCCCTTTATCGTTACTGGTAAGGAAAAAATGTGCCTTTATGCTAAAATAAGGAAGAGAAAGCATTGGCTGAGCCCAAACAAAGCATAAACTCCCCGTACAAAGACCTGCGCGTGTCCACAAAGGACAGTGTTAAGCATCTGGTGGAACAGCGACGGTGTGACGTACTACGATTTACTTCCCATAGGTGTAACCGTCGCTGCTGACATTTATTGTCAACAACAGAAACGTCTCGCAGACGCAGTCTAAGAACAACGACAGAAGACTGCGTAAAGTGGTGCTACTCCACAGTAACGCCCGCCTGCATTCTGCTAGACTGACATAAAGCCCTAACTACAAAGGAGTTGCGCTGGGAAGTCATTCCGCACCCGCCTTATTTACCTGACCTTGCGCTCTCAGATTTTCACCTTTTCCGCTCTCTATCTCCTTGAAGGAACTTCCTTTCCGGATGAAAAAGCGTTCGGAAAATGGTTCGATGAGTTCTTCGCCTCAAAACCACGTGATTTCTACAGTAGCGGAATCGAAAAGTTACCCCAGCGGCGGCGGAATGTTGTAAATAGTAAAGGATAATATATTATTGATGACTAACGCCTCTGTCATGTGTATCTGTTGTGTTTATTAAACTTATGGAAAAATGCTTCGATCTTATGCATGAACCTAATAAAAAAAATGGCTCTGAGCACTATGGTACTTAACATCGGAGGTCATCAGAACTACTTAAACCTAACTAACCTAAGGACATCACACACATCCATGCAAGAGGAAGGATTCGAACCTGCAACCGTAGGGTCGCGCGGTTCCAGACTGAAGCGCCTAGAACCGCTCGGCCACACCGGCCGGCATGAACTTAATAGCACTTGATTTTAAGAATTCTGCTACGGACGGGCCAGACGGAAGACAGAAAGCCAAGTAAGAGATGGAGAAGATCTAACGAGGGAGTTACGGAGATTGTCAAGAAACTATAAGAGACGTTGAGTGTCATGCAGGTTTGTTCTTCAAATTTCGAATGTGTACATTCCAAGACGAGTCCCTCCTACGTATGTCTCTCGAAAACACCACGACGAGACAATGAAAGACATTAGAGCGCATTGTACGCTTTACCCATAATTTTCTGCCCAAAAGCCAGTCGTGAATGGAACAGGAAAGGAAGGAAAAAAGTGTGACACCAGTGGATACCCCCCCCTCCCCACCCCCCCTATATCTGGTATGGTGGCTTCTGGACTATAAATGTTAATGTATATTTAGACAGTCGTGAATTATTAGTGAAGAACTTAACCACAGATCACGATGGAAATGCACTGATTATATCAGAGGTGAACATAAATTCGACAGGTGGAAGCTGAAATTTCCTTTCATGAAATGATTTAGTGCGTTGTAATGAAAAGCATTTCTCAGTTGCTTAGGCGAGTCAAATTCAGTTCATTTTCACATAGCAGCTCGTGCATAGACATATGATGAAAGTTTAAAAATAAGCCACATATAGTTATTTCTTCCGTCATCATAATATTACTAGGCGTAATGATCAGAAAGTTTAGTAAAAATACTAGTAGAGAGTAACGTAGTTAAAAAAACTCTTTAGATTCAAACGATTTTTATTGCTGTTTGCACAAGAGCCGAATTTGTGCGTTTACCCACGCAGCGAGAGTTGTCCTGTACTCTCTCTGACGCAATTGGAATTCGATAAGCTAATAACCGATATAAACTATTGCAGCATCCATTAACTTTCGTAATGTGAATGCCGCAGTTATACAGCTAGTAGTTGGGGACCCGAGAATGCGGTTAGAGCGCTTACCACGTGAAAATATAATTTAAAAAAAAAAAACTGAATCGCTGAGCTCGTAATGAGTCCTACATGGAAATTAATTATTAAGCAACGATTTTAAAAAAATCTTGTATTCCATATTACGTAGAAGACCTCACACTGAATTACAAACAGAAGGGGTGTACGTAAACAATAATTCATCGATTACTACCAGAAAGGCAATGCGTGAAGCTTCCAATAATTACCGAAAGCAAATATTTTCGTGGAGCATCTCCAAAACGTCGCAGAAAGTTTAATCGCATGTTGAGTATGCTATTGGCACAAAAATTAGTGTACGGACACTTTCTGTGAAGCAGGAACCTCGATATACTAGGCTCCAGAACACATATCTTTTGTTGAAGTGCAGGTAACATACTCAGGATTTTGAGTACATTAAGCCAGTCAATTAATTTCGACGTGTGGAATATTTCAGTTCCACCCATGTGCTGGTCAACATTTCGTGAGGGATGGATGTTATGATCCCAGTAAATCTGTACCATAATGATGTAATCCTTTGGTTGGAGGGACTCCTCGATCTCGACTTTATTCGCACGGAGAAAATGATGTTTACGTAGGATGCGATGCATTGATGTCTTCGAAATGTGCAACTCACGAGAGCATCTGCGGACTGACTCCTTGGGACTTCTCACAAAGATGTCTCTTAGTGTCTGAATTGTCTGCGCACTAGGTCCAGGTATAAAATGGTTCAAATGGCTCTGAGCACTATGGAACTTAATTTCTGAGGTCATCAGTCGCCTAGAACTTTGAACTAATTAAACCTAACTAACCTAAGGACGTCACACACATCCATGCCCGAGGCAGGATTCGAACCTGCTACCGTAGCGGTCTCGCGGTTCCAAACTGTAGCGCCTAGAACCGCACGGCCACTCCGGCCGTCACAAGGTCCAGGTCTGCCTGCTCTAGAGAGATCACAGTCGCTTCCTATTTCCTTAAACTTCGCGTACCACAACTTGATGCTTTTAACATGTGATGGCTGTCTTTGGTATGTCGTCAGGAATTTTCTCTTAACTCTTTTTGGTGACCGTGTCTCGTGATACCAGAGGACACATTGAGCTTTCTCCGGGTTTAAATACATGTTGTTTGCAAATTTTGTCCGATTCCGCTATTGTTGCGTCACTGGGCCCTGTAACAAACAAAATAACAGTGCAGATATATATGTACACTAAAGCTTGAATATGTCAGATGCAATTTAAGATAAAAAGTATTTGTCCATTTGTCATATTTCATGCCTTACGAATGTTTGTAATCAGGGAGAGATTTCTGGGACACTCAGTAGAAAAGTAAAACGGTCACGAAATGTTTAGAATAAAAAAACCGCTGAAGACGGTAGTACTTTGCCGAGTCTATTTTGGGAAATTAAAAAAAAAATCAGAGTGTTCGCCTCAATGCGGACGGAGTCTCATACTGTTCTATGCGGACACGTACCAAAAAACGAAATCTTCAAGATACAATCACTGGTCCTTTGTAAGAAAACAAAGATATTTTTCACCATCCAAATGCCTGATCGCTACATTTGTAATAACGGTTAGTGGGAGTGGCACTGAAAAGCATCTGTAAATGTTAAAAGTCGAAGAGCCCCAAAAGCTCGACGGAGCCTTTGAGTGGAGTGCAACGTAAGATTTTAAATTTGTGGAAAGGTTTTATATGACCAAACTGCCGAGGTCATCGGTCCCTAAGCTTACGCAGTACTTACCCTAACTTAAACTAACTTACGCTAAGGACAACACACATATCCATGCCCGGGGGAGGACTCGAACCTCCGACGGATGGAGCAGCGAGGACCGTGACAAGGTGTCCTAAACCGAGCGGCTACCCCGCGCCGGCCGGAGTGGCCGTGCGGTTCCAGGCGCTACAGTCTGGAGCCGAGCGACCGCTACGGTCGCAGGTTCGAATCCTGCCTCGAGCATGGATGTGTAAGATGTCCTTAGGTTAGTTGGGTTTAATTAGTTCTAAGTTCTAGGCGACTGATGACCTCAGAAGTTAAGTCGCATAGTGCTCAGAGCCATTTTGAGCTACCCCGCGCGGCCTGCAACGTAAGTCTTTGAGTAGTAACACAATAATGTCTGGTTAGAAAGTCTTCCATTGCATGTTGTCATCAATGGAGAATCATCTATACAGACAAAATTAATGTACAGTGTGACATACTGAAGTGTAACATACCTCTCATATTCATGCTAGACAACAATGACTTCTGCAGTATCATGCGTCTAAAGACGTGGTCATCTATGAAGGATTTCCCAGTAACAAAAGTGCTTTAACATCCATTTGTATCTTTGTCAACCTGGTGCAAATATTGGTAACTAGCAAATTAAGCAGAAAAAATGTAATTTGTGTAATTCCGGCAACGTAAAAATTCTGTTGTTTTTGACTGAACTTAAGCAAGCCATTCCGTACAAACACATCCGCGTAACAATACGTGTAGATTCCCATCCGGATAGCCGGGCGTTAACCCGCCGCTGCTGGGATACGGGGAGAAGAGCCGGCCTCGGAACGAATCCACCTCGCGGATTGACGACTAGATCAGGCCAGCCTATATGTGGTTTTTAGGTGGTTGCCCAGAACCAGGTAGGTGATCCCGGGCTGATACTGACATGCAACGCAAACATTTAGAACACGTTTTCTCATTTAAATGTAAGTTTTCCCCTAAACGCAGACATATGGGCTACACAGTTTCCGTCCTGGTGAGAGGAAGGAAGAAGAAGAAGAAGAAGAAGAAGAAGATGTGGAGGTATGAAGTGGCGTGATCACATAGACTCAATATGAATTAAGTGAATGTAAGAAGCCAATACATACGAAGAATATTGAAAACAATTCAGAAAATCTTCCTTATTTCCTTGCTAATATTTGATTCTAACAGACTACATGGCGTTGTCCTGGTATGTATTTATTTTAGTTCTATTGGTCTGCCTCCTTCTTTCCCCTCTCTGTCAGTCTCCTTCTCCCCCCTTCTCTCTCACCACCTCCTCCACCCTCCACTCTTTACTGATCTTCTCTTGCCTCTATTCTCCTGCTACTCCTCTCTCCCTTTCTCTCTCTCTCTCTCTCCCTTTCCATCTGCTTGTTCCCCGCTGTCCATTTCCTCCTCTTTCCTTTCTACATCCATATCCTCTTCGTCCTTCCCTCTCCCTACCCATAATAGTTTCACTGCATAAACAGCGAAATAGTGATAAGCGTTAAACTACTTCCTTTTCATCATTTTGTGGGGGCTTTCAGCGAGAAAATGTTTCTTAAAGGTTTTAACTTGTGTGAAATTAGCCGTAAGTCACTAACAAGGAACCTCTTAAGTTGTAGGTCACAAGTTCAGTGTTCAGTAACATTTGATAGTATTGTGTTAACAATTATGACAGGAAAAATATTATCTGCTAATGACTCACCATGTGCATCAGGAGGGCAACAGAAATTGAGTGTCCGGAAAGTGAAAAGATCAAACTTCCGTGAGATATATGTGTTATAATTAACAAATGGACATCGTCGATATTCAAGACATGTGACTGATTTGCGCTATGGACATCGAACGAAAAATGGCGCTGCGTAGTGATAATAAAGGTTCGCACCATCAAGATGGAAGGTGAATTAGTTGGGAATTACAAACCGTGCAAGATGGTCTTATAGATCTCCATTCTTAAAGACTGCATACAGAACCATACTGATGTAAGAGGGTGATGAGAACTCATGCAACCGAACGCGAAAGAATCTGCCGTGGAACTTATCGTGAAACTGGTTATCTTTTAAAGCGTAGCTGCATATATAGCGAAAATATGTTTTACAGGTACGAAAAAAAAAAAAAAAAAAACATCCAAAGACTGAATTTGTCGACTGGTTCCAGGTGGTACCTCCATCTACATGATAACTCTGCTATTCACAATAAAGTGCCTGGCACAGGGTTCAGTCAACCACCGTCTAGCTGTCCCTCTACCGTTCCACTCTCGAACGGAGCATGGGAAAAGCGAGCACTTAAATTTTTCTGTTTGAGCCCTGATTTCTCTTATTTTATCGTGATGATCATTTCCCCCTATGTAGGTGGGTGCCAACAGAATTTTTTCGCAATCGAAGGAGAAAACTGGTGATTTTAATTTCGTGAGAAGAACCCGTCGCAACGAAAAACGCCTTCGTTTTAATGATTGTAACTCCAGCTCAGATATCACGTCTGTGTCACTAACTCCTCTATTTCGCGATAATACAAAACGAACTGCTCTTCTTTGCACTTTTCCGATATTATCCGTCGGTCCTACCTGATGTGGATCCCACACCGCACAGAATAGGGTGGACAAGCGTGGTGTAAGCAGTCTCTTTGGTAGACCTGTTGCACGTTCTTAGATTTCCGCCAATGAATCGCAGTCTTTGGTTTGCTCAACCCACAACATTGTCTATGTAATCGTTCCAATTTACATTATTTGTAATTTATAATCCCTAAGTATTTAGTTGACTTTGCAGCCTTCAGATCTGTGTGACTTATCGTGCAATCGAAATTTAGCGGATTTATTTTAGTACTCATGTGAATAACTTCACACTTTTCTTTATTCATGCTCAATTGCCACTTTTCGCACCATACAGACATCTTATCTAAATCATTTTGCAATTAGTTTTGGTCATCTGCTGACCTTACAAGACGGTAAATGACAGCATCATCTGCAAACAATCTAAGAGGGCTGTTCAGATTGTCTCCTATGTCGTTAATATACGGCGTCAGTCATAAATGAGGAAAAATATGTCGAGGACAGCATGCTGCTATGCGAAACACGTGACGCACCGTTGTTAATTTCGTTCTCCTCAGTGTACTGTGTACGTAAAACAAAAGTACCTGTAAACCATTGAACGAGATACCGACGAGCCTCACGATCACGACATGTCATTCATCCATAGATACAACACATGACACACCAATGAACTGATGTGTATCTGTCAGCGTTTGAAAGATGCGAGAAAGAACAAATCCCATCGTAATGTAGGTTAAATTGTATCAGAACTTGTGAATCGCACGTTGCCGGCGGTAACGAAGTGTACAATCGCATGTTAGGGAAAGTGTGTCCTGTAAGCGGAAAGAGTAGTCAACGGCGGATGTAAAAGCGCGGCGCTGATGAGAGAGGTGGGTGGCGTCAGGGAGGGCATTTGGTCACCAACTGTCACTGAATTTGCAAAAACCCACATAACAATGGGGACCCCATACAGAAACAGGAAATGTCAAGGAAGAAGAAGGAGAAGAAGATGAAGAAGATGTGGAGGTAAGAAGTGGCGTGATCACATAGACTCAATATGAATTAAGTGAATGTAAGAAGCCAATACATACGAAGAATATTGAAAACAATTCAGCTCTGCGCTGTTCACTCTTCCCGATACTCGCCGTGTCGACAGTTGCCAACGGCCGCGTCGCAGTGTTACTAAAGTACCATGGCAAGTTTCACAAACGAGGAGTACGCCGACATCTACGGGCTTGCAGATGGAAGAGCTGACGTTGCAAGGCAACTCTATCACGAGAGGTTTCCTAGCCAGCCCCTTCCATCCGCAAAAACGTTTTACTCTGTGGACAGGCGCTTGATGGAGTATGGTGCATGTGTAGCACCTCCAGGATTTAGTGGTCGTGGCCGACCGTCGACGTACAGTGCGGATGGCGAAGAAAAAGTGTCACAAACTGTAGCGGAGGACCGAACAATAAGCACCAGGTCTCTCACCACTGCGGTCGGAATGTCACAATCTACTGTTATGCGAGTACTCCATACAAACCATTACCATCCCTTTCGCATGCAGAAGGTATCGGCATTTTTGAGGGAAGAGTACCAGAGGAGGCTGGACTTCTGCAACTTCACCCTACAGCGTCAGACCCACGACCAGCATTTTTCACGAACAATATTGTTCACCGACGAAGCCTATTTCACGAAGGAGGGTATAGTGAATTCGCATAATTGGCACTATTGGGCGGAAGAAAACCCCCACAGCACAGTGGTACGAGGGTACCAAAAGCGATGTTGTTGTTGTTGTTGTGGTCTTCAGTCCTGAGACTGGTTTGATGCAGCTCTCCATGCTACTCTATCCTGTGCAAGCTTCTTCATCTCCCAGTACCTACTGCAACCTACATCCTTCTGAATCTGCTTAGTGTATTCATCTCTTGGTCTCCCTCTACGATTTTTACCCTCCACGCTGCCCTCCAATGCTAAATTTGTAATCCCTTGATGCCTCAAAACATGTCCTACCAACCGATTCCTTCTTCTAGTCAAGTTGTGCCACAAACTTCTCTTCTCCCCAATCCTATTCAATACCTCCTCATTAGTTACGTGATCTACCCACCTTATCTTCAGCATTCTTCTGTAGCACCACATTTCGAAAGCTCCTATTCTCTTCTTGTCCAAACTGGTTATCGTCCATGTTTCACTTCCATACATGGCTACACTCCATACAAATACTTTCAGAAACGACTTCCTGACACTTAAATCTATACTCGATGTTAACAAATTTCTCTTCTTCAGAAACGATTTCCTTGCCATTGCCAGTCTACATTTTACATCCTCTCTACTTCGACCATCATCAGTTATTTTAAAGCTGCATGTCCTCGGGAAAAATTACGGCTGTAGTTTCCCCTTGCTTTCAGCCGTTCGCAGTACCAGCACAGCAAGGCCGTTTTGGTTAATATTACAAGGCCAGATCAGTCAATCATCCAGACTGTTGCCCCTGCAACTACTGAAAAGGCTGCTGCCCCTCTTCAGGAACCACATGTTTGTCTGGCCTCTCAACAGATACCCCTCCGTTGTGGTTGCACCTACGGTACGGCCATCTGTATCGCTGAGGCACGCAAGCCTCCCCACCAACGGCAAGGTCCATGGTTCATGGGGGAAGCCAAAAGCGATGCGGTGTCAATATCTGGTGCGGTATTATTGATCACCATCTCATAGGGCCCCATGAGCTACCACAAAGGCTTACAGGAGAGCGGTATCTGCGTTTCCTAGATGCTACATTGCCGGAAATGTTGGAAGACGTTAGTTTGGCCTCTCCTATGAACGTGTGGTACATGCACTTCAGCGGCACAGTGCGACGCCACCTGGACAATGCCTTCCCTTCGAAATGGATCGATCGTGGAGGCCCTGTAGCATGGCCAGCAAGATCACCAGTCCTGAATCCACTGGATTTCTTATTGTGGGGCCATCTGAAATCTGTGATTTATGAAGGAGAGGTTGTTGATGTCAACACCCTTCAACGCAGAGTACAACATGCCTGTGATATTACGCAAATAGATACAGACATCAACACGTGTTCAGCAATCCTTCCTGCGAAGAGTTCAACTTTTCCACACGCATCGTGGCCGTCATTTCGAACAGTACTTATAAACCGCCACTGCAGCTCCTGGTCATGTGTTTCTATGTTAGTTTCTATTTGTACAGCTGTATTGTATTCGTTTGTATTAGCTGCCACATACCTGTGTAGTTGTATTTTTATCCTGCATCTGCCGGCCGGAGTTGCCTAGTGGTTCTAGGCGTTACAGTCTGGAACTGCGCGACCGCTACGGTCGCAGGTTCGAATCCTGCCTCGGGCATGGATGTGTGTGATGTCCTTAGGTTAGTTAGGTTTAAGTAGTTCTAAGTTATAGGGGACTGATGACCTCATAAGTTAAGTCCCATAGTGCTCAGAGCCATTTTAACCATTCTTTTTATTCTGCATCTATGTACTCGTTTCTTAAAAGTAAGTCTGGAACACAAAAACCAAATTATAAAACGTGCATTTACAGTAGTGCAGCCCCTCCTCGCGTTCCTTTCCCTATGCCACCTAGCCACGATACATAATACCGGCCAGCATAACCGGTACGAGATAGATGTGGGCGCTGCCATTGCTCGCGGTGTCACGCAGACCGTCCCTTGACGCCGCATGCCTCGCCTTCTCGTGAGCGGCTATACTACCTACAACACTGGCATGTTGTGCCCTGTTGCCGATTTGTCCCATTGGCCAACGTCGGCGCACAGTAACACCCAAAAGTCCACTTCATATTTCCAGATTTTTACCATTCAATTGCATTGTCATTTATTGACATAGTAACATGTTTGTAGCTCAATGTATGACAATTTTCAGAAATATTTTTCCTCATTTATGACTCAGCCTGTATATAAGGAACAATAGAGGGCCTATAACACTTCCTTGGGGAACGGCAAGTCTTGCTTCTGTTTTACTCGATGACTTTCCGTCTATTACTACGAACTGTGACCTTTCTGACAGGAAATCAGGATTCCAATCGCACAACTGAGGCGATATTCCATGGGCACGCAGTTTGGTTAGAAGATGCTTGTGAGGGACAGTATAGAAAGCCTTCTGGAAATCTAAAAATATGGAATCAATTTGTCATACCCTGTTAATAGCACTCATTACTTCATGAGTATAAAGAGCTAGTTGTGTTTCACAACAACGGTATTTTCTGAATCCTTGCTAACTATGTGTCAATAAGTTGTATTCTTCGAGATAATTCATACTGTTCGAAAACAGTGTATGTTCCAAAACCCTACTGCAAATCGACGTTAGTGATATGGGCCTGTAATTCAGTGGATTACTCGTGTTTCCCTTTTTGGGTATTAGTGTGTCTTGAGCAATTTTCCAGTCTTTAGGTACGGAACTTTCTATCAGCAAGCGGTTGTACATAGTTGCGAAATGTGGAGCTATTGTATGAGCATTCTCAGAAAGGAATCTGACTGGTATACAATCTGGACTCGAGGCCTTTCCTTTATTAAGTGATTTAAGCTGCTTTGCTACACCGAGCATACCTACTTCTATGTTTCTCATCTTGGCGGTTGTTCTTGGTTGGAATTCAGGGATATTTACTACGTTTTCTTTGGTGAAGGACTTTCGGAAAACCATGTTTAATAACTCTGCTTTAGTGGTACTGTCATCAGTGACTTCACCGCTGTAATCACGCAGTGAAGTTATTGATTGCATCTTGCCACTGGTGGTGCTTTATGTATAACCGGAAACTCTTCGGGTTTTCTGGCAGGTTCTGAGACAGAGTTTCGTTGTGGAAATTATTAAAAGCATCTCGCATTGAAGTACACACTATATTTTGAACTTCTGCGAAACTTTGCCAACGTTGGAGATTTTGCGTTCTTTTAAATTTGGCGTGCTTTTTTCGTTGCTTCTGCAACAGCGATCTGACCCGTTTTGCGTACCATGGGGGAATCAGTACCATCACTTATTAATTTATGTGGTATATATCTCTCAATTTCCATCGATACTATCTCTCTGAAATCATTCCATATCTTTTCTACGCTTACACGATCAGATCGGAAGGTGCTGATACTTCCTCTTAAAAAGGTGTTAAGAACATTTTTATCATATTTTTAAATGGATCTACTTTGTAATTGTTTTTGATGGTTGTAGGTGTTACGGTATTCAGCCCAGCAGCAACTGCCTTGTGGTCGCTAATCCCTGTATCCTTCTTGATACTCTGCATGTTTCCAGGATTATTTGTTGCTAAGAGGTCAAGTATGCTTTCGCAACGATTTACACTTCGAGTGGCCTCATGAACTAATTGTTCAAAATAATTTTCTGAGAATGCATTCAGTACTATTTCGGATGACCTTTTATGCATGCCGCCGGCTTTAAACGTATATTTTTTCCAGCATATCGAGGGTAGATTGAAGTCACCACCGACTATGATTGTATGAGTGGGGTCTTATTTGAAATGAGACTGAAATTCTCTTTGAACTGTTCAGCAACTATATCTTCTGAGTCGGAGGGTTGGTAAAACGATCCAATTAATAGTTTAGTCCGGCTGTCAAGTATAAGCTCTACCCATACTACTTCGTAGATTGAAGTCACTACCGACTATGATTGTATGAGTGGGTTCTTATTGGAAATGAGACTGAAATTCTCTTTGAACTGTTCAGCAACTATATCTTCTGAGTCGGAGGGTTGGTAAAACGATCCAATTAATAGTTTAGTCCGGTTGTCAAGTATAAGCTCTACCCACACTACTTCGCAGGAACTATTTACTTGCAATGAACTGCAATGTCACATAATTTTCACGAGAGATAGCTTGCTCTAAACGCAGGAACCAAGCAAAAGTAAGTTATTTTTACCAGCTATTGGAGAATGCAGTGCTCATACCATAGTTGTAGTTCATTTACGCCCACTTTTCCTTGCTGTAACACAAATATTATCTGCTGTCATTGCAAGCTCACGCACACAAGAACAAAATTGTAGGGAGCAGAGCGATCTCCAACTTCTCACAACACAATAATTAACTTCCCAGCCAATTTAGCAATCAGATTAACAGTCGGCATAATTGTATACGAATGCGTTAAGGCGCTGATGTTAGTTGATCTTGAGGTAATGGTGATGTTTGGTTTTGTGAGGCGCTCAACTGCGCGGTCATCAGCGCACGTACAAAGTCCCAATTTTTACACAGTCCCATTTTTTTTCACAGTCCAATCTAGACACTGTCACGAATGATGATGATGATGATGATGATGATATGATGAAATGATGAGGACAACACAAGCACTCGGTGCCCGGACAGAGAAAATTCCCAACCTGGCCGGGAATCGAATCCGGGACCCCGTGATCCAGAGGCAGCATCGCTAGGGTAATTGATCTTGATGCAACCCTCTTGGCACCTCTAATTTCCTTTCGTGTGTACTTCCTCTTCTAATCCCGATTAGTCTTGGTTGGAAACGATTACTTACCGAACATTGGGATAAGTTTGTTTATCTGATCTATAAATTTTCCGGCCGATCCCGCAGTTCGCTGTGCATCGTCAAGTGGACGCTTTGTTTGAAGTTTCGTTATCTGATGCCTTCCAGTTCAGGAGCACTGCCTGAAATTACGCAACCATCATCCACTGCTTCCCTTAAAATCACTGTAATCTATGTCGCACGCAATTTGGTGTGCGTAACGTAGTAAGTCACTATCATGCACATCCTGTAAATTGTATCGAGCATCCCTGAAAAGCGCAAACTCCAGTTTTTGTAACAAGTGCGCCTTGTCTTCCCTTGAATGTGCTTATTTTTCGTATGCATTACATGGCCATGATGCTGCGAATTTATTCGAAATCTGCTCATAATTATTTTTTTACTGTGCTGCAGATGATCATCCACGTAAGTAATTATGTTTAGTGGCCGCTCCTTGGACAACGATTGTCCTTTACTACGTCTCACTGGAGAGGGGATTTGTTGTTTGCTGTCCGATGGCGATAATGAACTACATTCATGCTCATAAATTAAGGATAATGCTGATA
The DNA here is from genome assembly GCF_023898315.1 of Schistocerca nitens. Classification (NCBI taxonomy): domain Eukaryota; kingdom Metazoa; phylum Arthropoda; class Insecta; order Orthoptera; family Acrididae; genus Schistocerca; species Schistocerca nitens. The sequence continues at coordinate 326,543,621 of NC_064617.1, forward strand.
TATGGTGAAACAACGCTCTGGTGGGCGGTTTGCCGGTTTAAATAACCTCGGGGTACTACCAAGCGATGCATTTGACATGCGGTCGTCGCACGGTGACGCTGGCAGCAGTCCACGTACGCAGAGGTGTGTTGGTAAATGTCAGAGTACGGTTCAGCGAGTAAGTGTGCAGGCGTTTTCAGACGTTCTAATGGTGACTGTGTTGAAAATGGCTCAAAGAACACATATTGATGACGTTATGAGGGGTAGAATAATAGGGCAACTTCAGGCTGGTCAAACACAGCAGGTCGTAGCAGGGGCACTCCGTGTGCCACAAAGTGTGATCTCAAGATAATAGCAACGATTCCAGCAGACAGGAAACGTGTCTAGGCGCTACAGTAGGGACGTCCACAGTATACAACACCATAAGAAGACCGATATCTCACCATCAGTGCCCACAGACGGCTACGGAGTACTGCAGGTAACCTTGCTCGGGACCTTACCGCAGCCACTGGAACAGTTGTCTCCAGACACACAGTTTACAGACGGCTGAACAGACATGGTTTGTTTGCCCGGAGACCTGCAAGGTAAATTCCACTGACCCCTGGTCACAGGAGAGCCCGTAAAGCCTGGTGTCAAGAACACAGTACATTGCCATTGGAACAGTGGTCTCAGGTTATGTTCTTGGACGAGCCCAGGTATAGTCAGAACAGTGATTCTCGCCGGGTTTTCATCTGGCGTGAACCAGGAACCAGATACCAACCCCTTAATGTCCTTAAAAGGGACCTGTGTGGAGGTCGTGGTTTGATTGTGTGGGGTGGGATCATGATTGTTGCACGTACACCCCTGCATGTCTTTGACAGAGGAACTGTAAAGGTCACGTATATCGGGACGTCATTTTCCACCAGTATGTCCGCTTTTTCAGGGGTGCAGTGGATCCCACCCTCCTCCTAATGGATGATAACGCACGGCCCCACCGAGCTGCATCGTGCAGGAGTACCTTCAAACAGATTATATCAGGCGAATGGAGTGGCCTGCCTGTCCTCCAGACCTAAACCCCATCGAGCACGTCTGGGATGCTGTCGGTCGAAGTATCGCTGCACGTCTTCAAACCCCTACGACACTTCAGGAGCTCTGACAGTCATTGGTGCATGAATGGAAGGCTGTACCCCAGTAGCTGCTCGATCACCTGATCCAGAGTATGCCAACCCGTTGTGCGGCCTGTGTACGTGTGCATGGTGATCATATCCCATATTAATGTCCGGGTACATGCACAGGAAACAGTGGCGTTTTGTAGCACATGTGTTTCTGGACGGTTTTCTCAACTTATCACCAATACCGTGAACTTACATATGTGCGTCGAGTGTGTTCCCTATGTGTCTATGCTGTTTGGACCAGTTTTGTGTAGTGCCACGTTGTGTGGCACCACATTCTGCAATTATCCTTAATTTATGAGCATGAGTGTACGTAGCTACTCATCTGTTTCGCTATAACTTTCACTTGTTAAGGATGTATCGTCATAATTGTACTCCACGTGTATACATTACATGCTTTAGCGTATATGACACCAAACACTCCCCTGACTCATCCTGCAAAAAACGCAAATATTTCATCTGCGACTTCCTTGCTACTCTGCGAAATTCCTTGGTTTTCTTTCCGACGAAATGTCGGCAACTGTTGTAGACGTAATGCAATGTTTGCTTTGTTTATCGTTGTCACTGCTTTGCTTTGTATCAACACCACTACCACTGTAGCACTGTTGTGAATTACTCGTCAACTAGGCTCTGTAGCCTCATGTTGTGCTCACCATTGGATACCTCAAGTCTCGCCCCCTGTTGCCGTCAGCAGCCATTATTGTGGATGCATGGTAGACAATATGTGGGGCGTCGAACGCCGTAATTATGGTTGCCCTTTTGCGATCTCGCAGTCAAGGTGTTCCTTCTAAGTTCTCTCGATCTCAAATACCGGATAGCTACACATTATGCAACTTGTATATTATGCAACAAACAGCACGGAGGTGAGAAAGAAACACGTTGAAGATTGTATAAGTACTATATTTATTATTTTTAATCGTATCACGTAGCACATATCAACCAAGAAAAGGATTTTCACAAACATGATAAAGTTCAAATACCAAAGAATAAATAGATTTTTTCAAAGCGTGAATGCGTTTTCCTAAATCACGTTATATTCCTCATATCAGTAAGATCTTGTACTACACATTTTCCAATCCTCGGTTCTTCTTCAGGGTTCAAGATATCTTCTTACCAAATTTCATCTAAATAGGTTCAGCGGGCCAGTAATAATAAATTTAAACGTCATGAATGATGCTACAGTTTACACCCATGTCAGTGTTGGTGACGTCATATATCCTGAACTATGTGTAGTGCATAGATATAAGTTTGCAGGTACATTCAGAGGTACATGTAAACACTGTCTGCAAAATCTGTCGCAAACAGGTAGTAGTAAAGTAGAAATAAATTAAAACGTCATGCAAGATGCGAACTTGAATAGTGAAAATGTAGTAAGCGATAAACGTTTTCATATTCATGATCGTGTGTGTGTGTGTGTGTGTGTGTGTGTGTGTGTGTGTGTGTGTGTGTGTGTGTGTGTGTGTGTGTGTTTGGGGGGGGGGGGGGGGGAGGGCGAAGGAGATGGTCAGAGAGAAAAAGTTACGCAAAAGTTTGAAAATATTTCTAAAGTTTGTTATAAGTTACAATATTGCATGAATAAAATCTGGGTATTCTTGCGTCGTGACCTACGTTTCTTTTTCACACCCACCTCTACCGTTATAGTACTTAGATGCTTCTTACCTCCCCCTCCCCCCTACCCACCAAGCGATGCTTTCTAGTCAATAACTGATATGTGTACCGAGTTTGGTAGAAATCAGTCCCATGGTTTCGAAGGCGATGTGAAAAACCTATACTTATTTTATAATATTTATGAACATCTTGTTTACTTGATCCGATTTTGATCAACCAAAGCCAATAGGGCCAAACTATGCTCAAGTCCCATCAAAATTCGTCAAGTAGTTTTGGAAATTAGCATGTTCATAATAAAACAGACAGACACGACGGTTTTACAGACTTATTGTTAGTATGGATCAGGCAACGGTTTTTCTTGAAGAAATTGTTCTTCAGTTGCGCAGAACTGTTTCTGTTGTTTTCATCAGATCGCCCACGATCATTAATAATGCATCATAAATGACCAGCGTGTTAACATATAACTTCATTGTCATTAATTTAATAGTCTTGTTATAACAATATTTACATTTTCCAACGTGAGAGTTAAATGAATTTTGCTTGTATCAGTTTGGTTAAGAATAAATTTAAGAGGGAAAAAAATCTGTCAACAAAAGGAAAGAACCGGTTGTCTTCATAAGTTGACATTGGATAACCACTACATCAACTGCTCGGTCTATAATCGTCAGGGATATTATACAAGTCTCATATCATCCTGTTCTCTGGAGAAAGACAGGAAAAACTATATCTCAGCTGGACAACATCTGCATGTTATTTCTGAGAACATTTCTCGTCAAGAAAATCAGCGTTCTAGCTAAAATAATTTAAAATGGACATCCCTGACTGCAATAAAATATTTATTTGCAGTGGCAACCTTTTTCGGTCAGAATGTGACGATCTTCAGACCATTTATATCTTTATGGTACTGAACGGAGCAGGTGTCAACTGATTAGCAGCCAAAGCCTACCATCATGTTAGAAGATTTTCAGATTCTGAACGAAAGTGGTTACCAATGCAAATAATTTTAAACTCTGCCGATTATTATAGCAGCTTGAGTTAGCGCAAACTGCGGCGGTCGACGAAGATGTGGGCCGGCGCTGATCTTAGAGAATGCAAAGTCATGTGTCAGCAAATGTAACAGGTATCTCTTTATCATCATCATCATCCAATTACTGTGTTAGAAGCAGTTACCTCTTACAAGCTAATTAGAATTCATATTTTAAGGAGTAAAAGGCACACTTGCAAGATATCAGTCCCGGCAATCGATTCCTTGTGAAAATCTGGGCCTTAATTCTAATAGCACATTGTTATCCAGAGCAAAGCTTTTAAACTTTCGCGGTCCCCGTTTGTTTGTCACTCGCACCTCCCCACTGCAGCCGCCTAATGAGCGAGCGCAGAGTACTGAGTAAGAGGTTTCTGAAACACTGTTTTGACATTGGTAAAATGCTTTGTTCATTGTGGTAATGTGCGTGGTTTCTAACTTGTAGGTTGTGTCAGAGATCTCTTTGTTACGAACATTTTTATGTTGTTCTTTTCGAATGCAGTGTAAATGAATGAAATGAATTAGTCTGTAACTATTAAAATCACAGTTGGCCGATATTTTCTTCCTATTTAAAGCTGGCATTGTTGAAATGAAGACCATTTGCAGGAGATGTGCTATTCTTCAACGTGATTTGCGTGATTAAATTTTAAATCTAAAACCACTAATTTAATTTCACAATTATGTAGCTCGTCAAGTAATATGGTATATACATTAAAAATAATTTCAGACAATGGATAATTGCAAGTTTGTCTAAGTTCCACATGATATGACTTTTGCCTTTCTTTTCAAATTTTTTTATATTCACCGTAAAAGTTGTCTGTCTGATGAATTCTATCTCTGCAGAAAAACGAAATTGCCACCTAAAATTAACTTTCAATGACATAGTGGAAATGGAAATGAGGGTTTGGCGTCATTGGCCGGGAGGCCCCTTGCGGGGCAGATCAGGCCGCCTTGGTGCAGGTCTTATTACGTTCGACGCCACATTGGGCGACCTGCGCGCCGGATGGGGATGAAATGATGATGACAGCACAACACCCAGTCCCTTTGCGGAGAAAATCCCCGACCCTAGCCGGGACTCGAACCCGGGCCCGTAGGACTGCAATCCGTCACGCTGACCACTTAGCTATCGGGGCGGATAATGACATAGTGACCACCTCGAAAAGGCTCAGTACAGATCATTTACTTAGCCGCATCAGAACTCACTCCAAATCTGAAAGTCCAAGAGGCAGATTCTGGAAGAAAACTTCGAGGCCCACAAGAGACTGCAAGAGTACCATTCTGTTTCGTTAGCATGCGCTGACCGGTGAATCTGGCAATCTAGAAACTTCAATACGCCACGCCCCGTTCTTCGGTGACGGGAGCATTGTTGAGTCGCACCAGCATTGAGCCCTTACGAAACGCACTGCCATGCGATTAGCTAGATGCATGGAACTAGAAATGTTGGTAGTATCGTTAAGATGAGGATCAGTGGTAATAAAAGCTGTACATATGTACTGTTTGTGTTTTCCTTTTCTTTGTCTTTTATAGATGTATAGCTATGGTGTTCTTTTAACCATTGACAAAGGTCTTCTTAGGCACTTGTGGGCTTCATTGTTTTTCTGAAGAAGGTGTAGTTACCTACGCCGAAATCTGGGTTAACACTTAACACTAGGTGCTTTTTTCGCAATCGAGGCGCGTTATTAGTTTTTTAATACACTACCGGCCATTAAAATTGCTACACCACGAAGATGACGTGCTACAGACGCGAAATTTAACCGACAGGAAGAAGATGCTGTGATATGCAAATGATTAGCTTTTCAGAGCATTCACAACAAGGTTGGCGGCGGTGGCGACACCTACAACGGGCTGACATGAGGAAAGTTTCCAACCGATTTCTCGTACACAAACAGCAGTTGACCGGCGTTGCCTGGTGAAACGTTGTTATGATGCCTCGTGTAAGGAGACGAAATGCGTACTATCACGTTTCCGAATTTGATTAAGGTCGGATTGTAGCCTATCGCGATTGCGGTTTATCGTATCGCGACATTGCCTCTCGCATTGGTCGAGATCCAATGACTGTTAGCAGAATATGGAATCGGTTGGTTCAGGAGGGTAATACAGAACGCGTGCTGGATCCCAACGGCCTCGTGTCACTAGTAGTCGAGATGACAGGCATCTTATCCGCATGGCTGTAACGGATCGTGCAGCCACGTCTCGATCCCTGAATCAACAGATGGGGACGTTTGTAAGACAACAACCATCTGCACGAACAGTTCGACGACGTTTGCAGCAGCATGGACTATCAGCTCGGAGACCATGGCAGCGGTTACCCTTGACGCTGCACCACAGACAGGAGCGCCTGCGATGATGTACTCAACGACGAACCTGGGTGCACGAATGACAAAACGTGACTTTTTCGGTTGAATCCAGGTTCGCTTTACAGCATCATGATGGTCGCATCCGAGTTTGGCGACATCGCGGTGAATGCACATTGGAAGCGTGTATTCGTCATCGCCATACTGGCGTATCACCCAGCGTGATGGTATGGGGTGCCATTGGTTACATGTCTCGGTCACCTCTTGTTCGCATTGACGGCACATTGAACAGTGGACGTTACATTTCAGATGTGTTAGGACCCGTGGCTCTACCCTTCATTCGATCCCTGCGAAACCCTACATTTCAGCAGGACAATGCACGACCGCGTGTTGCAGGTCCTGTACGGTCCTTTCTGGATACAGAAAATGTTATAGTGCTACCCTGGCCAGCACATTCTTCAGATCTCTCACCAATTGAAAACGTCTGGTCAATGATGGCTGAGCAATTGGCTCGTCACCATACGCCAGTCTCTACTCTTGATGAAATGTGGTATCGTGTTGAAGCTGCACGGGCAGCTGTACCTGTACACGCCATCGAAGCTGTTTGACTTAATACCCAGGTGTATCAAGGCCGTTATTATGGCCATGTGTGGTTGTTCTGGGTACTGATTTCTCAGAATCTATGCACCCAAATTGCGTGAAAATGTAATCACATGTCAGTTGTAGTATAATATATTTGTCGAATGAATACCCGATTATCATCTGTATTTCTTCTTGGTGTAGCAATTTTAATGGCCAGTAGTGTATATTAACCAACGATTGCTGACGCGCTGCGATGTTGAAGGTAATAAAAGCTATAAAGACGGTGTTGAGAGCGGTGTTACGGAGTCGTGTCTTTATTACCCCTTCACGGTTACGGGCATACATATATGTTCTGCACTTTGGGGGCCAAGATGGCTACGAGCGTATATGTACACCCGGAGGGTGGCACAGCCTAATGACTACGGGCATTCATATGCTCCCAGCCGGCCGAAGTGGCCGTGCGGTTAAAGGCGCTGCAGTCTGGAACCGCAAGACCGCTACGGTTGCAGGTTCGAATCCTGCCTCGGGCATGGACGTTTGTGATGATGTCCTTAGGTTAGTTAGGTTTAACTAGTTCTAAGTTCTAGGGGACTAATGACCTCAGCAGTTGAGTCCCATAGTGCTCAGAGCCATTTTTTTTATGCTCCCAGTAGGGAGGAGAGCCTGACAGTTCGGGGCATTCACGTACGCCGGGGCCCCGGAGCTGGTAAACGTCGCTTATATAGTGGCCGCTCGCTGTTGTCTGCCGTTTCACCATGCCTGCCAACGCTGTCATTATCTGCTCTTTCTCGTAATATTGTAAAGTTCTACAGGTTACACCTGCTTCTTTCTTCCTGCTTAACAGTAGATAAAATGGACAGAATTTGATTTCTTAACGTACTCGGGACAGATGACACAAATATACAATGACGTGACAAAAGTCATGCGATAGCGATATTCACATATACAGATTCCGGTAGTATCGCATACAAAAAATATGAAAGGGCTTTGCTTCGGTAGAGCTGTCATTTGTACTCAGGTGACACAAGTGAAAATGTTTCCTACATGATTATGGGCACACGACGAAAATTAACAGACTTTGAACGCGGAATGGTAGTTGGGGCTAGACACACGAGTCATTCCATTTCGAAAATTGTTAAGGAATTCATTATTCCGAGATCAACAGTGTCAAGAGCATTACTTCTCTACACGGCCAACGCAATGGCCGACGACCTTCACTTAACGACCGTGAGCAGCAGCGTTTGTGTAGAGTTGTCAGTGCTAACAGACAAGCAACGTTGGGTGAAATAACCGCAGAATTCATTGTGGGACCTACGACCAACATATTCGTTAGGACAGTGTGGCGAAGTGGTGTTAACGGGCTATGGTAGTAGCCAGCCGACGCAGGTGCCTTTGCTAACAACACGACTTCGGCTGCAGCGCCTCCCGTGGACTCGTGTCCATATTGGTTGGACCCTAGACGACTGAAGAATAGTGGCCTAGCCAGATCCGATTTCACTTGTTCAGAGCTGATGGCAGGGTTCGAGTGTGGCTCAGACCCCACAAAGTCATGGACTAAAGTTGTCAACAAGACACTGTGCAAGCTGGTGGTGCCTCCATAATAGCGTGGGCTATGTTTATGTGGAATAGACCGGGACCTCTAGTCTGTCTGGCAACTTGGAGACCACTTGCAGCCAAGTTCTCAAACAACGATGGAATTTTTATGGATGACAGTGCGTGCACCATATCAGTGGGACACAACAGTTCGCGACTACATAGATGGTCCGATATGAATCCCATAGGACGTTTATGGGACATAACCGAGAGATCAGTTCGTGCACAAAATCCTGCACCGGCAGCACTTTCGCAGTTATGGACTGCTGTGGAGGCAGAATGCTTCAGTATTTTTGCAGGGGACGTCCAACGACTTCTTTGAGTCCATGCATGTCTAGTTGCTGCAATACGACGGGCAAAAGGAGGTCCGACACGATATTAGGAGAGATCCCATGACTTTTTGTGGTCTGAGTGTATATAATCTGAAGGGCATGAATTATCCTACGGAACTGCCGTATCAGATGTTATAAAAGGCGAACAGTGAAGCAAACTAGCATAGTCTGACAGCAACACTCGCGGCCGCACGGAACAGAAGACTGTCCGAGTTTTGGGCGTCTTCGCTCGGAAAGAGAGTGCTAGACTTTCTAGCGTCAGTAGATCAGAAGTTACTCATTGAAGATTACGTCTTTAAAGACACAGTAGACTAAAACTTGAAATTAGTATCAATCAAGGAGCCAAATTATGAGGGACTTCCTCCTCCTTGTTTTGTGACTTTTTGCCGTTTCAACCACATTCGTTCGTACTAACTTTCGAAGGGGCGCTGGTAACCTCGCCGTTGAGTGACCGTGAACACATAGACATACAAACACAAAATAAATGTGGAATGCATAGTTAGGAACATTCATTTTTGGAACCAATAAACTAAGTTTAAATACGTTGTGTTGGCATTTATAACAGATTCTGAACATTCGTAACTACCAAGTCGGTAGCCACTAATATATTAGAGACACGTCACCAACAACTGATACACTCATTACTTCTGGGTAGGACGAGATCTCTTATAAGTGTCTCCCATAAAATTCTATCTCAGAAGAACTAAATAAAGAGTAATACAAATAAAGTTCAAAAGGGATAGTTACAACACGCACATTAAAGTCCATCTTTGTGACATTCAAAGTACAAAGTTTCAAGTCCTAAATACTGATAGCTCTCGCGCAATATAGTACCAACGAAAATCCTAGAAATAAACAAATTTCCATTGATACTGTAAGTAGGCTGTTTATGTTTTCTTATTGGCAACGTTACGTAGCGCTCTGTATGAAAATCACTGGCTGTGCTGTGTGCAGTTTGTGGCTAGTTTGCATTGTTGTCTGCCATTGCAGTGTTGGGCAGCTGGATGTGAACAGCGCGTAGCGTTGCGCAGTTGGAGGTGAGCCGCCAGCAGTGGTGGATGTGGGGACAGAAATGGCCGAGTTTTGATATTTGTAAGAATGGATGTTATGAACTCTTACATATATTATGACTTTTGATGACTATTAAGGTAAATACATTGTTTGCTCTCTATCAAAATCTTTCATTTGCTAACTATGCCTATCAGTAGTTAGTGCCTTCAGTAGTTTGAATCCTTTATTTAGCTGGCAGTAGTGGCGCTCGCTGTATTGCAGTAGTTCGAGTAACGAAGATTTTTGCTGAGGTAAGTGATTTGTGAAAGGTATAGGTTAATGTTAGTCAGGGCCATTCGTTTGTAGGAATTTTTGAAAGTCAGATTGCGTTGCGCTAGAAATATTGTGTGTCAGTTTAAGCAAAGTCATGTATAATTGTTCAAAGGGGACGTTTCATATGTCGACCCTTAGCCTAGGATACCTCACTGGAATCTTCTCATTTTTTTCTTGTAGTTTGTGTAATTAGTGTAGCTATTGTTTATTGCTAGCGCGTAATTGTAGAGAGAATCTCCTTTGTAGTTGCAGTCTTTCATTGTTGTACAGTAAAACAGTTGTGACATGCATGTAGATTTGCACCAAGTATTTCGCAACTGCGCTTGCAATTAACTACATATTATTCTCAGTGCTATGTTAATGTGTTCTCTTATTTTTGCTCTTCAAATTGTGCTTTTCTGTGTTGTCGTGTAAAATATTGTGACAATAATGGCGTGTGAAAAACGTAATACTAGGCTCAAAAGTAAACTGAGAAATGACAGTGAAGACGAAAGCAGTGTGTTAGTGCCACCATGTAATGAATTAACTAATATTCAAAGTAGTAATTTGGTAACTGTGCATAGGGAAATGGAGCGGGCGTCAAATAATGGTGTAGACAGTGAAACAGGTAGTGAACAGGGAAGCATTATCGATCGATCGGTTGGCAACAGCTCGCCTCAGGAATTGGGAATGACAGAACACAATATTGCAAATACTGTAGACTCAGGTTTTGGGTTCTCACCGTTTTCTCAAATGAGTCAAGACACATTTTCCGCTTGTCAAAATGTGAATGTTGCCGGTGCAAATTCACTGCCGAAAAGCACTGAGGAACATGTTTCAGACACCAGTGCACTGTTATTACAGTTAATGCAACAAATGGGACAAAGGCTTCAAAAGTTAGACACAATGGAACAACACCAGAGACAAACACAGCAACAGTTAGACACAGTGGAACAAAATCTTAAAAAGTTAGACACAATGGAACAAAATCTTCAAACGTTAGACACAATGGAACAAAATCTTCAAAAGTTAGACACGATGGAACAACACCAGAGACAAACACAGCAACAGTTAGACGCAATGGAACAAAATCTTCACACCACGCTTGAACAAACACGTGGAGATTTAACTACTGAGTTACAGAAAATCGAATCGAAATGTCAAAAAGTCTGTAACGACGTAAAAACACAAATTTGTGAGCATTTTCAACCTATTTTTTCGCGGCATGAAAATGCATTACAGAATCACGAAGCAGCCATAAAAGAACTGCAAATTATTGTTCATGAAAATCATGAGACCTTGCAAGCTAAAATGGACTCAGTTGCATCTACCGATTCGGTTACGCAACTTGCAAAAACTCAGGAAAACTTAAAGGACACAGTAGAACGACACATGGAGGAAATTAGTTCATTATCAGAGAATGTAGTTGAACTTTCGGATCAGCTAAATAATTTATCTACGAAGGTAGATGATAATCTGAATGACACAAAACCGGTAGTCTTTAATGAGACAGAAGAGTGCGAACAAGTTAGGAAATTCAAACAAAATCAGAATCAAATTAATACGCAACACCAAAGAGAAATCCGGGAAGTACAAGATCAGTTGACACAGTTAATACAAGAATTACGTATTTCAGAGGACATTCGCGCTCCAACACGGGAAGAGGGACTTAGAAATACGGGAGAGCCACAAAATAATAACACAGGACACTTCGGAAATTATGAAAGAAATTGGCAAGGCACACCGAATTTTGAGATGGAACCGCCGAAACGACGTAACAATGACCGACATGCGACTCGCCGACATGATGATTTTGACTATAAGCTGTTCATTACTACACGTAAATTCAAAACGTTTAAGAATTCTGCCAACGACATTCATCCACAAGCGTGGCTCCATCAATTCTCTCATTGTTTTCCTCCCAACTGGTCATTGGAGCACCGGTTACAATTTATGTGTGGCTACTTGGAGAATGAACCAGATGTAAGAATGCGATCGGTCATTCACGATTGTCACAGTGAAGGAGATTTTTATCATGCCTTCCTTTCAGCATATTGGTCTCAAGCTACTCAAGACCGAGTAAAACATAGCATCATAATGATGAAATATTTCGAACAATCTGAATTTTCCAGTCTTGTGAAATATTTTGAAGACATGTTGCACAAGAATCAGTACCTGTCAAACCCATACAGCCCCTCAGAACTCATCCGCATTTGCTTAATCAAATTGCCTGAACATTTACGACATATTATTTTGGCAGGACGTTGCAAAGACGACATTGAAGCTTTTCAGAGACTCTTACAAGAATTAGAAATTGACACAGACAGTCGTGGGATGCGAAAACAGGAAAACAATCACTACAGGTCACATCCGTCACAATTCCATGACGACAGAAACAATAACTGGACACGACAAGTCTATTCTTACAACGCAAATCGTGACCAAAACAGACACCACCCATATGACAACCACAGGCAGGGTAATAATAGTTACAGAGAAAGATCGCATTTCCGTAGTAATGAATATGACAGAGATTACCATAGAAACAGACAATAGGGGAACACAAACAATTATTATCAAGGGAGATAGAATAACTTCAGACGCAACAGTTCAGTGCGCAGTTACGATTCAGGAAGAAATTCCCCACCACGTGACCGGCAAGAAAGAAACTATGGAATCTACCAACATGACGACAGACGATGTGATCGTAACGACAGAGCTGAATTGCATCAGAACTGGCGAGCTTCAAACAGGGCAGGGCCTTCTCGGCAAGGTGAATTTGTAGAAGTTCGGTCTCCTAATCCCAATAACGGCGCGCGCCAACAAAGAGACAGACAATGACTCGCACCGCAGGCAGCCGCGTGCGCCGGCTGGCTCAGAGAAAAATAACACAGACGCTAACCTTGAGAAAAGATTTAGCATTCCTTACCGACGTATAAAACATGACAACTGCTTTTCAGTTGAAAGTCTGCGTACTAGAAAGAGTAAAGGTTTACACCACATTTCACATGTAAAACCGTTTATTGAATGATAATCTGCTGTTTAACTTAGTCTTTGCCATAAAACTTTTCACTTCACATTTCTAGTATGCTTTGTCAGACTTAGAAACTGTTAACATGCAACATTTTGGTTTACTTGAAAATACATTCTGGATTTAAAGCACTTTCTGTGAGATACCAGATGACACAGTGGTTAGTTTATGTGACAGCTACACGATTTTATCACGACGCTACTAATGAGTGACAATATACAATGTTGCTTTTGCAGTGTTTCTGTTTTATTTCTACACAGTTTTTCTGTATTATTCTGGAAAGTAAAACATGTTTTAGTAGTAACTTTTGTGGTATAGCTACAATGAGACAGCCTTTTTCATGGCACAACAATACGTTACTGTACAGTACTTTCGTCATCACGCCAATAAGCATAATAACTACGACATCTATACGCAAAGCATTACACTTTTGTTTATCATGAGGTAAGTACATTGACTTCTAGAGAACTTAGCTTTCGGAGGACGATAACTACGACACTTCCACAGAGATTATGTTGCAACAAGATGCACATTTAGCGCTACAGGACACGTATTTGAGTAATTTTGCACTTAAATCATTTATTTTAAAGATATTTCAAATACAATGATACAACGGTTTTCTGTGATACATTTCATTCCACTGCTGTAATCTGTAACACCTGAGGGTATAATTACATTAATCCTCAGGGGAGTACACGCTTACTTCGCGTATCATGTGTTTGGCAAGCACAAGGAGCCCTAGCTAATATGGTATTTGCTTATACAACTTTACACTTCGGTACCATATTTCTCTAACACATAAATTACACAGCTATCTGATCATTTAACTGAGAGACAAACATTTTTTTTACTACATCAGTGACACATGTTTACGCAATTACAGAGTTGGGTAACTTCACATTTATGAAATTGTATTTTGTATGTACTTGTGAACTCTTCATATTTTTTCAGAATCATTGTGATACTATGAGAGCTTTGAATGATGTATTTGGTATGGGTCATGATATTTAAAGTACGTTTGAGATGGATGACACTATTTAAATGAGTGGAGAATTTTTTTAGGTTTTGACATTATTGCAGAAAGCTACGACGTTTTTGAGATTTGACTGAGGTGTTATGATGTTATTTTTACGACGACGATGTGTATTATGCAGTTGAGGTATGTTTATGATCAATAAGATGATGCTACCGTATATGAGGAATTTGATTATGTTACGTATTTATTATGATTAAATATTGAAGAATTGTCGACGAATATTTATATGTGTAATAAGGTAAGGAGTAATGAATAGTGGTTAGGGATTCTGACTTGTGAAAAAGGATGTTGGAAACTAAGAATCGTACTTTAAGAGTTATGAAATATGTGTAAATGCGTGAATGTATCACAATGCCGGCGAAAATTTTTTGGACACTGTTATATTCATAAGATTTTGTATCTACACATTTGCAACGCAAATTCTCGACCTGTGAAATTTTTTATATGAGACTGCCACTGTAGCGGAAACTGCTGTCATAAATATTTCCGTAAGAAAGTTAAGTGACCACCTGCACGTAATGCGTCGTGGGCACCCAGCTGTGTCAGACGCCTGGAGAAAAAGCCATTAGTGTGTACCTTTTCAGAGGCACAGGTAGAAAAAAAAGGAGGCCATTAACCTCACTATTGACATTCCTTTGTAGAAAGCACCGCAAATACGACACGCTCATTACTTGGAAACATTCTTATATCTGCACACCTGATTAGGACAAGTGTCTATCTACGAGAATTGAGAGAATTTCTACTAACTTATGAAATGCCTCATGACTACTGAATGATTATTTTATGCTTTACTTTGTACATAGTTGCTAATTTCATTTGATATCTGGTTTCCAGCTGTGTTGCAGCATTGGTTTTATAAAATAAAATTAAATGCATTTGCTAATGTGAACACTTTCTGTCAACAGATCTATTAAATAATTATTTTATGATCCATATTCTTCGAAAAAGGAGCACTTGGAAAGGAAAGAACAATAAGAAGGGATTAATAACAGTTACTGCATACATAATTTTCTTTTCAACTACTTGGTAATATTTTTGGTAGAATAACTTCTTGTGGTGCACCACTTTAATTACATAGACATTAAGATGTGAATAGACATTTCCCTTATCTGCATTGTTGTCTTTACTGTAATATTTTTCTGCTTGAGCTTTGTCATGTTTAGATATAACTTATTGCATTTGCTTCTGCTGTTTGCCAGGCATAGTACTTCTAAATTTCACTTTACATTACTCTGTTAAGCCAGTTTTACTACTGATTTATTTTTCTTGTTTGCTGCTCATTGCATTATATTAGTTGTAATATTGCTGCTTGCTTCGCCAATATGAATATTTTGTAGTTGTAATGTTGCTGCTTGCTTGGCCAATTTGAATATTTTGTCATCGCTGTTTGTGTTAATTGTTTTGTACTGCTGCATTGCCTCGTCCCTTAGTATAGCATCTGAGCTCAGTAGATTTAAGTTAGCTTAAGATGGGGTAGGCCATATAAGAGAACAAGTTGTGATGAATTGGAAGAAATACATTGAGAAGCTATAAGAAAATGGTTTGGCCAAAACAGTATTTTGAAAGAGGATATGAACCAAAAAAGTAGGGTTTAGGGACAACAGGTTTAGGTAGGATTTTCTTGGAAATAAATGATGAAGTAAGATAATGGAAAATAAATAATGAGGTAAGAAATATGTGAACATATAAATACAGAAAGCATGCTTGAATAGGATTTTTTTGGTGGAAACAAATGTTGAAATAAGATGAAAGATCTATGGAATGAAGTTTTGGGTTGGACTGCAGTACCAAATGTTACACTGAAAACAAACCCTGTCCTTTCCTTTTGTGTTATCCCACTATGGGTTTGTGTACCCTTGTGTATTTGTTTTCTTCCTGTCTCTGTGTAGTTTCATAGAATTTTTTCTTCTTCTAATACTAAGCTACATTCACTATGATGAGAAATACTGTTATCCTCAAATATAATTGGCATTAATAATATGTTATTTACCTTGTAAATATGCTTAGACATTATTTATTCTGTTTTGTTTTAATGCTCATGTGTGAAGTTGATGTTTCAAAAGTTATTCTGATCTTTTATGTATGTACTTATGTCATAATTCTTGTAACACTGATGTACATGTTTATTTCTATTCTTTTGTAAAGCCTGTTTTACTACAAATGTTATCTATATTGTTATGTTCTTTAATGATGTATTTTGTACCTTTGTTATTGTATTTTTATGTTATCAAATTGTATTTGTTACCAGTTCTTCAAATTAAGTATCATTTCACTGCACACGTTTCTGTTGGTCATAATATATGGACAATATGTGAGAAGTAGGGACTGTTAGTGTTTGCATGTGTGTTAATAATTCAGCAAGGGACTGGATAACAGCATTGCTGGTTCTAAGGACAATTCCAGAAACTGTGTGAGTGCACAAGTGGTGGTTTATGGACTTGCTATATTCTCCGCAAGACTCTTCGATGGTGATTGTGCACCTGCACAGTCGCAGCAGATAGCTGCTGGCCATCTCTACAAGGACTACAGTGGGTCTACACCTTTGATGATCCATCAATACCATTATTTCTACAAGGACTGCAGTGGGTCTGCAACTCTGGTGGCCCACCAATACCACAATCTCTACCAGGGCTACAGTGGGTCTGCACCTTTGATGACTCACCAATACCACACTCTCTACCAGAACTACAGTGGGTCTGCTCTTTGATGACCTACCTACCAATATTCTTCAAAACTTTGACTGACTCTGCAGTGGGTTTGCTCTGTTGTGGCCCATTACCTGTCAGCATGTCAAGAGTCAGCACTGTCTTTCCGTTGGAAGGACAACACTACTTCTTCAAGACTGCATGGAAATCCACTACTTCCATGTGCATTGTCTTTTACTGCTCAGACTTTGAGAAAAGAAACGGCAGTTTTACTGTGATGAATGATCAGGACTGTCTTTATGGACTGTGAGAAAATTTTAGCTTTTGACCAACATTGTATTTTATTATCATTGTTATTGTCATTATGAAAAATTTTATCAAATCATTATTGGCCACTGCCCAAAACAATTTTTAAAATTTATTTGTGGGGAGCATGGGGGCTATGTAAGTAGGCTGTTTATGTTTTCTTATAAGGCAACGTTACGTAGCGCTCTGTATGAAAATCACTGGCTGTGCTATGTGCAGTCTGTGGCTAGTTTGCATTGTTGTCTGCCATTGTAGTGTTGGGCAGCTGGATGTGAACAGCACGTAGCGTTGCGCAGTTGGAGGTGAGCCGCCAGCAGTGGTGGATGTGGGGAGAGAAATGGCCGAGTTTTGATATTTGTAAGAATGGATGTTATGAACTCTTACATATATTACGACTTTTGATGACTATTAAGGTAAATACATTGTTTGTTCTCTATCAAAATCTTTCATTTGCTAACTATGCCTATCAGTAGTTAGTGCCTTCAGTAGTTTGAATCTTTTATTTAGCTGGCAGTAGTGGCGCTCGCTGTATTGCAGTAGTTCGAGTAACGAAGATTTTTGCTGAGGTAAGTGATTTGTGAAAGGTATAGGTTAATGTTAGTCAGGGCCATTCGTTTGTAGGAATTTTTGAAAGTCAGATTGCGTTGCGCTAAAAATATTGTGTGTCAGTTTAAGCACAGTCATGTATAATTGTTCAAAGGGGACGTTTCATTACCAAGGAAGCGGCCACATATTCTAAATGCCTCAAGTACTCTTTGCAGATTTTGACTAAACTAAGAAGCACCTCTTCTCAGTCTGCTGTCTAAATAAGAGTTCCCTTGCCGGCCGCGGTGGTCTAGCGGTTCTGGCGCTGCAGTCCAGAACCGCGGGACTGCTACGGTCGCAGGTTCGAATCCTGCCTCGGGCATGGGTGTGTGTGATGTCCTTAGGTTAGTTAGGTTTAAGTAGTTCTGAGTTCTAGGGGACTTATGACCTAAGATGTTGAGTCCCATAGTGCTCAGAGCCATTTTTTTAAGAGTTTCCTTGCAAGCTTCGCTTAAACAACGAATCAGCTTTCTGCACGAGACAACTGAGACGTGCTGATTATTGCTTAAATGACCTCGTAATGTACACTGACTTCCTTCTAGATGGCCAAATCAAGCTGTCACAACGATGAAATGATTTTTATGTGGGAGGATATTATCTGTTAAGATATTTGTGTGCAATGTACCTTTTCTTTTTCGTCCTACAGATAGTGCAGGTGTAAGGGTTTTTTTTAATAGATGACGCAAATTTATTTTGTTTGCCAACTATTACAAGGAATTACAACATATCTTCAAGTAACTCCTGAAAGTAGCATAAGAGCAACTACACACTTCAAAAAAGTTTTGCATCAGCCCGGTTCCCAGAACTCCTGAAGATAGACGTTGACTGTGGATATTTTGTATCACAGACACAGTCCCTTTGGCTGTTCAGAGATGTCACTAAACCCGCCCAGAGATGTAAACAACCATACATGAGCAGCGCCTATTAGACGGAGGGGGTCCGACAGCCGATCAGTTCCAGCCATTCCGCCAGGAAGGAGGCACAAAGCTCGGGTTGTCTGTAGTTCAACCATGCGTAGACGGTCAACACCGCGGTTCGATCGCGTCCGCATTGTTACGAGGGCTGTCCAGAAAGTAAGTTACGATCGGTCGCGAAATGGAAACGACTATGAAAATCCGATAAAGCTTTGCAAAGATGTGTTCGGCAGTGTCTCTAGTATGACTCTAGGTAGAATTATGTCGCTCTTTTCATTCCTGAGCTCTTAGTGAGCGCGTAAAGATGTTATAGAAAATAGTGTCTCCCGCCAAGTGCGAGGGCCTGGTGAGAATTTTCCCCTGAAGCTATGCAACCAACATTACATAACTGTCGTGCGGTTTCTTCTTCAAGACAATTCTCAGCCTCATTCTGCAGGGGCAATGAAGATGTTCCTGCATCGTTTCAATTGGAAATGTTTGGTTACCCACAATACAGCCCGTAATTGTCTCCCACTGAGTTTCATCTCTGCTCAAACGAACCGCTGGCTATGAAGACAACATTTTGGCACAGACAACGAGCTTTAGGCCAGCGTAGAGAATTGACGGAAAGCACTGGCGGCTGCCTTCTATGATGAGGGTATTGGAAAGTTGGTACAACGCTACGACGAAAGTCTGAGTCAGAACGGCGACTATGTAGAGAAGTAGCTGAAAGGTGTAGCTAACTGTTACAAATGAAACATTTCTGATTTTCACTGTGATTTTCATTTCGCGATCAATCGTAACTTACTTTCTGGACAGCCCTCGTACTTTGTGCCAGGAAGGCTCTCAACGAGGGAAGTGTCCAGGCGTCTCAAACTGGACCAAAGCGATGTTTTTCGGATGTGGAGGAGATATAGAGAGACAGGAACTGTTGATGACAAGCCTCGCTCAGGCCGCCCAAGGGCTACTATTGCAGTGGACGCCCGTTATCTACGGATTATGGCTCGGAGGAACCCTGACAGCAGCCACCATGTTGAATAATGCTTTTCGTGCAGCCACAGGACGTCGTGTTACGACTCAAACTGTGCACAATAGACTGCATGATGTGCAACTTCACTCCCGACGTCCATGGCGAGGTCCATCTTTACAACCACGATACCATACAGTGCGGTACAGATGAGCCCAACAACATGCCGAATGGACCGCTCAAGATTGGCATCACGTTCTCTTCACCAATGAGTGTCGCATATGCCATCAAACAGACAATCGTTGGAGAAATGTTTGGACGCAACCCGGTCAGGCTGAACACCTTAGAGATTCCCTGCTGTTTTCGGTGACATTATGTGGGGCAGACGTATGCCTCTGGTGGTCATGGAAGGCGCCGTAACAGCTGTACGATACGTGAATGTCTTCCTCCGATCGAGAATGCAACCATATCGGCTGCATATTGGCGAGTCATTCGTCTTCGTTGACGACAATTCGCGCCCTCATCGTGCACATCTTGTGAATGACTTCCTTCAGGATAACTAGAGTGGCTAGCATGTTCGCCAGACATGAACCCTATCGAAAATGCCTGGGATAGAGTAAAAAGGGCTGTTTATAGACGAAGTGATCCACCAACCACTCTGAGGTATCTACGCCCAGTCACCGTTGAGGAGGGGGACAATCCGGACCAACAGTGCCTTGATGAACTTGTGGATAGTATGCCGCGGCGAATACAGGCAAGCATCAGTCCGAGAGGATGTGCTACTGGGTATTAGAGGTACCGGTGTGTAGAGGAATCTGGATCACCACCTCTGAAGGTCTCGCTGTATGGTGGTACAACATGCAATGTGTGGTTTTCATGAGCGGAAATGATGTTTATGTTGATTCTTTTCCAATTTTATGTACAAGTTCCGGAACTCTCGGAACCGAGGTTATGCGAAACTTTTTTTGATGTGTGTATTTAAAAGCTTTTTCCAGAAGAGAGGAACACAGAGAAATGCTTCTAAATTTGCAGTCAGTTACGGGAATAAGTATAAAGAACCGTCACTTTCCTACCATTTATGGCCATAGAGAAAGCGATCGAGGACGTATGATGGCATAATACGTTGAGAGTACTGTGAATAAAGTACAGAGACGAAAGAGTAATTTAAAACGTCTATAAAAATCAGCTGAAAATACACTGCTCGACGAAAACCAGATAAGCACCGAAAAGAGATGGTCGGATGTCAACGTAATTTCGTGCACATACGCACCATCGGCGACTATGTAAACAATCAGTTCCGAATCTCTATGATATATACAATGGCCACGAAAGTGCATTACTGTTTTTCGTGTGTAGTGTTGTTACCAGTCCTAGTAAAGTATATAATCGGAGTGAACAGCGACGGTTGTTGAGTGGTCACTGTTAAGGACACGAAAATGTCGCGTATTCCTATGAGACAACGTTAGCCTCACCAGACAGAACTTGAAACGGGTCTCAGTGTGGTTGTCAATTGGTTAGCTTGCGAATTCTGCAATATCTAGATTTTTGAGGCATGGGATGTGACAATGGTCCGACGTTTGACTTCAAGGGAACTTGAGGGTCAATGTTCCAGGGGGCCATGTCTGACAGTCACAAAGGTGGATAGTCGTCTTGTGCACCAACCATATCTTGACCCCTTCTCATGTGAGTCTGCCATCCGAGAACAAGTAACGGACTGCCCGAAACATTTTGTGTCATACCCCAATATTGCCTGGAGTCCAGTAGCTGCTGAAGTACGGAAATACCGTCCCACTTGCGGGCTGCCGTTAACACCGCAACACGAACGACTGCCTTAGAATTGGTGCTGTGACCAGAAAGCACGGACCTGATGAATGTAGTCGCATTGTGTTTAGTGATTAATTACGGTTGTGCATTCACTATCGTAGGTGAGTATGGAGCCGATCTGAGGAGACGCCTCACACTTCCATTGTTTTGGAGAGGGAGAGACGTGTTACTGCTAGCTTCGTGGTGCAGGGAAACATAGTGTAAGACTTCAAGTGACAGATGATAACGATTGAAGGAACTATATCGGTACAAATCACGCACATCCCGCATCCTTACGTGTATATTCTCATGCGTCTGTTTCATGCTACCATTTTTAAATGTCCCCAGTTCGCCTGCTTTGAGCGTTAACGTGTTTGCAGATCATGCAGCGTGGCCAGGTTCGACTCCCAGCGGGGTTGGAGATTTTCTCCGCCCGTGCACTGCGTGTTGTGTCGTCCTCATCATCGTCATCACCGACGCGCAAGTCTCCAATGTGACGTCACCTGAAATGAGATTTGCAACCCGGCGACCGAACTACGCCGGAAGGGGCCTCCTGGAAAACAATGCAACACGATATTTCATTTCCATTTCAAGATCCCCAGATAGGTGTGTGTTTTAACATTTGTCTCTGACGTCAGGCGCGTCCTAGCTCCAGTGTCCAAGATATCGTGGACCGGTTACAATATTTGTGGCCCATCATGCCCCTGCATTCGCAGATGATGCAGTTGTCTATACCAAAGTAGCAACGCCAGAAGGTACACACATCAAAAAAAGTTTACCATCACCTCGGTTCCGAGAGTTCCGGAACTTGTACAGAAAATTGTAATAGAGATCAACATTACATCATCTCCGCCATTTTTATTGCTCATGAAAACCACACACTATATTGCATACAGCGAAACCTTCAGAGGTCCAGATTCCTCTACACACCGGTACCTCTAATACCCAGTAGCACGTCGTCTTGCATTGATTCATGCCTGTATTCGTCGTGGCATACTATCCACAAGTTCATCAAGGCACTGCAGGTCCACATTGTCCCACTCCTCAACGGCGATTCGGCGTAGATACCTCAGAGTGGTTGGTGGGACACGTCGTCCAAAAACTATCCCAGGCATGTTCGATAGGGTTTATGTCTGGAGAACATGCTGGCCGCATTAGTCGAGCGATGTCGTTATCCTGAAGGAAGTCATTCGCAAGATGTGCACGATGAGGGCGCGAACTGTCGCTCATGCCGTTATGGTTGCACAATCAGTCGGAAGATGGCATTCACGTATCGTACAGCCATTACGGCGCCTTCCATGACCACCAGTGGCATACGTCGGCCCCACATAATGCCGCCCCAAAACAGCAGGGAACCTCCACCTTGCTGCACTCGCTGGACAATGTGTCTAAGGCGTTCTGCCTGATCGGTTTGCATCCAAATACCTCTCCGACGATTGTCTGGTTGAAGGCATGTTGTTGAGCCCATCTGAACCGCACTGCATGGTGTCGTGGTTGCAAAGGTGGACCTCACCATGGACGTCGGGAGTGACGTTACGCAACATGCAGTCTATTGCGCACAGTTTGGTCGTAATACGACGTCCTGTGGATGCACGAAAAGCATTATTGAACATGGTGGTGTTGCTGTCAGGGTTCCTCCGAGTCATAATCCGTAGGTAGCAGTCATCCACTGCAGTAGTAGCCCTTGAGTGGCCTGAGTGAGGCTTGTCGTCGATAGTCCCTGTCTCTGTATGTCTCCTCCATGTCCGAACAACATCGCTTTGGTTCACTCGGAGACGCCTGAACACTTCCCTTGTTGAGAGCCCTTCCTGGTACAAAGTAACAATGCAGACGCGATCGAACCGCGGTATTGACCGTCTATGCATGGTTAAACTACAGACAACACGAGCAGTGTACCTCCTTCCGGGCGGAATGACTGGGACTGATCGGCTGTCGGACCCCCTCCGTCTAATAGGTGCTACTCATGCATGGTTGTTTACATCTCTGGGCGGGTTTAGTGACATCTCTGAACAGCCAAAGGAACTGTGTCTGTGATACAGTCAACGTCTATCTTCAGGAGTTCTGGGAACTGTGGTAATTATTAAACTGCAGAGTTTTGATGATTGGTGCATTCTCTGGCAGTTGACTCTTTGCGTAAATAAATGTAACATATTGCGCATCCATAGGAAAAGAGATCCACTACTGTGCAGCTACACTATTGATTACAAACAGCTGGAGAAAGCGTCTGCCGTAAAATGTCAAGGTGTAACTATCCAGAGCGACCTTAAGTGGAATGACCACACAAAACAGATCATGGGAAAAGCCGACACCCGATTCAGATTCATCGGAAGAATCTTAAGGAAATGTAACTCATCCGCGAAAGAAGTGGCTTATAAGGTCCTTGTTCGCCTGATCTTGAGTACTGTTCATCTTTCTGGGACCACTACCAGGTAGGACTGATAGTGAAGATCCAACGAAGAGAGGGGCGTTTCGTCACGGGCGCGTTTAGCTCGTGAGAGATCGTTGCAGAGATGCTAAACAAACTCCACTTTCAGACGTTACGAGAGAGAGGCGTTGTGCATCAAGAAGAGATTTGCTATTGAAATTTCGGGATAGTACTTTTCAGGAGGAGTCGGACAACATGTTACTTCCCCCCACGAAGAGAGAATTCTAGGAATTAGAGCCAACCGACAATCATTCTTCCCGCGCACTATTCGCGAGTGGAACAGTGTTGGAGGGATCAGATTGTGGTACGTGACCAAGATCTTTTTTTAATATCTTGAGGAGACGTGAATTTCACCGAATCTGCTTGATATCCAGTTCAGAAATCTCATACCATCAAACGACTCAATCTCCTTCCATTGGAATAGCATTACTAAATCTCTGGCTATCCGATGTTTCTCCACACTAAAACAATTGATTTTATACGTCTTATAATTGAATTTTCCTCGAGATACTTGAGTCTCATCTTTATCTACGATACTGATGCAAGCTGCAGAAATGAATTAAATAGGGGGCTCGGGTTCAAGTCCCGCCCGTGGCATAAATTTTAATTCATTTCTCGAGCTTACATTACTATCGTTGATCTTCGAAAATCCCGCCCGCCATCTCTTAGCAAATCTCCATAATATCACTCCCCTTCTCGTTCAACTATTTTTTTTTCCTTTCACTTCACTGAATGTTCATAAATAATTATTTCTTTCTCTGGGCATAGCACTCCTTCTTCTTCTTCATGTGCCGTCTCCTCTAAGAAGGTTGGCTGTCATCATGGCAATTTCTGATCTTGATTTGGCCGATCTAAGGAGTTCTGACGTTGAACAGTTGTACCAATTTTTTAAATTGTCAATCCAGGATGTCCGTCTTCTACCCCTCGTTCTCTTCCCACAAATTTTCCCTTCTAGTATTATTCGCAATATTTTGTAATTTACTCCCCTAATAACATGGCCTAAATATTGTAGCTTCCTTACTTTAATAGTTTTAATTAATTCTTTTTCCTTTCCCATTCTTCTTAGGACATCTTGATTAGTAATCCTCGACACCCAACTAATTCTAAGTATTCTTCTATATGCCCACAGTTCAAAAGCTTCTAAACTGTTCATGTCCTTCTTTTTCAATGTCCACGCTTCCATTCCGTATAATAATTTTGAGAATACATAGCATCTTAGCAACCTCATTTTTGTGTTTAAACAAATGTCTCTCGAACAGAATGCATTTTTCATCTTATTAAAGATACTTCTGGCCTGTCCTATTCTCGATTTAATTTCTTCTGAGCTTTCAATCTCCTCATTTACAATTGTTCCGAGATATTTAAATTTACGTACTTGATCGACTCTTTCCCTATTGCTTGTAAGATTTTCTTGTTGGTGTGTTTTAGATATCACCATGAACTTAGTCTTGCTTACGTTAAGAGTCAAGCCAAATTCTTCACTTTTTTTTGCGACTTTGTCAAGAAGTAATTGTAGATCTTTGAGGTTTCCAGCTAGTAGTACAGTGTCATCAGCAAACCTAACATTGTTAATGTTTAGCCCATTCACTTTAATGCCAGCTATTTCATTTGATAGAGCTGCCTGGATTATGTCTTCTGAATACATATTAAACAATAAGGGTGAGAGAACGCAACCTTGTCTCACACCCCTCTTTATTTCTATATCATTCGATAATTCATTTTCTACCTTCACGGTTGCGGTTTGATTGTAGTAGAGGTTTTATATAATGCGGATGTCTTTCTTATCAAGTGTTTTCTTTTCTAACAATTCTATGAGATGATCATGACGAACTTTGTCAAATGCTTTATTATAATCCAGAAAGCACACATATAGTGGCTGGTTAACCTCCATACATCGTTGCGCTAATATGTTAAAAGCAAACAATGCTTCTCTTGTACCGAGGGAACTTCTAAAACCGAATTGTGTTTCACTTATACCTTCTTCTACTTTTTTGTATATTCGTTGGTGTATAACTTTTAGAAATATCTTTAAGGTGTGACTCATTAAGCTTATTGTACGGTGATCATTACAAGTTTTGGCATTAGCCTTTTTGGGTAATGTAACAAAGGTAGATGTCAACCAATCCCTAGGAATAATTCCCGAATTATAAATATCATTAAACAATTGTACAAATATATCTATATGGTCTATTCCTATGAGTTTCAGGATGTCATTTGGTATCTTATCCGGTCCAGGGGCTTTTCCTGTCTTCGATTTGTTGATAACATGTAATATTTCTTCTTTCGATATGCTTGGTCCTCGTTCTCCAATCATGTTATCATAAAATTTTTGATCTTTCCTTGTGTCTTCAAATAGTTCTTTGACATATTCTGTCCACCTGTCCAGTTTACCTTTAACATCAGGAATTATTTTGTCATTTTTATCTAACAATAAACTTGTACTTTTCTTTTTATTAAGTCCAGCTAAATCTTTAACTTTTTTGTGTAAGTTGAAACTATCATGTCTTGTTTCATAACTCTCAATTTCAGAGCATTGTTCCTTGTACCATTCTTCTTTTGCTCGCCGTGTTTCTTTTCGTATTTCTGCATGTAATCTTTTATACTCACTTTCATCTCTATTTTTAAGTATTCTTCTTTGTTCCATCAATTGTAATATCTTCTCTGTCATCCACTTCTTTTTCATGTTGTCGTGTTTGGTCACCATTGTGTTTTTACATGCATTATTTAATGTGTCTTTTATAAGTTCCCATTTGCCATCAATATCTTCTGTTTGATTATTCTTTATCCTAACTAATTCCTTATTAATCTTTTCAGAAGTCTTTTGTTTAGTCAAGGGGTCTCTTAGAATAGTTGTATTTATATAGTCCTTCTTTTGTTTCTTTTGTATGGCTTTCAGTTTCACATGGAACTTTGCTACTAAAAGGTTATGATCAGAAAATATATCAGCTCCCGGATATGTTTTCACACCATGAATAGAATTTTTGTACCTCTTGTTTATAAGTATGAAATCAATTTGATTTCTGCAAACTTCTTCATTACAGTCTCTTGGTGATTTCCAAGTATAAAGTCTTCGTTTTGGGAGTTTAAAAAATGTGTTTGTAATAGACAGATTGTTTTCCTGGCAAAATTGTGACAGCAAATCTCCTCTTTCATTTCTTGTTCCTAAACCAAAAGGTCCAATAAGATCACCTTCACTTCCTTCACCTATTTTGGCATTAAAATCTCCCATGATGATAATAATGTCTCTGCTTTTTGAGGTTCCTATTGCTTGTGTTACTTCTTCATAAAATTTTCCTATTTCTTCTTGGTCTTTGTCGGCTGTTGGAGCATAGATTTGGATTAAATTAATATTTGTTTGTTTCGTTTGTAAATGTAGACTGATTACTCTATCTGAGATTGGTAAAATGCTTTTGACAGATTTACTAGCATACTCATCTAAAATTATTCCTACCCCATTCCTGTGCTGGCTACCAGAATTTCCCGAGTAATATACTTTCATGTTGTCAATGGTCATTTCTCCTGAGTCAGGCCATCTTGTTTCACTTACACCCAAAATATTAATTTTTAGATGTTTCATTTCTTGTATAACATTATTTACTTTGCCTGGTTGGTATAATGATCTTACATTCCAAGTTGCTATTGTTGCATTATTTTTGTATTTACTTGTGGCATTGTTCAAGGCTCTCCCCCCCGGAGATCCGAGTGGGGGAGTTGAAACTCCGGATAATTTGACATTGAACTCTGCCATGATGAGTTTTCCTGGGGATATCCATTGGATCTTTAATGCTGTGGTTTCCCGTTGCCTTCAGCATCCTATGCCGTTGACCACCCTTGGTGATTCTTCCGTCTTTAGGAGTGATTTCTCGCTCCAAGGACAAGAGGGTGCCCTTGCTCTATCAGCTCATCCGCCCTCTAGAAGGTCGTTGACTTAGTAGAGGGTCCTCCAATTACATAAAATTTCTCACATACTGATATTCCGTCTCAGTAACAGTAAGACGTGATTAAAATTGGAGTGAACTCTCGTGTTTGAAAGGAGACATTGTTATACGAAGCTTTTCATCAGCTTACGTTATTATGCACTTCCAGTTTCAGCGACGGCCCATTCTTAAGCGCATCTATAGCAACAGATGTATCGATTAGAGGTGACTGGATCTTGTCACTTGATCATAGAACTGAAATTACCGCCAAGCTGTCCATGTTAACATAATGTACTCTACATTTTCGTGCATAATATTTCTTAACGCTGCAGCACTGCAACAGGTGTCAGCGTCGACGATTCGACGCCGTTTGCGAAGGGCTGGAATGCTGGCATGCGTGCAGTTCCATTGTCCAGAAATTATAGATGCCTCAGATTGCAGTGGTCGCTTTGAACGCCATCTTTGGTATGATGATTGGCTAAACACGCTGTCCCGCTTCAGCCTCACTTCAGTAATGGCTGCATTCGTGGTAGGCGCTACCGTGGTAGTCATAATCTAGCAATTAAGTGGTACTGTGGATAATAGCCAAGTATGGTTGTCCTGTCACTTATGTATTATACTATAACATTTATGGACTCATATGACACTGGCCCTAACTGTGAAAAGTGACTACGCCTGTAACTAAATGCATTTTTCACCTCACTTCTATGGGGGCCAATGGTTATTTTTGAATATGATGCAGCTTGATAACTCCACCATTGCCGGTCATAAGCCTGGGGCCCCATCTCGCAAGTGATGGGGAAGGAGGAGGTGGTGGAGTAACAATCCCGTGAAAAAACCAGGTCCATCTAGCTCCGGGTGGTAGCACCCAGTTACGGTCGCTACGTAGGGTTACAGGCGAAGCCCGGCCAACTGTCTCGAAAGCGGAAGAGGAACGTCACTTCCCAATGGCACAGAGAGCGGAAGAGCCACTGAAACATATCAGGTAGCGGCTTTACTCCATATCAGGGGCGGATACCAAAGGCGTCTGTGTCCCCCATGTCAGGGGCGGCCCCTTCTGGGGCTAACAACTTTAGTCGGATAACTGGACGGACACGAGCTGTCCCAACAAAAAAAAATTTTTAGCTCAGGGAATGGATAGCACTGTTGAATCGAGATTACCCCAGGGGGACAATCCCCCGTTCACCAAGGTCGACGCAAGCAGCCATTCGGATTCTGGGGGACCTCCCAAAAAGTGCGTAAGGGAAGAGTCGGAACTCCAAAGAACCTCAAAGAAGATTAAAATTAAAAAGACATTCAGAATCGGAACTATAAATGTACAGACAATGATTAAGACTGGAAAACTTAAACAGGTATTAGATGAGATGAAAGAAAGAAGCATTGGAATACTAGCGATGTAAGAAACAAGGTACACCGTCGAAGATACAGTGGAGTCAGAAGGCTTCATAATACTGAAAGAGAAACCAGGAGTTAGAGTGGGAAAGGAAAGACATGCACCTAGATGCTTTGGTACGAAGTTCATAGTAGACAAAATACAAGGATGGCATAACGGAAATAAAGAGCAGGTCAGAAAAGATATCAACACTGACATTTCAAGCAAGGAACCAAAAGTATACAATAGTAAAGGGATATGCACCTACAAATGACAAGAATAGGAAAGACAATAAAGCTGCAGACAGTTTCTGAGAGGAGCTAGATGATACACTGAAAAACATACCATATAAACATGTAAAGATACTCGTAGGAGATTATAACGCACATATTGGAAGAGAGAAGCAACATAAAGGAGTAGTGGGCGAGTACCCTGTACACCTGCGGACAAGCAAAATTGCAGAAATACTAATTGAACTGTGTCGAGAACACAAAATGATATTGATGAGAACACACTTCAGGGCCAAACCGGGTAAGAAAAAGACATGGGCAAACCCATGCACCTGCCTTGGGGAATTCCAAATTGACCACATAGCAATCAGCTGGACAAACACTAAAGAGATCGTGAACCCAAAGGTCAGGAAGGACACAAGAATAGAATCTGATCACTATCTTACAGAAGTTAAGTTAAGCACTGGTGGGAGAACAAGGAATGTGAGGAAGCGGTAGTGACACACAGGGTAGCTTGAAGAGCTGCCGAGAATTCTACCAGGTTGTATGGCCGTGGTCCGTGGAACTTTTCTATCTCTGACGTTTTGTCCAAAGCTACGTTGGAGATCTTCGGAAGTGCTCTTGGTTGTGCTGAGTCTTGCCGACTGAACAAGGTTACACATACCGACAGATACTTGCATAAGGATTCCAATCATCATCCACAACGGAAAAGAGGTGTAATTAATAGTCTAGTAGACAGAGCTAAAAGGATTTGTGCACCGGAATATCTGGACGCCGAGTTAAAACATCTAAAGCAGGCTTTCAGAAGAATGGGTACTCAAGGAAGGAAATAAATAGAGTTTTGCGACCGAATAACAGGAGGCCTAAGGGCATTGATAGGACACAGCGATGGAAGAACACAGTTTCTCTACTTTTCATCAAAAAAGTAACGGATACAATCGGCAAGATTTTAAGGAAATATAACGTTCGACCGATTTTCAAACCGACTAAGAAAATAGGCCAAGCACTTCGTTACGTTAACGATAAACGTCCCCCTCTGTCTGAAAGTGGTGTATACAATATTCCGTGTACATGTGTTAGGGTCTACATTGGAACTACAAAGAGAAGTATGAATACACTGTTGAAGGAACATAAAAGTCTTTGCCGACTACGGAAAACAGACAAGTCAGCCGTGGCGGAACATGCTCTACAAAAAGTCGGCAAGACTCAGCAGAACCTGGAGCACCTCCGAAGATGTCCAACGTAGCTTTGGACGAAACGTCAGGGATAGAAGAGTTCCATGGACCACGGCCATACAACGCGGAAGAATTCTCGGCAGCTGAAACATCCGGTCGTGAAAGCCTTCATTGTATGAATAGCCTGGAGCGACTGGAGCAGCAAGAAGGACCCGGAAAAATGGGAAGTTTTCTTAGGAGCAAGAAAGAAAGCGGCCCAAACAATAAGATGGACCAGATGACAGAAGAAGAAGCAGGAACTGGACGAGATTGAGACCAACTTCAGGAAAAACAACAGCAGACACGTTTTCGGGAAATTCAAAAAGAGTCTGATGGATACGAGGGTAGAGAAATGTTTGTAAGAGATAAGACAGGGGAGCTGGCTGTTAGTGCGAAGGAGAACTGTAGGATTTTTTCAGAGTAATTTCACGATCTGTTGAACTGTGAACCACCTGAATACGAGCTGGAATTGGGGGTTGACACAGAGATCCACGTCCTCCTACCAGGGATGAAGTCGCACATGCCATAAGCGATCTAGAGAATAATAAGGCAACTGGAGAAGATGGTATAACAGCCGAGATGATAAAGTGGGAAGGCAAAAAAGCAATAGAAAAATGGCTAACATAATCCACCAGATTTGGAGAAAAAGAAGTTGCCAGAGGAATGGAAGAATGCAATAGTAGTATCAATACATAAGAAGGGGGACAAGAGAGATGCAAACAACTACAGAGGAATATCACTAATAGAGGTCGGATACTAGATGTTGTCAGAACTCTTGCTCAAGACAGTAGAAGAACAGGTAGAAAGTACAGTTGGCGATTACCAAGCGGGATTCAGGAAGGAAAGAGGAGGTATAGAACAGATATTTATCCTGAAGCAACTGATAGAACGTAGGGCCTTAAAAAACAAAAAGGCAGTAATAACTTTCGTGGACTTCACAAAGGCAAACGATTCCGTCGACAGACTCTTGTTATGATTCTACAGAACAGAGGACTAGATGGAACTACACAAGAACTCATAAAAGAAATTCTGACAGAAAGAGAAGCAAGGGTGAGATTCAGAGGAGCACTGTCAGAAGAATTTGAGATCTAGACTGCTGTTAAACAGGGAGATGGATTGTCAACATTGTTATTCAATATAGCACTGGGCGAAGTGATCAGGCAGTGGAAAGCAATAAACGAGGAAAAGGTAATGCCAAAGACCCATGTGCGGGACAAAAAGGACAACAGGGCTCAAGTTGACTGCCTAGCCTTTGCAGACGTCATAGCAATAGTAAGTGAGACAGAAGAAGACGCAAAGAGACTATTCGACAACTTAAGTAAGGTAGCCAGAGAAGGGGGACTGAGGATCGCCTGTAACAAGACAACGACATTAAAGACCGCTGCAGACTGGGAAACACTGGAAGGCACTGTGAAAATAGTGGACAAATTTAAATACCTGGAAGAATAGAGGATAAAGAAGATGAGGTCAGCCTTCTGTATGACGAGAGAGATATACAATCAAAAGAATATATCCACCGAGGCAAAGATAAGCCACTAGAAGGCAACGGTGAGGGATGCAGTATTATATGCTGCTGAGACGATGACTCTAGGAACAAATGGGGAAGAACAACTAGAGAAATAAGAGAGAAAAATACTAAGAAAAATACTAGGTCCCAAAAGAGGTGGAGAGAGATGGATGCGAAGACCTAGGGAAGAACTGCACCGAAACATGAGAACAATATCCGGGGATATTAGATTCAAAAGGGCAACGTTTGCTGGACATTTAATTAGAATGAGTATGGACAGAATGACGAAGAGAGTGTGGGAAACAATATGGAGGACAAGGGGAAAGACAGGGAACCAACTTCGGAAGGACTGGTTGGAATTGCGTATCAGAGTCGAAGGAAAGGAAAATTGGAGGAACCAATATACACCGACCGATATGCCGGAGATCAACGACAGAGAAGAATACAGGAAATGATTAGAGTGGAGCCGACAGGAGAAAAGGAGACTGAAAAT
Source organism: Schistocerca nitens (assembly GCF_023898315.1). Taxonomy (NCBI): domain Eukaryota; kingdom Metazoa; phylum Arthropoda; class Insecta; order Orthoptera; family Acrididae; genus Schistocerca; species Schistocerca nitens. Next base: position 326,575,907 of record NC_064617.1, read on the forward strand.
CTCGGAAGAAGAGTGGGAGAGAAGAAGAGGAAGAATGAAGAGGTTCTGGGAGAAGAAGAGGAAAATGCAGTCCACGAAGGGGCTACCTGTGGTCCTACAGAGGCCGTAACGCAAGAAGAAGAAGATGCAGCTTGATATGAACTCCATGTGCTACTTCTACATTCTATCTTATTAACTGAGATTGTATTTTCAATGGAGTTACGATGTAATCTAATCGAGTCTCTAGCATCGAGAGACGATTAATGATTTGTTAACTATCGATAAGAATCATTATCTGTCTTTATTATGTGCTGTAGCAGGAAATAATTGAAATATTGAGAAAATTAGAATAAAAGCCGAACCTACGAAACTGATGGCAAGGCAGCTTGTGTTCTGTAACGTATTATTCCATTCTTACAAAGAGACTGCAGTAGATCGGTACGGAGTGAGAAGGAGCTTGAGCGATTGTGGCATCCGCAACGAGCTACAGGCTTCGATAGCTGGCCGCTTAGCATTACGCGGAGCCCGCTGACTAACAATCTTTCTAATTTTCAGCCGACTGTGACCTGAAATAATGCCTAAAATAATGACGAGATAATTTTAAGTAGATAGCATGGTATTGAAGGTACACTGAAAAGGTGCTTTATGGAGGTTTTAGGGCCAGCGCCAGGGAAATCGCTCCTTCTTCAAACCACCTCGGGTGTCATATTTCACCAGAACTGCCTCCAAAAGATGGAAAAAGTGAACCTACCCTCCATACGTAGGCTTTATTTTATTGTATATGGTATGTAATTATGTTTCTACGATCTTCTGAATAACATACTCAGCCAGTTACAGCAGAACGTACATTTAGCGTGGACTCCCAACCACGATGGAACTTCGCATTTATCTCAGTAATGGACATTTGCCGAAGGTGAAAAGGAGCGACATTTGACAGGAAGCATCCTAAGAGTCACGAAAATTGTGGCCTCGATCTTCAGATTTTTATAAAACGGCAAATTAAAAACATCTTCAGCCATGTATATTTCAAATTTTATTTAACTTACGCGGCCTGTTTCAGCGTTTCACAACGCCATCTTCAGGTGCTCTGACCGACGTGCGGGAAAAATCCAGTCTCATGTGCAATCGAAAAAGGGGCCAGCATTCACCAACGGGTATCCATAGATTATTATTTTACAACATGATCCTTTCATTCATCAATTGCAGAATCCGCAATTGATGAAGGTTATTAAATGCTGGCCCTTGTTTCGATTTCTCATGAGTTTGGATTCTTCCTGCACATCGCTCAGAGAACCTGAAGATGGCGTAGTGAAACACAGAAACTGGTTGCATAAATAAAACAAATTTGAAATATAGACGACAGTAGGTGTTTTTGATTTGACGTTTTATATCGAACAGCTGAAGCCCCTCAACCATCCTGTATAAAGACAGACTTACAGAGGTTTGGATTTTTAGTTTGACATTGCATCCCTAGCGTACTCATTTGCTGAAAAGTTGACCGTTGTCTACAGGACGTAACATAATTATTGGTGAAAACTGACACCAGTGATACGATAATACAAGCAAAAAAATCCCAGTAAACAAAACTGCGAATGTGTAGTTATGATCCGCCACTGACTTCAGAATGAAATATTGCCTTGCATAGCACAAAGATACACTCCTAGAAATGGAAAAAAGAACACATTGACACCGGTGTGTCAGACCCACCATACTTGCTCCGGACACTGCGAGAGGGCTGTACAAGCAATGATCACACGCACGGCACAGCGGACACACCAGGAACCGCGGTGTTGGCCGTCGAATGGCGCAAGCTGCGCAGCATTTGTCCACCGCCGCCGTCAGTGTCAGCCAGTTTGCCGTGGCATACGGAGCTCCATCGCAGTCTTTAACACTGGTAGCATGCCGCGACAGCGTGGACGTGAACCGTATGTGCAGTTGACGGACTTTGAGCGAGGGCGTATAGTGGGCATGCGGGAGGCCGGGTGGATGTACCGCCGAATTGCTCAACACGTGGGGCGTGAGGTCTCCACAGTACATCGATGTTGTCGCCAGTGGTCGGCGGAAGGTGCACGTGCCCGTCGACCTGGGACCGGACCGCAGCGACGCACGGATGCACGCCAAGACCGTAGGATCCTACGTAGTGCCGTAGGGGACCGCACCGCCACTTCCCAGCAAATTAGGGACACTGTTGCTCCTGGGGTATCGGCGAGGACCATTCGCAACCGTCTCCATGAAGCTGGGCTACGGTCCCGCACACCGTTAGGCCGTCTTCCGCTCACGCCCCAACATCGTGCAGCCCGCCTCCAGTGGTGTCGCGACAGGCGTGACTGGAGGGACGAATGGAGACGTGTCGTCGTCAGCGATGAGAGTCGCTTCTGCCTTGGTGCCAGTGATGGTCGTATGAGTGTTTGGCGCCGTGCAGGTGAGCGCCACAATCAGGACTGCATACGACCGAGGCACACAGGGCCAACACCCGGCATCATGGTGTGGGGAGCGATCTCCTACATTGGCCGTACACCACTGGTGATCGTCGAGGGGACACTGAATAGTGCACGGTACATCCAAACCGTCATCGAACCCATCGTTCTACCATTCCTAGACCGGCAAGGGAACGTGCTGTTCCAACAGGACAATGCACGTCCGCATGTATCCCGTGCCACCCAACGTGCTCTAGAAGGTGTAAGTCAACTACCCTGGCCAGCAAGATCTCCGGATCTGTCCCCCATTGAGCATGTTTGGGACTGGATGAAGCGTCGTCTCACGCGGTCTGCACGTCCAGCACGAACGCTGGTCCAACTGAGGCGCCAGGTGGAAATGGCATGGCAAGCCGTTCCACAGGACTACATCCAGCATCTCTACGATCGTCTCCATGGGAGAATAGCAGCCTGCATTGCTGCGAAAGGTGGATATACACTGTACTAGTGCCGACATTGTGCATGCTCTGTTGCCTGTGTCTATGTGCCTGTGGTTCTGTCAGTGTGATCATGTGATGTATCTGACCCCAGGAATGTGTCAATAAAGTTTCCCCTTCCTGGGACAATGAATTCACGGTGTTCTTATTTCAATTTCCAGGAGTGTATTTGAAAGGTAAGCTTTTAGGACAAGTCACCATCTAACTGGCGCAACTTTCACCCATGGCCTACCTTAACAAGAAGTACAACACTACTTCGGAACATTATACGTTTCACTTTACTATACATGCGTATATGTTAACGGAGGTTTCCAAATCTCGTCCCCTCATTTGGTTGCAATACTTCATTCGTCTCTGCAGTGAGATAAAAAATTTTCAAACGAATTCTTACAAAGCACTGATTCAACATTAAAGATTTGTTTCGGTCTTGGACATAGTTTCAATGCTGAAGACTGAACTGTCTTTGCTCCCACTTTATGAAGCCCACACAGATCATACAGTTATAGCTCTGACTAAAGCCCACGATTCCCGTTTCTGTTTAACTGAGCACCGACTCTACAATACAATTTGCTCGGTGGTGTTCCACAGCTTGTACGTACTCGAAACAGAAAGATATGAGCCTCTGTACTTCACTCTTGGCACTAAACGTGATGGCAGGTAACGCTCACCAGCCGTTCGCCAAACATAACCCACTCATCGGATTGCCACATTGCGTAGCGTGACTCATCATTCGATTCCGTTCATCCATTGCCCAATGCCATCGCTCTTTACACCACCTTTGCAACTCCTGTTGAGGAACGGTTCGACCGTCGTACTCTATTGTTTTTAACTCGACACACAGCCGTTGTGCTGGCTGGGCTACTTGTACCTCTTTCAAACTCACGAGTGAGTCCTTCTGCTGATCTGTTCTGATTCTACCCTCCGCAATGACTGACCCGCTAGGCCGGCCGCGGTGGTCTCGCGGTTCTAGGCGCGCAGTCCGGAACCGTGGGACTGCTACGGTCGCAGGTTCGAATCCTGCCTCGGGCATGGATGTATGTGATGTCCTTAGGTTAGTTAGGTTTACGTAGTTCTAAGTTCTAGGGGACTGATAACCACAGCAGTTGAGTCCCATAGTGCTCAGAGCCATTTGAACCATTTTTTGACCCCTAGTAGAGGAGTTCTACCTAGTCTTTGTCTAGCTGTGGTCGTGCATTTGCGTTCCCATTTCACAATCACTTCACTAACGGTCGACATGGGCAGCTTTAGAAGCGTTGAAATTATCTACGCTACTGGCCATTAAAATTGCTACACCAAGAAGAAATGCACATGATTAACGGGTATTCATTGGACAAATATATCATACTAGAACTGACATTACATTTTCACGCAGTTTGGGTGCACAGATCCTGAGAAATCAGTAGCCAGAACAACCACATCTGGCCGTAATAACGGCCTTGATACGCCTAGGCATTGAGTCAGACAGAGTTTGGATGGCGTGTACAGGTACAGCTGCCCATGCAGCTTCAACACGATACCACAGTTCATAACGAGTAGTGACTGGCGTATTGTGACGAGCCAGTTGCTCGGCCACCATTGGCCAGACGATTTCAATTGGTGAGAAATCTGGAGAATGTGCTGGCCAGGGCATCTGTCGATCATTTTCTGTATCCAGAAAGGCCCGTACAGGACCTGCAACATCCGGTCGTGCATTATCCTGCTGAAATGTAGGGTTTCGCAGGGATCGAATGAAGGGTAGAGCCACTGGTCGTAACAAATCTGAAATGTTACGTCCACTGTTCAAAGTGCCGCCAATGCGAACAAGAGGTGACCGAGACGTGTAACCAGTGGCACCCCATACCAAACACGCCGGGTGATACGCCAGTATGGCGATGACGGATACACGCTTCCAATGTGCGTTCAACGCGATGTCGCCAAACACGGATGCGACCACCATGATGCTGTAAATAGAACCTGGATTCATCCGAAAAAATGACGTTTTGCCATTCGTGCACCCAGGTTCGTCGTTGAGCACACCATCGCAAGCGCTCCTGTCTGTCATGCAGCGTCAAGGGTAACCGCAGCTATGGTCTCCGAGCTGATAATCCATGCTGCTGCAAACGTCGTCGAACTGTTCGTGCAGATGGTTGTTGTCTTGCAAACGTCCCCATCTTTTGACTCAGGGATCGAGACGTGGCTGCACGAGCCGCTACAGCCATGCGGATAAGACGCCTGTCATCTCGACTGCTAGTGATACGAGGCCGTTGGGATCCAGCACGGCGTTCCGTATTACCCTCCTGAACCCACCGATTCCATATTCTGCTAACAGTCATTGGATCTCGACCAACGAGAGCAGCAATGTCGCCATACGACAAACAGCAATCGCGATGGGCTACAATCCGACCTTTATCAAAGTCGGAAACGTGATGGTACGCATTTCCCCTCCTTACACGAGGCATCACAACAACGTTTCACCAGGCCGTTCATCTGCTGTTTGTGTATGAGGAATCGGTTGGAAACTTTCCTCATGTCAGCGCGTTGTAGGTATCGCTACCGGCGCCAACCTTGTTGTGAATGCCCTGAAAAGCTAATCATTTGCATTTCACAGCATCTTCTTCCTGTCAGTTAAATTTCTCGTCTGTAGCACGTCATCTGCGAACAATTGGAAGAACTTGGAGAAGAAAAATAAGAAAGGAAACGCAACTGAAATTCTATAAATTTATGTGTCTACCTGTTCTTGTGTATGGTTCCGAATCAGAGGCGGTAACAAAAAAAGAAAATCTAAGTATACAGATAACAGAGACGAAATTCACGAGATATGAAGAGGCTATAACAAAATAGTTAAGGAATGAAAAGGACTGAAACAATAAGATCAGATTGAAAAACCTTTTCAGTTAACGACAAGATACAAGAGAAATGATTGAAATGGATGGATCATGTTGACAGAATAATAGAAAACAGACTCCCAAAAAAGATGATAATTATCGACAACTAGGCAGACCACGTAAGAGATAGATGGATGGGCAGTGGAGACGGAACAGGTGACTACACCTAATCCTTTGAAGAAGATCATAATGATGATGATGGTGACGATATGCTTTGTTAGGTAAAATTCAATGACTTGTCCATTTCCAGAGTCACTGAAAACTGCGACCTATGATACTGTTACTGCTTCTCTACTGACATCACAGTACCCCCTCCTCCTCTTATATTGGCGGGTCCGCTTCTCGTGACATCTAGTGGTCAATTTCGCATTACGTAAACGTGTCCGGCTACTTTTGATCAGATAGTGTACCTCCTACGGCAGACATTGAGCGCTGTGATGTCCATACGTATCCCTGTGCATTTCTCAGTTCTGTCTGATTCGAGGTCAAATTGAATGCCTTTACTGTTATCGTTGTCACTAGACGAGAAGAATTTGTAAACAGAAATGGAATCGTCGTTCTACTGGACAAACAGGACGTGTCCTAAGGCAAACCTGCACTAAAACCGAAGGTAGGTTTGAGCATCAGAGTGCATTTCTACGCATGCCGTTGTCTTCCTCTTTTGAACGGCCTTACACAGTCAATTATAGGCTGTTGACTCCTAACAGCTACACGAGTAACTTAACCGCTTATCTGCTTCTCTATGCCTGAGTGAATCTTCTTAAAACGTCCCAAAAAGATTACTAGACAAACTAATTCCAAACTTAAACTCGTCAACTGTGCTAAACTCTGACTATACCTAATTACACAAAGACTTAATATGATTTGCTCAACACTGTCTACAAATTGAAGCTAACTGTTTCTATAAAAAAATTCAGTGCCATCGTGAATGTAACCTGACGTCTGAAATAAATGCGCAACTGAACACAAATAAAATCCTGTCTCAAAACTGTATTTTCAGTTACCTCGAGTCTTGACACAGATTTCTGCAGATTTCTCAAAAGCAGCATACAGCAGCAAAGCAACATTAAAAAGAACTGCAACTGAAAATTCCGTACCACAAAGTGCAATGTGCGTACGTACACCATAAACTGAATGAAGGGTGGCAATTTTAACGGGCAAGAAATGGCTACTGAGAAAATTCAAATGAAACTCTATCTTTGAAAGTAATACTTAAAAAATCAACTGAATGTTCACAACGTGACTAACAAACAAGAGGAATCTTATCTTCCTATCAGAGCAGTCCACATAACAATCCTACTATCTGACCTTCTTTACTACAATCTCAATTACACAAAGCAGTGCTACGCGCTTGCGTGCTTACCTCAATCTCTCAACATTCTAGAAAACCTCACAAATATACTTCTTAACTTCTCTCTCCATAATTTCATCACAAATATTCGTACTCGGATTACATCAATCCGATATCACTGACCATTCTTTGAAATACTTCTGCTAATCAATACTGCTCAGCTTAGAAAGCGAACTGTAGGAGTCCAATAGCCATACGTGAAAGTTTAAAGTAAACTGAAGAAAGACGAAAGTAATTAGGAGTAGCTGGAATGATAATAGCGTTAAACTTACAGTAACGTAAAAATTGCTGAACACGAAGTAGAGGAAGTTAAGGAATTCTGCCACCTTGAAAAGCAAAATCAGACATGAAGGACGAAGCAAGGAGGACATAAAAAGCAGACTGACACAAGCAAAGGAAGCATTTCCAGCCAAAAGAAGTCTAGATAGCCTTTAATTTGGGGAAGAAATTTTTGAGAATGCACCTCTGCAGCAAAGCGTTCTGCGGAAGTTAATTGTGAACTGTTAGAAAACTAAAAAGGAAAATAATCTAAGCGTTTCGGGTATCGTGCTATAGAAGGATGTTGAATATTTGGTGGGCTGACAAGATACGAAATGACGTTCTCCGTAGAATTGGTGAAGAGCGGAACACACGGAGAACACTAAGAAAGAGAACCGACAAGATGATAGGACGCGTTAAGACATAAGGTAACAACTTCTAAGACACTAGAGTGAGCCGCAGAGGAAGACAGAGACTGGAATACACGCAACACGTAACTGAGGACGTAGGATCCAAGTACTAATCGGAGAGGAAAATGTTGGTCCTCTCCACCCCTCCACCACTGTCGTTGGGGATAAGGAGGTGGAGAGTAGATTACAGTTGTTTATGATGTAAATAAGTAAGTATTGTAGGCTATGAATTCTGTCTTGTTGACAGAATGATTCATAGTTACAACAACACGAGAAACGTGACGGAAGAGACAGATCCCTGATATCTGCAGTCTCCGAGATGGAGATGAAACGCCAATGGCTACAGTATATATATTCTTTTTATGACCATAGTCTCCCACTCCAGATGTTTTACTCAAAGTAAATACCGGCCTAGAAGCCCTACATTGTACATAACTGAAACTTTTGGGTTTAATAATAAAATTAATTTGTGTGGTTTTTTTGAAAAGTACTTTTTACGAAAATATGCAGCGGAATGGTGATGAAGATCCAAGACGTTTTTGTAAAATTATAATATTTGCATAACAAATGAGAGTTGATAAAATTTTATTACTAAATGCTTCTGCGTATGCCTTACAATCCAGTATCTTAATGAGGCACGAGAAAGACTAATTGAGTTCTGCAATAAATTTCAGTTAGTAATAGCGAATACACAAGACGAGGAGGTATACTTAGAAAAGGCCGGGAGATGCTGGAGGATTTCAGATTACATCATGGTCAGACAGAGATTCCAAAATAAGATACTGGATTGTAAGGCGTACCCAGGAGCACATGTAGATTCAGATTCCAATTTAAGTGGCTAGTCAGGAAGAATCAATGGGCAAAGAAGTGCGATACCGAAGTAACTAGGGAATGAAGAGATATACTTGAAGATCTCTGAGACTATACATACTGTGATAATGAGTAGCTCAGTACGCAGTTCACTTGAAGAGGAATGGAAATTTCTAAAAAGGCGATAACAGAATTTCGAAAGAAAAACGTAGGTACAAGGAAGCAAACTGCAAGCAACCATGGGGAACATTACAAAAATGTTCCAGGAAATTCAGGAACACAGAGGTACAAGCCACATAGGAATGAAATAAATAGGAATTGCAGGGAAGCTAGGGCGAAATGGCTGTATCAACAACGTGAAGAAATCGAAAAATAAATGATTGTCGGAAGGACTGATATAGCGAATGGAAAAGCCAAAACAGCCTTCAGTTAAATTAAAAGCAAGAACGGTCACATTAATAGTGCAATGGAAAATCACTTTTAAACGCAGAGGAAAGAGCGCATAGGTGAAAAGAGTACACCGAAGGCCGCAGTGCGGGGAAAGACTGGCTGATAACGTGATAGAAGAAGAAACGGGAGTAGATGTGGAAGAGATGGGGAATCCAGTGTTAGAATCAGAATTAAAAGAGCTCTGAAAGACTTAAAATCGAATAAAACAGAAGGGATAGATAATATTCCATCAAAAATTCTTAAGTCATTTTAGGAAGTGGTAACAAAACGACTATTCACGTTTGTGTCTGTGCTGAATGAGTCTGGCGATACACCAACTACCTTTCGGAAAAACGTCATCCATACCAATCCCAGAATAGCAAGAGGCGACAAGTGAGAGAATAATCGCACAATCAGCTTAACATAACATGCATTCAAGCTGCTGACAAGAATAACATACAGAAGAACAGAAAAGGAAATGTGTTACGTGACGATCAATTTGGCTTTATGAAATGTAAAGATACCAGAGAGACAATTATGAATTTGCCGTTGGTAATGGAAGCAATACTAAAGAAAAATCAAGACACGTTCATATGATCTGTTGACCTGGGAAAAGCGTTCTGCAATATAAAACGGTCCAAGATGTTCGAAATCCTGAGAAATACAGTGGTAAGCTGTAGGAAAAGACGGGTAAAGTACAACATATACAACAAAAATGGTTCAAATGCCTCTGAGCACTATGGGACTTAACTGCTGAGGTCATCAGTCCCCTAGAAGTTAGAACTACTTAAACCTAACTAACCTAAGGACATCACACACACCCCTGTCCGAGGCAGGATTCGAACCTGCGACCGTAGCGCTCATATACAAACAACAAGGGGGAGAAATAAGAGTGGAAGCCCAAGAAAGAAGAGCTCGGATTAAAAAGGGTGTTAGACAAGGTTGTACGCTTTCACATCTACTATTAAATATATACTTCGAAGAAGCAATGACGAAAATAAAAGTAAGGTTCAAGAGCGGATTTAAAATTCAATGATAAGATTCGCAGACGACATTGCTGTCTTCAGTGAAAGTGAAGAGGGATTACAGCATAGTGAAAAGGAATTACAGGATCTGCTGAATGGAATGAACAATCTAATAAGTACAGAATATGTATTGAGAGTAAATCGAAGAAAGACGAAACTAATGAGAAGTAGCAGAAATGAGAACATCGAGAAATTTAACATCAGCACTGGTGATCACAAAGTAGGTGATGAAGTTAAGGAATTCTGCTACCTAGACAATTGACATCTTAGTAGTTGCACCAGCAAACCGTCTTGTCTATTCAGAACCACATATCAGTATATTCGAAACATGAATATAATTAAAACGGAATATCTGAGACGGAGTAATTAATGAGAATTATCTTAATTAGAATTATCTTAATTCAATATAAATATGTATACACAACAAAGAAACGTCTCTGAATTATCAAAAAGCAGTAATTCAGAACATAATTCGTAATGTAGGCACCGAGTGAATCGTCGCAGAATAACAACAGAAATCTACTATTTAACTTACGCTTTGTAACTGCTATACACGAACAATCTACAGCAGTACAGTTTGCTTTAATCTACGTATTAATTGCAAGTCGATCTCACGTCTCAGACTTACAGACAACATGCTTACAGCATCAATTGATTGCGTAGGACTGAGCAGACATAACAGTGCACTGGTGGACACTATATAGTTTACATGCACAATAATTTGTATGTTTTCTCTCATAGTTTCGCCGACTAAATCTTGCGATCAAATTAGAACTTTTTAAAAAATCGTAGATAATGTTTCGTGGATACTACAGGTCAGTCATTGATGATGACTACAGCAGGGTTCTTTTTGAAAAGCCGAAGATGAAACACGAAGAAGGTTATACATTACATGATTACTGAAACGTCAACATAGTACCTGCGGTAAAACAGTAACCATAATTTTAATCGGTATATAATGTAATTAGTTTCCCAACTTCACTGCTCTACGGTTTGAATGAATGTTGCTGTGTTTCTGATAAATGAAATAGCACCCCAGATACTACCCTTAAAATTTTGTTTTAAATTTGTCCAACACATTCTTCAATAGAGACTCAAAGAAGCTATTTCAGTATACAAAGAAAAGTAAGAAACGTTATCAAAGTGAAAATCATAAAAGAAAAAATCAAAACATGTTAGCACAGCTGGAAGACATTCTAGCAAGACAGAAAGAGTATTTCTCAGAAATGTTACATTGCACTGATGACCTTCACATAACCTCCAACTACGCAATGGTCGAGAATGACAGCAGTAATACTGACGAATACATTGTAGAACAGGGACTGGTACACACCATTCAAAGGCTGAAAAACAACAACGCTACAGGCGAGGACCAGATATCAGCTGAGATGTTAAAAGAAGGTGGAAAAAAACTACACAAAGAAATTTATAACCTTATCACAATGATCTGGAAAACTGAAACACTATCTGTAGACTGGAAAACGACAATAATTTGTCCCATACACAAGAGAGGAATCAAGATGGAACGTGGAAATTCCAAATGAATCACTTTGCTGAGCATAACATACAACGTTCTGTCAATGATCATTCTCGACAAAATTAAGCCTTACACCGAAAACATAATTCAACAGTAGCAGTCTGGATTTCGACCGAACTGTTCCACAAATGACATTCTGTTTACCGCAAACCTTAGAGAAATACTGGGAATTTTACAAAACCATTCCCTGTCTGTTCATTGGTTTCCATCGAGCCTATGACAGCCTCCACAGAAGTAGCCTCTACAACACACTAAGAGTATTTAGGTTACCCAATAAAATCAGTAGGATGAGACAACTGTGCACGGATGGTTCACAGCCAGTACTGAAGTTCAGACGATCTATATCCCCCAACTTCCCAATAAAAATAGGCTTACGACAAGGAAATATTTTTCATGTGTTCTCTTCAAACTTGCATTGGAGTAATTTACAGCTATACAACGGTCTCCGATTCGAACAAAGTGAAGTAAAACTACTGGCTTACGCAGATGATGCAGTGTTACTCAGTGAAGCAAAAGAATCACTGAAGGACATGTACGGATCTCTTAGGCACAGTGCCAGCAAAATGAGACTTCTGATAAACGTAGAGGAAACAGAATATATGGAAATTGGTCGAGTCATAAACCCAAATGGCTCAAATGGCTCTAAGCACTATGAGACTTAACATTTGAGGTCATCAATTCCCTAGACTTAGAACTACGTAAACCTAACTAACCTAAGGACATCACATACATCCATGCTCAAGGCAGGATTCGAACCTGCGACCGTAGCAGCAGCGCGGTTCCGGACTGAAGCACCTAGAACCTCTTGGCCACTGCGGCCGGCTCATAAACCCAGATCCGAACTTTGAAACAGACCACCATTCTAGATTCAGAAAAGTTCATCACTTTAAATACCTTGGGTCGCGCTTCAGCAGTAAAAATACCACAACACTGGATATAAATCAGAGGAAAGGATCAAGGATCAGGATCAAGACGTCTGTACGCTCTAAGCAGCGCACTCAAAATTAAAGCTTTGTCTGTCTCTGTTGTTCTATAGGATTCAGGTGATTAGAAAAATCTGGGGATCTTTGTTGGAGAAACACATCTCGAGAGTTCTAAAGATCACTGAAATTTATCAGTTAATGACGCAACCCATTATCGACCAGAAATTAGTAGATTGGAATGGGATGGGCATGTGGCTAGAATGGAAACCAACAGAAATCCTAAGAAGGCATTTGATGGCACTCTTCAAGCAACGAGACCGTTGAGCCGACCTCACTCAAGGTGGAAAAATGACATAGAGAAGGACATCACACCATTAGGACTCCCCGAAGAGTGGAGAGAGACAGCGAGAGATAGAAGGATATGGAAGCAGATCGTTGATGCAGCGCATGATCTACAGGTCTTTGATCGCCGAAAAGAAGAAGAAGAATACATTCTTCGAACTACATTGTGCTACAGAATTAAAAGATCATTCTTTCGAGATCCCGTAATTCCCACTCATTGCTACGCTTAAGTTTGAAATTTGACTCAAAGATTCCTACAACCTTCCTCTATAGTTCTGTACAAGCGTTGCGCTGTGCGACGTGACTGTCGGACTTCACGACGCTGCTGACAGCAAGGTGCCGACACTTCCAAAAAACGGGTCATAGTTCAGACGTTCATGTGACGTGTAAGGTGGGTTAAAGATGTGGAATTGGCACCAAACTTCACCACAATTCTTCCTGACGCCACCGCAGACGTGTCACTCGATCGAAAGGTCGTGAAACGCCCTCTTACCCACATTTCATCCCTTGCTTTGACGTCTCTGCGGTGGAAGTCAGAACGACGACGCCCAGGGTTGAAATCACGCGGTTTTCTTCTGAGTGGCCGAGGGAAACGTTCCATAAGCACATCCGCTCAGAATCTCCCCGAAAAGGTCGTATGCGGTGTCATAAAGGGGCGATCAATCCCATCATTCGATGAGCAATAGTTAGACGTTCTTCACAATCTTTGACACTGCTGACACCGTTGGGCATTTCAGCCCTTCTCTAAGGACATTGTGGGGCTGAATCTCCGACGTACCCGTTTGGAGTGCAGTGCAACCGCAATTTTTGCTCTCGTGTACATGCTCGAAACATTAAGGAGCACTGAAGATCATTCGGCGAAATGTGAACGTAAACCAAAGCAGCTAATGGTGCTTATGCTTTTTCAGAGCCCTCCTGTGGAGTGATTACGGCGAAATGTGACATTGACGTATGCATGAATGAAGCGTTAAAGGGCGCTCTAAGACCCCAGTTCGGGAGAACCCTTGGTGTCACCCGTCGACATCTAATGAGAATTATAAAAACTTACTTATAATAGGCAGAACGCATGACGACGTCCTATGCGCTTGCAGACCGGCGGCAACCCCATCGACACTCCCCGATTCCACATGGCCTATAATCAGGCGCAAGAGCAGCATTGCAGCAGCGAAAGAGCAGCAGCTAGCCCGCCTGCAGCGCCAGGTACTCTCGTCAAGGGTTATGTGCCTTCAGCTGCATTTTTAAAGTTCTCAATAAAGGTGGGTGGATGACACCAAGAGTTTTGGCAAACTTTCTTTTCTTTCCTTTCTTTTGCTTGTGCCGTTTTTCCCGCGGATACGCAGGGTCGGCATGGTTAATCGGATGTGGCAATGTTAGTTGAAGGGTGGCCGGATGCCCTTCCTGCCGCCACCCCGTACCCCCCCCCCCCCCCGGCACTAGTGTAATCAATGGAATAGTACGAAAGTGTTCAGATGTCTGCGAGCCGTGTAACTGAGGCCGGAAGTGGAGACCAGCCCGGTATTCACCTAGGGAGATGTGGAAAACCGCCTAAAAGCCGCATCCAGGCTGGCCGGCACACCGGCCCTCGTCGTTAATTCGCCGTGCGGATTCGATCCGAGGCCCGCGGGCCTACCCGAGTCCAGGAAGGAGGGTGTTAGCGCGCTCGGCTAACCTGTCGGGTCTTTTGGCAAACTGTGAACTCGTTTTCGACAGCGAAATATGTGGGAATCAAGGCTCCAGGGAAAGGGATGGTTTTCCTGGCGCCCTTGGCCCAATCCCCTGCGGCCATTTCGTGCCGTTCCTGAGCGGTGGTGTGTCCGGAACGTTTCCTTGGCGACTCAGGGAAACCACGTGATTTCGATGCGGGGCGGCACGGTTCTGGCCTCCATCGCAGAAGCGTTAAAAGAAGGGGTGAAATGTGGGCAAAAGGGCGTGTGACCGTACGTAGTAGAATTCGGCAGAACTGTGATGAAATTTGGTGCTAGTGTGACATCTTTAACCCACCTTACACCTCACCTGAACTTCTGAGCTGAGAACTTTTTTTTTTTTTTTGCAAATGTCGACACATTGCCTTTGAAGCGCGTCGAGTTTGAGGGTGAGGTCCCAGAGCGCCATGCTTTTGTACTGTTAGAGAGGAGGGCTGGAAGCAACATTGAGCCAAATTTTAAAGACAAGACTGGCACTGGGGAGGGTGGAATTACGAAGTTTCGAAAAATTTATCCTTTAATTCTGTTGCGCGGTGTAGAATAGTAACTGCTGATCTCAATCTCCACAAGTGAAACAGTTGGTTCCTTCTAATTTATTTCAAAATTCAATTAAAACTTTAGGGAAGACTGACCCACAAAACGGATTTCCGTGAGGTACTCGTTTGCTGTAGCCGAGTACTACTATGTGCAACGTCAAATCAAAAACACATTCAGCCGTGTATATTTCAAATTTTATTTCACTTATGCGACCAGTTTCGGCCTTTCCCTTCGCCGTCTTCAGGCCCCCCGCCAATCTCATGTGCAATCGAAATAGGAGCCAGCATTCAGTCACTGGTATCCGTAGATTTATAACAACGCAATCCCTTCGTTCATCAGCTGCATTTCTGCATAGATGCGGATGGGGGAAGACAAAACCGATGCAGCAGCAACTTAGCAGCGAGGCCAGCCTGTTATTAGTGCGGACGGCTGGCTGCGGCATTCCTCTCAGCGGCCATTAGGCGCTTCCCCGCCCCCCATCCGCCCTCGCACACGCCTGTGGCCGGCACCGCCACCCCCGGGATCGGCACGCTCGTCGGCCCGAGATTAATTACCGGCTTACCCCTGCCTGGCAAACGGGCGACCGCCAGAGACGACGCAGGCACGGCCGTGGTCGTGGCTGTGGTCGGAGCCGCACTCCTACAGCCGATAACCAACTCACCCTCAACGAGCAGGGCTTTTTCTTTGCCGTTTATCGCTGTTGTCTTCCCATCGGTATTTCAGGGCTGCATTTCTTTTCTTAACAACTTGTGGTTATTCCATCCATTTCGTCGTACCTGACTATTTCCCCCTCACTCTGTCCCGATTCAGCGGCCTCTACCAGTGGGTTTTATGAAACGCGTAGGACCTTTATACACTACTGGCCATTAAAATTGCTACACAACGAAGATGACGTGCTAAAGAAGCGAAATTTAACCGACAGGAAGAAGATGCTGAGATATGCATATGATTAGCTTTTCAGAGCATTCACACAACGTTGGCGCTGGTGACGACACCTACAACGTGCTGACATGAAGAAACTTTCCAACCGATTTCTCATACACAAACAGCAGTTGACCGGCGTTGCCTGGTGAAACGTTGTTGTAATGCCTCGTGTAAGGAGGAGAAATGCGTACCATCACGTTTCCGACTTTGATAAAGGTCGGATTGTAGCCTATAGCGATTGCGGTTTATCGTATGGCGACATTGCTGCTCTCGTTGGTCCAGATCCAATGACTGTTAGCAGAATATGGAATCGGTGGGTTCAGGAGGGTAATACGGAACGCCGTGCTAGATCCCAACGGCTTCGTATCACTAGCAGTCGAGATGACAGGTATCTTATCCGCGTGGCTCTAACGGATCGTGCAGCCACGTCTCGATTCCTGAGTCAGCAGATGGGGACGTTTGCAAGACAACAACCATCTGCACGAACAGCTACGACGTTTGCAGCAGCATCGACTATCAGCTCGGAGACCATGGCTGCGGTTGGTTACCCTTGATGCTGCATCACAGACAGGAGCGCCTGGATGCACGAATGGCAAAACGTCATTTTTTCGGGTGAATCCAGGTTCTATTTACAGCATCATGATGGTCACATCCGCGTTTGGCGACATCGCGGTGAACGCACATTGGAAGCGTGTATTCGTCATCGCCATACTGGCGTATCACGCGGCGTGATGTTATGGGGTGCCATAGGTTACACGTCTCGGTCACCTCTTGTTCGCATTGACGGCACTTTGAACAGTGGACGTTACATTTCAGATGTGTTACGACCCGCGGCTCTACCCTTCATTCGATCCTTGCGAAACCCTACATTTCAGCAGTATAATGCACGACCGCATGTTTCAGGTCCTGTACGGGCCTTTCTGGATACAGAAAATGTTCGACTGCTGCCCTGGCCAGCACCAACTGAATAAGTCTGGTCAATGGTGGCGAGCAACTGGCTCGTCACATTACGCCAGTCACCACTCTTGATGAACTGTGGTATCGTGTTGAAGCTGCATCGGCTATAATGGCAGCGCGGCTCGCTATTCCTGCAGGGAACGTGCAACAACTTTTTGAGTCCACGCCACGTCGAGTTACTGCACCACACTGGGAGAAAGGAGGTTCGACATGATATTAGGAGGTATCCGATGACTTTTGTGACCTCAATGTATTAGTCCTACTGGAGAAATGAACAGGACGTTTTTGTAGCAAATTTGGTGAAGTTAAATGTTGTAGCGCGATACATTTTCGCTAGAGGCCATAGTTTTTGAAATATTTTACTCGTACAAAAACATACTAAAGTGACCTTAAAACACGTTTTTCCTGAATAACTCGAAAACTGTGGCCTCTAGCGCAAACATATACCAGTACAAATTTTATTCACATTAAATGTCATACAAATAGATCTTTTAATTTTCTGTAGGATTAGTAGTTTGCCTGTAGCGAGCGAGAGAATATGAAAATCTTATGTGTGCGGTATTTGAAGGCATTCCAAGAGGCATAAAATCCTGCAGTAGGTGCAGCTGGATTGCCCTGTATACTTTGCCATAGTACAGCACATAATGGAGGCTTCGTGCATCTACTGTGCATAGCCGACGGTACATCACGCCAAATTAACGACTTTCTTATTCCATTCACGTACTGATCGAGAGAAAACACGACTGCTGAATGTCGATGTAGGCGTCTTAATGTCTCTTTCTTATTCTCGTGATACGTAGCTGCGATAATATGGGAGCATAATTATGGCACAATCTCCTTCAAATGCCGGTTCTCTAAATTTACTCAACTTGCTTTCATAAAAAGAGTGATGTCCTTCTTCCAAGGATTACCATTTAAGTTCCCAGAGTATTTCTGTTACACTTTCTTATGGCCTGTACCAATGTGTAACGATCATAGGACCGGGTTTCTGAATACATTCTATGCCTGTTGTCACGCTTACCCGGTTAGGACTCCAAACGCTGGAACGATACGCCTGATTTGGTATTTGAGAGTCTTTTAAGCGATTTTCTTTACAGATGCCTTGCGTGTACCACATACCTCTTTCCTATATTGATTACAGCTGATCGCTCCATTTCATACCAATGGTTAGTATTAATCATGATTCCAAGCAGCAGAGGTCATAGTAGAACTAGGATGATTGGACGCCTTGTATTTTAAACTAAATCAGAACTGATTTATTAAAAATTAATTTTTTTGAGTCATCAGTCTTCTCATTGAGTTGAAGTGGCCTGCCACAAATTCTTCTTCTGTGCCAAGCTCTTCACTTGCTACGTCCTCAATTGTTTGCTGGATGTATTCAAATCTCTGTCTTCATCTAAAGTTTTTACACCCTATAGCTCACTCTAGTACTATGGAAGTTATTCCCTGTCCCTTCTTGTTAGTGTTTTCCATACATTCCTTACCTCTCCTCTGCACAGAACCACCTCATTCCTTATCTTACGAGTCCGCCTAATTTTCAACGTTTATCTGTAGCACCACATCTCAAATGCTTGGATTCTCTTCTTTTCCGGTTTTCCCACAGTCCATGTTTCGCTATCATACAATTCTGTGCACCAAACGCACATTCTCAGAAATTTCTTCCTCAATTTACGGTCTATGTTTCATACTAGTAGAGTTAGGTCAGTAGTGCACTTTTCACCAGTGCTATTTGTCTTATGTCCTCCTTGCTCTCTCCGTCATGCTGTCTAGGTAGAAGAATTCCTTAACTTCATCTACTTCGTGATCACCAATCCTTATGTTAAGTTCCTCGCTGTTCCCATTTCTGTTTCTTCTCATTACTTTTGCCTTTCTCCGATTTACTCTCAGGACATTTTATGTACTCATTAACTGTTCATCCCACTCGGCAGATCCTGTAATTCTTCTTCACTTTCATTCAGGGTCGCAATGTCATCAGCGAATCTTATCATTGATATCCTTTCACCCTGAATTTTAATTCCACTCTCGAACATTTATTTCCATCATTGCTTCTTCGATGTACAGATTGAACAGTATGGCTAAAAGATTATATCCCTGTCTTACAGCCTTTAATCCGTGCACTTCGTTCTTGGTCTTCCACTCTTACCATTCCCTCTTGGCTCTTGCACAAGTTGACTATTACTAGTCTCTCCCTATAGCTTACCTCTAGTTTCCTCATAATTTCAAACACCTTGCACCATTTTACATTGTCGAACGCTTTTTTCCAGGTCGACAGGTCCTATGAACGTGTCTTGATTTTTCTGTGGTCTTGCTTCCATTATCAACTGCGAGGTCAGAACTGTCTTTCTGGTACCTTTACCTTTCTAAACCCATCTAACAAATCCTCAATTTTCTTTTCCATTCTTTTGTATATTATTCTTGTCACCAACTTGGATGCACGAGGTATGAATCTAATTGTGCGATAATTCTCGCATTTGTCGGCTTTTGCTGTCTTCGGAATTGTCAACTGCTATATCGCCAGACACACACCAACTCGAATAGTCGTTTTGTTGCCAATCCCAGTAATTATTTCAGAAATTCCAGTGGAACGTTATTTATTCCTCCTGCTTATTTGATGTTAAGTCTTCCAAAGCTCTTTTAATTCTGTTTCTAATTGCGGTTTCTGGCATTCTACGGATCGGAGCGTGGAATGTCAGATCCCTTAATCGGGCAGGTAGGTTACAAAATTTAAAAAGGGAAATGGATAGGTTAAAGTTAGATATAATGGGAATTAGTGAAGTTCGGTGGCAGGAGGAACAAGACATTTGGTCAGGTGAATACAGGGTTATAAATACAAAATCAAATAGGGGTAATGCAGGAGTAGGTTTAATAATGAATAAAAAAAATAGGAGTGCGGGTTAGCTACTACAAACAGCATAGTGAACGCATTATTGTGGCCAAGATAGACACAAATCCCATGCCTACTACAGTAGTACAAGTTTATATGCCAACTAGCTCTGCAGATGATGAAGAAATTGATGAAATGTATGACGAGATAAAAGAAATTATTCACGTAGTGAAGGGAGACGAAAATTTAATAGTCATGGGTGACTGGAATTCATCAGTAGGAAAAGGGAGAGAAGGAAACATAGTAGGTGAATATGGATTGGGGGGAAGAAATGAAAGAGGAAGCCGCCTTGTAGAATTTTGCACAGAGCATAACTTAATCATAGCTAACACTTGGTTCAAGAATCATAAAAGAAGGTTGTATACCTGGAAGAATCCTGGAGATACTAATAGGTATCAGATAGATTATATAATGGTAAGACAGAGATTTAGGAACCAGGTTTTAAATTGTAAGAAATTTCCAGGGGCAGATGTGGATTCTGACCACAATCTATTGGTTATGAACTGCAGATTGAAACTGAAGAAACTCCAAAAAGGTGGGAATTTAAGGAGATGGGACCTCGATAAACTGAAAGAACCAGAGGTTGTAGAGAGTTTCAGGGAGAGCATAAGGGAACAATTGACAGGAATGGGGGAAAGAAATACAGTAGAAGAAGAATGGGTAGCTCTGAGGGATGAAGTAGTGAAGGCAGCAGAGGATCAAGTAGGTAAATAGACGAGGGCTAATAGAAATCCTTGGGTAACAGAAGAAATATTGAATTTAATTGATGAAAGGAGAAAATATAAAAATGCAGTAAATGAAGCAGGCAAAAGGGAATACAAACGTCTCAAAAATGAGATCGACAGGAAGTGCAAAATGGCTAAGCAGGGATGGCTAGAGGACAAATGTAAGGATGTAGAGGCTTGTCTCACTAGGGGTAAGATAGATACTGCCTACAGGAAAATTAAAGAGACCTTTGGAGAGAAAAGAACCACTTGTATGAATATCAAGAGCTCTGATGGCAACCCAGTTCTAAGCAAAGAAGGGAAGGCAGAAAGGTGGAAGGAGTATATAGAGGGTTTATACAAGGGCGATGTACTTGAGGACAGTATTATGGAAATGGAAGAGGATGTAGATGAAGATGAAATGGAAGATACAGCGTGAAGAGTTTGACAGAGCACTGAAAGACCTGAGTCGAAACAAGGACCCGGGAGTAGACAACATTCCATTAGAACTACTGATGGCCTTGGGAGAGCCAGTCATGACAAAACTCTACCATCTGGTGAGCAAGATGTATGAGACAGGCGAAATACCCTCAGACTTCAAGAAGAATATAATAATTCCAATACCAAAGAAAGCAGGTGTTGACAGACGTGAAAATTACCGAACTATCAGTTTAATAAGTCACAGCTGCAAAATACTAACGCGAATTCTTTACAGACGAATGGAAAAACTGGTAGAAGCGGACCTCGGATAAGACCATTTTGGATTCCGTAGAAATGTTGGAACACATGAGGCAATACTAACCTTACGACTTATCTTAGAAGAAAGATTAAGAAAAGGCAAACCTACGTTTCTAGCACTTGTAGACTTAGAGAAAGCTTTTGACAACGTTAACTGGAATACTCTTTCAAATTCTGAAGGCGGCAGGGGTAAAATACAGGGACCGAAAGACTATTTACAATTTGTACAGAAACCAGATGGCAGTTATAAGAGTCGAGGGGCATGAAAGGGAAGCGGTGGTTGGGAAAGGAGTGAGACAGGGTTGTAGCCTCTCCCCGATGTTATTCAATCTGTATATTGAGCAAGCAGTAAAGGAAACAAAAGAAAAATTCGGAGTACGTATTAAAATTCATGGAGAAGAAGTAAAAACTTTGAGGTTCGCCGATGACATTGTAATTCTGTCAGAGACAGCAAAGGACTTGGAAGAGCAGTTGAACGGAATGGACAGTGTCTTGAAAGGAGGATATAAGATGAACATCAACAAAAGCAAAACGAGGAAAATGGAATGTAGTCAAATCGGGTGATGCTGAGGGGATTAGATTAGGAAATGAGACACTAAAAGTAGTAAAGGAGTTTTGCTATTTAGGGAGTAAAATAACTGATGATGGTCGAAGTAGAGAGGATATAAAATGTAGACTGGCAATGGCAAGGAAATCGTTTCTGAAGAAGAGAAATTTGTTAACATCGAGTATAGATTTAAGTGTCAGGAAGTCGTTTCTGAAAGTATTTGTATGGAGTGTAGCCATGTATGGAAGTGAAACATGGACGATAACCAGTTTGGACAAGAAGAGAATAGAAGCTTTCGAAATGTGGTGCTACAGAAGAATGCTGAAGATAAGGTGGGTAGATCACGTAACTAATGAGGAGGTATTGAATAGGATTGGGGAGAAGAGAAGTTTATGGCACAACTTGACTAGAAGAAGGGATCGGTTGGTAGGACATGTTTTGAGGCATCAAGGGATCACAAATTTAGCATTGGAGGGCAGCGTGGAGGGTAAAAATCGTAGAGGGAGACCAAGAGATGAATACACTAAGCAGATTCAGAAGGATGTAGGTTGCAGTAGGAACTGGGAGATGAAGAAGCTTGCACAGGATAGAGTAGCATGGAGAGCTGCATCAAACCAGTCTCAGGACTGAAGACCACAACAACAATTGCGGTTCCCCTATCTCTTTTATGTCGACTCCTGTTTCTCCTTTTATCCTGTCAGACTAGTCTTCCCTCTGATAAAGACGTTCACTGTACTCTTTCCATCAATCCGCTTTACATGCTTAATGTTACCACACCTGTTTTTTAATTTCGCCGAAGGTTGTTTTGACTTTTCTATAGGCTGTGTCAATCCCTTCAACCATCATTAACTATTAGAAAAAATAATTACAATATTTTTGCCAAACTGCCTGATTTCTACGAAGTTGGAATTTCAATATATAAACAAATCGGAATATGTTAACATGAGGGAATCACAAATTACATTTAACAATAATTGATTGTATGACATTAAAGCTTTTTAAATCAGATTTTGTAACTGTTAAAATACAAAATTGCGCCACTATCTTAAAGATGACAACTTGTCTCATTAACTACTGGCTCTAATAAGTACCGTTCCATGACAGCAAATAGCTCTATAACCAACATCAGCTACTGCAACAGCTTAGTTACAAATGTTATAAAAACATAACGTAAGGACGATCAAGATAAACTAACATAACATCCTCACTAGTTTGTGGAAAGGAATCAAAGGGCAGGAGTATGTGCCAGGGTATTCCAGTAGTTCACAGAAAATTGGGCAATCAACATGACTATAGCGCCAGATGGGACTGGTCCGGCAACTGACATCTGAATGAGCGGAAAAGAGTCTGTGTCAGTCATCGTGCTCGTATTAATCGTTACAACATGGCCCGAAGACGATGTCTGGATGACTTTGCACGCAGAAGAACAATAGGGAAACTGGAAGAAGGACAAAATGTGACTCGTGTAGACCAGGAGTTTGGTATCGCTCTCACCATTGCTTCATATACGAGGGCAGTTCAATAAGTAATGCAACACATTTTTTTTCTCGGCCAATTTTGGTTGAAAAAACCGGAAATTTCTTGTGGAATATTTTCAAACATTCCCGCTTCGTCTCGTATAGTTTCATTGACTTCCGACAGGTGGCAGCGCTGTACGGAGCTGTTAAAATGGCGTCTGTAACGGATGTGCGTTGCAAACAACAGGCAGTGATCGAGTTTCTTTTGGCGGAAAACCAGGGCATTTCAGATATTCATAGGCGCTTGCAGAATGTCTACGGTGATCTGGCAGTGGACAAAAGCACGGTTAGTCGTTGGGCAAAGCGTGTGTCATCATCGCCGCAAGGTCAAGGAAGACTGTCTGATCTCCCGCGTGCGGGCCGGCCGTGCACAGCTGTGACTCCTGCAATGGCGGAGCGTGCGAACACACTAGTTCGAGATGATCGACGGATCACCATCAAACAACTCAGTGCTCAACTTGACATCTCTGTTGGTAGTGCTGTCACAATTGTTCACCAGTTGGTATATTCAAAGGTTTGTTCCCGCTGGGTCCCTCGTTGTCTAACCGAACACCATAAAGAGCAAAGGAGAACCATCTGTGCGGAATTGCTTGCTCGTCATGTGGCTGAGGGTGACAATTTCTTGTCAAAGATTGTTACAGGCGATGAAACATGGGTTCATCACTTCGAACCTGAAACAAAACGGCAATCAATGGAGTGGCGCCACACCCCCTCCCCTACCAAGAAAAAGTTTAAAGCCATACCTTCAGCCGGTGAAGTCATGGTTACAGTCTTCTGGGACGCTGAAGGGGTTATTCTGTACGATGTCCTTCCCCATGGTCAAACGATCAACTCTGCAGTGTATTGTGCTACTCTTCATAAATTGAAGAAACGACTTCAGCGTGTTCGTAGGCACAAAAATCAGAACGAACTTCTCCTTCTTCAAGACCTCACACAAGTCTTCGCACCCGAGAGGAGCTCACAAAACTTCAGTGGACTGTTCTTCCTCATGCATCCTACAGCCCCGATCTCGCACCGTCGGATTTCCATATGTTTGGCCCAATGAAGTACGCAATCCGTGGGACGCACTACGCGGATGATGAAGAAGTTATTGATGCAGTACGACGATGGCTCCGACATCGACCAGTGGAATGGTACCGTGCAGGCATACAGGCCCTCATTTCAAGGTGGCGTAAGGCCGTAGCATTGAATGGAGATTACGTTGAAAAATAGTGTTGTGTAGCTAAAAGATTGGGGAATAACCTGGTGTATTTCAATGCTGAATAAAACAACCCCTGTTTCAGAAAAAAAATGTGTTGCATTACTTATTGAACTGCCCTCGTACATGGAGAGCGTTCCGAACCTCAGGCAGAGCTGCCCGAACGAACGGCGGAAAACCAGGGCATTTCAGATATTCATAGGCGCTTGCAGAATGTCTACGGTGATCTGGCAGTGGACAAAAGCACGGTTAGTCGTTGGGCAAAGCGTGTGTCATCATCGCCGCAAGGTCAAGGAAGACTGTCTGTCAGATGAGCGTCACATTATGTACCAGGCAGTAAGGCCACCTTCAAGCAGCGGGTGCAACTGGAATCACATTTAACTGCACTGTGAGGCCTTGCTGGGTGACTAGTACGTCGGGTTTCATCGACAGCCACTTATCAGCGGCACCGCTTACAATGGTACAGGGACTGATTCAACTAGCAATGGGATGGCGTGCTGTTCTCGGATGAGAGCAGATTACCTGAGTAGATATTCTGGACGTACACTATGTGTCAAAAGTATCCGGACATCTGGCTGAAAATGAATTACAAGTTCGTGGCAGCCTCCATCGGTAATGCTGCAAGTCAATATGGTGCTGGCCCACCCTTAGCCTTGATGACAGCTTCCACTCTCGCAAGCATACGTTCAATCAGGTGCTCGAAACTTTCTTGGCGTATGGCAGCCCATTCTTCACAGAGTGCTGCATTGAGGGAGGGTTCGATGTCGGTCGGTGAGACCTGGCACGAAGTCGGTGTTCCAAAACATCTTAAAGGTGTTCTATAGGATTCAGGTCAGGACTCTGTGCAGGCCAGTTCATTACAGGGATGTTATTGTCGTGTAACCACTCCGCCACAGGCCGTGCATTATCAACAGGTGCTCGATCGTGTTGAAAGATGCAGTCGCGATTCCCGAATTGCCCCTCAACAGTGGGAACCAAGAAGGTGCTTAAAATATCAATGTAGGCATGTGCTGTGATAGTGCTACGCAAAACAACAAGGGGTGGAAGCATCCTCCATTAAAAACAAGACCACACCCTAGCACCACCACCTCCGAGTTTTACTGTTGTCACTACACATGCTGGCAAATGACGTTCACGCGTCGTTAGGCATTTACCGGCGTGTTGTGTGGCCTATGAGCAGCCGCTCTACCATGAAATCCAAGTTTTCTCACCTCCCGTCTGATTGTCTACATGCAGTAAATCTCGATGCAGTTATGAAGTCCCGTGTGATGGTCTGGATAGATGTTTGCCTGCTACACATTACGATCCTGTTCAACTATCGCCGGTCTCCGTCAGTCAGCAGATGAGGTCGGCCTGTACACTTTTGTGCTGTACGTGTCTCTTCACGTTTCCACTCCACTATCACATCGGAAACAGTGGACCTAGGGATGTTTAGGAGTGTGGAAATCTCGTGTACAGACGTATAACACAAGTGGCACCCACTCACCTGACCACGTTCGAAGTCCGTGAGTTCCGCGGAGCGCCCCATTCTGCTCTCTCACGATGTCTGTTGACTACTGAGGTCGCTGATACGGAGTACCTGGCAGTAGATGGCAGCACAATGCACCTAATATGGAAAACGTATGTTTTTGTGGGTGTCCGGATACGTTTGATCATAAAGTGTACTGTCGCAAGGCGAGAGCTGGAAATACACAATGCACCCAAGAAAATCGTCGAACATGCTAGTTTCGGTGCTGCACATGTTATGATGTGGGGAGGCCTCATATACCATTGGTGTATTGACCTTCAAATCTTTGAACACGTTCACTAACAGGTCTAAGTTATTGTGATACTGTCTTCTTAGGGTGCATTCGGCCCTGATTTCAATTTCATGAATGACAACACCCTACCACATCGAACAGCGAAGGTGCAGGAAGATATTGGGCGGATGAATTGGCCTGCCCGTTCCCGCGGCCTATATTCCAGCTAATAAGTGTCAGATGCTTTGAGGAGATGTATTGCAGTAAGTCCACATGGACCAGTGACTGTCAAGCATTTGTGAACCGTGCTGGTGGTGGAATGGAAGGCACCACCACAAGAACTACTTGCAAGCCTCGTGGCTGGCCTTTGAGCACGTTACGGAGGATGCATTGACTTCCATCGTGATCAAATACTGTATCAAGAGCAACGTCCAGCCTTTTAAAATTCACAGGCGACCATCACACACAGAAGTGCCAAAGAAACTGGTATAGGCATGTGTATTCAAATATAGAAATATGTAAACAGGCAACATAAGGCGCTGCGGCCGGCAACTCCTGTGAAAGAAAGTGTCTGGCACAGTAGTTAGATCGGTTACTGCTGCTACAATGGCAGATTATCAAGATTTAAGTGAGTGTGAATGTGATGTTATAGTCGGCGCACAAGTGATGGGACACAGCATCTCCGAGGTAGTGACAAAGTGGAGATTTTCCAGAAGGACCATTTCAAGAATGTACGGTGAATATCAGGAATCCGATAAAACATCAAATCTCCGACATCCTTGCTGCCGGAAAAAGATACTGCAGGAACAGGACCAACGACGACTGAAGAGAATCGTTCAACGTGACATGAGTGTAACCCTTTCGCAAATTGCTACAGATTTCAATGCTGGGCCATCGAGCGGATAGATGTGTACGGGTATGGAAACAACCTTATGAATCCATTCATGTCCATTGTGCATTTCGACGGTCTTGGACATTTCCAGCAGGACAATGCGGCACCCCATACGTCGAGAATTGCTACAGAATGGCTCCAGGAACACTCTTCTGAGTTTAAACACTTCCGCTGGTCACCGAACTCCCCAGACATGAACATTATTGGGCATATCTAGGATGCCTTGTAACGTGCTGTTCAGAAGAGATCTCCACCCCCTCATACTCTTACGGATTTATAGACAGTCTTGCAGGATTCATGGTTTCAGTTCCCTCCAGCATACTTCAGTCTTTAGTGTGTTGAGGCACTTCTGCATGTTCGCGGGGGCTCTGCACGATATTAGACAGGTGTACCATTTTGTTTGACTCTTCAGTGTAAATCACAATGACTTAAGTGTAATTATTCAAATATACTGAGACATTTCTATTCGCCTGACTGCGTATTTCTTTCAGTTACCTTGTGCAATGTACTGTAAAAGTTCTTTCTATGTACGGTCCAAGTTTCACCAAGTTGTGTTACTTGGCAGTGAGATATCGTGTGGAAGTTACTCCCTAGGTTTTGCACACCGGAGCAGCTGTCAGCAAAGACATGAACAAGATCAAACCAACAGAATATTAGGGAACTGCTGTCAAAGACCACACGTAACTGATGACTGAGATGACACAACGGAAATGACTTAGTCAACAGCGTTGCTTCGAAAAACACAAGCGAAATACATGTCACTGCCGTGGGAGAAATAACTTTCTATGACCCAACCGCCAGCATGTGGAAGCCCTCAGGACCAGTTCAGTGAGAGCACCGAGCACCAACACAGTCTCGTCCGGCGTGCCTCCTCGGCCTGCTGCTTGCTACCCTGTCAAACTACTGCAGAAGACCCCTGTCTCGGGCAAGGTGAGGACGACAGCGTCCTCTATATCGCCCAGATGCCTCGCTCGACCGCTCCGCCGGGAAATGAAAGTTGAACAGTGCCAAGCCCATCACGGCACATGTTAAACGGTAGCAATTCCGTCACGGCACAGCC
Source organism: Schistocerca nitens (assembly GCF_023898315.1). Taxonomy (NCBI): domain Eukaryota; kingdom Metazoa; phylum Arthropoda; class Insecta; order Orthoptera; family Acrididae; genus Schistocerca; species Schistocerca nitens. The sequence goes on from NC_064617.1 coordinate 326,604,146, forward strand.
CCTAAATACTTAGTGAATGTGACATGTTCAAGGTGCTCACTACGAATCCTGTAATCAGCTGCAATTAGGTTCTTTCTCTTTGTTATAGGCATTATATTACAATCATTCACTCCTTCAGAGAATTCTCATTCATTACACCAAGTGCAACTTTTGTCCAAGTTTTTCTCCAGTTCCTTTCGACCGTCCAACGACTATACTTTAGGGACCAGCATAGTTAGCGAACAATCTTCTGGCGTTGTTGATCCTATCTGATATATTGTTTACGTATGCTGAAAACATTAGAGGTCCAGTTGCGCAACATTGGGTGAAATCTGGTTTCGCAGGATAGAGCGAATCAGGTTAGGGTTATGGAGGAGGCCATATTCAATTACTGACAGTTGCACAAAACACAGAAACCTTTATTTTCCTAAGAACCAAGGACCAAAATACACTCCTGGAAATGGAAAAAAGAACACATTGACACCGGTGTGTCAGACCCACCATACTTGCTCCGGACACTGCGAGAGGGCTGTACAAGCAATGATCACACGCACGGCACAGCGGACACACCAGGAACCGCGGTGTTGGCCGTCGAATGGCGCTAGCTGCGCAGCATTTGTGCACCGCCGCCGTCAGTGTCAGCCAGTTTGCCGTGGCGTACGGAGCTCCATCGCAGTCTTTAACACTGGTAGCATGCCGCGACAGCGTGGACGTGAACCGTATGTGCAGTTGACGGACTTTGAGCGAGGGCGTATAGTGGGCATGCGGGAGGCCGGGTGGACGTACCGCCGAATTGCTCAACACGTGGGGCGTGAGGTCTCCACAGTACATCGATGTTGTCGCCAGTGGTCGGTGGAAGGTGCACGTGCCCGTCGACCTGGGACCGGACCGCAGCGACGCACGGATGCACGCAAGACCGTAGGATCCTACGCAGTGCCGTAGGGGACCGCACCGCCACTTCCCAGCAAATTAGGGACACTGTTGCTCCTGGGGTATCGGCGATGACCATTCGCAACCGTCTCCATGAAGCTGGGCTACGGTCCCGCACACCGTTAGGCCGTCTTCCGCTCACGCCCCAACATCGTGCAGCCCGCCTCCAGTGGTGTCGTGACAGGCGTGAATGGAGGGACGAATGGAGACGTGTCGTCTTCAGCGATGAGAGTCGCTTCTGCCTTGGTGGCAATGATGGTCGTATGCGTGTTTGGCGCCGTGCAGGTGAGCGCCACAATCAGGACTGCATACGACCGAGGCACACAGGGCCAACACCCGGCATCATGGTGTGGGGAGCGATCTCCTACATTGGCCGTACACCACTGGTGATCGTCGAGGGGACACTGAATAGTGCACGGTACATCCAAACCGTCATCGAACCCATCGTTCTACCATTCCTAGACCGGCAAGGGAACTTGCTCTTCCAACAGGACAATGCACGTCCGCATGTATCCCGTGCCACCCAACGTGCTCTAGAAGGTGTAAATCAACTACCCTGGCCAGCAAGATCTCCGGATCTGTCCCCCATTGAGCATGTTTGGGACTGGATGAAGCGTCGTCTCACGCGGTCTGCACGTCCAGCACGAACGCTGGTCCAACTGAGGCGCCAGGTGGAAATGGCATGGCAAGCCGTTCCACAGGACTACATCCAGCATCTCTACGATCGTCTCCATGGAAGAATAGCAGCCTGCATTGCTGCGAAAGGTGGATATACACTGTACTAGTGCCGACATTGTGCATGCTCTGTTGCCTGTGTCTATGTGCCTGTGGTTCTGTCAGTGTGATCATGTGATGTATCTGACCCCAGGAATGTGTCAATATAGTTTCCCCTTCCTGGGACAATGAATTCACGGTGTTCTTATTTCAATTTCCAGGAGTGTAAAACAATATTGCTGAAGGAAAGTTAAGAAAAATTGAGATACTTCCTGGGCTGAAGGCCCAAAACCACACAAAAAACAAGAACGGCTGAAGACCTGAACACAAGTTATAAAAAATTGCTTTAAAGAATACACATGGCTGAAGGCCACACTAAAAAAAAATATTTCAGGTAAATACTCGGCTGTAGGTCACACTCAAGACATTGAACTCAGGACTTAGGGCCTGGGTAACAAGAATTTCAGATAGAGCAAAATTTTTCTAAAAAAATTCGTTTCAAACAAATGAATCTTCAAATTTTAATTTAAAACTGCTGAAAGCCTTATTTTAAAATTAAAACAAAGTAAATTAAGAGACAGCTGAAGGCCACGCACAGTACTTCAGACTAAAATGAAAATCAGAAGTGTTCCAAGGGTTGGCCTGAGGAGGTAGCTGTAATGTAAGGTGAGGTGAGGCAGGAGCCAAAGTAAGGTTAAATAATCGGATGGCAACCCGACCCAGGGATAGCTGGAGGACCGACCAACAACCTAATCAAGTCCCTTCCGCCCAACCAACGGCGGAAAGTATCAGCCATGGACGAAGATACTAGCAGCACTACGTCATCAAAATTGGCGTCTAAGAACATCCAAGGCACAATAACAACTCTAAGAAAAAAATATGAACAAACAACTAAAAGGCTGTCGAACTACACGCCTTGCCGGACAGCATCAACACGAAGAGGAAAAACACTGCCGGAAAACTAGACTAACGACCAGGGTACGTAACTGGGGCGTTAACGGCCACAAGGTAGAAAATACCGCTGGCGCACTTCACTGATAAGTAACAACCAATTTTATAGTTAAAGACCATACAGGAAGACGGCTGCAAAATTTTGCCGACTCCAACACACCATATGTTGCTGCTAGCCGGAATGGCCCAGGAAGCAACAACCGGCAATGAACAAAAGGATATCACAGCAGTTGAGGTTTCATAACAGGTTAACTGATCACTCAACTTCAGTGTCCAGGTTCGGTGGGCAACGAACTTTGTAGCTCTCGCAGCTAGTGCCTCACAGTCCGACCGCATCTGCACGCCACCAGTGGTCCTGGCCTGATCCCGCGCCGTGGAGACTTCCTTGCTGCTCTGTCCCAACCGACTGACCTCATGCAGCACGCAGACAGCATTAAAATAGCTGCTCAGTCAAAACCACGCAAGCTACACACGGTTCCACGAAAACACTTCCACAAACAACTCGAACAATACTAAAACGAGTGATTGCGGAACAAGGACGAATTACAAGTCGACACACACGAAGAACCCAGAAGCGAGCCGGCCGGAGTGGCCGAGCGGTTCTACGCGCTACAGTCTGGAACCGTGCGACCGCTACGGTCGCAGGTTCGAATCCTGCCTCGGGACGGATGTGTGTGATGTCCTTAGGTTAGTTAGGTTTAAGTACTTCTAAGTTCTAGGGGACTGATGACCTCAGCAGTTAAGTCCCATAGTGCTCAGAGCCATTTGAACCCAGAAGTGGTCCGGCGACCAAATAGACGTCGTCCGATGAGACGACCGACCGAACGACCAACCACGGTCGTCCCCAATCAAGTCATATGTGTCGGCAACGATCGGGCGAGTCATGGCTGTCTGGACCCCAATGCTGCTCCGTCTGGACTCTACTCCCGACACACGACGACCCGGAAATACTAGCGGTCGCTCCAAAGATAATATGACAGTGCTATTATCGATAAGAGCTGCTGCTGCCACTCACGGACAGGGAAGCCAGCAACTTAATGACCCCAGTAAATCGAATAAGAAACTAGGTGGCAGTACTGTAAAGACAAGATGACAAGCAATAAACGGCATGAACACGAGCTGCGCAGGGCTCATTGGGGATTACCCAATGTTACTTTCTTTTCTGTGCAACATCCGCCATCCAGCGTAACGTATTGTGCTCTACAATGCCAAACAAACTGGTACACCTGCCTAATAGCGTGTAGGGCCCCTGCGAGCACGCAGAAATCCGGCAGTATGACGTGACATGGACTCGAATAATGTCTGAAGTAGTGCTGGAGGGAACTGACACGATGAATCCAGCAGGGATGTCCATAAATCCGTAAGAATACTAGGGGGTGGAGACCTCTTCTGAACAGCACATCACAAAGCATCCCAGGTAAGCTCAATAATGTTCATGCCTGGGGAGTTTGGTGGCAACCAGAAGTGTTAAAATCAGAAGAGTGCTCCTGGAACCACTCTGTAGCAATTCTCGACGTGTGAGGTGTCGCACTGTCCTGCTTGAAGAACCCAAGTCCGTCGGAATGCACAATGGACATGAATGGATGCAGATGATCAGACAGGATTCTTACGTACGTATCACCTGTCAGAGTCGTATCTAGACATATTACTGTTCCCATATCACTCCAACTACACACGCCCCATACATTACCAGCTTGAAGTCCCCTGCTGACATGCAAGGTCCATGGATTCATGAGGTTGTCCCCACACCCATACACATCCACCTTCTTGATACAATTTGAAACGAGACTCCTCCGACCAGACAACATGTTTCCAGTCATCAACAACCAATGTCGGTGTTGACGAGCTCAGGTGAGGCGTATAACTTTGAGTCGAGCACTCATGAGTGGGCCTTCGGCTCCGAAAGCCCATATCGATGCTGTTTCGTTGAATGGTTCTCACACTGACACTTGTAGCGACCAAGCATTGAAATCTGCAGCAGTTTGTGGAAGGGTTGCATTTCTGTCACTTTGAACGATTCTCCTCAGTCGTAGTTTGTCCCGTTCTTGCAGGATCTTTTTCGGGACGCAGTGAAGTCTGAGATTTTGATGTTTTACTGGATACCTGATATTCACTGTACACTCGTGCAATGGTCGTACGGGAAAATCCCCACTTCATCGCCACCTCGAAGATGATGTTTCCCATCGATCGTGTGCAGACTATAACACCAAGTTCAAATTCACTTAAATCTTGATAACCTGCCCTTGTAGCAGCCGTAACCGATCTAACAACTGCGCCAGACAGTTGTTGTCTTATATAGGCGTTGCAGACCGCAACGCCGTATTCTGCCTGTTTACATATCTCTGTATTTGAGTACGCATGACAATACCAGTTTCTTTGGCTCTTCAGTGAATATTCCTCGATTCAATCACGTACGAGGGTTGCATGAAAAGAAATGCCTCCACTTTCGTTAATTGGGTTTGGACGGAAATATTTTAATAAATCCAACGCAGAAATAATCCTCAGAGTGTGATCTTTAGCTACCAATATTCACTTTTCGACATTATAACCAGCCAGTTGGATACATGTGTGCCAACTATGAACAAGTTTTCTGAAGCCGTCACGGAAGAAGTCGACACTTTGTTTATGCAACCACAGTCCAACAGTTCTCTCAACGTCTTCATCAGAAGCATAGCGATGTGCCCGCAGATTGTCTTTCATTATCGGCAACAGGTGGAAGTCAAACGGTGCTAAATCTGGACTCTCTGGAGGATGCCGTACGGGGATGAGGTTCGGTCTCTGAAGTTCTGCTGTGGTGGCACGTAAAGTGTGTGGTTTGGCATTGTCATGCTGCAGGAAAACATTTCCCTTTTTATTTCGGACCCTTGTTAGCCGTCACTTCAGAGTTCGCAGCGTTGTGATGTAACGCTCTGAATTTATTGTTGTTCCACGGACAAGGAAATCAACATGGATAACACCATTTGCGTCCCAGAACACTGTGGCCATGATTTTTCCAGCTGAGGGCTGCGTCTTGAATTTCTTTTTCTGGAGCGAGTTCAGATGGTTCAAATGGCTCTAAGCACTATGGGACTTAACATCTGAGGTCATCAGTCCCCTAGACTTAGAACTACGTAAACTTAACTAACCTAAGGACAGCACACACATCCATTTTCGAGGCAGGATTCGAACCTGCGACCGTAGCAGCCGTATGGTTCCGGACTGAAGAGCCTAGAACCGCTCGACTACAGAGGCCGGTCCTGGGACGAGTCTTTGTGTCGATATTCCATAGACTAACGTTTCGTCTCCGGGTCGTAATGGTGTACCCACGCTTCATCTCCTGTCACAGTTGAATGGAGAAAGGCGTCACCGTCATTGTCGTAACTCGAGAGGATTTCCTAGCAAAATTGAAATCTGAGCGCTTTTATTTCCCGACAAATATGAGCTACGTCATTTAATTCCTTGACGTTTTCAGTGCGAAATCTAACTGGAATTCTGTCAGGAACGGTGTCTTTTTCGCTTTACGTAACTGTTTTTAAATGTCGCAGGTGCTAATATTCATATCAATCATTTGCTAAACTGTGCAGTGGTCAAATATTGGTATTGCAGTACCCCGCCGTGGGAATACATTTGTAAATGTCTGCTTTCTGACTGCTATCTTCTGTCTGCTTTCGCTTCTAAATTGTACCACACTCCCCTAGTTACAGTCATAACTTCCACGTTACTTTCTGTTTCCATTATTATTTTCATTATTGTTACTTTTCAATCTCTTAATTTTTCCATATCACTTTGAATACTGTCTGTCTTTTACAGGAACTTTGAAGGGAAGTTTTCTGGTGAAACGTTTGAAAAGAGTTCATCTCGACTTCACTCGGTTTATTATCTCTCTCACTCTTCCTTCATCCACAAATTGAAGTTCCATCTCATGAAGGTTGTGCCAGCTAGCTTGTTTTCTTATGCGACAGTACTTCGTGAAAGTAAGGTTATCTTTGGCTGTTACTTCCGTCGTAGTGAATGATCCGGTTGGGGATCGGTGCTCGTGATGAAAGTGTTCATAAAAATGAGGTATCTGTTAACATAGAAAGTGGGAAAACGGTAACTCGATATACATGAAAGACAAACCTTTGATGTTTAAATTAACTGAGTTGCCGGATTTGCACATTTATGATCCTTGAATAAATGTTAAATAAATAACTTGGCCATATTCATCACTTGCACAACGGTTAGCATTGGAATGTAAAAATGGAAGTTTGCGAGGGAATACGTAAGCGTGTGCTCCGATAAAATTATCACATTTATTCCAGACACAACTCCACAAAATAATAAACTAACCAACCAATAAATGGGCGATGGTTGCTGTTCCTCATAACAATCTCGGCTGTGTTACCAAATTACACTTACAAGTGCGTCTTGGAGTCTCCAGCAGGATTTATCATTCATATCGGAAGGGTCAGAGGACTGTTTCAGTGGTTACATTCAGCACATATACGCATATCATACAGATTCGGAACAAATATAAGAATAATAACAATAAAAAAAGCTTCACCAGTATGCACATGGTTACTAAATGGTCGTTCCCTCGCCTTGAGTGTACGAAGCATGTGAACAAGAATTCATCTATAAGAGTAAACCGCACCAAAGACGAAGTTCTGAAGCTAATTTGGAAGTTTTACCCCGAGAATCAGTAACTGTGACATGTAACGAATCTCACAATCCGTCACAAACAAAAGTTGTGCATAAAATGAGTGGTAAAATTCAGAACAGCTAAGCAAATTGGACAGGATACATTGTTACGAGGCACTTTTTATGAAGTTAGGGCTCTCAGATCAGTACTTAACACGTGCTGAGACAACACAGACATGTGGGAACTAGTTTACGAACTGAAATCGAAATTGGCGAAGATTCGGAAATCTGATCAATCACAGCTGGCCACGGTGGCCAAGTGGTTCTAGGCGCTTCAGTCCGGAACCGCGCGACTGGTACGGTCGCAGGTTCGAATCCTGCCTCGGGCATGGATGTGTGTGATGTCCTTAGGTTAGTTATGGTTAAGTAGTTATAAGTTCTAGGGGACTAATGACCTCAGATTTTAAGTCCCATAGTGCTTAGAGGCATTTTGTTCAATGACACTATACTCGAATGATCAGCAGTGAACTAGATGAAAGTTAAATGTGAAGATACGACAGGCGTCCACATGTTTGCACAAATGTACAGCGGAACAATAGCTTGAATGCGTGGCTAAGTGTAACTGCTTATAATGTTCGGAATGTAGCGAGAAAAATTCCGTGTACCGCTCAAAGAGCAATGAGCGATTAGAGCAAGGCGTTAATTTTTACTGGAGCTGAAATCCATAAAAATAAGATATTGAATTAACAATGAACAGGCACACTCACACTTAGTCGGTGTCGCCTGTTTCGCGTCTCCCGAAGCACTGCCGAGCGCTTTTGGAAACCACACGTCCCACTCCTACGGAAGTGCTCTGAGAGCTCCCTATTATGTGGTGCCAACCTTCGTCCAAAGCGAATAGAAACCTCTTTGCTACCTGGTACGTGCTTGATAAAGTTGGCTGTTCTGCCACAGTACCAGACTACTTTTACTCCCACAGATCTACACGCAGAAAAATTTTTTGCACTGTCACTCATGCTTTTCATTCTTTAGGTGAGAGGAGGAAAGCACGTATGCACTGATGTATTGCACATAAATGTATTGAATATGCGTGTGAGGCTCCAATAATTACCAAAAATCTTAGTGAAATGTGAAGTGAAATAAATATAATATACATTGTGGCCACCATACACATACTCAGTTGCTCAGTCTTTTTTTATGTAGTTGACAGATTGCGCCCAGAATTAGGTGCCAGAGTTGGGGACATTAAGTTAAATGTTAAGCAAAATCATGAAGAGGCTACTGTAGATACCCTGCAATACACTCACAAAGCCTGCGCAGGGAGTGGTTTTGCCATGCAAGGGCACACCCAAGCAGACTTTAACCATGCAACTAACGCAGAACTTATTAAATGTTTGCTGAAAGAGACCATAGACAGTAGTAAATATGATCGAAATTGACACAAATAACAGGACAAATAAAACAAGAATAAGCAAACAAGCAAGTAAGCAAACAAGCAACCATCATTCGTAACTTAAGGCTAACAGTTTACAAGTTAAGCACTCTCTGCTTTCTCGTTCTTACTTCCCTGGGACTGGTGCCAGTAAAGGCGGAAAAGAACCCAGCACACCTGAAAGGGATGGGTGCGCCCAACGTAGACCACTGTAGTATGGGTAGAAAGATGTAGGCTTACATTCACTTGTGAGGTCATTTCAGTCACATGATATCATGACCATTAACAAGTGAAGAATTTTCCCTTTAGTCCGTACAGCCTCTTTAATATCGCTGTACAAGGACCTTTCAACTGACTTTTTGTACTTGCACTCATACCTCCTGAAAAGTTCTTGCGAATTTTGGTTTCGATTCTCAACTTTTCGTAGTTTAGGCTAGACCATCTCTAATGGAGATCGCAGTCTAGAAGTCCGCGGTGAGATCCAATTGTGGATCTCACCGCGGACTTCTAGACTGAGCCACACACAACTGATTTCATCAAAGTGTACGGGCCTGAAGATGGCGTTGATGTAACGTCGAAACTAGTAGCGAAATAAATAAAAAATCTTAAGTACAGCTGAAGGAATTTCATTTTAATAAAAATTACACCAGCTGTGTCCCACATTCATCCAGTTTAAATGTGGATGTACGAAGAGCAAATTACATTGTTCACATAAAACAGGGTGCAAACCACCACCAGTTTCTTTAGTGGTTCTGCCTGAGTCTACTTTCACGAACAGAGCATTCCAACCAACCCTTCAATCCAATTGATATTCATTGCCAACCTCTTGAATGAAAAGCACTGAGATGAAAATGCTGAAGATCACTTGCTGTCACTAGCTCTCTTCTGACACCAGTGTAATAGTGTCAGGTGTAAGGACAAGTAATTGCCAGGACTGCATGTCCAGGACGACTGGTTGTGTAGTACCAGCAACATTACAGTCATGGGAAAAGAAGAGCTGAGCAAACACATTCTTTATTCTGTAAGACAATTGAACGGTGGTGGATGGCGGTGAATTGATACAAGCAATGAATCTCAGGCAGCAATGACTACCTCAGCGTAGCACAAGTGGCATGTTTGGCCACAGCAGTGTGGACGCCTGTCAGGAACGCTGCCTCAGTAAAGTACAGCAGGTGGTGGTGGTCTTGCATATGTGAGCCTGATATAAGACGTCGACGGGCAGCTGATGCATGTGTGCTGGACAACTGGGTGCGTCGACGATCACTCAAGCATATGACATGCTGGCACACAGGCCCCAAATCCAGGAACCTTTGGAGATGCCCAAAGACGACTTGGAGTCAGACTGGAGGTGGTCCTCTTTTCAGGGCTCCAGCCTGAGCTCGAGAATCACCAGGTTAGCAGCTAGCAGATCAATCAACTAGACGCAGATGAACCAGCTAGACGCAGATGAAAGTGAATGGCCCACATAGGACTGTCTATTAGCATGGAGTACATCTCCCCTTCAGTAGTAGTCAAATATAAAATACTGCAAGGGTCTGAGTTGCAAATGTTTATAGTGGCTCAGCCTAACTTTGTGGCGATGGGCCCTGTCTATAACTGAAATATAGTTAAATAACTGGCGAAGTAAAGTTACAAGAAATTCTCTTAGTAGTTTCAAGACTTAGAACTGATTATGATTAATAGCAGCGCACAATTCCTTGAACAACTTTCTATTCGTTGCAGAAAGTCACTCGTTGAAACAATAGTCATATTTTGTTTGATGCTACAGTTGCTGTAGCTGTTGTTGCATATTTCCCTGAAAGTAAACGGGTTATGGCTCTACTGGGAGGTTTCCTAAGTCTTAAAAGTGTTTAAGAACAATATATTAACCTTCATCTCGCAGCCAGTACTGTGGCGAAATTTCTTCTTCCAGTAATGCATTTCTGTCTTGTACTCAAAACGATGTAAACAGGTATAAAATGTAAATTCTTCAAAATGAAACACTAGTCTTAGTCACTTAGCAAGTATTCTTTATATATGAATAGCCAAAAATCAACTTTTTCACACTTCATGGAACGCCGATAATATATCCCACAATAGTACATCAGAAACGAGTTACATTTAGACTTTGCTCACCACAGATCACATCCGACTCTCCACTACTACTAGTAACCAGAAAGAAAACATTAAGAAAAGATACAGTACATAAGCTTCACATCGGTAACACGCGCAGTATAATACATATCGATTTTTAAACACAGGTGATAATTATGTGCAATACTATAAATCATATACTAATTGCATTTTGTTAAGTTTTGAATAATCAATTAATTTGGGATAGTATTTCATAATAAAAGAAGATAAATAAACATGACATAAACGATGGGTTACCAAATATCGAAATAATCCAACGAAATCACATTCAGAAAAGATGCATTACCAATGTTACAAATATGAAAAGAGCAAAATCTTTATCCTGTTGTATGATTGATTACAGCTGCATCACCGTCTACTGTGCTCCAGAATCACACTTGAGTAGTCCTGTTTTAGTATCTCCTTCCCTTATCCTGCATACACACACTACCATGCACACAGTTGGATGAGATGTACTCCTGTGAGTCATAGCTTCTTTTTGTACATTAGTTTCTATCTTCAACTTAACTGATTTTTGAATGAGAAGAAAATATAACTTGGTGGCCTCACATCGTTTCATATTTCCTAAATTGGTAATGAAAAAGTAGCATAGTGACAATGTTATTACAAAAATATTTTACTGGTATTATTTACTCGTCATAAGAATATAAGAAGTCTATGAGATTGAGAAATTAGGTATATATCGTCTTACTTTGCAGACATAAGAAGTTTTTTTTAAGTTTACGTGATTTATTTCACACATGAAAAATCGCAGCTGTTATTGTTTGCACTTGTTTAAAGTGATACGCATAAAATATGGAAGTTTACAAAATTATGCATGAGTCTTTTTCTCTAATACTACACATTTTTCTGTTAGTATCCAGACAGATTTCAAAAACTTTTTCTCTGTAACCGTTTGAACTAAATACTGATGTTTTTTGTCACTCACTTATTCTCCGTTTAGTCCATTCTGAACTCGAAGTACAGTCGTCTTTGTCCTCATTCGTTCTCAGTTCCATATTTTGTGTTCCTTGCTCGTGTCACCATTTGCATTATATTCATCGTGGCCTTTACACCAGTTTCATGATCTCAGTACCATTAGACATAGGTTTCTGAAAATACATCCATCCTAAGATTTCAGAAAATACTACATAGCAAATGGAAAAGTTTGTTGACAAACGAGAAAGGCATAAATTCAGGTATGAATTCCAGCTTTTACTAAGACCAAACACATCCAAATGACAAATTTTTTTGAGATCGTTACGTAATACAAACATAGGTTTTAAACTGATCATATAATCACATATTTATTTTAAAAACAGAACAATGAGTTATATATAGATTATGTGAGACATATATTTTGAATATTCAAGCAGTTATTTACAAATTTCCACACCCTCATTATTAAATGCACTAATGTACCCTTTTATCAGGAGAGTACATGGTACATAGAAGTAATCAAATAAATGACTAGGGCTCAGATTAATATGTAAATACATCTTTTAGTTTTAAGTAATTTTCATTCTTTTTGTAGTTTTGTAAATAAATCATGACATTTGGAGTCTGAAAATGTAACTCAATATTTTTCCTCATTTCAAATTTTAGTCCACATGTTTCCGTATTTCAAAGTTTAGCCAATATTTTTAAATAAAAATTGCATAAACTCATATTTTCAACGCTATATTATATGAAACTGATCTGTTCAAGGCGTAATAGCATTAAAAAATTCAAAGCGCGGTTCGTGGTTTCTGAATCGACAAGCTGAAAACGCAAATCGCATCATCTGATGCTGCCTAGTTTTTCAGATTGCCTGCAAAGTGTTGCTTCCCAGAAGTAATGCGAAGAGGGAAAGAAGCAAAATCTCTTCTGTGAAGTGAAGCATTGAAATTATGTTTTTGGAGTGATGGGGAGGGAGCAGAAGTTGTTGACACTGCTGACAAAATACCTTTAATCTCCTGTAGTGAAAATACCTCACCAAAGTAACAAGCTTCCATGAAAGCACATTTATAAACACGCTGTTATCAAACGTGGTACTTCTTTGTAGCAATCAACATGATATTAAATTAAGGCAGTTAAAAGGCAATTTGAAACTTCCTGGCATATTAAAACTGTGTGCCCGACCGAGACTGGCAGAAGTAAAGCTGTGAGACCGGGCGTGAGTCGTGCTTCGGTAGCTCAGATGGTAGAGCACTTGCCCGCGAAAGGCAAAGGTCCCGAGTTCGAGTCTCGGTCGGGCACACAGTTTTAATCTGCCAGGAAGTTTCATATCAGCGCACACTCCACTGCGGAGTGAAAATCTCATTCTGAAAAGGCAATCTCTTTCGATGACCAAGATTGTCGGTACCGTCGACTCCCGTAAAATCTACCAGCCGAAACTAGGGTACAAATGGTATCTTATATGCCTTCTTCATTGTAGATATTTCACGTGATTTCTATTCTTACACATTTTCTGTTTCGTCATTCGATTGTCTTTCGCGTGGAACGCAAAACGATTAAGCCTCACAATCCCGGGCTGGTTCATTCCAGCAATGTGAACAACAAGGCTGCAGTATTACACGTTTCCTCATTGTTATGCTCGAGTCTTTCGTCAACGCGCAATGTCTGATTCTCACCTTCACATATACTTTGCTAGTTGTATGTACATGTCCGTGTCATTCACTGTTGAAAACGACGACGTTTGCCGCTTCGCGTCAGTTCGTTATTTACGCATCTACATTCTTCCAAGTATAAAAGTTGCGTATCTTTGTCTGTGTGCGCGTGGTTTTTTAATACACATAAAAATGCCTACAGATAAGCAACCAATGTATTTCAAATTGCAAAAATATATTGAAAATTTCCCAAATCAGTTTTTGAATACAGATGGCAAAGTATTTGTGAAAAATCCATGTCGACTGAACAGTGGTTTCTAATATCACAGCACACATCTATCACAAAACATAATGTAAATATTACAAGGAACAATAAATAGAAACAACAATTTTTTCCTACATAACAGTATGCCATGATCTATGCAGATATCCCTTAATGGAAATTATATAACCTAGAGTTTAAAAGTTTCCTAGAGAAGTATCCAGGCAAACGTATTCCTGACGAATCTAAACTTAGAGAAAACTACGTGAGCAGCATTTACGACGGTTGTTTGTGGCCGATTCGAGACGTAATTCAGAATGGTCGTACATGGGTCGCAGTCGATGAGGTTACAGACAACCATGGGCGGTACATTGGCAATGTAGCAATGGACGGCTTTCTGAAGATAAATCGAGCAAATCCTTTCTGTTGGCGTGTGAAAAATTCCTAAATGTAACCATCAAACTTCAGCAAAGCTCTTTCATGATGCTATGAGTGTTTTATGGGATAATGATGTAAAACATGTACAAGTTTTCTTGGTTCAAATGGTTCAAATGGCTCTGAGCACTATGGGACTCAACTGCTGAGGTCATTAGTCCCCTAGAACTTAGAACTAGTTAAACCTAACTAACCTAAGGACATCACAAACATCCATGCCCGAGGCAGGATTCGAACCTGCGACCGTAGCGGTCTCGCGGTTCCAGACTGAAGCGCCTTTAACCGCACGGCCACTTCGGCCGGCCTTTCTTCTTAATTACCTCTACTGCTCCTTATATTGTTAAAGCTGCAGATGTCCTGAATGTTTTATGTCCTAAAATGATCCATGCAACGTGCTTGGCACACGAATAAATAGATTAGTTAATGTATAAGAATAAATCACAAACATGTTGAAAGTTTAATATCAAACGTGAAAGAAATATATTTGAAACACTGCAGTAGGATCTCAAGATCCAAAGAGATGTATCCAGATATTATTTTGCCACCAGAACCAGTACAGACACGTTGGTGTACTTGGCTAGAAGAAGTTGGATACCACGTTGAGCATTTCAATGACATTAAAATAATTATTTTTCAGCTTGAAGATGAGTCTGCTTCTATTTTGAATTCAAAAGAACTTTTTGAAGATGATGGTCTACGGAGCGATTTGGTATGCATGAAAAGCAATTATTGCTTTTTATAACATCAGATTAAGGCACTGGAAAACACTTCAATATCATTTAAAGACAACATACAGATTATTGAAGGCATAAAAATGAAAATTAGCGAAGCAGGGGGACCTCTTGCTGAGTTGTTAAAGCAAACATTGAACTATGTACTTGATAAAAATAAAGGTTTCAATCTGCTGACGGAATTAACGGTATGCTATGTGGAAGAATAGATGAACTGTGCAAATTTAAGTTTCCTCCAACCACATGCTGCAACCTTGAAATATCTTCTTCAGTCACTACAAAACGTTGTTTGATTCAAACAGAAGTAGTTTTAATTTTGAAAATTAAAAAAAAACATGTGATTGTGTATTGTAACAATAAAAATAATACCAGTGAGACTGAAGAAGAATAAAATTGTTTGTTTTGAGTATAATAAAGTGCGGTTTATTTGAAATTGTTAATTTTTGTCTACATATTTTATCCATATTTTTAAACCCTAGAAATGAGTGACAAGAAATTCTAAACACTAGGCATATATTATGACAGTCTGTAGCTGTTTTGCTACATAACGACTTAATCTCCCAGATCAAGCATAAGTATCTTTAAATTAAAAGAGTACACATGAAAAAATGCAAACAATCTACCAAGTATCCTCTCAATATATTATTTCACTACTTTCTCCAACCCTTACCAATCTCACTACCAACAACTAAGTCATGAGGCCTTTTGAAAAAACAACAAAAAAATCTATAGCATTAGTGTAGCTCTCTCTTTCTCATCCTTCCCATCACTTAACCAACTAAACAACCGAGAATTCACTCAGGTGGTCATTCGAAAAAGCTGTAATAAGCGTGATGGTGGCTCAAATCTTCCTCTGTACCTTCTTTCAGTACACACTCATGTTATTGACTCATGTAGTTGTCCAAGTACTCCGACGAATGTTACGTGAAGTTTTATTCAGATAATAAGAAAAAATATTATTTGTGTTCCCCAGGTACAATGACGATTTTCAGTAAAACATTTATTCACATAAGTCTCAAATTTTGAGTAGCTAGTTTCAATCTCTGGAATTTATTATATGAACTTACTGTAAAAAATTACAAAGTTTTTATTTTATGCTGAAAATTCTTTTAAATTGATATCACAAGCATAAAAAATCTCTAATTTTCATTTAATTTCTATGGTGTAATCATTTAGTCAGACTAATATCTCGATTTATAGTTTTCGTTATGAGTTATGCACATCATTATGATCATCACCACATTTTATCATTTTAGTTGTTTCATTCAAATCATTTCTATATCAGTTCTGTACAGATACTGATAAAGATAAACATATCACAAATATGTCAGACCAACAGCAATTACTTCAAAAACTTACGAGCTTAGTCACAGATCAAACGTTTACTCCAAGAAATAGTACTAATCCATCATAATATGTCTCTTCATTACACACAGCATACTGATACGTGGTATGTACTGGTATTAAGGAAAACGTGGAAGGGTGGACCCACCAATGTACCCTTCTTTTCACACAGCCTGTTTATTTAACAATATATAAGCATAAATTTGTTTTCTTTACAAATTAACAAATTTGTGAAATGAATATGCTTTCAAAAGAGTAATCAAAACAAGAACAATATGACAATAATTACAATGGTCCGCATTTGCAACCCGCCCGTTCTCGGGTGTTTATACCGCGCTGGACACAGTTTCTCTTATTAAATGCCCTTCTGCAGCACATGAAAACATATAAGCAATGTTAATGACAAGAGTTTCAATTACTCAAACAAATGACGTAATTATTTTTAGTTGGAAACTGCATGTCGGAAAGTTCGAGATTAAGATGTGCACCTATGCTTAAAGGTTAAACAAATTAGAAAACAATTATGACAATGACAAGGCTTGCTTCAAAGCGAGCAACCTTTTCCTTTCCAACAGCAACAAGGTGCGACTGTATCCCAACCCGTCACTTTTGAAACCCTGGTGACAGTTGGCTGTAAATATGTCGAAAGTGAAATTGCTTCTCAGTTATGAAGGCCACTCTGAAGGAACGTTTTAAAACATTACGTATGAGCGCTTATTACAAGAGAACTCACTCGGCGGAACCACAAGATCCAGTTAAAAATATACCAATAATGACCGTGTCTTTCAAAGACAGAAACGCACAACTTAGTACAACAGGTAGTTCAGATTATCTCCAATACAATTACAATCAAGGAATTCAACCTGTTAACATCTAAATCTAACCACAAGACCTCTGTTTATTTAACGGCAACCTGTGCCTTGATACTACTGTTCCGACTCTATTTCCGACCAGGAGCTGATTCATTAAAACATTGATGATCGGGTATAAACTACAAAGGAAGGGCAATATAATATCTGAACATATTTTCAAACGACAACTAGTGTCTAGTACAATACTACAGTCTATATTTACGATCAAAGAGGCGACCGGGTGAAACTCTGAGGGTCGGGTACAAACCAGAAAATAATTAGGTCGGCTAGACAATGACACCAGTCACTACGAGGATTACAGAATGTTACTCCCCTTTGTCAGCAAGCAGCTCCATGGATCCACGGTGCGTCGCGGCGGTTACTGAGTGGTGCCGACGACAGCCAGGTAGAAGGGGGCAGCCAAGCCACGAGCGGTCGTCCGACACGGATGTTGCCAACCAATCGACGGGATGTCGGCCTGCTGCTTATAGTCGACGCTTACTCCGGTGAAGCGCTCCAGTATCTCTACTCTAGGCAGGTCTTCCTTGCGTAGCTCGTGGCTTCGGCCGCTCGGACCACGTGACCGCCTGTTGTCGCGACACTACCGCAAATCCCCAATCTTGGTGCCTCCTCACTCGGGCCAGCGAACCCGTATATACATCGTCAAGCAAAGAGCTCCTGAGGACACAACCCACAGATACCAATTCTTCCTCATAGATATTGGTAATGGTGCCGCAAGAGGGATAGTCATTCTACCATCGGGCTAGTGACGCCAGACAGGTCTACTAACTTAATGGAGCCACGGCTCAAACACTATCGTGAGTAAAAACAATTTTAATTGCATAGCAAGGCACAAATAAGCCCCTACACCTTACTCATGACAACACCATCTATTTCTACTGAGATAACTCATTACCTTGCAGTTCTCAAACATAGCATAATGTTTCCTTGTATCTGACAATATCTCTTATAAACTTTTTCTCCCAACAACAGAAACATAGCTATACAGGTTGACATGGACTGCAAAAGTTAACCATATATCATTGTTTCAAATTTTCCCTTCTTCTCAAACAGTAAAATTAGTTGCTGACTGTATACACATTGGCATTTAAGTTTACTTTCAGTCTGTCGCCCATAGACAATATAACAATATTTCAGAGGTAAATTTCTACTATAACTAATATTGGAACAACAACTACACACCATAATAAAAACTTTGTACAAATCTTGTGGGATTATAGGTATACACCGCTTGGATAGAGTATGAGGTTCTTTCTAGTATGTTCACACCTGATAAACTTCCTTACAATAAATCTGATTTCATTTTCTGGTAGAAATATGCACAGTAAGTATTGGGTTGACTCATAAGTTCGTTCGCATTTCGTTGCAGTGCAATCACAAAGCACGCCTGGAAACACACCTCCCCGCAGCACAGCTACGACAGAGAGGTTGCCGGCATGTCTTCTTACACACTTCACATACAATGTTGTGCACAATACAACCAGATAAGGCAGGTCGGTTTTGTAAACAAACCATTTATTTACTGCAGTATACACCGTTATTGTCGACAGTATATTTCCATTTCCCTGGAAGCTTATAAATGCCATTCTCCAAAATGTGGTTTTTTTTAGGTCGATGAAATCTTCGAAGTTCACTTTGCTATCCTCCAAGGTGGTGAGGTGTGTGCCATTCAGAAAATTCTGCAGGGAATGGAATAGATGAAAGTCGGAATGGGTAACGTCTGGCAGTTACGGAGACTGGGGTAAGACATGCCACTCAAAAGCACGTAGCCTTTGATTGGTCACTATAGAGGTATGGGATCTGGCGTTGTCGTGGTTAAAGACGACATCGTGTCCTAATTCCCGTCGTTTCTCAACAGTGGCTGCCTTCAGTCGGTTCACCCGGAACAGTATATCTCGGAACTGACAGTCTCACTTGGAAGAAGTTCGTAATACAGGACGCCTTTGCCGTCTCGTCAGATGCATAGCAGAACCTTTCTCGGATGCAGTCCTGGTTTAGGTATCGATAATGGTGGCTGCCGTATCAAATGGTGCAAATGGCTCTGAGCACTATGGGACTTAACTTCTGAGGTCATTAATCCCCTAGAACTTAGAACTAGTTAAACCTAACTAACCTAAGGTCATCACAAACATCCATGCCCGAGGCAGGATTCGAACCTGCGACCGTAGCGGTCTTGCGATTCCAGACTGCAGCGCCTTTAACCGCACGGCCACTTCGGCCGGTGGCTGCCGTATCTTGCGTCACGATTTACTCTTCTAGGCATTGTTGTACACCATACGTTTCTCAGCTACCAGCCGTTCCAGAAAAGAACCATTCTGGTTGCTCCCCAGTAAGGAGTCACAGATGAACATCCATTGAATCAAATTCGCTTCACTCAATTCGTGAGTAACGCATACGTCGCGAATATTTGCGTATCCCAGCTTCTTCAAGTTCCTAGCTACAGTAGCACGAGCGACATTGAGCTCCAATGTTAACATTGGCGCTGGTTGTCATTAGTAGATTGATAACTGTCATGTCATTGAGCAGTTCCACGTCCGTAACCGTTGGTCGTCCTGACTGAGATTTGTCTGTTAGGGCGAAAGCCCCGGTTAGAAATCGACTAAACCACTTTTGATATGCTACAGACGTTACTGCATCGTTCCCGTATGCAGCACAAATGTTCCGCCGGTATTGTGAGGTGTTTTTCCACTTAAATCAATGTAAGAATGCGGAAATGTTCCTTCTTGCTTTCCACAGCTTGTAAACATACGTTCACGCTCCTCCATCCAGTGCGAGGCACAAACACGCAGTGACATATCCAGTGGTGCGTCTGGTTATCGATTTCTCCGTCTTAGGGGCGGTCAGGCAACTATGTTAGGGGGCACAACGGATTCAGTATTTGTAGGCGCTAAAGATGAAACGCGCCAGCATGGCTTTTTTTTTCAATTTCTTTATATTTGTACCACAATGTAATTAATATTACCACTGTTAGTTCAACTTCGTAACCAATGAGCTACTACGTTATCCTTTAAACAACAGAGCAGAAGATAGGTGGCAGTAGAAGATATTTTGCAAAAGATGAATCGATGAGTTAGACAAAAGAAATTGTACAGTTTTGAAACAAAAAAATGTAAACTCGATTCCAGTACTTATCATCAGTGTTGCAGTATAATGTGTTCTTTCAATTGACCGTTACTTGTTTGTTAATTCTTGAACATGGTTCACACATTTTACGCTCGGATCCAGTAGTTTCTTCTTTTTTGCTGTAGTATTTAATATATTCCAGATAATTTTGTCTTGATATTCACAAGCGAAATTAATATGTTTCTCGCAAAAAAGGATTCCGGAACGTGTCCATAGGTCTAATGGAACCCCGCCCTGCCTATAATTGAAATATTGTTAATAACTGACGAAATAGATACAATTCTGTCGGTAGTTTAAAGACTTAGAATATATTAAAATTAATTGCAGGTAACTGCAATTAATTTTAATATATTCTATTAACTGCAATTTTTCGTTAACCTTGCTTGTTGCAGAATGTCAGTACTTGAAATAATATTTCTGCTCGATACTGTAGTAGTAGTAGTAGTAGTAGTAGTAGTAGTAGTAGTAGTAGTTGCTATTGTTGTTGTTTTTCGTTGTTGTTGTTGCTCTTTGTCCTCAAAATGAACAGCATATGTTTTTCAAAAGAGTGAACCGCGATTTGACTGTGTATTGTTATATTTATCTTCTGTACTATCTAGATTTTGGCTTTTAGGCGATTATAAGTACGATACCAAAAGTTGTTAGGCCATTAATTTGTCATATCTTTTAAGGCAATTCAAAGCAGGACCTGCTTTTAGCTTTGTACCTGATAATGGCATAAAGCCGAAATCTGGATAGTACAGGAGATAAATATAGTAAAATACACAGTCAAATGGCGATTTACTCTTTGAACCCTTCGGGACGGAGCGGCGTTTCCCCAAAGCGGA
The DNA here is from genome assembly GCF_023898315.1 of Schistocerca nitens. Taxonomy (NCBI): domain Eukaryota; kingdom Metazoa; phylum Arthropoda; class Insecta; order Orthoptera; family Acrididae; genus Schistocerca; species Schistocerca nitens. The sequence continues at coordinate 326,625,045 of NC_064617.1, forward strand.
GCAATTCGGCACCGCTTTGCGGGGTCCATAGCCCTTAGGTTTTTTTCGTCGCATATAAAATCTACAGTTTTTGACTTATCGGTGTAATTTTTTTTGTAAATGAAGCTTAAAACGCGCCCTTTACTGGCATAGTATTTTCATTATTCCTTATCGCGCATTTTTTGACTTGACGGTGGTGTTAAAGTAGAAAAAAAAGAAAAATTTGATTTTTTACTTTTTTTACTTGGGAGGTGATGCATTGAATTAGACATATTAAAATTAGTTGTATCTCATTCTTTAAAGTTTTAGCTTTAAAACGACATATAAAATACAATTTTATCTTTTATGGGACGTCCGTGGGAAGAAAAATAAAAAGTCTATTTTGAGGGACAAAAAATTTGATTTATGACAATAAATTACATTTCATAAAATTTGCTTAAAACAAACTGTAGAACTTTAGCACATCGATTTTTCGATATGCAACCATATTTTACAAGTGCTTTCGGTACTATGCTACTTTGTGATACGTGTGGAAGCACTCAGGCACATGAAGAGAAGGGGTGGGCGGACAAGTTTCGCAAAAAAAGGGGGAACGTCTTCGCCCTCCTGGCTTGGAGCGATCACTGCAAACGACACAGTCGCCCTGTTTTCCGGTGTCAATTCTTGCGATAGCATGGTACAGGCCGTCCATCTGTGAAGGTCACCATGCTCAGAGCGTGGCCTCTTCCTGGATGGGTTGGTTGAGCCCTGACGTCACCCACAAGCTCCTTGACGAGACTCTTCCGAAACTGCAAATGACTCTTTGGCGTCTCTCCTCTTTTCTTTGCTATGATGGCATATAGCAAGTAATCGTTGACGATCTCCACCTGAAATTAACCAGAACAATTACCCTTTTGTCAGGATGCGCCCCGTCCCGTGTCGATACTCCAAGCCAGTCCCTAGATACAGCGCTGGGTGTGTGACGCGACAGTCGGGCCACATATACGGGCCTCTCGTCCCATAGCGACTGCCGCGTCGGACCACGTATACGGGCCTCGCGTCCCGAAAGGGTTAAAAAGTATAGCGTGACTGTGGCTCAACACCACGGAAAACTTTTCGAACGGGATACGATTTCGCCGAGAGGTTTTCTAGGTCTTGAAATCGTTTAACAACAATATGCAGATCTTCTCGCGATCAGTAGTGAGGCAAAATTTCTTTCCTCTGCATTTCTATCTTGTACTCAAGACGACGTAAACAGGTATAAAATGTAACTTCCTTAAAATGAACCACCAGTCCGAGTCACGTCACGTCTGAACAACCACACACAAACGTTTCCACACTTCATGAAACCTTAACAATATATACCACAGTGGTGCATCAGAAACGAGTCATATTTCGACTCCCCATTACTAATACTTCTAGCCAGAGAAAACATAAATCAAAGACACAAAGGATTTACATCGACAACTCATGGAGTATAATAATACATAATGACTTTTAAAACCAGGTAATATGTAAGTGTAATGTTTGCTTCATACGTTAATTGTATTATGTTAACTTTTGAACAATCAGTTAATTCTGGAAATCCTTTCGTGATGAAAGAGGATGAATAAACATTACAAAAATCATGGGTTCCCAAACAGCGAAGTAAACCAATGACTTTACAGTTAGTAAATACATTGCCAATGTAACAAAATATTGGAAGGCCATCTACAACACTCCGGAATCACACATGCGTAGTCTCGTTATAGATCGCGTTGGCGACCAAAGCAGCGCAGTATGATGTCATTTACCTCGCCACAGCTGCGGACTGTTCCAAATGATACTGCATCCCAACTAGCAATATTTTAATCACTCAGCTAGCTAGCCAGCCTAGCCACGGGCTATGAAATCTACACGAAGAGCTGTCACTACAATAAATATACCATAACCCAACGATTTTATGCATCTCTTGAACCATACTACTTCCCGAAACAGAATGAGTTATTATGGTCAATGTCAGCAACGCAAGAGTGTAGCAAATGTGTTCTCGAACGATTTCATACCTTAAAGCCAAAAACATAAGCCATCACACATCTGCAAATTCTCCAGTGTTTTTGGCCGACTGTCAGAATAGTCAGACTTAACACGAAAAATATCGACAAATGATTACAAGTGTAAAGTGACAGGTGATAGTCCACACAGCGCATTAACGCGGACCTTTTTGGATAGCAACTTCCCTTCGTTTTTGAACCTGAAGCAGCACTTTACACGGAAGTGTCTCCAAATCGGTGACATGATTGTCATTAACGAAACTGGTTTCCTCCTATAAGTGCGAGTACTCTGTGGGACTAGAAACGAAACTTGTACTTTTTTCGTCATTAATCTTCTGACTTGTTTCATACGGCACTCGACTTCCTCACCTGTGCCAGCCACTACATCACAGAATATCACTTACACTAAAAGCCCCCTATTATCTCTTGTTCCTATCCCTGTCTTCCCCTACAGTTTTCTAATTTGCTCTACGGCTCCCTTTAATACTATGGAAATCATTCTCTGATACCTTATCACATGTACCATCATCGTGTCCCTTCTCCTAGTCGGTGTTTTCCACATATTCCTTTTTTAGCCGATTCGCTGTCAAACACTCTTATTTCCTATCAGATGGCGTGTAAATGCTGCTGTCACGCGGCTGCAGACATTTAAACAGGTTACATGGGAGGCCAACGAGAAACTGGTCCGACCTGCAGCACGTGTTGGGCCACAGTAAATGAGGAGTACATCACTATTTTTAGCATCACGTTGAGGAAGTTTCTGTCACCCGTAAACCGTACGGTGGATGGCCACTTAGTAAAACAGCAAGATCGAGAAATTATACTTTAAGTGATGGCAGTGGGAGTAGCACCATGAGAGGAGTAGGAAAACATGTAACAGCATTAGCGTTAGAAATGAATATTTTCAACGGACTACTGTCACTTTTGTTACTGTTCTTGGTGCTTCATAGACCGAGACAACTGTGAACATCCCTTCTGGAGACGAGAAAGTGTCATCTGGAGAACTGAGAGTTGCTCCATTCACACCATCGATAGGCTTTTTCAATAAAAACGGTGGCCGAGTAGGTGGATGACGTAGACAAGGTGGGCGCTCTTGTGCACGACACAAAGACTTCCCCCCCAAGCGGAGAAGGGAGTGTAGGGCACAGCATCACTTACAAGAGACTTCCACCTTTGGCTGTTGTGAAGGGAAAAACAGTGTCAGCTGCAGCCATCATGTGTGTTCCTTCGATACGAGCTAGATGTGTTATTTCAGGACCCACATACTGCAGCTGCAGTGGCCATCCCCACGTGTAACCGCTGTCGACTAGATTTTCGCCCCAAATCTACATTCTTTCCAGTCCAAGACAAGATCCTCAGACCTGCCCCACGAAAGGACATTACGGGAGTGTAAATGATTAGTTCCTCTTGACCTGGTAGAATCATTGTCGAATTACAGCAACAGGTGGAAAAAATGCAGACATCAATCATCGTCTTATGGTTAGCTGCACATAATAATAATATTCTGCTTGCCCATCCGAACGTAATGTGCCGTATATCTATGTGAGTTTTTGTGTTCTAATTAATGTAAACCAACAGCATGGCTTGAATTGTATTTTTTAAATCATATACACTCCTGGAAATGGAAAAAAGAACACATTGACACCGGTGTGTCAGACCCACCATACTTGCTCCGGACACTGCGAGAGGGCTGTACAAGCAATGATCACACGCACGGCACAGCGGACACACCAGGAACCGCGGTGTTGGCCGTCGAATGGCGCTAGCTGCGCAGCATTTGTGCACCGCCGCCGTCAGTGTCAGCCAGTTTGCCGTGGCATACGGAGCTCCATCGCAGTCTTTAACACTGGTAGCATGCCGCGACAGCGTGGACGTGAACCGTATGTGCAGTTGACGGACTTTGAGCGAGGGCGTATAGTGGGCATGCGGGAGGCCGGGTGGACGTACCGCCGAATTGCTCAACACGTGGGGCGTGAGGTCTCCACAGTACATCGATGTTGTCGCCAGTGGTCGGCGGAAGGTGCACGTGCCCGTCGACCTGGGACCGGACCGCAGCGACGCACGGATGCCCGCCAAGACCGTAGGATCCTACGCAGTGCCGTAGGGGACCGCACCGCCACTTCCCAGCAAATTAGGGACACTGTTGCTCCTGGGGTATCGGCGAGGACCATTCGCAACCGTCTCCATGAAGCTGGGCTACGGTCCCGCACACCGTTAGGCCGTCTTCCGCTCACGCCCCAACATCGTGCAGCCCGCCTCCAGTGGTGTCGCGACAGGCGTGAATGGAGGGACGAATGGAGACGTGTCGTTTTCACCAATCACCAGAAATTTTATTTCCACCAAGTTGTAGCTCAGTCCTAGGTAATTGCATTGATGAATTAAAGTCACCCAACCCAGTTGACATAATCTGCCTCTCTGAACACCGTGTGACCACTGGTATAGGAACTAGGCCTAAGCACAATGAGAAACTCAGACAGGAGAGTACTGCAAATGTTAGAATAAGGAAAGGTTCTCATAAAGGTATAATTAAAAATAATGTAAGTATATTTCATCAAAATATTGGGAGTTTAAAGAATAAAGTAGATGAGCTTCTGGTTTGTTTAGAAGATTTAGAAGCTGAGAATGAAATATATATACTATGCCTGTCTGAGCATCACATTGTTACTGATATGGATAAGGTAAATGTAAGTGGATATAAGCTCTCTGCACATGTAATGAGAGAAAATATGGAGAAAGGAGGAGTTGCCATATATGTCAAAAGTTATCATTGTGCAAAAAGTATAGAAACAAAAAAGTTTTGTGTAGAGAAACATATAGAAGCATGTGCCTGTGAGCTTAAATTAAATAAAGGCACATTTATAATTGTAACTGTATATAGGTCCCCATCAGGAAATTTTCATCTATTTCTGAAAAATTTGGACTCCTTGTTGTGCTATCTGTCAGACAGGGGGAAGCAAATTATTATTTGTGGGGACTTCAATGTAGATTCTCTGAAAGAGGGTAATAGGAAAAATGACCTTGAAGTATTACTCGGTTCTTTCAATTTGACACCCGTTATTGATTTTCCTACTCGGGTGGTAAAGGATAGCAGCTCACTGATAGATAACTTCTTTATAGACCAAGATAAGTTTAACCAGATAAATGCTCAGCCTGTTGAGAATGGTCTTTCTGATCATGGTGCACAGCTAGTTACAATATATGACATAGCTCCATTCAGCAATACTAAACAGTCCTCCAAAGTGGTACGTTCAGTCAACGATTTAACAATTGCAAATTTCAGGGAAAGCCTACAGCAGTTAGACTGGGATGAGGTGTACCGTGAACCTGATGCCAATTTAAAATATAATTTATTTCATGACATTTTTGTAAATGCATTTGAAAACTGCTTCCCCAAGAAAATAGTTAAATATACTCGTAAGAAACCTTGTAAGAAACCATGGCTTACTAAGGGTATAAAAATATCTTGTAACCGCAAAAGGGAAATGTATCTGACAGCAAGAAAGAGTAGTGACCCAGAAACTATCAAAAATTATAAAAACTACTGTGTTATATTAAGAAAAGTTATTAAAAAATCCAGGAGTATGTGTATCATGTCTGAAATCAGCAACTCTGATAATAAAATTAAAACAATTTGGAATATTATTAAAAGAGAAACAGGTCAACCAAGAGCAGAGGAAGACAGTATTACCATCAAATTGAATGAAAACTTTACGAACAAAAAGTCAGAAGTTGAAAATATTTTTAATAATCATTTTCTAAATGTTGTGGATATAGTAGGATCCAGGTGTTCATTAGAAGATGCTAGGCTGTTAATGGAAGAGGCCATACCTATGCAATTTGATACAATTGAAATCTCACCCACTTCTCCCTTTGAAATTAGGAAAATAATAAACTTGCTTAAAAGCAAAAACTCACATGGAATTGATGGCATTTCCAGCAAAATACTAAAAGCTTGTTCTCAACAGATAAGTAAGATTCTCAGCCACCTGTGTAATAGCTCTCTGGAACAGGGCATTTTCCCTGATAGACTGAAATATGCTATTGTTATACCTTTGCATAAAAAGGGGGATAGATCTGATGTCAACAATTACCGTCCAATCTCCCTTCTAACAGCTTTATCCAAAATTTTTGAGAAAGTAATGTATTCAAGAGTAGCTTCACATATCTGTAAAAATGAAGTACTAACAAAATGTCAGTTTGGTTTTCAGAAAGGTTTTTCAACAGAAAATGCCATATATGCTTTCACCAGTAAAATTTTGAATGATCTGAATAACCGAACACCACCCATTGGGATTTTTTGTGATCTCTCAAAGGCTTTTGATTGTGTAAATCATGAAATTCTGCTAGACAAGCTCAAGTATTGTGGCATGAGTGGGACAGTGCACAAATGGTTTAATTCGTACCTAACTGGAAGAGTGCAGAAAGTTGAAATAGGTAGTTCTCGTAACATGCAAAGATCAGCACATTCCTCAAACTGGGGAACTATCAAGAATGGGGTTCCACAAGGGTCAGTCTTGGGTCCTTTGTTGTTCTTATTATATATTAATGACTTGCCATTCTATATTCATGAAGAGGCAAAGTTAGTTCTCTTTGCTGATGATACAAGTATAGTAATCACACCTGACAAACAAGAATTAACTGATGAAATTGTCAATACTGTCTTTCAGAAAATTACTAAGTGGTTCCTTGTAAACGGACTCTCACTGAATTTTGATAAGACACAGTACATACAGTTCCGTACAGTGAATGGTATGACGCCATTAATAAATATAGACCTTAATCAGAAGCATATAGCTAAGGTAGAATATTCCAAATTTTTAGGTGTGTCCATTGATGAGAGATTAAATTGGAAGAAACACATTGATCATCTGCTGAAACGTTTGAGTTCAGTTACTTATGCAATAAGGGTCATTGCAAATTTTGGTGATAAACATCTTAGTAAATTAGCTTACTACGCCTATTTTCACTCATTGCTTTCATATGGCATCATATTTTGGGGTAATTCATCACTGAGGAATAAAGTATTTATTGCACAAAAGCGTGTAATCAGAATAATAGCTGGAGTCCACCCAAGATCATCCTGCAGACATTTATTTAAGGATCTAGGGATATTCACAGTAGCTTCTCAGTATATATACTCTCTTATGAAATTTGTTATTAACAACCAAACCCAATTCAAAAGTAATAGCAGTGTGCATAACTACAATACTAGGAGAAAGGATGATCTTCACTATTCAAGATTAAATCTAACTTTGGCACAGAAAGGGGTGAATTATACTGGCACTAAAGTCTTTGGTCACTTACCAAATAGTATCAAAAGTCTGACAGATAACCAACAAGTATTTAAGAAGAAATTAAAAGAATTTCTGAATGACAACTCCTTCTACTCCATAGAGGAATTTTTAGATATAAATTAAGAAAAAAAAAGAAAAAAATATTAAAAAAATAAAAATAAAAAATAAAGAAAAACAAAAAACACAAAAAAAAGTTGTTATATTAACTTAAGTATGTTGTTAAATTAACCTAATTATGTCATGTATTGGAAAATTCGACTCGTTCCACATCATTACGAAATATCGTATTCATGATCCATGGAACTAGTATTAATCTAATCTAATCTAATCTGCCTTGGTGCCAATGATGGTCGTATGCGTGTTTGGCGCCGTGCAGGTGAGCGCCACAATCAGGACTGCATACGACCGAGGCACACAGGGCCAACACCCGGCATCATGGTGTGGGGAGCGATCTCCTACACTGGCCGTACACCACTGGTGATCGTCGAGGGGACACTGAATAGTGCACGGTACATCCAAACCGTCATCGAACCCATCGTTCTACCATTCCTAGACCGGCAAGGGAACTTGCTGTTCCAACAGGACAATGCACGTCCGCATGTATCCCGTGCCACCCAACGTGCTCTAGAAGGTGTAAGTCAACTACCCTGGCCAGCAAGATCTCCGGATCTGTCCCCCATTGAGCATGTTTGGGACTGGATGAAGCGTCGTCTCACGCGGTCTGCACGTCCAGCACGAACGCTGGGGACTACATCCAGCATCTCTACGATCTTCTCCATGGGAGAATAGCAGCCTGCATTGCTGCGAAAGGTGGATATACACTGTACTAGTGCCGACATTGTGCATGCTCTGTTGCCTGTGTCTATGTGCCTGTGGTTCTGTCAGTGTGATCATGTGATGTATCTGACCCCAGGAATGTGTCAATAAAGTTTCCGCTTCCTGGGACAATGAATTCACGGTGTTCTTATTTCAATTTCCAGGAGTGTAATATCAATATGGATTGAGAGTGAACCGAAGAACCACGAAATTAATAAGAAGGAGCAGAAATGAGAACAGCGAGAAACTTCGCATCAAAATTATGGGTCGTGAAGTAGAAGAATTAAGAAAATCAGGTACCTTGGAAACAAATGTCCCAAGACGGACGAAGCAAGGAGGACATAAATAGAAGACTAGCAGAGGCGAAAATGGCATTCCTGGCCACTAATACCCAACTTAGGACTTAATTTGAGGAAGAAATTTCTGTAATGAACATTTCGAGAACAGCATTGCTTGGTACTGAACCAGGAGCTGTGAGAAATCGAGAACAGAAGTGAATCGATGCATTCCTGTTGTGGTACTACAGAAGTATGTTGAAAATTACGTGGACTGATGTGGTAAGGAATAAGGAGGTTATCCGCATAAACGTCTAACACGGAATAACAATACGTAGTGACAAGATGATTAACACATTGGCAAGGGTCGAAAGTTTGATTACTTCTTATAGCAGTAACAACGTTCGTCACCATTCCATCTACGAAGGTGGAATAGCATGTGGTATAGGAAGTTAATCAAATAATTTTGTTGCCGACGTAGCGGGCGCAAAACTCTGATTTAAAATGGTTTTTTTCATATACGTCACTTGCGTGAGGAATGCAATCTCATTCTTGTATAGATGCATCTCAAAATCAATCTAACACAAATCAGAAATTACTGTTCTACATCGAGTTAAGAAAAGAGCTAAATGTCGTTTTCTGGAAAGAGCTTTGTTTATTACTTATCTCTCGAAAGCGGCTAGTTTTTAGCTCTTGAAGTGCAGGTAACCTACAAGGACATAAAGCATTCAGCCAATAAATAAATGTCGTAAGAATGCGTGCGCCGGTACAAGTTACAGAAACCTCCCCAGGAAATTCGCCATGCCAGGGAGTCCTTCGGAATGAGCTGTGAAGTGGAAAGGAAGCGACAAGAACTGAGTGCTGTGTGCTGCCACAAACCGCATTTCGTCTCAGAATTCGTTTGGAAAGCGCTCTCGCAGGGCGCCTTAATTGCATTAGCGCTACAGGGGGAAACCGCGCGAAAGGAACTCCAATTATCCTAATTGGTCACTGGTTGGCTCCCCTCCTTCTCCTTCCTGCGAGCGACGGTATGCGTTCAGCGAGTCGCAGAGCTATCACGCGAGCCGATTCCGTCAAGCCGGATTTCGTTACCGCAGGACTGCAGCGAAATTTCTAAGCCTGTTTTGCTTAAACAGAATGCCTGCTGGCAGAGGAAATAACTTCAACATCAAACACGAATTTTCTGGAGACTGGTTCGTTTGGTGGGGAAACACATTCATGTATATATACATCCCGCAAACTATCCCGAGCATAGATCGCCGACTTACTACAGCAATCCCACAGAGAGACAGAATGAACAATGCTTTACTATCCTTTGAACAGCAAGTCCTAAGGGAACCCTGAAAGAGTTGCCAATTAGCTAAGACTCAAACTTCTAGCAAAACCAAAAAATGAGAGCTTATTTCCTGAAAATGATGTCGCACAGATATAAACTACTTGAAAATTGCTAATAAACTGCTTGAAAATTGCCAAGAGCAACTGACACTTGCTAAAGCGCAAATGCCAATTGCTACGGAACCCCGACCATTGATAATAAAAGGAAACGTAGAGGGCGAAAAGTGTTGACTGAAGTGAAGCCTGGGCATGGTTTGTATGCACTCAGCAGTTCATGCAGTACGGTGTTGGCTTAAGGTTTTCATAGAACCGATTAGTGACACATTCCATGTGGTACAGCAATATGTCTGCAAGACATCATTTGAATGCTAACGATCATGTACGAGCAGTTGGACGGCTCGGAGCCCGTCAGAATGTCACTACTATGGGCACAGTAATAGGCCTGACTACAAGTATCATCTTTCTACTAAAAAAAGACCGCTGAAGATGTAAATGCTATGCGAAAGCGTGCTAGTGGCCGTAAACGGACTGCCACACCGTAAACAGGAGCGATATGTAGCTATAGTGGCGAAAAGAAACAAACGTCTCAGTTCTAGGCACATCGCTGCAGATCTTGCAACCGCTACCAGATGGCTCTGAACACTATGGGACTTAACATGAGGTCATCAGTCCCCTAGACTTAGAACTACTTAAACCTAACTAACCTAAGGACAGCACACACATCCACGCCCGCGGTAGGATTCGAACCTGCGACCGTAGGAGCAGCGCGGTCCGGACTGAAGCGCCTAGAACCGATCGGCCACAACGGCCGGCTCAACCGCTACCGGTACACTTGTCTCTGACAGAAGCATTACGCGATGGTTAAATCAGGCGGGTCTGTATCTTGAACCTCTTAAATGCATCCCACTTCAGCCACGTCATTGTCGAGAAAGAATTCGTAGCTTAGGGAGCATGTTTGTTGGGGTCAGCAACAGTGGCTCAAAGCAACGTACTCCGACGAATCCTGCTTCACCGTGGCAAGTGATGTTGAAAGAAAGAGGTACACGTTACACACCACAGAATATTCATGAACGTCGTCGGTATAGCTTAGGCATTTTCTTGTGAGCAGACATTATGCCTTTAGCCGAACACCGTTCTATATATTTGCGTGAGGTACCGTTGCAGCACTGCGGTATTGCAGGTAGATTGTTCTGATTCATGTCCGTCCGTTAAGAGGTGCCGTAGATCCAAAGTTTCTGTTTATGGGCGACAACGTCCGCCAACACAAGAGCTCTGAGATGTCGAACACAGTGGAACGTGAAAATTTGAAAGCATGGAATGGCCTGCATACTCCACAGACCTAAACCCTACAGATCATGCCTGGAATGCTCTTGCCAGACGTGTCTCTCAGCGAGCACCACTTTGCCGAACCGTGTAAGATCTGAAAACCGCCTTGAGACAGGATGGGTGGGGGGAGGGGTGGGGGCAATATCCCCAAACGACTCCTCAACAGTCTGGTAGCCACACGAGTAAAAGATGCAAAATGCGCGTTTCCGCGTGAGGAGGGAATGTTTCTTACTGAGAGGCCGGCCGTAGTGGCCGTGCGGTTCTAGGCGCTGCAGTCTGGAACCGAGCGACCTCTACGATCGCAGGTTCGAATCCTGCCTCGGGCATGGATGTGTGTGATTTCCTTAGGTTAGTTAGGTTTAATTAGTTCTAAGTTCTAGGCGACTGATGACCTCAGAAGTTAAGTCGCATAGTGCTCAGAGCCATTTGAACCAATATTACTGAGAGTTCAATATCGACCTTTATGTTGGGAGCCTAACCAGTGTCAAACATGAACGTTATTTATGTCTATTATCCTGCTTTCCCATGTAGTGACATCTGTGCCATTTTTCGTTACAAATGTGCCAATCCACCTCTATTACTTTTGTTTCTCGTCGTCCATCATGGCCTACTATTATTCTTGTCCAGCTGTCTGAGTTTTTCTTAGCAATTGCCAAACAGTGTAGAATGAGGTACAACCTAATCACAAATCTTTTTTTCTGGCCACTCCTGACCCGAAAGCATAAACCGTTAAAAGAGCCGCAGTCGTCGTTAGGTACGCAATGAGTATATAACAACGAAAACCAGACGACCCAAAACCAAAGCAGGGTCGTTGTAGTTGTCGCGAAGCCGGTAGATCTTACACAGCATGGAACTAGTGCCGATGTTATCAATGGACCAGCTTATATCAGCGTTAGCGGCGCTGCCCACCTGACACGCTGGTCCTGTCTCTTGCTTCCAAGTGTGGCGACCTTCCTGCAGTGTGGTGACTTGCAGTATCTCTACGCCAGCAATGCTGTCGATATCCGTTTTAGACCAGGATGCTAGACATATGGCATACTATAACGGTGGAAAGATTTTCTTGAAACCTTCTGTAATGTATGGTCCGCATATCAAAGAAAAAATCACAAAGCCGAAATCTGCCTTTCATAGCATTCAGATTGAGAATGTGTTATACGTCTCTCCTTATTATGAAACAATTGAATTCTATTTTTAGTTAAGCGGCTGCATTGAAAATAAGTTATTACACGAAGTAGAGCCTTAGGTTTTGGTTAATATCAGCTAAATTTCTATATACTCCCTCTATCGCTAAGAAATTTTTATAACATGTATGGTTCACCTGCAACTATCATTCCGAACATGTCTCATGGAAAAATTCGTGAACACAACGCGTTTTTTTCCTTTCCGTTCACCGAATGATCTTGGACGGTTCATCTGCTCCTTTACTTACACCCAAAGGAAAAAGATAGCGGCGTTTGATATGGCCTGCAAACCGCCCATTCGTGTGGGCTAAGTCTACCAATCCATGATCAGTGAAAAGAACGTTCAACTACCCTCCATAATCATTTGGGAAATGTGGGTGTGCACGATTCTTGGTAGAGGTAAGCTGTTCGGTGTTACCCGACTGAAAAATTATAGGCACAGACTGTCGTACTGATTCTTTCCGATCATCAATGCTGTGCGGGAATGAAGTGGACCAACGAAGGAAAACAGAGTAATCTTGCTCTACATTGTTATCTATGGACATTCTTGCGCATATTCAACAAAAATGTGCGGATTGTTATTTTTACCCAACAGTGACAACTGTTGACAAAGCTGCCAACAACAGCTACAGGTATTCATCACGTCAGTCCCAACAGAAAAAGTTTTCTGAAGGAGTTTTCAGAAAACTTTTTCTGTTTGGACTGACGTGTAGTTGTTATTGGCAGCTTTGTCAACAGTTGTCACTGTTGGGTAAAAATAACAATCCACACATTTTTGTTGAACACGCGCAAGAATGTCCACAGATAACAATGTAGAGCAAGATTACTCTGTTTTCTCAGGGTAATTTGTTAATATTTCTCAGTGAAATATTGTTCGACCCAGCTTAGTAACTAACTGACTAAAGTTCAGACCATGAACCTTGACGCAATTACGTCTGCCGACTTCTGGTAAACATTTGAGAACGTTTTGCAATCATCAGCCATGACTAGTTTGATGAGTACCACCACGAATTCTTTTCCTGCGCTAGCCTCTTCACGTCAGAGTAGCACTCTCACCTTACGCCCTCAATTATTTTCTAGATGTATTCCAATCTCTGTCTTCCTCTACTTTATCCTCTTCAGCTCCCTCCAGCACCATGGAGGTTATTCCCCGATGCCTTAAAAAATATCTTAGAATCATGCTCCTTCATCTTGTTAGTGTTTCCGTGTGTTCTTTGTCTATTCTCCAAAGAACCTCATCATTCCTTACCTTATCAGTCCATCTGATCTTAAATATCTCTCTGTAATACCACATCTAAAACGCTTGACTTCTCTTCCATTTCGGTTTTCCCTCTGTCAGTGCTTCACTACCATACAATTCTGTGCTCCAGACTTACATTCTCAAAAATTTCTTCCTCAGGTTAAGACCTAAGTTTGATACCAGTAGACTTCGAGTGACCAAGAATGCCCTCTATGCCCGTGGTAGTCTATTTTTCTGTCATTTCTGCTTCGTCCCTCATGTGCTATTCTGGATCAAAGGTAGCGGAGTTCTTTAACTTCGTCTACTTCGTGACAATCAGTTTTGATGTCAAGTTTCTCGCTGGTCACATTTCTGCTAATTATCATTACTTTCGTCTTTCTCCGGTTTACTGTCAATATATATTCTGTACTCTTCATTCCATTCAACAGATACGGTAATTCTTGTTCACCTTCACTGAAGATACCGGTGTCATCAACGAATCTTATCACTAATATCCTTTCACAACTATTTTAACTCTAGTCTTGATCCTTCTTTTACTTCTGTCATTTCTTCTTCGGTGTACACACTTAACACTAGAGGCATCCATGTTTTGCACCCTTTTTAATACGAGAACTTCGTTCTTATTATTCCAGTCTTATCGTTCCCTATTGGTTCGTGTACATTCCTCGTCTTTCCGTGTAGCTTACCGTTACATTTCAAAATTCTTGCACCATTTTACATTGTCAAACGCATTTTGTAGTTCGAGAAATCCTATGGGCGTGTCTTGATTTTTTTTCAGTCTTTCTTATATTGTCAACCGTAACTTCAGAATTGCCTCTGTAGTGCCTTTACCTTTCCCAAGGCAAACTAATCATCGTCTAACAGAGCCTCAATTTTCTTTTCCATTCTTCTATACATTTTTCTTGACAGTAGCTTGGACGCCTGAGCTGTTAAGCTGATTGTGCGTTAGGTTGCGCATTTATCTGCCATTGTTATCTTCGGAATTGTATGGAATGTACTTTCCCGAAAATCTGATGATATGTCGCCAGTCTCATATAATCCACACACCAACTCCAACGGTCGTTTTGTTACCATTTCCCCCAATGATTTTAGAGACATAATATTATCTACACCTTCTGCCTTATTTGATCTCAAGCCTCCAAGAGCTCTTTTAAATTCTAATAATGAATCCCTATCTCGTCTTTGTCGAGTCCATTTTTGAATGTTACCGACCTTGTTTTTAATTTCATGAAGCTTTAAATATGCTCTGTCAGTCCTGGCGACGATCATCTCTTTTTCGATTTCTTCACATCTTTCCTGTAGCCATTTAGCCTTGATTGCCGTGCACTTCCTATTTATTTCATTCCTAAGTGAGACAGATTGCTGTATTCCTGTTTCCTTCAACACATTTTTATATATTTTTGTTTCATCACTCCACTGAATTTTTTTTTATGTTAACCAATGTTCCTTCAGAGTTACCTTCATTGTATCTATGTTTGATTATCCAACATCTATGATTGCTCTTTTTAAAGATGTCCACTCCTGAAATGCCTACAGTGATACTCCCTATCGCAGTAGCAACATCCTCAGCGAACTGAAACGCAATTCATCTTTACTCAGTACTTCAGTATCCCACTTCCTTCCACACTGAATCTTCTGGAAAATTCTTATTAACTTCAGTTTACTCTTCAGAATTACTAAACTGTGATCTGCGTTTAAATCAGTGCTTGCACCTTACTACTCAATATATTATTTCGGAATCTTTCCGAGTATGATGTAATCCATCTAGAATCTTCCGATGTCTCCGGGTGTTTTTCAAATATACCTTCTCCTCTTGTTATTCTACAACAGAGTACTGGCTATTATTACCTGAAATGTATTGCAGAACTCAATCAGACTTTTTCCTCTCTCATTCCTGTTGCCAAGCCCATATTCTTCCATAAGTTTTTTTTTCCGGGCCTCCTCTACAACAGTGTTCTAATCCCACATGATTATTTTCATCTCCCTTTGCATCTATTGCTCTATATTCGTCTGATCAGAGAGCCTTCTTTGAATTTCACTTCAGTGATACCCGCTGTATCTAAATTGAGTCTTTACATTTTCTTTTCCAGATTTTCTATCTTTCCTACTTACTTCAAACTTCTGACATTCCATACTCCGACTTCTAGAATGTTATGCCTTCGTCCGTTATTCCATCTTTCTCTCATGGTCGTCTCCTCCTTGACAGTCCTCTCCCGAAGTTCTGAATGGGGGACTAATCTGGAATCTTGGAAATGGAGAGATCATCGCTAAAGGGCACGCTTCCTGTGGATACAGATATTTTTTCTTTAATGCTGTGTTTTCCACTGAATTCTGCTTCTTGTTGCCGTTAATGATTGGTGATTTTTCTGCCTTTCAGGTCAGTTTCTCGTCTCAAGGGCAAGGGATTGCCCTTAATCTCTGTCGGCTTCTCAGCCTTCTTTGACACGGCTGTTGGCAGAGTAAGGATGATTTCTAATGCCACTACTCTTTGACCACAATTGCTAATGATTTTATTCAGAATTTAAGTAGTGGCTATGTTCGAGCGAGCGAGTCTTCATTAATACTGGTCTTAGTGATGTTTAACTGCATGGGCCTGGGCAACATGGCGCAGCGCAGTAAGTAGGGTCTGGTACACCAATACGCTAGTACCACAATGTGCCGAGGACTCTATTCGGCACTGCCGTCTGCCTGCTCGCCAGTGCTCGGCTTGTGCCATGCGGCATACGTTACATTTGCTGCAACAACACCACAACAAACCTGTTTTGGCGCGTATGAATACTAGCCACCAGAATAGGCTAGTGATCACGACGAATGGCATATTCATTGAGTCGTCGACCGTCATAGTGTCGGTCTCTACCATGATGTCACTCGCTACAGATGGGCCTAAGTGGGACATGTGGTACCTGAATCTGTTCTAGTTTGAATAGCTGTAGCTATTTACTTACTGTAGTGCACACAAGGCATAAGACTGAACGCTGTAGTTCTTGAGTACTGTTATCGCAAGATGTAACATAAATGTGGCTCAACCTTTAGGATGGGGGCGCAGAAACTAGTCTATCAGAAGACTTGAGTCTAAGCTGAACTTTTAGGAACGGTACAGCACTTTAAGATGGGTAAAAAAGTTTTAATACAGACAAGACATAATTCCTCAATTTTAAACAAGAAAAATAAAAAGTGCCAACAGTATTAGAAGCTCTGTTAACTACATAGCACATGGAATTATAAGACTGTTTAAATTGAATACTTTAAATCTTCTCTTGGTCACTGTACTTTGATGAAACTTTTAGCTATCCATTTACAAAAAATACGTGGAATACTTAAAAACCAATGCTTACTGAATAAATGCGAAATTTACTGCACCACAAAGTTTATTAACTCTAATGAAAGTTTACTAAAATGACTTTTCAGTTCAATGAAATATGATTCTCGGAAATATACTGGCACTTGTGATAGGATTCTCTCTAGGTAAATGACGATAAAACACAGGTGCTCAACACAAATTTATTATTGAAAAAGAAACCGTGTAACTGGCCCATCCAATTATACAGTATTCAACTGGTACATTGAGATGAAGTTGGTTATGTCAGGCTCCTGTGCTATTCAAAAAACGTAGCAAAAGTATCCATTTCTCTTCTTGTGTAACTGGCTCTGAAATTTCTTTTCTTACAGTCGGATTTTCGTAGTAAAGAGCCAGGAAAAAAGTGCCATGAATGATAAGGCAAATTAAGTTCACATCTGAGGCTATATTATATAATCTTGCAGTTCTCGCCTCGTCCAGTTCACAAGATGCATACACCTGGCCTGTTAGCCACTGACTCGTGCCACAGAGCAGTTCGACCGCCAGAAGCACCTTTTCTATTCCTGCCGAACCAGTTTCGTTGCAGAGGGGCTTCCCTCCATGTTTTACGTGATTACAAACCTACTTCTCAATGCTTGAACCAGTATTATAAGAACAGTTTTAATATTTTCAACCTCTTACAGAACACTAATTATAATTACATAAATTATCATAAATAATGAATAAAACATTGACATGAATTTTACATCAAGAAGTGTGGTTATACAGAAGTCATATTAAGTAAACACAAAGATGTTAAATAAAACCATTATAGGTAATACCAATAATACTGTTGCGCAGTGTAGACAAATTATATGACGCCATTTGAGGAAATAATCAGTAATGTACCCCACCCTTCCACTCAGTTTACACCAAATGAACTTCTGTTAAATAAATCTGAAACGACTCGATGGACGGATCCATTGACAAAAGATCCAAGACGTAAATTACCATTGAAAGAAAAGGTGTAGCATGCACTAGTAACATTAAAAGAAAAGGTTTTCCAGAGAAAAAGTAATTCTGAAAATTTAGGAATGGTGCAGCTTAAGGTAGGTGAAAAAGTTTTAATATGGACAACAGAAAGTCCTCACTTTTAAACAAGAAAAATAAATAGTGGCAACTGCTGTGCACAGAACCATATGTAATCAGTGATGTACGATGTGAAGGAGCTTACATGTTAACATATCCTCAAACCCACAATGTTAGAGGGTGATATTCCCATAACGATATTAAAACATTTCCACTAGTGATCAGCACGTAGATGTATAAATGATTTCGCATATCTGTGTGTATACCTGTAATTAATATTTGGTGATTATCTCGTTTACAGTATGCAAGTGTGTGTGTGTGTGTGTGTGTGTGTGTGTGTGTGTGTATCTTTATGTACATATCAGAGCTATGTTATTAACTTCAATGAATTAAGCTCCGGTTTTCACCGAAATGATGAATTTGAAGAGCGATGTAGAAATAGAGCTACCCAATCTCCTCTGTAATTGCAGTCTGCATTTGTGTTTGAACCAGAAACATGAAGACAAGGTTACTTAAAATAAATACTGGCAAGAAAAGGATTATGTAAGACCGTGATTAGGTGTACATTTAATATATGTTGGTTAGAATAAATTTCAGTCCTGTTGCATTTTCAGAAATAGAAAGTAGTGTTATTGATGATTAATGATTAACTTTATCTTCTGTGGTGAATGGAAGGACTGTTTCGTATAGATACGCGATTTTGTGGAGGATTACAGAGACTCAAGTCCATTTATTCATGGAAACGAGATTTAAGCGAAAGTTGAGCAATGGAAACAGTTAACAATCCCATGTGATAAAGTGCTAAATCAACCAATCAATTGTGAGCCAGTTAGTTCGCGTTTAAATTGATAGTTGATCTGATGTCTTCCAGACTGTTTTGTCTAATTGGTTTTGAGGACACTTGCTTATTTCAGTGAGCTTGATACAACTAAGATCAGGGTGAA
Organism: Schistocerca nitens; assembly: GCF_023898315.1. Taxonomy (NCBI): domain Eukaryota; kingdom Metazoa; phylum Arthropoda; class Insecta; order Orthoptera; family Acrididae; genus Schistocerca; species Schistocerca nitens. The sequence goes on from NC_064617.1 coordinate 326,643,813, forward strand.
TTGGTGTAAATAAGGAACAAATACACTTTCAGTTGCCCATGACCGCTCGAATGTACTAAACAAGCAGGCAAGGGTGTTGCCCCAGTGCAAGCAGAACTTAACAGATCCTAATTTCATGATTTAGCTGTGAAATAAGTTAATTTTGAATGCATGTAGGGTTATCTGCGAACACGAGAGAGTAGGAGGATCGTACTGCGACCATCCGATATGTATTGATCATGCTGATGTACACTGAATGCCAATGTGAATACTTAAGTGCAAGGTTGTGTAGTCACTAATAAGTGAATATACATTTAACGGAAGAGAAGACGATAAACAAAGTAATATGTGTATGTATGAGGAAAATTATAAGTTCAAATGGTTCAAATGGCTCTGAGCACTATGGGACTTAACTTCTAAGGTCATCAGTCCCCTAGAACTTAGAACTACTTAAACCTAACTAACCTAAGGACATCACACACATCCATGCCCGAGGCAGGTTTCGAACCTGCGACCGTAGCGGTCACGCGGTTCCAGACTGTAGCGCCTAGAACCGCTCGGCCACCCCGGCCGGCAATTATAAGTAATACTTAACCTAAAACTTTAATTTCACCTGGTAAAAGGCGTGGACCTCTAATGTGTGTTTGTGTGTGTGTGTGTGTGTGTGTGTGTGTGTGTGTGTGTGTGTGTGTGTGTGTGCGTGCGAGATTGAATGTGGAAGCAATCCTAGACGTGACCGCAAATCCGTATGTGCAGGGAGAAACATTATGTACTCCTCACACGAACGCAGTCGTAAACGAACTGAAGCTGAGTGGCGTCTGTGAAGGAAAATTACACCTTTTTGGTAGCCAGCATTGTTGGTTTGGCGGTATAAGCAGCAACCAACGTTAGACTATGTTATCAACAAAATTCAAACGCAAGGCAAGGACTACAGAGACCCAGAAAAACGTGCCCTTACGTAATGTAAGTGTTGATGGCTTACAAAATCAAAAATTTGCGTAAATACCAGAGCAAAAGAGAGAAGCTGGTGTGACAAAAAGGACAACTCAAACTCTTTAGAAAAGATTGCTTATAAGTACTCTATAACCTGCACAATTCCAAGCACTAAGTTAGAATCATTAATAGCTGCGGCCAGAGAACGTACCTCTGTCTTCTGTTTATAACTAATCATTTCTGCATTTCTTACTCAACAAGCCCTTAATTTTACTTGATTAATTATTTTTTAATACGGTAGTTTCATGCTCACGGCCAACCGATGCGGGATGGCAAGCCAAGGAGTGCCTCCATCTTTGCTGAAAACCCGTGAGGAGTACCAACTAATCACACCCTTGTCTGATGCGACAACGGAGTCTTGTACCCGACGACCTCAGCTATCTGCCGATCCAGGTTACGTCAAGACAGCATATTTACCAAACAAAGAAAAAGAGCAACTTACATGTATACAGACCAATGCAATAACAAAAAAAGCACTCCGTCTTCAGGCCAAAAGTGGCCCATCGGGACCATCTGACCGCCGTGCCATCCTCAGCTGACGGTGCGGATAGGAGGAGCGTGTGGTCAGCACACCGCTCTCCCGGTCGTTATGGTGGTTTTCTTTGACCGGAGCCGCTACATACGGTCGTGTAGCTCCTCAATTGGCATCACGAGGCTGAGTTCACCCCGAAAAATGGCAACAGCACATGGCGGCCGAGATGGTCACCCATCCAAGTGCCTGCCACGTCCGACAGCGCTTAACTTCGGTGATCTGATGGGAACCGGCGTATCCACTGCGGCAAGGCCGTTGCCAATGCAATAACAACTCCACTGATCAATTCTGTGAAATTCTCGATGAAAGAAACCGCATCGTGGAACACACTTAACTATTCAACCAATAAAACTTGTAACACTTTAACATACAACCAATGTTTGAGAGAAAATGTAAATATTTTGAATTGCAAACTATAACAGCAAAATACTTTACCCAAAAGGAATTAAACTTGACTGTAAACTAAAATTTCATATGAGAAAATCAGAAATAAATTGAAACGAATCTTGCAAACGAAAGTAGTTGATTGTACATTAATTGTCCCACAAGGCTGCAGGGCTGTTTAACTTTTTCCGGGTTTTCCGCAAAACAAGCACGAATGTGAGAGCATAAGTAATAAATATATCACGGATAGAAACAGCAGTCCATCCTAATGAGTAGAACGCAAAGCGATAGAGCTAAAGGAATGTATTATTTCAAATGTAACGAAATTTTCAACTGATGAAAATTCCATGCTGACCCCAAAATATATATGATCTGTACAAAATTTTTAAAGTTAATATTGTATTAGTCAATATCGAAATGATAAAAAAACCTCATGTGGAAGAAAAATATTCTTGTTAAAATGAATCCACATAACAAACAAAATAAATTGTATATTTAATTAAAAGCATATGATGAAATACATGTATCCAGTCAAAATAAGTCTTATCCCCAGCGACAACACATTTTAATCTGTAAAAACTAATGGAATAAAACGGTGCCATGCTTAGCTACGTTTTAAACAAAGTTTTTCTCCCTTGGGGGCGATATAATGGTTCAAGTTACAAGTGAGTACTTCCAGGAGCTTTTACCGCGTTGGTGTACGAGCAGAAATCCAAAACATTATATGCTCAGGAATATAGGGTACTGTGCGCAACTGTTTTCGGCTCACTAGAACAATGAATAAAAATGAAATGGTATTCATATATCAAAAGCGCACTCTTTGTCTGTTGGTAAAGTAACTGCGTACGTAAATGTACTGAGATCCTGTCTTTCGTGTATAAATAAATGACGTTTAGTTGAACTTAATTGTCAACATATGTGATTTCATATAACGTTATCATTAATCAAAGATTAAAGATTAATTATTTTTCTTAACTGAAAAAATTCATGTAGGAATTTTAGTTGATCTTATAGCGTGTGAAACACTGTAATTCCATCTAGTGGATTCAATTATTAAATCAGCATACAAACATTAATTTTCTTTTGCGACTTTGAACCTGCACTTCAGAGCAGATTTTTGTTCCCGAAGATTAACTTTGTTTTTGGATACATTCAAGTAAGTTTTCTTTACGAATATCACCAGAGAGACCAGCAGCTTTTAAATTAATGGAAAGTCCTGCTTGGTTAATACTTGGTACCTTATTATGTCTTTCTCAATCCTCCCACATCTAACAACACAGGATGGTAAACCAAAATCTTACCTCCTCCCTGCTTTCTACTTGATGTGATGGTTTGGGTTCAACTATCGTTGTTATAAGGGCTGTTATACTTTAATTTTTTTTAAGTCATGGCTTGATGATACACCAGGTCTAAAGTTCATTATCGACTCGGCAGCATGATCCTGCAAGTAGAGTGCGCTTAAAGTAAAGTAGTCGGTAGATGCACAGTCAGATGGGCATGCTTGGGAAGGGCAGTAATAGTGTAAGTTGCGGGCAGGTGCTGTAGGGAAGATGCTGAGCACTGCAGGAGGAGCACAGTTCTAAGCTGTAGCCTACACTCACATTTCATGTAAATATTAAGTGGAGTCCCTCCACGTCCACCATTCAGGAAGATCCACTGTCACCTCTGGTATGATTAGTATTTGAAAAGAAATCTGCTGAATATGTAACACAAACGGCGTTTCATTTTCTTGTAGCTTGTCAACCACTTGTAACGTTAAGAGAATTGTCATGAGTGGCGAATTTTCAGTGAAACCTACAATTCTGTTGTTGTCAGGTTAAAATTTACTTCATTTGCCAAAACACCTCACTAACTTGTTGTGTAGATGCAATTGCGAGAGAATTCTGAAACTGTGGTTTATTAAACTTATGAAGTGAGGAACTGAGGAAAAGTACGGTCAGTAGCTTATGAAGAAGTATATCTTCTTACAGAAATAAACGTGTAATGTCTTCACTTGTTCCAAAACCCACAGCATTTCCCGTTTGACTAGCTATCGACGGCCATTAAGAATTAACCTTCTTTCATCGAAAAATTCTAGTCAGTGTAACAACACGGTACATAATGAAGTTCTCCATAATAATGGCAAAATATGGCAAACTGTTCTCTTTTTTGCATGCTATCACTTGCCAAAATCTCATTTAGATATCACAAAAGTTTACGAAATATAAGGAATCTTGAGGATATTCCATTCTGGCTTTATCGCTGGAGCAGGAGATCGCAAATGAGTGTACTACATCAAATCAATTTTCTCGAGATTGGTGACAGACACCTCCACCCAAGTGTAACAGGAACTTCGTTATGTTAACTAAATATGCAGCAACATATTACGTAACACGCACCCAAGACAAAATCATGGCGACCCCTATTTTCTATCGCAAACTTTTTCGAATTTCGGGCAATGTCTTACAGAAACGCAAATATCACAATAACTATGACCATTAACGAACTGATGGGCAAGGCATCGTGAAGAAGACATGTAAAACTATAAGAAACTCAAAAATGAATTTTTCTTGCAGAATAGTTTCTGTAAAAGTTTTTGAGAGAGACTGCAAGGCGTACACCACGATTCTGTCGCCGCAGCGCGTCGATGACCTGCCGAAAGCGGGAAAACAATGTTGGCCCCCCCTTCCAAACAAACGAATGAACTCGCCCAGTGTTTTTGACGAAAACTAGTCACTGTGCGTCGGCCACTGTACAATGCGCACATTCGTAGCACTTCCAATACATGACAGTGCCTCGGAATGCGAACCAGCCACCTACTAGTTATAGAAATTTCATAATTACTTACGTGGTAAGAACGCAGAGAAGATTTGGTGGTGTGTTGTTCATTATCATGGAACTGTGACGTTGTTCTGTATCAAAATCCAAACCTTTGTTGAGAAGGCATGAGGCAGTGGTGACGGCAATTAGTCCATCCTTAACGTTGGTTACGCCTTTGGCGGCATATGAGAGGAACAGACCACACGCCGTTACTGAATTTCAGAATATCTTTTCTCTCTCACATATAAACATGCAACTTCCACATAAGCATTGTGTTAGTACACAGAATAGTGAGGGATGGAAATTAGAAAATTTTATTAAAACTGAGTCAGTTGATAGTTGATAGCTGGAGAGACAACATCAGAGCTATAGTTAGTCTGCGTAAACTAGTTATGTTGGTCACTGATGCATCATGTGTACGAATGGTGTTAACCCCTTCAGCATCAAGTAACGCCTGAAGATGGTGCACTGAGGCACCGAAACTGGTAGCCATACAATAAATGACATCATAAGGACGGCTGTAGGTATTTCATTTTCTTACATGATAAATTTCATGCTGCTAGCTGCCAACCATCTACTGAGGGAGAAACTGTTTCCCGGCAGCACCACATCGCAGGGTGCTACCAGTGTGGTGTCTAGGAAGCCGGCGTATCGGTTCGCTAGATAAACATTCAAACAAATCGTATTAATGAGTTTTATTACAACAAGTAAATTCCAGTACTTAGCGTTTGCAATTACACAGATGTGCTAGCAAAGGGCGACATACGAAATAATCAAACTTCTTCTGCCTAAACAATTCCAAGTCTGTGCTACATAGGGAGTATAAGCGAAATATCTAGAGTTGACGCTGCTATCCAAGTTTCAAGTCTTGAAGCTGCTATTGAACTGGGGCGTCACCAGTCGGTGGCGGTGCTTACGTCCTCTTCACATAGGGGCCGCTGCTGTCGCGTTGTCGTCCTGGAGAGCGGTCGGACGTCCGCTGTGACCGAGCGGTTCTAGGCGCTTCAGTCCGGAACCGCGCGACTGCTACGGTAGCAGGTTCGAATCCTGCCTCGGGCATGGATGTGTGTGATGTCCTTAGGTTAGTTAGGTTTAAGTAGTTCTAAGTTCTAGGAGACTGATGACCTCAGATGTTAAGTCCCACAGTGCTGAGAGCCATTTGAACCATTTGAGAGGGGTCGGTCAGCGTGCGATTGGCTGACGACTTCTCACAGCCATCTCTTCTCTTTCGTTCCCGATTGGCGTTCCGGCACTTTACTTTATGCCGTAACAGCTAGCACTGCACTTCAATGAGGAAGCCAGCAACAGGACCTCGTGGGGTGCACGTTCCTGTTCAACACTCAGGCGCCTTCGGGTGCTGACACCTACCGGGGGCAGGGAGGAGATCAACCAACCACACGGCTACCGACACTGCGGATGGGTCATCAGGGTCATCGCAGAGTTTATAGTGGGACCGAGTACACAGCAGCAGCCAGCGCGAGGACGGTGCCAGGGTCGCTGACGTCTTCTCCTGTGCGTGCATACAGCTGAGCTGAATGGACAAACGTCATCTTAGAATTCAACACGCACCTGGCTGAGAACGACGACTTGTAAACATTGAGCAAAAAAAACCGGATTATAATAATGTTTCACTAGCGTCGTTGACCCTTCACAGATTTCCAAGAGCTGTCCTGACTTCTCTGCTCGGCCCTCTGTAGTAGGTATCACCCACACTAAACAGTTATACTCAAGACAAAAGGCTCGCACATTGCGTAGAAACCGTGCTGGTATGCATGAAGGGTGAAAACCTTCTCATTTCGGCCTCCGGACCCTTAAGAGTTAACACACAGGGCTAAGCCATTTTACACACTATATGAAGTAACTACTCAACCAACAACCAGACAATAGGTATCTATGATTACCTGTCCCATGTCCTAGAGAGACCCACTAATTTCTTAACAACTTATCAGGGATTATTGTCAACTGCAGTGTGGCAAAACACCGTAGCATATCCTCAGTGAGAAGAAATGGTCCATACCCCAACTCGGCACCTATATAGCGTTTTCCTCAACTGGTTAAGCTTTTAGTTATCTGATCTCTCAAGTCTAGTAACTGTTACGCATCAATAACCGTACCACTGCAACTGATTCTGTATATACATAATCAAATACCCAACGCTCACGCTTTTCTGAAGAAAATTATCATATCTCCATCACTTTAAGTATTTACTTCAGTCTGTCACAATTATAAAGCGTTTCATCGATGTTCTCCACAATGAATGAAAGCTCAATCTTCATAAATGTCTTTGCAAGTGAAGCAAATAAAAAAACGCATCGTCTAGGGCAGTGGACAAATGAAATGTATTTTTTTATGGTAGTTGTGGAAAGCAAAATTTATTTTCTTTTGCAGAGCGTTCAGGGTTGTTTTACACAATAGATGCGATGCAGATCGACCTTATTTATAACGCCCAAATTCAAAATAAAGTAGTTGCACTCTGCCCTACAATTAATTAATACTTATAGCAGTGTTCGCCGTAGTTCAAATAACAGAAAGATATCCCAACACTAACATTAGACTCTTAGTAAATACGTTCTGCAGAAATTGTGCATTGGTTCCTTTTTGACTGTGCACTGGTTCCTTTCCGCTGCCTCCGCTATATGCTGTAGGTAATAAAATCTGTCCAACGCTGTCTCCAAACAATAACAGCGTACTTAAAACACTTCTAGTACACAAAATACGATTACGTAGCAGGGTTGAGCCTTTGTGATACAAGCACCTCTGATGTAAACTCATAAAACTGAAAAGTAAAATAGTGGTTGTGGCTCTATTGTAGATGTCAAACATAATTAGGCTGTCATTTCTCACGTGCTCTCAGTAAGACCGTAAATTCCACAATTTGGCCCGATTCGTATATCACTTTGCAGAGCAGATAGAATCGGTGTTCCCGAAGAAGTAGGGCACAGATTTACAACTTGTACGTCAGAAACAACGCACGACGATAATGTATGTGAATGTCAGAATTCTAGAGGGTACCACAGAAATATTCGCTTTCAGTAAAATCGTCTACGAATGGGATACATGAAGACAGTATAAAAAGAAATAACACATATCTTGAAAAGTGGAAACATTATTGTTACATTAGCTACATATATTTTTAGTGTTTTTCTCTCGATCATAATGAGTAATCTTGAACACAATTACCTCCATGCCAACTAGCACCAATTCCGAAAACATCGGTCATGCGAAATCGTACTCGCGTCTATCTCACATGACATCCTGAAACCCATAGACGGGGTAATCAAGTAACCATAATATTCTTCGACTTACGAAAAGCATTTTAGGCACTACCAGATCAACGGTTATTAACAAACGCGTGATCTTATGGGATATCAACCGAAACTTATAACTGGATTTAGGATTTCTTAGTAGGGAGGATGCATGACGTTCTCTTGGATGGAGAGTCATCCGCAGATGTAGACAGAAACTTACACACACCATAGGAAAGTTAATAGAACCCTTCCCGCTCATGTTGCAAATTAATGAGCTGATAGACAATATTAATAGCAGATGGTAGAGCACTTGCCCGCGAAAGGCAAAGGTCCCGAGTTCGAGTCTCGGTCGGGCACACAGTTTTAATCTGCCAGGAAGTTTCAATATTAATAGCATTTTGTAGCTGACGCAGTTCTCTGTAATGAAGTGCAACCCGAAAAAAGCTGCACAAATATTGTGAGATGTAACAAGATTTCAGAGTGGTGTAAAAATTGACAAGTAGCTGAAAATGTACATAAATGTAAAACTGTGCACTTGATGAAAAGCAAAAACGTTGTCTCCTGAGACGACAACATCTATGAAACACAACTGGAATATCAACTCATACAAACACTTGCGTATAACGGTGTGCAGGGATATGAAATGGCCGGCCGGGGTGGCCGAGCGCTTCTAGGCGCTACAGTCTGGAATCGCGCGACCGCTACGGTCGCAGGTTCGAATCCTGCCTCGGACATGGATGTGTGTGATGTCCTTAGGTTAGTTAGGTTTAAGTAGTTCTAAGTTCTAGGGGACTGCTGACCTCATAAGTTAAGTCTCATAGTGCTCAGAGCCATTTGAACCATTTGAGCCATTTGGATATGAAATGAAATAATTACATAAGTTCTGTTATAGGTAAATCAGGTGGCAGACACTGCTTCATTAGTAGGATCATGGGAAAATGCAGTTAGTCTGCGAAGGAAGTTTCTTCTAAAACACTCGTGACAGATTCCACAATATTGCTCTACTGTGTGGGACCAATACCAAACGGGCGGTTATAGGCTCTTTTGACACACAGGACAGCGTCGCATAAACGCTGAAAACGTCAACTGACAGATGCTTGAAGACAGATGCCAAATATCCCCCGAAAGTCTCTACTAAAAAAGTTTAGGCATCCAGTGCGAATTGACGGATCTAGTAATATACAAGGTGTACGGGTATACGTGTAGATATTTCTGTTGTTTAGTGAGAACAGTGTACTAAACAACAATACGTCAGTAATTACGTCATTTGTGGACTAATTATAGCTTTTAGGTTGGTTAACACCTCCAAGTACATGTGTCAAGAGCAAGCCATTAGAGCTTATTTTCCCCTGAGCAGCAGATCAGGTGTTGAAGAGCTGATGTGTGTACATATTAAGGTACTACATATAAAAATATTTGCACCTGTACCCGTTACATCCTGTAGTACGTATCACTCACGTAGAGACTGCGAGGATGATATTAGACCAATTCTGTGCACAGGAGCATTTGAAATATCATTCGACCTGCGTTCCATACGTGAACGGAACAGAAAAGAGTGCTAATATCTTGCAAAATGTGAAGTACTCTCTGCCACCGCACTGCACAGACGTTTCCACTGCATGGATGTTGACGTAAACGCAGAAGCATAACGCAAATGGGTGATACGAGAGATAAACGTTTGTTAAACCTGAACTGAGGCCGTTATCAATGATATACGAGTGTTGGCGACAGCGCTTCCGGAATGGGTTGGCAAACTAGAAAAATCTTATAATGCTAGATACAGGATGAAATTTCATAAATTTGATGGGAAATATTATTTAGGAAGCGTTTGCTGGCTAAAGTGCTGCGCGACATGTCTTCAGAAACGTATGCCGGTAGCAGAAGGAAAGAAACGTTGTTAGGTTTTAACGTGGCGTCGATGACGTGTTCATTAGAAGCGGAGCCCAAGCACCGATTGGCAAAGCATGGCATAGAAAATCGACTTTGCTCGGTCAAAGGAATCATCCCGGAATTCATGTTAAGTCATTTAGGGAAAACTAAACCAGGGTATCCGAAAAGGAATCCGAACAGCATTCTTCCCGAGTTGGTGTCCAATATGCTATGAAGGTACCACCTCACTCGGTGCCAACAGTAGGGGATAAAACAAAGTCACAAACTGTAGCTGCCTTCTGACAAGTAATTTGTGTTTTCTCACATCACAGTTGATACATTAACGTTTAATATTTCTAAAAAAGATTTGTAAATATTGTAAAAGAAACGTGTAACTCTGCTGCCTGTTTAGTCCGCTATTTGGCTCGCCGTCAGGTATTCCACGCAGATGCTGTGTGCCTTGTGGTCAATGTATCTCGGAAAGCTGACGTGACTACGTGCACGGGAGAGCTACGTGATTACATGGAGAGCATATATCACAACGGCCAGACAGAGAATCGATTGTACGCCCAGTGAACTGCAGCTAGAGAATCCGAATTGGGCAGATGGCTCTACAGAACGACGTCAGTTTTAAGAGCAAATCCGCTTTAAGCAAATGACATTTGGGCAATAAATTGTAAACATAACACCCTACTTAACTGTTGAACGTATGCAAAGGACCACTTAGGCAGGAGTCGACTCCTGGGGGTCGATATGGATCACTTTGGGAATGACTGGTGTAAATGTAATCAAACATATGGGTGGTATGAGAGAAGGTGTAAGGAAAGAGCTCTGTACAGTCTGCACGTGCGCAGGTCCTTTACTTGTTTATTGCGCTAGATAAGTTGTGGCAAGACGTGTTGGTGTGGCAGTAGCAGATGAGAGTGAAAGAGAGCGGAGTAGTGTGGTTCGCTTCTTATCCGACTCACTATTGGCGGAGACTGTTTCATCAGCGAGCATCTCATGTTTCAGTGAAAATCCTGCATCACGTTCGATAGTGCTGAAATACCATAGATTATTGCGAAAAGTACGCTCACTGTATACCGTTCAGCATACGTGCATTGCATCACAGAGCCAGATATTATTGCACACCTGAAAATTCTGACCCGGATTAGCTAGCGGAACACTACACAAGAAATCTGATGCACAGACTGGGCATTGTGTCTATCTGTCAAAAAGACATGCGAGACAAATGGTCTACTCATTCACTAGTCAAGTTACATTGTTTTTGATTTGCAGTGCATTGTGGAAGTGGCTGGACAAAAGAGGAGTGTTCAGGCAAAGAACATGGGTCAAAGAAAGTCATTTGGCGAGCAGAAGGCGAGATTAAACGATGAAAACCAATTCTTCACTATTAACGCTGTCTGCCAAATCATTAATATACAACATAAACACCAATCTTCCCTAGGACACGCCTGAAGTTACTTTTGCCGAGAACATTCCATTCAAGATAGCGTGCTGTACTCTCCCTACTAAGAAAACATCAATATAGTCACAAATTGTGATTGATACCACATTTGGCCGCAGTTTTGGAACCCAGTCATAAGATTTCCGAAGAAATCCTGACGGCCTTGATCCATGGCATTCACGATGTCCTGCAATTAAAGCGCGATTTGGGTTTCACATGACAGATGGCCCCGTAGTGCACTCTGGTTGGCATGTGAGAGGTCATTTTACAGAGATATTAAGTCTGAGCTCCATATATGGTCTACGACGTACCACAGAGAGAATACCGATGACATTGGATCAACTGAAATGTGATCAAGTCTGCGAATTCTACTGTTCTGATCATGAACCCAGCACGGCTTCATTCGACACAACATGAGATGCCATGACGAGTAGGCTTCGTTCAGTTTGAGAACACCGCAATCTCAGAGATATTTTTAGGTTTTTTTTTCATATATGTTTGACTTGTCTTACTCAAAAACGTGAACCAAGCAATATCTTTAAACTTACCTTGTTTATAATTGACAAATTTATATTTGTTTCTTGTCATTTTATGAACATTACTACACTGCCGGTAAAAAAAAAGGTACACTTGGAAAGACGACTTAGATTTTGATCCTGTGGCGGCATATGCCATCTGGGGGATAATAGGTGTACTAACAACGGTTTCAGCGTCGTCCGCCAAGAGATAGTGCAGTGGCGTAAATACCTGAGCACCATCTTATCTACCCTCTAAGAGGGTATGCTTACAGCGAGAAGGCTCAGTGTAGTGCAAACGTGTGAAGCAAGCAGGCAACCATGTCACGGAGAAGCACTCGTGCTTCCTGTAGCCAACAGAGCGAGTCTGGAAGCAGTCAGATTTTGGCCTTCCGAGTGGCGGGATGGTCCTTTCAGAGAATTGCCACACATCTTGGACGTGCTGCGTCAGTTGTGCAACGATCCTGGCATCAGAGGTCACGTGAACATGTTCACACCAGTAGACGAGGTTCTGGACGTGTACGCAGCACAGACGCCAACTAGGATGGTCGTATTGTAAGGGCAGCAGTGGCAGATCGTACAGCTACCACAGCACAGGTAAGAGGGCTTGTGATCCCAGACGTGTGAGCACGAACTGTTGCGAACCGGTTGTTAGCGGTGGGAATGCGGGCCTCATACCTCTAGCCCGTCTTCCACTCACGCCATTGCGTTGACCTGCTTGGCTCGACTGGTGCCATCGGAGGATAACTTGGAATGCCGCGCCTTGGTATTCGGCGATGAAAGCACATTCTACGTGGGTGAGTCAAATGAAAACCTTAAATATTTTTTAAAAATATTATTTACTGTGCAGAAGTGGTACAAAGCTGTATTACTTTTCAACATAATCTCCCCCACGTTCAGTGCAAGTCCTCCAGCGCTTACAAAGTGCATAAATTCCTTTAGAAAAAAATTCTTTTGGTAGTCCGCGCAACCACTCATGTCTGGCGTGCCTCATGCGTGGCGTACCTCTTCATCAGAACGGAACTTCTTTCCTCCCACTGCGTCTTTGAGTGGCCCAAACATATGGAAATCACTTGAGGCAAGGTCTGGTGAGTATGGTGGATGAGGAAGACACTCAAAATGCAGGTCTGTGATTGTTGCAACTGTTGTACGGGCAGTGTGGGTTCTTCCACTCTCATGTTGCAAATGGACACCTACTGACAGCAATCCACGTCGCTTTGATTTGATTCCAGGCCGCAGATGATTTTTTAGGAGATCTGTGTACGATGCACTGGTGACAGTGGTCCCTCTAGGCATGTAAAGCTCTAAAACAACGCCTTTTTCGTCCCAAAAGAGAGTGACCATAACCTTCCCTGCTGATGGTTCTGTTCGAAACTTCTTTGGTTTTGGTGATGAGGAATGGCGCCATTTGTTGCTCGCTCTCTTCGTTTCCGGTTGGTGGAAGTGAACCCAGGTTTTGTCCCCAGTAACGATTCTTGCAAGGAAGCCATCACCTTCTCGTTCAAAGCGCCGAAGAGGTTCTTCACAAGTTCTACACGTCGTTCTCTCATTTCAGGAGTCAGCTGCCGTGGTATCCATCTTGCAGACACTTTGTGAACCTGGAGCACATCATGCACGATGTGGTGTGGTGACCCATGACTAATCTGTAAACATGATGCAATGTCATTCAGTGTCACTCGGCGGTTTTCCTTCACTATGGCTTCCACTGCTGCAATGTTCTGTTGAGTCACAACTCGTTGTGCCTGACCTGGACCAGGAGCATCCACTGAAGTCACACCATTTGCGTACTTCCTACTCCATTCGTAGAATTGCTGCTGTGACAAACATGCATCACCATACTGAACCTTCATTCGTCGATGAATTTCAATAGGTTTCACACTTTCACTACGCAAAAGCCGAATAGCAGAACGCTGTTCTTCCCTGGTGCAAGTCGCAAGTGTGGCGGCCATCTTTATACTGATACTGCGACGGTATGTGTGGATCTGCACTATGCTGCCACCTACAGGACATTCTGCACGCTGTTTGTGGTACTCTTACCAACTTACAGGATAACGGCGCGAAATTTCGATTTGTTATTACAAATTTAAGGTTTTCATTTGACTCACCCTCGTACTTACACGTAATAGATGGTCGTGTGCGCGTATGACGCAGGCCTGGTGAGCGCTGTCTCGTAGAGTGCAGTCCTTCAATACACACTGGCCCCACCACAGACCTTATGGCAACCTCATCCAAGAAATGCGCCCGACGGGCGCGGCTGCGACCCCCGGGCGCAAGGCAGTGTAGTCCAGCGCCCCGTACGCGACCGTGTGTCGCTAGTGTCGGCATAGGAACGAGAGAGATAGCTGCGGAGCGAGTGAGACCGCACAGCACTGCTCTGCCCAGGACTGCCCTGCGGTCAGATCCAATGTAAACAAAATAACAGGGGAAGCGTAGCTCTGTAAAAGTGGTCGATGATCGGTAAAACAAGTAAACCATTTACTGTTTAGGTGACAATTAGTGTTCGTGTGGCAGAATTACTAAGCAAAGCTTTAGAAAACAATATCTAAAACAAGAATCGAAGAACAGCTTAGTAGTATTCTGACCCCACAGGTTGATTCTATTTGTATTGTACATGAACACCCGTCATATGTACAGCATGCCTGCCGGCCGGAATGGCCGAGCGGTTCTAGGCGCTTCAGTCTGGAACCGCGCGACCGCTACGGTCGCAGGTTCGAATCCTGCCTCGGGCTTGGACGTGTGTGATGTCCTTAGGATAGTTAGGTTTAAGTAGTTCTAAGTTCTAGGGGACTGATGACCTCAGATATTAAGTCCCATAGTGCTCAGAGCCATTTGAACCATTTGAACAGTATGCGTCTTCTAAAAGATATATCAATTTCTTAAATGAACTAGTGTCATAAGTATTCTATTTTAGAAATAATTTTACGTAAGGGATATAGAGTCTCATTCTTCCTATTAGCGGTTACAAGTAAATATTTGTTTCTGTACTTCGTGCTACAGCTTTTTGTGTCCCTTTTCCAAGTTTAGACATCGGATCCTTAGTTTGGTGTTTTGTACGCAATAAATTTAATTGCTCAAGTTTGAAAACCTGTTTAAAAAATAGAATTAAGGTTTTAAATACCTTTAATACCTACAGCCAACATTATTAATGAAGACAATATGTTACACAATTTTCTTTTTCGAGGAACTAAGTCCAGGTTTGGTACAATATTCAGGGGGACCGCTAACCTCAAAAATCAGTTAAAAGTTTTATCGCTAAACAGTGAACGGTTCTTAGACTTAGCAAACTTTAAAAGGGAGAGAAAGCACTCTCAAATATACGTGGAACCAAACATTGAGAGAACTTTGGCGGTGTGCTCGTACAAAAGAGAATACTTCTGTCGTGGAAAAGAGCTGTAAAAGTCTTCCAAAGTTTTACCCATAAGAAAGCGGTCTTTCAGGCGAATATCGTACTGCAGGTCAATCAGTTCTAGTTGAAATACTTGTGAGACGTCCTCTGCCTGATGGGAAAACGGACGAACAAATATATCTGAGGTCGGTTGAAGCTCAATTATCTCGAAGAATCTGTTTTCAAACTCTTCTTGTAATTCGCAAATGATTTGAACATAATCTGAAAAATCCACTTCTTCTTGAAAGCTGTCTAACGCAGGGAAGTTCAAATGGTTCAAATGGCTCTGAGCACTATGGGACTTCACATCTGAGGTCATCAGTCCCCTAAAACTTAGAACTAGTTAAACCTAACTAACCTAAGGACATCACACACATCCATGCCCGAGGCAGGATTCGAACCGGTGACCGTAGCAGTCGCGCTGTTCTAAAGCAGGGAAGTGTCCACAATTCGCCTCGAGCAACTGTTTTGCCCACAAAATAACTATTTTTTTTAATGCTTGAATCGTCTGCACTAAACCAACAACAGAGTAATTTACACCTTGGAGTGAAATGTTCAAAGTGTTTCAGTGACCGGTTAGGTCACTCAAATAAGCCAAATTCGCCACCCACTTAGGATTCTTCTGGATGTCCTCAATGAGAAAAACCGATGTCCTCAATGAGAAAAACCGATGAAGCACCATCCGTCTGCTCAGCCACTTGTTTCGGCGTGGTAGGGGATGTCCGGGTATTCCGCTTCGATATCAACCAGAAATACTTTAAATTGGCGATATGTGAGTCAATGCGGGCGAAGATAATTAACCGTTGGAACAACTGTGTCCATAACGTTTTTTGTGTTGACCATCTTCGCACAAAGTGCTTCCTGGTGTGTCAGACAATGGACTGCCGCGAATAAGGAACAGCCATTTTTGACCTGACGTAACCCAGGAATCCAGTGCGTATCCCCCGTAGCGCAGGGGCTACATCCCTTGTTACACTGGTCAGGCGTCCCCATTTTAAAATCACTGAGATGAACACGTTTTCCACGGCTAGAAAAATATCTAAACCCATGGTTGTGTCTTTTAAGGTCGAGAAATTCTTCGGTGACACGCAGATTGTCGTCTACACCGCGAATGAATATGACGAGCTAAGATATGTCCGCAAAGTTCGTGGACTCTTCAAGAGCGATAGAAAATGAAACGAAGTTTGGCCCTCTCACCGTTAATTGCTGCTCCATATCTGAGGCCATATCTTCGACTCGGCGAGCAACAGCTTGAGCCGAAAGAGCTATTTTTTTCTAACTTTTCCGTGAGGTCTGAAGAACAAATACAAGCCGCCGAGTCGACCAGGCAATCCTTGATGTGATTCCCAGCCGCAAAAGGTTTCCCTGCTTCCACAGCTCTCAGCAAGCATTTGTAACCTGCGCGTAAACTTTGCCCACCTGTTTCCTGCTCCTACTACGGCAATAAAGAAAAAAGCCCTTGCAGTTAATTTTGTACAATCTTGTTTTTAAAACATTTTTATAATTTTAACAATTAATTGTTTCATTCATTAAAACCCAATAAAAAACTAACAAAAAATATTAATTTTAGCTGCGTTTTTCCCCCCAGTTCCTTTGAAAAGCGGTCATAGACGCTAGCAAGGACAGCGAAACGTGGTCGCAAAATAAATTTTTATCTATTGGAATATTAGCGTTTTAATTAATTATAAACATAGATCAAACTACAACGTATGTCTTCCCATACATGAAACCACAAATACACGAAAACAAAGAATAAGTCTTAATGACATTCTGCTGTCTGAGAGAGCGTTTGTGACGGCTTTTCAGAAAGTGGAAAAAAGTAACACACCTCAAACTTTCTCTTATGTCTATGCGACGCGATTTAATGCAACCAAATATAAAAATTAACCGAAAAGAATTCTTGTTGCTGACAATCTGGTATTCGATAACTAGCACATTGCTAAGTGACATATCAGATTATAAAATATAGTTTTATTTATCATTTTTTATAAATAATAAAGAGTCATACGATAGGAAACACTTACTTCACTGTAATGCTGCTTGAAATTTTCTTTTAGTTCTTCAAGCTTTGACTGGAGTTCCTCTTGCGACAAATTTTTGAGCTCATCTTTGCGACAGGTACTAAAGTGCTGTTTAATCGAGCACTTTTTTTGAATACATGAGGTTCCGGTGACATACTAAACATTTGGCGTGATTTTCGACAGTAGTACTAAAAGCTTAATTTCCTACTCGGGTTTAAATAGTGCGGACGTGCCGCTCCTTCGCTTTTTGTCTGCTACTGTTGACCATTCATTTCGATCCACTGTAGCCTTACGTCTGTTGACTAACGGCTTTGTGGAGTAGCAATGTTTTTGACCGCTGCTGGCGCTGCGGTCTGTCTTCCGTTGGTTGGTTGGTTGGTTTCGGGGAAGGAGACCAGACAGCGAGGTCATCGGTCTCATCGGATTAGGGAAGGATGGGGAAGGAATTCGGCCGTGCCCTTTCAGAGGAACCATCCCGGCATTTGCCTGGAGTGATTTAGGGAAATCACGGAAAACCTAAATCAGGATGGCCGGACGCGGGATTGAACCGTCGTCCTCCCGAATGCGAGTCCAGTGTCTAACCACTGCGCCACCTCGCTCGGTGTCTGTCTTCCGTACGAAGCGCGCTTACAGCGGCATGGCGAGGCGCGGCGGGCGGACCGCACGGTCAGCTAACTGACGCGGCTTGACCACTGCAAAAGCACACGAATTCGTCCGGGGCGCTAGCGCCCCAGAGGCACACTTTGGACGGGCCTGCCTTATGGTCTGGCGTGCCATAAGATTCAACTCTCCTTCACCTTTGTTGTTTCTGGAGAGGACGCTGACCAATGCTCGGTACGTGCAGTGTGTTGTTAGACCCGTTTGAGTGGCGACTTTAGTTTCGGCGGGCATGCCACTCCACTGGCGCCACTAACTGCATGTACAGCCGATATCGATCCTGGTCATATCCCAAGCCTAGGGTCTTTGGTTGAGGAGTGTGTTGTTGGGCTTGGCGGGCCTTGGTACGGGCAGTTAGCTTGTGGCCACGTGGCTGGCCAGTTGGTTTTAGCACCACTCCTGCTGCTGTGGAGCTCGTGAAACCGCGAGTTGTTACGCTGGTCGAAGCCAAAGATTTCCGGCTGTATTAAGAATTCATGGTGGCGAGCTGCGGGAAGAGTAGCTGCCGCCGCATGCAACTTGATCAGCAAGCGCCGGGTCAATTCTGGAGTCTCATTACTTCACCTGTAGATCACCTGCACGGATTGGAGGCAATGAGGGCCCAGGTTGGAATCCTGGAAGTCATGGTTCCCTCGCACCTGAGTGTTGACCTTATATTCGTACTTGTTATCGTAAGTGCACTTTTGTGTTAATGTTGAATTAGACTCGTCATGTTCCTTACGGCCGGCCTGAGTGGCCGAGCGGTTCTAGGCGCTACAGTCTGGAACCGCGCGACCGCTACGGTCGCAGGTTCGAATCCTGCCTCGGGCATGGATGTGTGTGATGTCCTTAGGTTAGTTAGGTTTAAGTAGTTCGAAGTTCTAGGGGACTGATGACCTCAGAAGTTAAGTCCCATAGTGCTCAGAGCCATTTGAACCATTTTTTTTTGTTCACTACGCTTCCGAGTGATTGTGTGGATTGTCACCAGTCAGTGTAACTTATTTTAATCTGTTTGTTTCATATCATACTAATTGCAAATGTATGAATGCTCTCTGTTGTTAATTGAGTTGATGTAACTGGGACTGCAATGTATATTGCCGGCACGGTAGCTCAGAGTGTTCGGTCAGCGGGTTAGTTGTCCTCTGTAATAAAAAAAATGAGTGAACGGGTCAACGATGAACGTGAACGGGTGTCATCGGACGTCCGCTCCGAACAAATTCAACGAAGAATATAGAACAAAATGAGATTAAAAAAAAAAGAAAAAAGTGGTTAGTGCGACAGAATGTCAATCCTAAGGGCCCGGGGTCGATTCCCGGCTGGGTCGGAGATTTTCTTCGCTCAGGGGCTGAGTGTTGTGTTGTCCTAATCATCATCATTTCATCCACATCGACACGCAAGTCGCCGAAGTGACGTCAAATCGAACGACTTGCACCCGGCGAACGGTCTACCCGACGGGAGGCCCTAGTCACACGACATTTACATTTTTTTTTACTCTGGTACTTCGTCACGTCGTCAATTTTCATGTAACATTAAGGAGTGTCAAGCTCGTGACTTGTTTGTGTAGCCACTTCCGCAATAAGTTAACATCTCCAATATCTTAGATATTGTCGTTTGTAGTATTATTTGAGCAGGTGTCTGTTTCCTTTCTGGTGCATGTTGGCAGGGTAGTTCTGGCAACGGACGATGCGTCCCTGTTTCCTGGTCCTGGAGCAGAGACGTGTGTTCTTTCTGCTGTGGCGACATTTCCGTCATCGCGCGACGTCTAGGTTTACGAGAAGCCCGGCGCCTCCGCCAGCTGCCTCGTGTTAGCTCAAATTAAGTAAATTTGATCTTTTTGTACATGCCACAGTGGAGTGTCGCCCAGTTAATTCCGGAAACCTTGATCTATTCAAACATTTAGAGATGAGCACACACACAAGCCTTAAGTTTTGTTATGCAAGTCTGAAGCCCCTTGTGACTCTTTTTTCCTTTCAACAACTTGTTGAAATCTTGCAGCCCCTATTTGCTAGTTCTGGAACGTGTTAAGTTCTAAAGGCTTTTACTTATGAGTATGAACTGTTCAGTTTTTTTATCCGCAGCTAACTCCATTCATTGTTAAAATAGTGGTTGCCGCCAGTTTGCTGTGGTAACTGGTTGCTGTAATTTACCACCTTTCTCGTATTTTGACGGATTGTGTATTTATATAAGGGTCATTATTAATGTTTTTGCTTATTTTAATTCGCTTATGTCGTATGGTATCATATTTTGGGGTAACATTTCCCATTCTACAAGGATATTTTTGGCTCAGAAATGGGAGGTTCGGACAATAAGTGGTGTGAATTCACGAACCTCTCGTCGACCTCTGTTCACGAGACTGGGCCTCTCAATATGTATTTTCCTCATTGTCGTGTCGTGTTACCAATATTAGTTTATTCCCAAGAATAAGTAGCTTTCACTCGGTTAATACTCGGCAGAAACCAAACCTGCATTTGGATCGGACTTCTTTAACTCTTTTGCAGAAAGGTGTGCAGCATACTGCTGCATCCATTTTCAATAAGCAGCCATTCGAATTCAAAAATCTTAGCAGTAATCCACGCGCTTTCAAATCGAAACTGAAGAGATTCCTCACGGGTCATTCCTTCTATTCTGTCGAGGAGTTCCTTGAAAAATTAAGCTGATTCTTATTGTATTGCTGATGGCGTTTACTTAAACTCATGGTTCATGAGCATTTATTTTTATCTGTTATTACTTTTATGTTGTAATTTCATGTACTGACACGTTCCATGACCTTGGAGATTTGCTCCTCAATTTGGTCCTACGGAACTTGACGTTTAAATAAAATAAAAAGTGTACAACTTGGGAGTCACATTTAAATTGCGTGCCTTCCAAGCTTTCTGGAGGATTATGTATTTGTTTAAGGGTCATGATTAATGTTTCTGCTGGTGCGTACCAGCTGGGAGTCACGTTAAATTGTATTCCTTCCCAGCATTTCTTGTGTTTTGGGGAACTGTGTATTTTATTGCTTAAAGGATTTTATTATGGTTTTTAAATTACTAAGGGTTTTCCAGCAGCGAGAATCAGTGGCGTGACTTGTTACCCTTCCTGTATTTTGGGTGGGCGTTGTCTACTTGCTTAAAATTTTATCCATGTTTGAGAATTGTTAGTACTTTTAGTGGCACTCATTTGTAATTGGTTTTACTGGTAAAACCAAGTTTGTTGAACCAGCTCGCAGTCACGCCTGGTTGGTGTGACTTCTTACTTGTACTTGGGAACTTAATGGTATAAGTAGTTAAAGTTCTTCATTAATGAACTGATGGTGTTCAAGTTCTTTAAATTATTGTGAGTGTTGTTATTCATGTTTTGACAAGGTTTATCATTTGTCATCATAATGATTATTATTAAGCAGTAAAATAAAATGACAAATGACGAAATATGTGGGTCCACCTTCCATGTGTTTTACGTTAAAAATAACCCCAGCCATTGTTGTGAGGTGTCACCGTCCTTTTGCGGTTCTTGCGACAGGAAGTTAACACGTTCTTCCAACTGGATAATGTTCGCCCAAACGGTGTCCGTGAAACTCAACGTGCTCTGAAAGACATGCAGCAACTTCCCTGGCCAGTACGATCTCCAGATTTGTCTCCAATCGCGAATATGTGGGAGATGATGGGGCGAAGTGTGCGACTCGTCAACAACTCTTACACAACTACGCGAACAGGTCGAGCAGGAGCGGCATAACGTATCCCAGGACAGTATTCACCATTTGTGCGATCCACTGGATGTCAGATTCATCGCCTGCATTACCGTCCTTGGAGGCTGCACATCTCACTAATATGGGTGTTTCAGCATGGTACCTCAGAACCACTTTGTGCTATTGATCTGTAAATGTAATCATTTCATGACTCCATATGCACTGTCGCAACAACAAATCCTGAGCAAATTGGAAACCTCTAAAAGGGAGAATAAATTTTTCTTCCGGTAGTGTATTCATACTTTACACCAAGAGGAGCACGAGTTAAAATTTTAAATGTGAAACCAGGGCGGAGCTCCATGTATTGCTAATGTACAACATGTCAAACAAACAGCTATCCTAAGCTTGAAAGAGAATTTGCAACGATGCAGTGACGGTGCAGCTAGTGGCATGTTCATTAAGCGGCTTAGCGTCAAACGCCAGGAGTGTGGTCAGACTGCGCTGCTCAGGAGGCGTGGCCTCGCTTTTCTCGCGCGGGGCGCCCACGTGATTTGCGCGGGGTTTAGCGTTGGCTTACTGCGGCGTGGCAGCCTCAGGCGCTCGCAGCGGGCAGCTAGGTAGTGCAGCGTGCTGACAAAAGCGAGCGCTGTTACGGGGGCCGTTCATTAAAACTTCAGCTGAGCCACTTGCAAAAATCATGAGAGTACGTATGCCATATGCTAATATGCAGGGTAGAAAGTATTTAAATCGACAAACTTTGGGAGGTTGTAGGGGACATCAGAACAAATATTTTTCCCCAATGTCATTTTTTCCTATGAGGATTATTTAAACCGGTGGAGGCCGTATTGCGCTCTTCAGTTGTTAGACGCCGTATTACGATCTTCAGTTGTTAGAGGGCGTATTACGATCTTCAGTTGTAGGAAACTGCTGTCCACCAGTGTATTAGTGCATTGTCTCTGTTTACTAACGGAGCGGTACACTTGGAGTGAGTACACGGACGAGCTGCACAGCGGGTTTATCAACAACAATATCCCAATCGCCGTATCCCGCATCATAC
Organism: Schistocerca nitens; assembly: GCF_023898315.1. Classification (NCBI taxonomy): domain Eukaryota; kingdom Metazoa; phylum Arthropoda; class Insecta; order Orthoptera; family Acrididae; genus Schistocerca; species Schistocerca nitens. Next base: position 326,666,345 of record NC_064617.1, read on the forward strand.
GACCTTTGCTGCTGTGTACCAATGAAATGAAATGATCGTATGGCATTGTTGGCCGGGAGGCCCCATGCGGGGAAGTTCGGCCGCCGTATTGCAAGTCCTTTTTAGTTGACGCCACTTAGGCGACTTGCGAGTCAATGAAGATGAAATGATGACGAAAGACACACAACACCCAGTCATCACGAGGCAGAGAAAATCTCCGACCCCGCCGGGAATCGAACCCGGGACCCCGTGCGCGGGAAGCGAGAACGCTACCGCAAGACCACGAGCTGCGGACTGTGTACCAATGTCTGCGTGAGACCGGATAATTTAGCAGATTACCTGGACAGGGACGCCGTCGCACGGTAAGAATGCTGCAATTTGAGGGAGCTGTCTTGCAGCATGTGGAGCGGGATCCTTCAATTAGCACTCGTTCAATTGCACATAAAATGGGGACGAATCAGACGAGTGTAAGAACAGTCCTTCGAGAGCAATTGTTACGTCCATTTCATTTACATCGTGTCCACAACCTGGAACCAGTTGATTATCCATCCAGAGCACAGTTTTCGCACTGGTACCTGGAACATTTCCATCCTCTGTGTTGTTTACCGATGAAGCAACGTTCGGGCGTGATGGAATCTTCAACATGCACAATTCGCATGTTTGAAGTGAGGATAACCCGCATGCCACAGTTACTAGCGCTCATCAAGTGCGGTTCTTCGTTAATGTGTGGGTCGGTATTGTTGGGGACTGTTTAACTGGGCTGTATCTGCTACCTAGGCCATTAAAAGGCAGGCACTATTACAATTTTCTCGCTAGAGCATTGCCAGAATTGCTGGAAGACGTCCTGCTCCCTACAAGACAACGCATGTAATTCTAACATGACGGGGCGCCGCCACATTTCAGTCGTCGTGTGCGTCGATTCGCAGAGGTGGTCCTGTACCATGGCCTGCTCGATCCCCACTTTTTTGTGTGGGGAACAATTCGGGACACTCCTGATGTTATCGCCCGTGTCAGACAGAACATGATCCGACAGTGTAACCTTTGTTTACGTGTCAATGGACACATTTTTGAAAATCTACTGTAATTGAAATTGGGTTGTGTTAATGTGTTGTCTCTTGGTCATAAAAAATTGTTTGTTGGTTTAATTAATTTGCCGCCAGAGAAATCTTCCTCTACCGGTTTAAATACTCTTCATAGGAAAAAATGACATTAGGGAAAAATATTTGTTTTGATGTCCCCTACAACCTCCCAGAGTTTGTCGGTTTAAATACTTTTCACCCTGTACACGTGCGCACAGTGTTCCGGCAGGAAAATTAAATATTTCAGGAAGTGGTTCCAAAACAATTTCAAATTAAAAGATTCTTATATTTATTTTAAAATCTTCTAACACATACCCGTTTATACCTTCGTATGATCGGATTCAAACGTATCAGACGATCACTTACAGATCTGAAAATACGAGGCACGCTCAATAAGTAATGCAACGCAGTTCTTTTTCTCCGCCAGTTTCAGTTGACAAATGCGGAACTTGTCGTGAGACATAGTTTCATTATATTCATCAGGACAGCAACACCAGCAACAGTTACGAAATTGTTTCGAATGAAAAACAGCTCACAGGAAGAATTAACACGCAAAGAAGGGGGATACGGAAACACTAAGAAATGACGACGTACACTTGAAGTTCTCTAAGGCTATATATATATACAGCAATAAGGAATAACTCAGTAGGTACTACAGTTGAAGAGGAATGGACATCTCTAAAAAGGGCAATCACAGAATTTAGAAAAAAAAACGCGGGTACAAAGAAGGTAATTGGAAAGAAATTGTCGGTAATAGAAGAAATACTTCAGTTAATCCATGAATGAAGGAAGTACAAAAATGTTCAGGCAAACTCAGGAATACAGAAATACAAGCCGCTGAGGAATTAAATAAGTAGGAGGTACAGAGGAGCTAATTCGAAATGTCTGCATGAGAAATGTGATGAAATCTAAAAAGAAAGAACTGCCGGAAGCACTGACTCAGCATATTGGAAGTCAGAACAACCTTCGGTGAAATTGAAAGCAGAGATGGTAACATTAGGAGTGCAACGGGAATTCCATTGTTAAATGCAGACGAGGAAGCGGATCGGTGAAAAGAGTACAATGAACGCCGCTATGAGGGGGAAGATTTGTCTCATGTAATAGAAGAAGAAACAAGAGTCGATTTAGAACATGTAGGGGAGCTAGTATTACAATCAGAATTTAAGAGAGCTTTGGAGGACTTAAGATCAAATAAGGCAGTAGGGATAGATAACATTCCATCGGATTTTCTAAAATCATTAGGGGAAGTCGCAACAAAACGACTATTTACGTTGGTGTGCAGAATGTATCAGCCTGGCGACACACCATCTGACTGTCGGAAAAATATCATCCACACATTCCGAAGACTGCAAGAGCTGGCAAGTGCGAGAATTATCGCTCAATCAGCTTAACAGCTCATGCATCCAAGTTTCTGAAAACAATAATATACAGAAGCGTGGAATGGAAAATTTGAGATGTGTCAGTTGACGATTAGTTTGCTTTATGAAAGGTAAAGACGCCAGGAAGACTAAAAAAAAATCAAGTTACGTTCATAGGAATTGTCGACGTGGAAGCAGCGTTCGACAGTGTAAAATGGTGCAAGATCTTCGAAATTCTCAGAAAAATAGGTGTAAGCTATAGGGAGAGATGGTCAATATGTAATACGTACAAGAGTGAAGAGGGGATAATAATACTGCACAACCAAGAACGAAGTGCTCGGATTAAAAAATGGCCTAAGACAGGGGTGTAGTCATCTCCCCTACTGTTTAAAGAAGCAATGATTTAAATAAAAGAAAGGTTCGGGATATCAATGATAAGATTCGCCGATGACATTTCTATCCTGAGTGAAATTAAAGAAGAATTACATTATCTGCAGAATGGAATGAAGAGCCTAATGAGCACAGAATATGGTTTGAGAATAAATCTAAGAAAGACGAAAGGAATGAGAAGTAACAGAAATGAGGGCAGCGAAAACTTAACATCAGGACTGATGGTCACGAAGTAGATTAAGTTAGCCAGCAAAATAACCAACCACGGACGGACCAAGGACATCAAAAGCAGACTATCACTGGCAAAAGGACATTCCTGGCCTAAAGAAGTCTACTAGGCTCAAATATAGGCCTTAATTTGAGTAAGAAATTTTTGATAATGTGCATTTGGAGCACAGCATTGTATGACAGAGAAACACGGACTGTGGGAAAATTGGAACAGTAAAGAATCGAGGCATTTGAGACGTGGTGCTACAGACGAATGTCGAAAATTAGGTGAACTGATAAGATAAGGAATGAGGAGGTTCTGCGCAGAGTCGGAGAGGAAAGGAATATGTGGAAAACACTGACAAGGAGAAGGGACAGGATGATAGGACATCTGTTACGACATCAGGGAATGACTTTCATTCTACTAGAGGGAGCTGGAGAGTGCAAAACAAGTAGAGGAAGACACATCCAGCAGATAGCTGACGATGTATGTTGCAAGAGATGAAGAGGTTGGCACAGGAGAGAGATTTGTGGAGGGCCACATCAAACCAGTCAGAAGACGGATGACTCAAAAGCTACTGGAAACTCTTTTTAACTTCCTTTCTGTGTTTATCTCTTGGTCTCCCTCTACAATTTTGAATCGCCACACCTCACTCCACTACCGAACTGGTGATCTGACGTCTCAGAATGTGTCCTATCAACCAATCCCTTCTTTTAGTTAAAGGTAAGCTATAAATTTCCACGTTTCACTTCCATACAAGGCTACAATCGAGATTACTACAAAGACTTCTTAAATCTTAAATCTATATTCGGTGTTAATAGCTTTCTCTTCAGAAACGCTTCTCTTGTCGTTGCCAGCCTACATTTCATATCCTCTTTACTTCTGCCATTATCAGTTATTTTACTGCTCAAATAGCAAAACTCATCTACTATTTTTAGTGCCTCGTTTGCTAATGTAATTTCCCTAGCATATGTGAGTCCGCAGCTCGTGGTCGTGCGGTAGCGTTCTCGCTTCCCGCGCCCGGGTTCCCGGCTTCGATTCCCGGCGGCGTCAGGGATTTTCTGTGCCTCGTGATGACTGGGTGTTGTGTGATGTCCTTAGGTTAGTTAGGTTTAAGTAGTTCTAAGTTCTAGGGGACTGATGACCATAGATGTTAAGTCCCATAGCGCTCAGAGCCATTTGAACCTAGCATATGTGAAAATATGACTTCAGAAAAAATGCCTCGCTTGCGTAAAAAAAAGTAAAGCAAAGTCCGCGTTCTGGCCCTGATTGGCCAATCGGACCCGTCCAGCCGCCGTGTCATCCTTTGCCAACGGTGTCACTGGATGCCTAATCGAGGGCGTGGGGTCAGCAGTCTGCTCTCCCGACCGTAGTCGACTTCTTTGGCCTTGGAGCCGCTGCTGCTTTTCGGTCAAGTAGTTCCTTACTCGGCCACACGAGGCTAAGTCTAATCCATGCCAATCCTTCTGCCACGGAAAAATCCCTGTTAATACCGGGGATCGATCCTGCGGCATGCTCTTAGTAACCAGATACGCTGACCGCTGAGCTATAGAGGCGGACCGCTGCGTAAGTACTCCTTTTTATATAAGGTTTTGGCCCAAGAAATGATTTATAAAGCAATCTCACTACATTTCCAAAGCCTGTTCAAGAGTAGCTAGTGCGTACTTTGCAAAGCGGTAAGACTTATGGGCATAATTAAATACTTATGTTTTTATGAGCACCGTTACTTTTAATAATCTGATAATCCGATAACACAAAGTATATACGATTAATCTTATAGTCGACGCATGTGCAATCAGCGTGCGAGGCTCCGTCTGACAACCTAAAACCTTTCTGAGCAAACCTGAAGTATTAAACAGTCAAAGCAATGACATCGTACACAATATTATCATTAGCAAGCAGCCTCGGCATCTCCACTTCGTTACTTATTCCATAATCTTTAAAACATGTAACGAATAGCAAAAGGTGTTTGCTGAGTCCAGTTCTAAAAAGAATTTATACTGATTGCAATTGTGGCTCGCATTGATTAATACTCCTGCTGAAGGCAAAAGATGGATGATAGTTCATACTCGAAGTAAAGTGCAGACTGAAAACTCATGCAACGCAATGCAAGTAGTCGCATCTTTAAACATCTCGTACAAATACAAGTGGTTGCTTTTCGAGATCCTTCCTTCTCCTGAAATCTTCCATTGTTACCGGAACCATCAACTATGTCCGTCCCTCCGTTAAATATCTACACGATTTAACTGTGATGCAAGATATGCTCACTATTTCCTACATTGCATAGTTCCAAGCTGAAGTGATGCTTACATAAAGGCCAGTTTTTCTAGGGGCAAGTGGAATACCTTGGACTCTTGCTAAACAAAGAAGGGGTCAATTCCACTGATCGTAATGTAGCAGCTACCATCTCCCTATTCTACCCCCCAACCCCCACACAAAAAAAAAAAAAAAAAAAAAATCACAAGCACTACGAGCTCCTTTCGGAAAGGCGAATTATTATTCGAAGTTTTCCTATAAGCGGAACTGTATCATGCAAACACTAAACCAGTTACGGAAGAATGGAGTTCAGTGTAGGTTGACAGTTGCTTGTGAGCATGCCTTCACAAAGCGAAGCGCACGTTGGGTACAGCATATTGGCTTATACCACATCCAAGACCACGTCCTCTGGTTATGGCGGTGGATGTACCTCCATACGGCATAGGTGTAGCGTTGGCATATAGGAATAATGATGGTAGTGAACAATACATCACCTATGCGTCAATGATGCTGACACCTCGCAGATAAAAAAGGAGACGTTCTGGATAGTAATTGTAACTAAAAAGTTCCATGGTTACCTCTTCGGGACTAAGTACAGTTTAATCACAGACTGTAAACTGCGAATAGCGCTACTCAGGATATGCTCTAGTCTTCCAGAATGAACAGCTCAACGCCTCCAACGTATGGCACGGGCTGAGAGCTGAGCTCCTACCAATACCCAGTTAGGTAGAGGCCAACAGCCAACCCGCCTAAGCGGACACAATGTCTCACCTTCTCGTGGTACCGCACCCAGTCTCTGACCAGTATGAAATCAGAAAGGAAGTACAGCCTGGAAGCATATCTTATAACGGCTGCATAAATCGCTGCAAACAAGTACCGCAACTTGATTTTATTACAAGTCAATGATTATGTGCTCCATGAGCGGAGCACATTTTGTAAAACAAAAATCAAGAGCACCACACCTGATCCAGCCTCTATCAGCGTCTACCATCATCAACGATGTCTTCATAAAAGACGCAGAAACACTGTGGCATCATCCTGAGCAGCCTGCAGGTAGAGGTTCAACAGCTACACTCCTGGAAATTGAAATAAGAACACCGTGAATTCATTGTCCCAGGAAGGGGAAACTTTATTGACACATTCCTGGGGTCAGATACATCACATGATCACACTGACAGAACCACAGGCACATAGACACAGGCAACAGAGCATGCACAATGTCGGCACTAGTACAGTGTATATCCACCTTTCGCAGCAATGCAGGCTGCTATTCTCCCATGGAGACGATCGTAGAGATGCTGGATGTAGTCCTGTGGAACGGCTTGCCATGCCATTTCCACCTGGCGCCTCAGTTGGACCAGCGTTCGTGCTGGACGTGCAGACCGCGTGAGACGACGCTTCATCCAGTCCCAAACATGCTCAATGGGGGACAGATCCGGAGATCGTGCTGGCCAGGGTAGTTGACTTACACCTTCTAGAGCACGTTGGGTGGCACGGGATACATGCGGACGTGCATTGTCCTGTTGGAACAGCAAGTTCCCTTGCCGGTCTAGGAATGGTAGAACGATGGGTTCCATGACGGTTTGGATGTACCGTGCACTATTCAGTGTCCCCTCGACGATCACCGGTGGTGTAGGGCCAGTGTAGGAGATCGCTCCCCACACCATGATGCCGGGTGTTGGCCCTGTGTGCCTCGGTCGTATGCAGTCCTGATTGTGGCGCTCACCTGCACGGCGCCAAACACGCATACGACCTTCATTGGCACCAAGGCAGATGCGACTCTCATCGCTGAAGACGACACGTCTCCATTCGTCCCTCCATTCACGCCTGTCGCGACACCACTGGAGGCGGGCTGCACGATGTTGGGGCGTGAGCGGAAGACGGCCTAACGGTGTGCGGGACCGTAGCCCAGCTTCATGGAGACGGTTGCGAATGGTCCTCGCCGATACCCCAGGAGCAACAGTGTCCCTAATTTGCTGGGAAGTGGCGGTGCGGTCCCCTACGGCACTGCGTAGGATCCTACGGTCTTGGCGTGCATCCGTGCGTCGCTGCGGTCCGGTCCCAGGTCGACGGGCACGTGCACCTTCCGCCGACCACTGGCGACAACATCGATGTACTGTGGAGACCTCACGCCCCACGTGTTGAGCAATTCGGCAGTACGTCCACCCGGCCTCCCGCATGCCCGCTATACGCCCTCGCTCAAAGTCCGTCAACTGCACATACGGTTCACGTCCACGCTGTCGCGGCATGCTACCAGGGTTAAAGACTGCGATGGAGCTCCGTATGCCACGGCAAACTGGCTGACACTGACGGCGGCGGTGCACAAATGCTGCGCAGCTAGCGCCATTCGACGGCCAACACCGCGGTTCCTGGTGTGTCCGCTGTGCCGTGCGTGTGATCATTGCTTGTACAGCCCTCTCGCAGTGTCCGGAGCAAGTATGGTGGGTCTGACACACCGGTGTCAATGTGTTCTTTTTTCCATTTCCAGGAGTGTATTTCATTCTGGGTACTGGGGAAAGTAACTGATGACAGCTTCAAATTTTGTAGTCTTGTCTACCTCAGTTTCGTGTAATATTACGGTATACTGATAATTTTTGCTTTTTGGACCGTCTGACTACAACTGAATGAAACACAGTTTTCGTGCCATACTCGTTTTTCGCCTTTATTCTCTGCAAGGCATCTTTAGTGGCCTAGAATATGTACATATTTTTACTATTTAGTTTACATTTTGGGGCAATAAACCTACAGCATATAAATAGTTCTGGTGGCTGTTTTTTCCTATGATGCAGTGATATTTTAACTTCTACTTACAGGTTGCGTGGACGATAATCTACATATTGTGTTTCTGATCCATTTTTGGTGCCGTTCCTCCTCTTATAATTGGCAAGTAGGGTTGTTTCCATATTTCACAGAACTATAAACTAAACACTTCTTTTGATGCAGTGTTTTGGTTTGTGTTGCCGACTGTCGGATGTTACTGCCAACTTTCGAAAGTAATTTTTGAAGTATCTATGAACTGTTTGTGAGCCGTGGCGCCATTGAGTCAGTAGACTGTTCTGTGTGGCGCCACTGCCTCAGGTGTAGTATCGACTGCCCTCTTGCGGCCCCATTGCCAATATCTATGAGGTCATTAGTCCCCTAGAACTTAGAACTACTTAAACCTAGCTAACCTAAGGACATCACACACATCCATGCCCGAGGCAGGATTCGAACCTGCGACTGTAGAACCGCTCGGCCACGACGGCTGGCCAATATCTATGAGGAAGAGTTGGTATCTGTGGGCCAGACAACCTCAGTAAGGCCAGCTAATTTGCCTCCCACCTATCCAATGTTTTTTTCCATTCCCGATGATCCCCAATTTGATTATTCCCTCTTCCCCGACGTCATTGCACATATGGATACCTCTGCTCCTCCCCTTGCTCTTAGCTTCCAGTACTTGGGCCACACACCACCATCAGAATTCAACACTCCCATCACTACACAGGACATCAGCTTCACACTTCGCACTAAACGCAACATCGCCCCCAGCCACGACCGCGTTACCTGCCGCCATCTTAAACACTGCCCTCCCTCCTTCCTTGCACTCCTTATCGCCCTCTACAACGTAATCCTTGTCACTGGCTTCTACCCCAACCTGTGGGAAACCTCCCGTATCCTGGCATTCCCCAAACCTTACAAGCCTCCATCTGATGCCTCTTCCTTTCGCGCTATATGTCTCACCTCAGTGTTCAGCAAGCTCTTGGGATCCATCCTTACCCAGTACTTCCATCACCACCTCCTCCTCAACACACAATGTGGCTGTCGGCCTTCCTTCTCTGCCAACAATCACCTCCTACACCTCACTCATCTCCTCTCCCTCCAGCTTAACTCCCATCACTCTGCCTTTTTTTGTCTCCCTAGACCTTGAAAAAGCCTGCGACCATGTATGGCATCCCAGTTTCCTGTTTGAACTCCAGACCTACGCCCTTCCTATAAACTATGTCTGTCTGATTGCCTCCTTCCTCTCTCACTGACCCTCCTACGTTAAAATCCATAACGCCAATTCCTGCACCTTCTACCCCTCCACAGGTGTTCCCCAGGGCTCTGTCCTCTCCCCTCTACCTCCTGTACACAGCAGATATGCCCCAACCCCCCCCCCCCCGTCCCTCCAGTCCACCTCCTGCAGTAAGTCAATGACACTGCCTTCCTTGCCCTCGCTCCTACCCTTCAACGATCCCATTGCCTTCTCCAAAATCACCTTGACCTTTTGCCACATGGTGTAACCAGTGTCTCCTCAAAATCAATCCTTCCAAGACCCAGGCAATCATCATAGATTGTACAACTCGCTCCTTCTGGCTCCTTGATTTTTCCCTTACCATCTGTGCCCATTCTATGTGCCTCTCCCCCACTCTCACCTACCTTGGCCTCACCATTGACCATCACCTTGCCTGCACCCCTCATCTCCGCTCTATCCAAACCAATGTCCACAACCGCCTCCATCTCCTTAACCTCCTCTCTGACCGGACATGGGGATTGAACCCCTCTATCCTCCCCGCCTACAAATCCTTCCCATCCTCTCTTATGCCATTCCCTCCTGGATATCCGCCCCCCCCCCCCAAATCCGTCACTCCAGATCCTGAGTGCCATGCACTCTGTCTCGCTTTTCGTATGTGCCTCCCCTCCCACACGCAGATCCTCTATGACCTTATTCCTATCCCCCATCTATTCCTTTTCCTCAGACATACCTGAGTCTTCTACGCCTCCCACCGACTTGATCTCCCCCATCCCATGGTTGCTCCTCTCCTCTCCAAGCACCAACCGCTGCCGCACCTTCACCGTTGTGTACTCCCTACCCTCCATCTCTACACCCTTCATCAACTTTCCCAAGGTGGCTTCCATCGACTTCCCCTCCTGGATGATGCCCTCTCTCCCTCCTTTTTTCACTCCTATCAACTCTGATCCTCACCACCCCCTCCCTCCCTCCCACTGTACTTTCTTGGGCTCCCTCTCCCCCTCCTTCCATCCTGTTTTTTTCCCATCTACTCTCTCTTTGACTACTTTCTCTCCCTCTCCATCACCACCTCCTCCTCAACATACAAAGTGGCTTTCGACCTTTCTTCTATGCCGACAATCACCTCCTACACCTCACTCATCTCCTCTTTCTTTCTCCTCCATTGCTTTCCACACTCCTTCTCACGTCCACCCTTGCCCCTTTTTCTGTGTCCTCTCACTCCATCGGCTCCCCATTTTTCCCAGTCTTATGTGGGGGTTCCCCCCCCCCCCCCACACTATCTGTCTTGATGTCTACTTTATAGTGCAATGTTTCAATGATGTGTCAGTGTTGTGTGTCCCTTTTTTTACGTGTTGCGAACAGACACCATCCTGTCACTAGGTGTTTTTTTAAACTCTTGTTAACAGAAACCAGACTGTCTATATGTTTTTTAATTCTACCTGCCTAATTATTATGTGTTTTAATTAGCATCACCAACTCCTTGTTTTTATATTTTAACTTCCGCAACTTTCTGCCATGCTATAGTTTTAACTAGTCGCCATTGTTGTTTTTAAACTCTTATGTAGGCTACAGAGCGGCATGTTACGCTGCTGCCTGATACGCCCACAAAACCCGCAGGGCAGAAAAGGTCATTAGTATTGTGGAAAGGGCCAAATAAAGTGGCGGTCAGTTTCACTTCAAAATTGTAATTTATTGTAATTTAATAACACATTTAAACCAACACGGCACATAGCCGAACCTTCACAACTACAAGTTTCAAAATCCAATTCTTTCACAGCTGAAGGCCTCCAAACAAGAAATCTGAAGAATCAACAAGATAAAGTTCAAGTGACTGAAGACATGCAGTTAAAATTGCAAACAAAATAATTAAAATAGATATGTATATATCACAGCTAGGCTGAAAGCCTCAAGGTAAAAGGTGCTATACCAACGGCTGAAGGGCACAATTAAACTCCAAAATTTTAAAATATATTGCCATAATCTTTTAAGGCAGAAGGCCGCAATGTTTTCGCTTAAAGGGAAATTTTAAGAGTAAGGCTTTAAGCGGCTGAAGGCCCACAGTTGATTTTCCAAAAATTCAAGAATACCTTAAACATTTAAGTTTTAAGTGGTTGACAGTGCACTAAATGAAAAGATAGCACAACGACAGTAGCTTTCAGCAAAATATCCACTTGCCAGAATTCAAACTTACTTGTACAGGCTGAAGGCCCTTGATTTACATAAAACACATTGGCTTTAATAGATTACCAACAGACCATTAAACGCGCATGAAAAGGACAGTATAGACAACGGCACTCAACGCCTCCAGAGATGGTGGGGCTGCACTCGAAACATTGTTCTCTCATGTGAGAGAGGTGGTGGGCCCAGCTACACTTCATCCGTCGGTAACCCAAAGAGACAGTCACGGACCGACTGATCAAACGACCAATCGGTACATGAAAACTCAAAGACCAAACTGTTAAGGAGATAATTTTCCACGAATGTATTAAGCTGTCAAAACTACACACCGTGTTGGACAGCGACAACAGGTGAGGAAAGGACACTACCTGAAATTACATTAGTGGCCAGGGCAGGTAACGAGAACACTAACGGCCACAAGGCAGAAAACTCCGCTGGTGCACTTGAATTGTAGTGAAGTAATATACTTAATTCCACCGCACGGCGGCTCCATTTCAGCACTACAACCACTCGGTGTTGCTCACGGGAAAAGTTCTCCAACAGCGAATCACCGGATCGAACGACACAACATGAACGGACGTGGCTTGGGTACTTAAGACACCACTCAACTTTGACGTCCTGGGTCGGTGAGCCACGAATCTCGTAGCGATCGGACAGCTCCACAGACGCTCCGACACTGCTCAGGGAGCGCCAGCGGACGCAGCCGACTGCGCCGCATGGAGATATCCTCCCTGGTCCCCACCAACCGACCGACTGCCCTCAGAATGCCGACAGTGTAAATAACGCCAACTACACACTCAACCTGACAAACACTTGCACGAAGACCACACACAACCGACTCATGAACGATCGGCGAGCCAAAACGCGTTGTCCGGTAGTACGAACGACAGACGATCCACCAAGACCGTGGCCCGGCTCAAGTGATGCTTGGTGGCAATGGTCAGGCGAGCCATGTCGACGCAGACCTCACTGCTCCAACCCGACTGCACTAGTGCCGCATTGCAGCACCCCGACTGGCAGGTCTGGACTGCACTCCAGACACGCTACAACTGACTGGCAGCCCAAACTCGCGACCGAACTGGCTTACTACAGACAACGACCTGGAAGTAATAGCAGTCGAGCAAAGATACTACGAGAGGGGATATATTGATACGCGCTGCTAGCGTCGCTGACGGTCAGGCAAAGTAGCAACTCAGCGACACCAGTTATTCCAATTAACGTATTGAGGTGGAAGTATGTTATAAACAGTATGTAAAATATATGATGGCGGGAACATGAGCTACTCACGGCTCACTGCCAGCCCCACTCTAGGGGAGTGGGGGTTGGAGATCTAAATTCAATAAAGAAAAAAAGCCAGATAATGACGCACGAAGTTGCGGATTGGCGGTAGCATCGCGACAAGAGATGGTGAAAAGGTCCTAGCGACTGAAGGCATGAGCTGCGCAAGGAGGGCCTGCTCAGAGCGAAGATGCAGGGGTCAGCGTCGACTATAAGCAGCAGGCCGACATCCCATCGGTTGGTTGGCAATATTCGTATCCGACGACCACTCGTGGCCTGGCTGCCCTCTTCTACCTGGCTTGCATCTGCACCATTCAGTAACCGCTGTGATGCACCATCGATCCATGGAACTACTTGCTGCTAAAGGAGAGTAACATTCTGTAATCCTCGTGGTGATTTGTTTTTTCTAGTTTGCACATGACCCTCAGAGTTTTACTCGGTCGGCTCTTTGGTCGTAGATATAGGCAGTAGTATTGTACTAAGACACTAGTTGTCGTTTGAAAATGGTCTTTCTTTTCTGGTTTGTTTGCGATCATTAATGTTCTAATTAATCATCTCTTGATCGTAAATGAAGCCGGAACAATTGTACTAAGGCACAGATTGCCATTAAATAAAAGTGGGACCTTCTGTTTAGATTTAACTGTTAACCGGTTAAGTTCTTTGATTTTAATTGCATTTTTCGATCATTAGTTATAATCTGAACAACCTGTTGTACTAAGCTGTTCGTTTTTGTTTGTTTACACGTCATGTTCCTTAGGACCAAATTGAGGAGCAAATCCCCATGGTCATGGTACGTTTCAGTACATGAAATTACAACATAAAAGTTATAACAGATAAAAATAAAATGTTTATTTACCCAAAAACAGTCAGTCCATAAGTTTAAGTAAATGCCATCAACAATACAACAAGAATCAGCTTAATTTTTCAAGGAACTCCTCGGCAGAACAGAAGGAGTGACCCACTAGGGAACTCATCAGTTTCGATTTGAAAGCGCGTGGATTACCGCTAAGATTTTTGAATTCGAGTGATATATTATTGAAAAGGGATGCAGCATTATACTGTGCACCTTTCTGAGCAAGGGTTAAGGAAGTCCGATGCAAATGCAGGTTTGATTTCTGCCGAGTATTAACTGAGTCAAAGTTGAAACTTCCTGGCAGATTAAAACTGTGTCCCGGGCCGAGACTCGAACTCGGCCTGGCACACAGTTTTAATTTGCCAGGAAGTTTCATATCAGCGAACACTCCACTGCAGAGCGAAAATCTCATTCTGAGTCAAGGTTCCTTATTCTTGGGAATAAGCTAATACTGTTAACAAGAAATGACAGTAAGGAATATATACACTCCTGGAAATTGAAATAAGAACACCGTGAATTCATTGTCCCAGGAAGGGGAAACTTTATTGACACATTCCTGGGGTCAGATACATCACATGATCACACTGACAGAACCACAGGCACATAGACACAGGCAACAGAGCATGCACAATGTCGGCACTAGTACAGTGTATATCCACCTTTCGCAGCAATGCAGGCTGCTATTCTCCCATGGAGACGATCGTAGAGATGCTGGATGTAGTCCTGTGGAACGGCTTGCCATGCCATTTCCACCTGGCGCCTCAGTTGGACCAGCGTTCGTGCTGGACGTGCAGACCGCGTGAGACGACGCTTCATCCAGTCCCAAACATGCTCAATGGGGGACAGATCCGGAGATCTTGCTGGCCAGGGTAGTTGACTTACACCTTCTAGAGCACGTTGGGTGGCACGGGATACATGCGGACGTGCATTGTCCTGTTGGAACAGCAAGTTCCCTTGCCGGTCTAGGAATGGTAGAACGATGGGTTCGATGACGGTTTGGATGTACCGTGCACTATTCAGTGTCCCCTCGACGATCACCAGTGGTGTACGGCCAGTGTACGAGATCGCTCCCCACACCATGATGCCGGGTGATGGCCCTGTGTGCCTCGGTCGTATGCAGTCCTGATTGTGGCGCTCACCTGCACGGCGCCAAACACGCATACGACCATCATTGGCACCAAGGCAGAAGCGACTCTCATCGCTGAAGACGACACGTCTCCATTCGTCCCTCCATTCACGCCTGTCGCGACACCACTGGAGGCGGGCTGCACGATGTTGGGGCGTGAGCGGAAGACGGCCTAACGGTGTGCGGGACCGTAGCCCAGCTTCATGGAGACGGTTGCGAATGGTCCTCGCCGATACCCCAGGAGCAACAGTGTCCCTAATTTGCTGGGAAGTGGCGGTGCGGTCCCCTACGGCACTGCGTAGGATCCTACGGTCTTGGCGTGCATCCGTGCGTCGCTGCGGTCCGGTCCCAGGTCGACGGGCACGTGCACCTTCCGCCGACCACTGGCGACAACATCGATGTACTGTGGAGACCTCACGCCCCACATGTTGAGCAATTCGGCGGTACGTCCACCCGGCCTCCCGCATGCCCACTATACGCCCTCGCTCAAAGTCCGTCAACTGCACATACGGTTCACGTCCACGCTGTCGCGGCATGCTACCAGTGTTAAAGACTGCGATGGAGCTCCGTATGCCACGGCAAACTGGCTGACACTGACGGCGGCGGTGCACAAATGCTGCGCAGCTAGCGCCATTCGACGGCCAACACCGCGGTTCCTGGCGTGTCCGCTGTGCCGTGCGTGTGATCATTGCTTGTACAGCCCTCTCGCAGTGTCCGGAGCAAGTATGGTGGGTCTGACACACCGGTGTCAATGTGTTCTTTTTTCCATTTCCAGGAGTGTATATTGAGAGGCCAATGTCAAAATACCCAGACTCGTGACAGAGGTCGACAAGAGATTCGTGATCTTACACCACTTATTGCCCGAACCGCCCGTTTATGAGCCAAAAATATTCTTTTAGTATGAGAAGAGTTACGCCAAAACACAATACAATACGATATAAGCGAATGAAAATAAATAAAGTACACTAATTTTCGTGTTGAACGATCACTCTCTCAGATATCTTTCGAATACTAAAAATGGCAGCATTAAGTCTTTGAACAAAATTCTGAAGTTGGGTGTTCCACGACAGTTTACTGTCTATTTGAACACCTAGAAATTTGAACTTCAGTTTCACTAATCATGTGCCCATTCTGCGAAATTAAAACGTCAGGTTCTGTTGAATTGTTTGTTAGAAACTGCAAAAATTGAGTCTTACTGTTGTTTAGAGTTAGTTTATTTTCTACAAACCATGAACTTCGGTCATGGACTGCACTATTTGAAACCATACCAAAACAGTTTTGCATACAACATCCTTTAATACCAAGCTAGTGTCATCAGCAAACAGAAAAATGAGTTACCCATAATACTACAGGGCATACCATTTATATAAATATGGGACTGGAGTAGCTCCAACACAGATCCCTGGGGCACCCCCCACTTGACTAAACCCCACATCGCAGCCGTTTTCAACATTGTGAATAATGACCTTTTGATGTGTGTTGCTAAAGTAAGAGGTGAACCAGTTGTGAGCTACTCCCCGTATTCCATAATGGTCCAACTTCTGGATCAATATTTTGTGATCAACACAATCAAATGCCTTAGTTAAATCAAAAAATACGCCTAGCGTTCGAAACCTTTTGTTTAACGCATCCAGTACCTCACAGAGAAAAAAGAATATATCATTTTCAGCTATTAAACGACTTCTAAAGCCGAACTGTACATTTTATAGCAAATCGTGTGACATAAAACGATGAATTATCCTTATATACACAGCCTTTTCAATAACTTTAGCAAACACTGATGGCATAGAAATAGGTCTAAAATTGTCTACATTAACCCCTTTCTTCTTTTTATAAAGCGGCTTTACCACTGAGTATGGTTCAAATGGCTCTGAGCACTATGCGACTTAACTTCTGAGGTCATCAGTCGCCTAGAACTTAGAACTAATTAAACCTAACTAACCTAAGGACATCACACACATCCATGCCCGAGGCAGGATTCGAACCTGCGACCGCAGCGATCGCTCGGTTCCAGACTGTAGCGCCTAGAACCGCATGGCCTTAAGAAAATGACCATTCTTAAAGGAAAAATTACAAATATGGCGAAATACAGGGCTAACATGTGCAACACAATACTTTAATGTTTTCTCGGCATTCCATCATATCCATGAGAGTCCTTAGTCTTCAGTGATTTAATTTTTGACTCAATCTCCTTGTTTGTATCACTGAAGAGTATTTTAGACATCAATCTCGGAAAGGCATTTGCCAAGAAAGTTATATGATTCCCTGTAGAAACTAAATTTTTATTTCATTCACGAGCAATGCTCAGAAAATTATTGTTAAATAATGTACATACATGTGATTTATCGGTAACAGAATTATTTGTACTACGAACTGACTTTATATTGTCGACCTTGTGCTGCTGACCAAACACTTCCTTCACAACTGACCATATGGTTTTAAATTTATCCTGTGAATTAGCTATTCTATTTGCATACCACCTACTCTTTGCCTTCCTAATAACATTTTAAGTACCTTACAATACTGTTTGTAATGGGCTACTGTAGCTTGATTGTTACTACTTCCAACATTTCGATATAATTCCCATTTTATTCTACATGTTCCTCATGTTATACATGCTCCGTGTTTGAAAGATGCGGACATTATTGGTGTATTTTGGCTGGATTGTGTGGTTCCGTCGAGTGAGTTCTCTTGTAATAAGTGTTCACAAGTGAAGTTTTAAGACGTTCCTTCAGAGCAGTCTTAATAACTGACAGTCACTTTAACCGTAAAAATAGTAACAGCCAACTGTCACTAGGGCTCTAGTCAATTGTGAGAAGGGACGGGTTGGGATCCAGTCGCACCTTGGTTGCCGTTTGAAATTAAGAGGTTGGTTGCTTTGAAGTAGGCCTTGTCATATTGTTTGCTAACCTTTAAACACAGGTGCGCATCTGAACCCGAATCTTTCGACTTACAGCTTTCAAATTTAAAGTTAAGTCATCTGTTTTGAGTAACTAAATCTCTCTTGTCATCAATGGTGCATATGTTGTTTCCATGTGTCACAGAAGGGTATTTAATGAGATATATTGTGTCCAGTGCGGTAGAAAACACCGCTGTTTCATCGATAACGGGCGGGTTGCAGGTCCACCCGTCTTGTAATCATTGCTATATTGTTTGCTGTTTTAGAACACAGCACTTCAGATTTCTTTTGCAGAGATTAAAAGCTTATTCGACGTAAGGTTTAAGGTCAAAAGAATCTTTCAAATTTGTTCATTTTATTAAAGAAAATTTTATGCTTCGCTTATCTGTAAAATACAGTTTATATATTGTTAAATAAACATGTTGTGTGAAAAGAAAGTTATATTGGTGGGTCCTCCCTTCCTCGTTTAATTCCAGTAAGTACTACGTTTCAGTTTCTGTATGAATGTGTGAGTGTGTGTGTGTGTGAGAGAGAGAGAGAGAGAAAGAGAGAGTATGCATATGTGTGTGTGTGTGTGTGTGTGTGTGTGTGTGTGTGTGTGTGTGTGTAACCACAAAAAAGCTCCCCAAAATAAATATTATTTCGCACCAACACACACACACACATACACACACACACACACACACGCACACACACACACACACACACACACACACACACACACACACAGATCACAGATACTTCAAAAATTACTCTTAAAAGTTGGCAGTATTATTCGATCTTTGGCAAGAACATCCGACAGTCTGCAACAGAAACCAAAACACTGCATCAAAACAAGTGTTCAGTTCCTAGTGCTGTGAAATGTGGCAATTAGAAGAAGAGGAATGGCACCAAAAATGGAACAGAAACATAATATGTAGAAATTCGTCCACGAAACCTGTAAGTATAATTTAAAATTCATAGGAAAAATCTGCCACCAGAACTGTTTATAACCTAAAGGTAAATTGCCTCAAAATGTAAACTAAATACATATGTATATTTTCTAGGCCATTGAAGATGCCTTGCAGAGAATAAAGGCGAAACGCTTATGGCACGAAAATTGTGTTTCATTCAGTTGTAGTCAGACGCTCCAAAAAGCAAACATTTTCAATATGCAGCAACGGATAACAGCTCCAGTGAAACGACACACGTACTGGTTAGGCTACGGTGAACAATTGTTAAGCCTGCGCCTGGCAGCACCACCTCAATCTTTTGCCCCTGGTGCGACCCCCAACAGCCTTCGGACTGCATTCATATGTACTTTGTGGACCTATTTCTGGTCCCTGTGTGGCTTACAGATAGGAATGGCTGCTCCAAATGCTTATACGTGATTAGCCTGGCGTTTACAACAGCAGAAACAACAATAAACGCGCTCATTCTAGCCATTTAAGTACTTACTGAATCTGCAGTATCGGACAATGAGCACCATTTCACAGCAACAGTTTTCACACAAGTATGCACATCGAAGGGTATAAAACTCTTTTCAGTCCTCCAGCCATCCTCCAATGGTGGAGTGAAGCGTATCGTGAGGATCTTTAAACAACAAACGCTGAAAGCATTGAGAACCACTACCACAACAGCAACACTCATGCTGTTCGTGAGCACATACAGGACCACACCATTCTCGAACCGTAGTGCAGTGGAGTTCCTCCAAGGGAGATAACCACAGACGCACCTCCATCTCCTGGCACCACAGCCCTTGGAAGCCCGGACAAGCTCAGGAACAGGTGTGGGTATGCTCATACCAAGCAAAAGACATGTAGATACCAGCAACAGAGGTGAATACCGATGGGCTGCAAGTAAAATAAGTCGATACACTCAAACTGTTCGGAGCGCCGTCATTAAAACCAACTCTGTCCACCCCCTTGAACTATAAAACCCACCACTACCAGTCCCACAACCTCACAGATATAGTCTGCGCGCAGTAAATCCAGCGGCAGTTTCAATCAACACATATATGGAAGTCTCAACGCAGCCTCTGCAATCACAACACCCACATCGCCAAGTCTCAGCGCAAAGCAGTATGTTCCCAATTCTTCATACCAACCGGCAGACTTAAGTGCCAAGACATCAGCCATACCAATAGTTAACCTTCCGAAATCATCTATGACGCTTCCGGCTGTACGCGTCAATTTCAGGGGGCAGGGGAGGGGAAGAAACTAGTGTCACAACCTGGCAACTTTGTGCGCCCGCCAGAGAGCATGTAATTGTACCTCGACCGCTATATGGAGCTATTACAACCGCGAGCGCCGCATATCGCATGAGACTCAGTGGTGTATTCACTTCTCCGTTGTCCTGTAGTAATATACCAATGGTTCTTGGTCTCTGCTGTCGCTAAAACTCGGGTTGTCTCTCTCTGGGTTGCTCATTGGACTTTGCTTGTCTGCAGTGCCATCTACACTTGTCTGTTACCCAATTGTCGTCTTTTCTGTTCCCACTATGCGATCCAATGATAAGGTTTCCAGAAAATCGGTATAGCGACATTGAGCGCCTTTCGAGACGTTCAGTCGAATCTTTGTCACAAAAATAAGCACCTGTAAATAATGGTCCTATGCAGAATGCAATTCCATACACATACACATTACTAGTAAGAATGTAAATGATTGGATTTCTAATCATCTGTGGTATCTAATGGGCGTAAAATGGGTTACTTGGTTAATTAGCATTCTGATCGATTGTACAGGGTGCCAAATACTTAGGTGCGGAAACGTTGCGGGCATTAGATTCAAATGGTTCAAATGGCTCTGAGCACTATGGGACTCAACTGCTGAGGTCATCAGTCCCCTAGAACTTAGAACTAGTTAAACCTAACTAACCTAAGGACATCACACACATCCATGCCCGAGGCAGGATTCGAACCTGCGACCGTAGCAGTCACGCGGTTCCGGACTGCGCGCCTAGAACCACGAGACCACCGCGGCCGGCGCGGGCATTAGACGAACATTGAAAGTCGTATCATTGTCGATCTGCGTGTGGTTAGAAGAAGAGCAAATTCTTTCATGGGCTTTATATACACTCGAATAGGTCACCTAACAGATCCATTTGCCTTTTCTTTATTCAGGGATTGCAGTTGATTTTCTATATTGCGGTCAGTTATCTTGATATCAGTCTTTCTTTTTGTACTCGAAAATGCCAATTGACGGCTGTCTAAAAGCCCTCAATAATCTCTCTGATGTTTTCCCTGTGGCTGTAGAGGATGTGACACGCTGGAAAATATATTCCTTGCGGAAGGCTGTTTTGTGGCCAGTTACCTGCTTTGAAGAATGTTCAGTATGATAAGTGACATTGAGTTATCTCTTTAATTACGATATAAAATGTCAGGCCGTAGTTCAGTGGTATCTACATTTGCCCTTGAACGGAAGAGTGTGTTCTGCGTGGTTTACCACCAATTTGTTGGAGGAATAAACGTCATATTATTCTAGGAATGACGGGACTGAAACGTAGCACACCGTGAAAGACAGACATTTATTTATCAAAATTTGAGAAGATGTCAATTCGCAACAACTATTATTTCATTCAGAAGTTATGTCCATTGTCAATATCAGAAGGGGAACGAACACATTCGCATTTGTTATGGCATGGAACCTAACATCCTTTAATGTCATCTCGAGAAATTTCTTGACATGCCTGAAACTCATGCTGGGTCAGTTAATGGAGACGTGTGCCCGACGCTGGTGTGAAAGTATACGTATTTACGTAGCATCCCGCTCATACTGTAAGGGTGACAGGGCAAATCAGTGAACGATATTCCTCAAAGCGTTTGCAGTGTGAACTACAGTACAGGGTCTTGCATTACTCTGTTGGAATATGCTGTTGGGTTCTCTGGTCATGAAGTTCATGATGACGAAGTTGCCGTTCTTATGACATACAGATGATCATACCGCCTACTTTCACAAATTATAAAATAAAACTTGTCATATCCAACTCGAGTATAGCAACTGAGTAGATGTGGCTCTCGAGCATCGCTTCTTCCTGTGACCCTTTATCAGTTCCTCTACATACACGTTGGCGTCGATCAGCGTCGCAAACCGAGACTTATCGCTGAACACCACAGAATGCCACTCAATATCACAGCTGAATCTGGCTGTACACCTTGGATGTATCTGTTGTCCGTGGTGCGGTAAAACCAATCTGTTCCCGAGAGTACAATCTGTGGTTGTGACTCTTCTCGGACCTCAGCTGTTGACATCCGTCTATTCATCAAAACCAGCCGAGTAATTCCAAGATCTTCTGTAATCATAATCCTTCTGCAATGACCCGCGCCTATTCTTCTTGCCACATTTTTGCTATGATTCCATATCGCCACCACTCGTCCTCCAATCACTGCACTACACACAATTCTCTGTGCAGTCTGTCGATATGATGCTCCCATGTCTCTCATTCCAATGATTCGACCTTTCTCAAAGTCTGAAACGGCTCGTGCACGACCTCCGGGAATGCTGTGTAATGATATCCACCTGAAAAATTCCATTAACGTCAGACACACTCTACAGCTACCGTTTATTGAAATTGCTCTTCATCCGCAGGAATGGTGCTACTTCAATGGTATTATTTCTGTAGTGAAAATATTGAAAATAAGCTCGCAAAAGCGTGAAGTTTTAATCACGGTATCCCTCATGCATAGAAATACTGGGGTATCACTTTGCTTGCATCCGGTAAAGGTATTCACGGTGTAACACTTTCCACATCCGTTATTTTTGTAAGTTTTATGTATACGGTATGTGAATTTCAGAACTCAAATATAAATCCCTAAACGCAGTTCGATGCATCTCCCGAAAATTCTCGAGAAAATCGACTTTGAAGTTTTCCGAGAGTTTGATGTAGGAAACAGCGAAAGTAGCAAGATCCAGTTTTTTTTATTTAATTAATCATTAGTTTCGCGTTTCCTGAACCCATTTTCAAACCATCCAATCACACAAAATGTTACATTCCGTAATAGCATGCAAACAATTTTAAGACTGTACAGATACGTAAATGAAAATCAAGTTTTTCCTATGAACATTCGAAGGACAAACGTACAACCCAGAATCTCCGAAATCCATTTTTCTAGAATGTTTAATTCACTAAATTACGATATTCCTTTGATGTGACACGTAGTTTTTTGTCAGAGTGCTTACCTAGTATGTGCCTGCCCGAGATCCGATTCCCCCCTCCCCACCCCTTCCAACGCAAATTTTTAAACAAAAGATATTTCAGTGAAGCTTAAATTATATAAAAATGAAAAAAAGCGTTTAACTCTGGTAATCATATAAAATGTAGACTGGCAATGGCAAGGAAAGCGTTTCTGAAGAAGAGAAATTTGTTAACATCGAGTATAGATTTAAGTGTCAGGAAGTCTTTTCTGAAAGTATTTGTATGGAGTGTAGCCATGTATGGAAGTGAAACATGGACGATAACCAGTTTGGACAAGAAGAGAATAGAAGCTTTTGAAATGTGGTGCTACAGAAGAATGCTGAAGATTAGATGGGTAGATCACATAACTAATGAGGAGGTATTGAATAGGATTGGGGAGAAGAGAAGTTTGTGGCACAACTTGACTAGAAGAAGGGATCGGTTGGTAGGACATGTTTTGAGGCATCAAGGGATCACAAATTTAGCATTGGAGGGCAGCGTGGAGGGTAAAAATCGTAGAGGGAGACCAAGAGATCAATACACTAAGCAGATTCAGAAGGATGTAGGTTGCAGTAGGTACTGGGAGATGAAGAAGCTTGCTCAGGATAGAGTAGCATGGAGAGCTGCATCAAACCAGTCTCAGGACTGAAGACCACAACAACAACAACAATCATTGGTTTGAGTCTCGTTTCGGTCATTAGTTTTTCCCGTTCAGTTAGAATATCTACGTTATTTAAACATAAAATTCGTGAAATATATCCTAATTGTAACATATGTATTTATCATTTTTATGGAAATGCACTTATTGTTATTTCTAATTACGTATCACACGCAAAATTCCTGTTTTCATTGCGAATATAAAGTTTTAATTACCGATTTCTTTGTAAAAATTGTTAATAAATTTAAATTTAAATTAAAAAAGAACATTACAAGTTAAATTTTTGGAACTAAAATGAATAATCAAATTGCCTATATATATATTGTTTTACACCTCAAATGTGACCCCACACGAGCCGAAGTGATAAGCGTCGTAAAAACACAGAAAACAATACGTTTCACAGCATCGAGCACTCTTTAGAAATGCTTCATTTTTATCTCGTTTCCCCTCGACCCGTATGAAATTTTCATAAAACCGATAATTAGCATGTATTTGATGCATTTTATATTTAAATGACGTAGATATTGTAACTGAAAAAAAAAAAAAAAAAAAAAAGAAAGAACGAAAATTCCCTGTATGAAACGCGACCCAGCGATTATCAGCCTCGAACACTACCGATTATTTTTCATTTTTATGTTTCTTATGCATTACGGAACTACTCGCATAGCATGCACCTTTGATTAAAAATTTACATTGGCCAACGGAAAATTGTTACAGTTTTAGTGAATTAAAACACCGGATAGCTTCGAAGTCTATTTTCTCGAGAATTTTTAGAGTTTAATTGAACTGCTTTTCAGGTTTGATATTTGGGCCTTGAATTTGATATATCATAAATGTGAAGAGATTACAGCGATTGGCATTTGGACTCCTTGTTAGAGCTTCTAACTCAAAGAGCCACTTTCCCGCTACCCGAATGTCGGTGCCCAGCAGGTAGCTGACCAGAGGCTGTGGCAGGGGCGCTGTGACAACAGCACCGGGGAAATGAGAATCCGGATCGACGTGTGGGGCGCTGAGCCCCGGCTGTCAGTGAGGTCGTCGCTGAGGAGACGTGATGCAGGCTCAGGGCGCACAATGCTGGCCACAAAATTGCTTTCCCCGGACAGAAAGGGACGGCGCCCGGACCGGCCGATCCTGAGGGCGCACCACCGTGCCGCCTGCGCGCCGGTCGATAGGGGACAGCCTGCCACAGAGGAGCAGCCACTGCCGACACCTGCCACTCCGGCATACGCCAATATCTTCTCCTCACGAAGAGAGTCTGCTATTAAACTCTCCTTATGTTTTCATCAGCCAGCACTTCTTCACCGCCAGCCCCGTAGGGCTGTTATTACGACGTTCACTAATGAGCAAATACATTACTACCATCCGCGTGTTGGTCCACATTTGGAACCCAATACAACAGCGATATTGCATGGCATAGTATCGACAAGTGCTTGGTAGGTTTCCGGAGGTATATGCCACCAAATACCTACGCATATGTCATGCAATTTCCTGGACTTACGACAGGGCAATGGCGATAGCGCATCAGATGTGCTCCATCTGCTTCACGTCTGGAGTGTCGCAGAAGCCGTTAAGCGTGCTATGTCTGCGTAAGCAGAAGAAACTAACGATCAAAGACCGAAAACAATTTATTGGACTGTTCAATTAACCAAAACAAATTCCCCAAGTATAACACCAACACAAAACAGTGATCCGTCTTCAAATCACAACTATATACAAGAATAATATAGAAAACAACTGAAATAATTTCCTACTAACCTCCGCCAGACTTCTCTGATATACCAAGCCTAATCTAGAGATCAGCGAGAAGATCCAAGCCGGGTTGTCGGGGCGGCAGCTATCCATGACCTGCCGCTGTGCGGCCGAGCACCGGCCTTTATAACGCTTCGGCGGATGAGTACCTCGGAACTATTTTCCATCACGTGGTTTGACGGGTGAAAATAGTTCCAGGATCTGCAGCGACCTCTTCCTTATGTTTATGTGGGCCGGTAGTGGCCCCTGGTGGCCGCTGGTGTCTTTGCTGTGGTGGTGCTGTTGTGGTTGTTGCTGTGGCCGTTCATCAATAATGCCTGTCGGTTGTGTAGTGCTTCGGTGTGCCTGCGAGGCGGGCAACCCGCGGCTGCAGGCTGTCAGTTTGGTTGCTGATACTCTAGGCGCCGTGATGTGTGGTGGAGAATGCCGCAGCAAAGCGCTACACGACAACACACCGCCGTCGGGTTGATTGCCCGCTTAGCCCTTGCGGCTACACAACTTTCCGGCTCCGCCGTTTGCAGCAAGACCTGCAGCAGGTCTTCGCGTACACGGACCTCAATACAGAGAGCGCGTAAATCAGCTTGAGAGGTCTTTCATATCACGAGCCTTTTGGTGCATCCGCCAGTGTCACGTTCAGCCAATCAGGAAGAAGTGTACCGCCGCCGTATTGTTATTTAGGATCACGTCCGCGACGATAACAGCAGTCGCGACGCGGCCAGCGAAGAGAGGGAGTCTACGCAGGATCCAGCGCAGCCGAACACAAGCCGCCGTCGCTGGCTCACGATCCTGTTGGTATTCTCTCCAACTTAATTGAAAAGACTGTAGAAACTTTGAACTCTACTCGTTATTCTGTTGCAATGTGCACCGCACAAGGAGAGCGAGGGCATAAACATTTGAGACTCAACTAATATACACTCCTGGAAATTGAAATAAGAACACCGTGAATTCATTGTCCCAGGAAGGGGAAACTTTATTGACGCATTCCTGGGGTCAGATACATCACATGATCACACTGACAGAACCACAGGCACATAGACACAGGCAACAGAGCATGCACAATGTCGGCACTAGTACAGTGTATATCCACCTTTCGCAGCAATGCAGGCTGCTATTCTCCCATGGAGACGATCGTAGAGATGCTGGATGTAGTCCTGTGGAACGGCTTGCCATGCCATTTCCACCTGGCGCCTCAGTTGGACCAGCGTTCGTGCTGGACGTGCAGACCGCGTGAGACGACGCTTCATCCAGTCCCAAACATGCTCAATGGGGGACAGATCCGGAGATATTGCTGGCCAGGGTAGTTGACTTACACCTTCTAGAGCACGTTGGGTGGCACGGGATACATGCGGACGTGCATTGTCCTGTTGGAACAGCAAGTTCCCTTGCCGGTCTAGGAATGGTAGAACGATGGGTTCGATGACGGTTTGGATGTACCGTGCACTATTCAGTGTCCCCTCGACGATCACCAGTGGTGTATGGCCAGTGTAGGAGATCGCTCCCCACACCATGATGCCGGGTGTTGGCCCTGTGTGCCTCGGTCGTATGCAGTCCTGATTGTGGCGCTCACCTGCACGGCGCCAAACACGCATACGACCATCATCGGCACCAAGGCAGAAGCGACTCTCATCGCTGAAGACGACACGTCTCCATTCGTCCCTCCATTCACGCCTGTCGCGACACCACTGGAGGCGGGCTGCACGATGTTGGGGCGTGAGCGGAAGACGGCCTAACGGTGTGCGGGACCGTAGCCCAGCTACATGGAGACGGTTGCGAATGGTCCTCGCCGATACCCCAGGAGCAACAGTGTCCCTAATTTGCTGGGAAGTGGCGGTGCGGTCCCCTATGGCACTGCGTAGGATCCTACGGTCTTGGCGTGCATCCGTGCGTCGCTGCGGTCCGGTCCCAGGTCGACGGGCACGTGCACCTTCCGCCGACCACTGGCGACAACATCGATGTACTGTGGAGACCGCACGCCCCACGTGTTGAGCAATTCGGCGGTACGTCCACCCGGCCTCCCACATGCCCACTATACGCCCTCGCTCAAAGTCCGTCAACTGCACATACGGTTCACGTCCACGCTGTCGCGGCATGCTACCAGTGTTAAAGACTGCGATGGAGCTCCGTATGCCACGGCAAACTGGCTGACACTGACGGCGGCGGTGCACAAATGCTGCGCAGCTAGCGCCATTCGACGGCCAACACCGCGGTTCCTGGTGTGTCCGCTGTGCCGTGCGTGTGATCATTGCTTGTACAGCCCTCTCGCAGTGTCCGGAGCAAGTATGGTGGGTCTGACACACCGGTGTCAATGTGTTCTTTTTTCCATTTCCAGGAGTGTAGAACGAACTCTGACTGTGAAAGCCTTCGTTTTGTTGTTCCAAGTACCTCAGTTTCGTTGTGAACTTCTTTTCCTGTTAGGAAAGAGTACGAAATTGGTTACTTGTTTCTGAAACGCCCTGCTAACTCCCAGGACAGGACAGGTAGTTTAAGTTGTGGAATGGGGCCAAAATAAGCGGCTGTCAGTTACACTCGAACATGCAACGTACTGTGTCCAGATTAAGCGCCTGCAACTCTCGCTTTCCGCGAAGGAGACCGGTGCAGCGGGCCCCGTACCGAGTAGGGGTCAGCCTGGCCGGTCGTCCCGGAAAAACAGACGCTTCCCAGAGACCACCAGGAGGCGTCCACGGCGCCGCAAGAGGTCGCTACAGCCGCGGACCTCTTTCCTTCCGCTCGACACGTGATTGCAAATAGAGCCAGCCATATCCATGCTGCGCCAAGCAGTATTTAGGCTGGCGCAGGAGCCTGGAGAGGCAGTTCACGCCGAGCGAGCCCACTGGTGTCATCGTCCACCGCCGCGTCATCGTCCACCGCCGCCAGCGTACCGGAGCCATCCTCGCAGGGCCTCTACTTGTCCTCGGACTCACGTGACGGCAACGTGGACTCCGCGCCGCTCTTCACGAGACACCCGTGGTTTGGTTTGGTGTAGTTGTATGGTTACTACAGACAGTTTACGTTTGGAAGAATCTCTGATTTAGTTATTGGTAGGCTTGGAGGATCAGTCCTACCTCACGAATATTGTTTTTTAAATTTTGAAGAAAGACTTTAGTTTAAATAAAACTGCTATAACTCACACTCTGAGATTTTCCTATCCTCGGACGGCGGATATATTACAACCTTTTATTTGATCAAACATTACAAGAGCCAAGGAAAATTTAAAAAAAAAACACAGCTTAGTTTTGGAATTTAATTAGCAACTGAATGCGCCGTACAATCTCGTGCCTTATGGGCAATACCACTTTAATTCAAAAACGGCTGAAAGCCAATAACTTAAAACTCAACCAAAATCAGAAATTTAAAAGGCAAAGCCTTATCTTAAAACAGTTCCTTAATGAGGCTGAAGGTCTACAGAATCTGACACTTTAGGAGAAAACAACTTTAATTCAAAATCGGCTGAAGGCCCAACACTTAAGACTGAATAACATTAATTTTAAAAATGCCAAAGGCTTTACGTAAAACAGTTCTTAAATTAGGCTGAAGTCCCAAAGCCTCTGACGCCTTAAGGGCAAAACAATCTTAACCTAAAACTCGGCTAGAATCCATACAAGTACAAACAACAAGAAAAGGCAGTACACCGAAGGCTGCTCAGAAGCTCCGAGAGTCGGCCTTGGATTCAAACACTAACGGTCGTTTAGGTGAGACAGGAAGTCGGCCCAACCATTGTCGATCCGACGACAACCCAATCGACAGACAGTCAACGGGCCCACCGACAAGATAACCTCCGCTTCACCTGACCAGCACAGAACAGGGAGTTTAATGGAACAACGTAGAAGGTGTTGGCACCCACACAACCAATTATACATTGAGCTGTCAAACTACACACTGTGCTGGAGAGCGACAACACGATGAGGAAAATACACTGCTTGAATTTATGTCAACGGCCAGGGCAGGTCACCGGAACGTTAACGGCCACAAGGTAGAAGATTCCGCTGACGCACTTCATTTCAAACAATCAAGTACAGTTAAACTCCATTGGAGGGTGGCTTAAATTTGCCAACTTGCAAACAAAAGTTGTGCTCACGGGAATATCCCAACAGCCGACAAGGAACTGCAAACGACACAATGTGAACAGCCGTGACTTGCTGGTAGATTAAGTCACAACTCAACTTTCATGTCCAGGATCGGTGAGACTCAAACCTCATAGCAATGGGAACAGCACCACACACTCCGACACCACATAGAGGCCACCAGTGGGCCCGGCCAAACTACACGCCGCGTAGATTTCCTCACTGCTCCACACCAACTGACCAACTTCCCGTACACAGCCGAGCTGGAAACTATAAGCGCCAGGCCAAAGATAATCGAAGGTGCGAATATCGATACACACCGCTGTTGACACCCGCATGAAGAGAGGATAACATCACAATCGTGATACCCGCGGGAGACTAAACACAGAATAGCAACCAAGGTTTAATCCAACGCATAGCATGAGCCAGCCGCGGCTCAGTTTCTTTTGATGGTCAACGGAGACCATTTTTATTCAGTTCATTGTCTTCTTAAATGTAGTGGATGGACTTCATGCTCGTTTGTTTATTGTAGAAGTGTTCAAAGTTCAGGATAGTTCAGTCGAATTTGGTCGCCAAGACATCAATGTGACTTCATTATCATGTTTATCAAAGCACTAGCCTCATTCTGGGCTTCCGACACGGACATTTATCCTGCTGGAAGATGACATCGCCCTCGGGCATGACAGCAGGTGAAGGGATGCAGGTCACCCGCAACAGTCTTCATGTAGTCCACAACTGTCACGGTGCAATACCTCTCGTGGAAGCCTGGGTCGATGTTCCCAATACTGACCCCACTGGTCGGTGTCCATTGCGTGGTGCTCGTTTCTAGTAGCCGTTCGCCTGGATGACGGCGTATATGGAAATGACCATCGTCCTGGTGTAATAAGAAATGTGATTCACCTCATCAGTTGACAGGTTTCCATTGATCCACGGTCCAGTCTCGATGATGATGGTGATCGTTCATCAGACACTAGGGTAAGGTCAGGAGTGCCCCAGGGAAGTGTGATAGGGCCGCTGTTGTTCTCTACATACATAAATTATTTGGCATACAGGGCGTGCAGCAATCTGCGGTTGTTTGCTGATGATGCCATGGTGTACTGTAAGGCGTCGAAGTTGTGTAAGATACAAGACTACTTGGACAAAATTTCTAGCTGGTATGATGAGTGGCAGCTAGCCCTTTTTTTTTTTTTTTTGTCATCAGTCTACTGACTGGTTTGATGCGGCCCGCCACGAATTCCCTTCCTCAATTATTTGCTTGACGTATTCCAATCTCTGTCTTCCTCCACAGTTTTTGCCCTCTACAGCTCCCTCTAGTACCAAGGAAGTCATTCCCTTATGTCTTAGCAGATGTCCTATCATCCTGTCCCTTCTTGTTATCAGTGTTTTCCACATATTCCTTTCCTCTCCAATTCTGCGTAGAACCTCCTCATTCCTTACCTTATCAGTCCACCTAATTTTCAACATTCGTCTATAGCACCACATCTCAAATGCTTCGATTCTCTTCTGTTCTGGTTTTCCCACACTCCATGTTTCACTACCATACAATGCTGTACTCCAGACGTACATCCTCAGAAATTTCTTCCTCAAATTAAGGCCGGTATTTGATATTAGTAGACTTCTCTTGGCCAGAAATGCCTTTTTTGCCATAGCGAGTCTGCTTTTGATGTCCTCCTTGCTCCGTCCGTCATTGGTTATTTTACTGCCTAGGTAGCAGAATTCCTTAACTTCATTGAATTCGTGACCATCAATCCTTATGTTAAGTTTCTCGCTGTTCTCATTTCTACTACTTCTCATTACCTTCGTCTTTCTCCGATTTACTCTCAAACCATACTGTGCACTCATTCAGCAGATCATTTAATTCTTCTTCACTTTCACTCAGGATAGCAATGTCATCAGCGAATCGTATCATTGATATCCTTTCCCCTTGTATTTTAATTCCACTCCTGAACCTTTCTTTTATTTCCATCATTGCTTCCTCGATGTACAGATTGAAGAGTAGGGGCGAAAGGCTACAGCCTTGTCTTACACCCTTCTTGATACGAGCACTTCGTTCTTGATCGTCCACTCTTATTATTCCCTCTTGGTTGTTGTACATATTGTATATGACCCGTCTCTCCCTATAGCTTATCTCTAGTTTTTTCAGAATCTCGAACAGCTTGCACCATTTTATATTGTCGAACGCTTTTTCCAGGTCGACAAATCCTATGAAAGTGTCTTGATTTTTCTTTAGCCTTGCTTCCATTATTAGCCGTAACGTCAGAATTGCCTCTCTCGTCCCTTTACTTTTCCTAAAGCCAAACTGATCGTCACCTAGCGCATTCTCAATTTTCTTTTCCATTCTTCTGTATATTATTCTTGTAAGCAGCTTCGATGCATGAGCTGTTAAGCCGACTGTGCGATAATTCTCGCACTTGTCAGCTCTTGCCGTCTTCGGAATTGTGTGGATGATGCTTTTCTGAAAGTCAGATGGTATGTCGCACAGACTCATATATTCTACACACCAACGTGAATAGTCGTTTTGTTGCCACTTCCCCCAATGATTTTAGAAATTCTGATGGAATGTTATCGATCCCTTCTGCCTTATTTGACCTAAGTCCTCCAAAGCTCTTTTAAATTCCGATTCTAATACTGGATCCACTATCTCTTCTAAATCGACTCCTGTTTCTTCTTCTATCACATCAGACAAATCTTCACCCTCATAGAGGCTTTCAATGTGTTATTTCCACCTATCTGCTTTCTCCTCTGCATTTAACAGTGGAATTCCCGTTGCACTCTTAATGTTACCACCGTTGCTTTTAATATCACCAAAGGTTGTTTTGACTTTCCTGTATGCTGAGTCTGTCCTTCCGACAATCATTTCTTTTTCGATGTCTTCACATTTTTCCTGCAGCCATTTCGTCTTAGCTTCCCTGCACTTCCTATTTATTTCATTCCTCGGCGACTTGTATTTCTGTATTCCTGATTTTCCCGGAACATGTTTTACTTCCTCCTTTCATCAATCAACTGAAGTATTTCTTCTGTTACCCATGGTTTCTTCGCAGCTACCTTCTTTGTACCTATGTTTTTCTTCCCAACTTCTGTGATGGCCCTTTTTAGAGATGTCCATTCCTCTGCCTACTGCGCTATTCCTTATTGCTGTATCTATAGCGTTAGAGAACTTCAAACGTATCTCGTCATTCCTTAGTACTTCCGTATCCCACTTCTTTGCGTATTGATTCTTCCTGACTAATGTCTTGAACTTCAGCCTACTCTTCATCACTACTATATTGTGATCTGTCTATATCTGCTCCTGGGTACGCCTTACAATCCAGTATCTGATTTCGGAATCTCTGTCTGACCATGATGTAATCTAATTGAAATCTTCCCGTATCTCCAGGCCTTTTCCAAGTATACCTCCTGCTCTTGTGATTCTTGAACAGGGTATTCGCTATTACTAGCTGAAACTTGTTACAGAACTCAATTAGTCTTTCTCCTCTTTCATTCCTTGTCCCAAGCCCATATTCTCCTGTAACCTTTTCTTCTACTCCTTCCCCTACAACTGCATTGCAGTCGCCCATGACTATTAGATTTTCGTCCCCTTTTACATACTGCATTACCCTTTCAATATCCTCATACACTTTCTCTATCTGTTCATCTTCTGCTTGCGACGTCGGCATGTATACCTGAACTACCGTTGTCGGTGTTGGTCTGCTGTCGATTCTGATTAGAACAACCCAGTCACTGAACTGTTCACAGAAACACACCCTCTGCCCTACCTTCCTATTCATAACGAATCCTACACCTGTTATACCATTTTCTGCTGCTGTTGATATTACCCGATACTCATCGGACCAGAAATCCTTGTCTTCCTTCCACTTCACTTCACTGACCCCTACTATATCTAGACTGAGCCTTTATATTTCCCTTTTCAGATTTTCTAGTTTCCCTACCACGTTCAAGCTTGTGACATTCCACGCCCCGACTCGTAGAACGTTATCCTTTCGTTGATTATTCAATGTTTTTCTCATGGTAACCTCCCCATTGGCAGTCCCCTCCCGGAGATCCGAATGGGGGACTATTCCGGAATCTTTTGCCAATGGAGAGATCATCATGACACTTCTTCAATTACGGGCCACATGTCCTGTGGATACACGTTACGTGCCTTTAATGCAGTGGTTTCCATTGCCTTCCGCATCCTCATGTCGTTGATCATTGCTGATTCTTCCGCCTTTAGGGGCAATTTCCCACCCCTAGGACAAGAGAGTGCCCTGAACCTCTATCCGCTCCTCCGCCCTCTTTGACAAGGCCGTTGGCAGAATGAGGCTGACTTCTTATGCCGGAAGTCTTCGGCCGCCAATGCTGATTATTTATCAAAATTTAGGCAGTGGCGGGGATCGAACCCGGGACAGAAGACGTTTTTTGTTTATGAATCAAAGACGCTACCCCTAGACCACGGGGTAGTCCAGCTAGCCCTAAACGTGGAAAAATGAAAGTTAATGAGGATGGGTAGAAAGATCAAACCTGTAATGTTCGGATACAGAATTACTAGTGTCCTGCTTGACACTGTCAAGTCGTTTAAGTATCTGGGCATAACGTTGCAGAGTAGTATGAGGTGGAACGAGCATGTGAGAACCGTGGTAGGGAAGGCGAATGGTCTACTTCAGTTTATTGGGAGAATTTTAGGAAAGAGTGGTTCACCTGTAAAGGAGACTGCATGTAGGACGCTGGTCAGACATGTTCTTGAATTCCGCTTAAGTGTTTGGGATCCGTACCAAGTCGGATTGAAGGAAGACATCGAACCAATTGAGAGGCGGGCTGCTAGATTTGTTATCGGTAGGTTCGAATGACGCGTAGGTGTTACGGAGATGCTTCGGGAACTCAAATGGGAATCCCTGGAGGGAAGGTGACGTTCTTTTCGAGAAACACTTTCGAGAAAATTTACATAAGCGGCATCTGAAGCTGACTGCCAAACGATTCTACTGCCGCCAATATACATTGAGGGTAAGGACCACGAAGATAAGATAAGAGAAATTAGG
Source organism: Schistocerca nitens (assembly GCF_023898315.1). Taxonomy (NCBI): domain Eukaryota; kingdom Metazoa; phylum Arthropoda; class Insecta; order Orthoptera; family Acrididae; genus Schistocerca; species Schistocerca nitens. Next base: position 326,700,574 of record NC_064617.1, read on the forward strand.
GCCCATGCGGCGGCGTACAGATGTTTCTCCCTCGCTCTGTTTTCGAGTGGAACAGGAGGGTAAATGCCAACTAGTGATACAGGGAACCCACCGCCACACACCGTACGGTGGCTTGCAGAGTATCTATGTACATGTAGAGGTAGATGGTGCCATGCACAATGCAGTCGTAATTGACGATGCCATTGCGCCACATGAAAACACTTGCTGGAGGGGGGTGTTCTGCTGCGGAGACACATTTTAAACAATGTGCCCTGGACTGTGCAATCCGATTCACTAGCGCCTGGACCTGCAATTGTAGTCTGTAATCAGATCTGTCACAGGTCGCCGGATTTTCTGCTTTACTGAATGGGAAAGTTTCCGACGTTCAACGTTCGCTACAGCCGCAAGCAATGGCCGGCTAGATTCTCCGTTTCCGAGATGCTCGTTCCAAGACTCAGGTCCATAACAAACTGCCCTTTGTCAAAGCAGCCCATGTCAGTGCATTTCCCCAACTGCGTCCCGTATCGTCGCTAGAAAGCCCACACGTCTCTGCTCTGCTTATACACTCCTGGAAATTGAAATAAGAACACCGTGAATTCATTGTCCCAGGAAGGGGAAACTTTATTGACACATTCCTGGGGTCAGATACATCACATGATCACACTGACAGAACCACAGGCACATAGACACAGGCAACAGAGCATGCACAATGTCGGCACTAGTAAAGTGTATATCCACCTTTCGCAGCAATGCAGGCTGCTATTCTCCCATGGAGACGATCGTAGAGATGCTGGATGTAGTCCTGTGGAACGGCTTGCCATGCCATTTCCACCTGGCGCCTCAGTTGGACCAGCGTTCGTGCTGGACGTGCAGACCGCGTGAGACGACGCTTCATCCAGTCCCAAACATGCTCAATGGGGGACAGATCCGGAGATCTTGCTGGCCAGGGTAGTTGACTTACACCTTCTAGAGCACGTTGGGTGGCACGGGATACATGCGGACGTGCATTGTCCTGTTGGAACAGCACGTTCCCTTGCCGGTCTAGGAATGGTAGAACGATGGGTTCGATGACGGTTTGGATGTACCGTGCACTATTCAGTGTCCTCTCGACGATCACCAGTGGTGTACGGCCAGTGTAGGAGATCGCTCCCCACACCATGATGCCGGGTGTTGGCCCTGTGTGCCTCGGTCGTATGCAGTCCTGATTGTGGCGCTCACCTGCACTGCGCCAAACACTCATACGACCATCATTGGCACCAAGGCAGAAGCGACTCTCATCGCTGAAGACGACACGTCTCCATTCGTCCCTCCATTCACGCCTGTCGCGACACCACTGGAGGCGGGCTGCACGATGTTGGGGCGTGAGCGGAAGACGGCCTAACGGTGTGCGGGACCGTAGCCCAGCTTCATGGAGACGGTTGCGAATGGTCCTCGCCGATACCCCTGGAGCAACAGTGTCCCTAATTTGCTGGGAAGTGGCAGTGCGGTCCCCTACGGCACTCCGTAGGATCCTACGGTCTTGGCGTGCATCCGTGCGTCGCTGCGGTCCGGTCCCAGGTCGACGGGCACGTGCACCTTCCGCCGACCACTGGCGACAACATCGATGTACTGTGGAGACCTCACGCCCCACGTGTTGAGCAATCCGGCGGTACGTCCACCCGGCCTCCCGCATGCCCACTATACGCCCTCGCTCAAAGTCCGTCAACTGCACATACGGTTCACGTCCACTCTGTCGCGGCATGCTACCAGTGTTAAAGACTGCGATGGAGCTCCGTATGCCACGGCAAACTGGCTGACACTGACGGCGGCGGTGCACAAATGCTGCGCAGCTAGCGCCATTCGACGGCCAACACTGCGGTTCCTGGTGTGTCCGCTGTGCCGTGCGTGTGATCATTGCTTGTACAGCCCTCTCGCAGTGTCCGGAGCAAGTATGGTGGGTCTGACACACCGGTGTCAATGTGTTCTTTTTTCCATTTCCAGGAGTGTATTTCTTACCGTATCAAGTGCCCGCGCCGCTCCCAGGTGACATCCAATCTCGCGCTGAGCAGAGGTCAAAGTGTTTTGGCTTTATCATTATACCTATTTCGAAAGTTATTCACGAATATTTTCTGTGTAGCTTGGTATATTGGATCTGTGATCTCCGTTGGCGCCCAATAGAGCAGTTGCATTTCTTTTGATGTCTTGGCCCCCCTTTAGTTTTATATCTACACTATTGGCCATTAAAATTGCTACACCAAGAAGAAATGCAGAGGATAAACGGATATTCAGTGGACAAATATATTACATTAGAACTGACATGTGATTACATTTTCACACAATTTGGGTACATAGATCCTAAGAAATCAGTACCCAGAACAACCACATCTGGCCGTAATAACGGCTTTCATACGCCTGGTCATTGACACAAACAGAGCTTGGATGGCGTGTACAGGTACAGCTGCCCATGCAGCCTCAACACGATACAACAGTTCATCAAGAGTGTAACCAATGGCACCCCATACCATCACGCCGCGTGATAACGCCAGTATGACGATGACGATGACGAATACACGCTTCCAATGTGCGTTCACCGCGATGTCGCCAAACACGGATGCGACCATCATGATGATGTAAACCGAACCTGGATTCATCCATAATCGCACATTTACAATAAAACAGAATGCAGACAGTCTCTAAAATTTGGAACGTTCCTTTCTTCTTGGTTTATTCATAGGGAAGCTTTATGACTAACCTCTCCCATCCCCCCCCCCCCAAATTTGGCATGTTCCTGTCTTCTTGGTTTATTCATAGGGAAGCTTTATGACTAACCTCTCCCAGCCCCCCCCCCACCTCCATACGATACCTCAGACTAACCCTTTGATTTCCAGCTACATGGAAAACTATATATTTTTAGAATTTTTCTCAAAAGTAACTTTTATTATCGTAGTAAGTAAGGAATATAAGAAAAAATTCTCAAAATATAAAAATTGTTTTAAAGAGGTAGTTTCACGTTAAAATAAAATTTTAAAACGTCGCTCAAAATTAATCTTTATTATCAAATTAGGCAACGAACGCAAGAAAACCTTGGTAAAAAGTAAACAATCAATTGTTTTAAGCAGGTGTTTTCACTTGGGTACCACTAGGACATACAGTTTTCAACAACCCATCATTTAATATGACATATTGGAAAGCAAATTTGCCTTTTTCCTAGACACAATCCCACATCGGGAGCTTACAATGCCTAAAAAAATTATAATCCTATATGACAAGACAAATGGGCCTAAAATTTAATAAATTTCATATCAAAACAGCATACCGCCCCAGTGGTCTCATTTCGAAACCACCCATAAAAGCATTAGTACAATCTCAAATTTACCTTATAATAACTTTAGATACACTTAATTTCATTATCAATGATGAGCACAATGTGGCCACCATAAAAAAAAACGCGTATCACAATCTGCTGCAATCACATAGCACGATCACGCAGTAACTATTGCTTTGAACGCTATAAGCGACTGCTACAATACAATACATTCGTAGAAGCTCCTCATTGTAGCACTAGATGTCTCTGTCTTGCAACAGTACCGGTGGTTTCGTGTTAAAAGCAATGGTACTTCAAAAATTAATAAAATGGTGGTTTCAGGCACAAACCACTGGTACTCAGAGAATTTATTAGCTACAAGTTAATTTCATCTGCGACAACTTAATCTACTGCACTGTATTAATGAGTTTAAATGATGAAGAGAGGAATTAATCCACTCAGTTTATAATAAAATTCATACATGTATATATAATGCTTATTTCAACTTTGGCGTACCCGCTATGAGGACTTCAAGTGCTCCCAAGGGTAGGACTATCATCCAAGAATATGAGTCCCCAGGCTGTACAGTGAGGTGACAAAAGTCGAGGGATACGTCTTAATATCATGCCGGATCTCCTTTTGCCCACCGAGTGCAGCAGATCCACTTGGCATGGACTTAACAAGTAGCTGGAAGTCCACTGCATAAATATTGAGCCATGTTCTCCTATCGCCGTCCGTAATGGCGAAAGCCTTGCCGGTGCAGGGTTTTATGGACGAGCTGACCTCTCGATTAGGTCCCATAAATGTTCGATGAGATTCCTGTCAGGAATGTGTTTCAGTGCAGTACTCCTGGGCTCCTGTAATTGGTCGCCTCTTCCTCCATGTTGTTGGACAAACAATTAAAGTTGTTTATGGCGGTCCAAACAGTCTGGACCTATCAGTCGATTGAGGAAGGAAACTGCCCAGTGCAATAATCCTATTTGTAATATTGCCGTGACAAAAGAGAACAGATTGGCGCCTTGGCCTTGGATTATTGTGGATTAAATTATGTACTTAACAGTTGTGTTGAAGTTTTCACTTAATAAGTTTCGGTTTAAGTGCCTCGCTTCATTTGCCTGCCATTTGGCAACCGAACTGCATGTAAATGTGCGCTAGCAGTTTTTTCTTACATTATGTGCGAGTGCACGAAATTCATTTAATCACATTTTAATCTCTGTAAATTATTACTAAACAGTTACTGGATATTGGTTTTACGATTTTAGGAAGTTGTGTGTTTTAAGTTTTGGCACTAATTTGTGAGTTGCTGGAACTTCCAAATGTTGATTGCTTTAATAATTGCTAACTATGTAAAGCACACATCTTACCTAAAATACCATTATTTTCAATATTTTCTTGGGATTTATCAAAGCTATTTATGATACAGGGGGTCTACGACAATTTTTGTCTTCTTTAAAGACATAATTATTTTTTCGATTTTTTAAAGAGATCATTATTTTACACTACTGGCCATTAAAATTGCTACACCACGAAGATGGCATGCTACAGACGCGAAATTTAACTAACAGAAAGAATATTCTGTGATATGCAAATGATTAGCTTTTCAGAGCATTCACACAAGGTTGGCAACGGTGGCGATACCTACAACGTGCTAACATGAGGAAAGTTTCCAACTGATTTCTCATACACAAACAGCAGTTGACCGGCGTTGCCTGGTGAAACGTTGTTGTGATGCCTCGTATAAGGAGGAGATATGCGTGCCATCACGTTACCGACTTTGATAAATGTCGGATTGTAGCCTATCGCGATTGCAAATCGTATCGCGACATTGCCCCTCGCGTTGGTCGAGATCCAATGACTGTTAGCAGAATATGGAATCGTTGGGTTCAGGAGGGTAATACGGAACGCCGTGCTGCATCCCAATGGCTTAGTATCACTAGCAGTCGAGATGACAGGCATCTTATCCGCATGGCTGTAACGGATAGTGCAGCCACGTCTCGATCCCTGAGTCAACAGATGGGGACGTTTGCAAGACAACAACCATCTGCACGAACAGTTCGACGACGTTTGCAGCAGCATGGACTATCAACTTGGAGACCATGGCTGCGGTTACCCTTGACGCTGCATCACAGACAGGAGCGCCTGCGATGGTGTAGTCAACGACGAACCTGGGTGCACGAATGGCAAAACGTCATTTTTTGGATGAATCCAGGTTGTGTTTATAGCATCATGATGGTCGCATCCGTGTTTGGCGACATCGCGGTAAACGCACATTGGAAGCGTGTATTCGTCATCGCCATACTGGCGTATCACCCGGCGTGATGGTATAGCGTGCCATTGGTTACACGTCTCGGTACCTTTTGTTCGCATTGACGGCACTTTGAACAGTGCACGTTACATTTCAGATGTGTTACGACCCGTGGCTCTACCCTTCATTCGATCCCTGCAAAACTCTACATTTCAGCAGGATAATGCACGACCGCATGTTGCAGGTCCGGCCTTTCTGGATACAGAAAATGTTCGACCCCTGCCCTGGCCAGCACATTCTCCAGATCTCTCACCAAGTGAAAACGTCTGGTCAATGGTGGCCGAGCAACTGGCTCGGCACAATACTCACTACTCTTGATGAACTGTGGTATGGTGTTGAAGCTGCATGGGCAGCTGTACCTGTACACGCCATCCAAGCTCTGTTTGACTCAATGCCCAGACGTATCAAGGCCGTTATTACGGCCAGAGGTGGTTGTTCTGGGTACTGATTTCTCAGGATCTATGCACCCCAATAGCGTGAAAATGTAATCACATGTCGGTTCTAGTATAATATATTTGTCGAATGAATACCCGTTTATCATCTGAAATTCGATTTGCTGTAGCAATTTTAATGGCCAGTAGTGTACTTGTGATTGAAAAAATGTTTAAGATCATCCGTGATTACTTAGCAGGGATAGTAGTTGCTGCATTGGAATCCCAATTTCCATTCCAGTACAAAAATTTTTGTTACGCAATCTCAAGTTGAAAGTTGCTTTTCAAAATGTCGTCTACTGAAGTAAATTTGAGTTTATAAGTGCGATATTAAATTACATCTGAATTGATTACCATACAGAGAAGTTTTCTCTAGTGGTCTCCTGTAGTAACCACTTCATAAAGTGAAAAGATTGTACCGAAAAGAGGATCAGAGAACCTGCAACGTTGTGTCGGTTGCATGCAAATAAGGTAGGAAGTAATTCGGATCATTCGGATACTTTTGAGCATAATGGTACACTGTCACTCTTGCAGCATCTGCCACTGGAGTTGAATCAATTTTTTCGTGACTCTTTTACCCTTACCAAACGAACCTATGACAAAACGTGCTGCTCTTCTTTGTATCTACTCCATATTCTTAGTAAATCCTATCTGATAGGCGTCACAGATTGATGAGCAATTCTCAATTATTTAGTGGATGTGACTGTTACGAATGTTTTTGTGATAAACGTATGATCAAACAATATGGCTCTCTCTCCCTATTTATGTGCACTTTGTTACTACAATTCCCTCTACCAAACGTAGTTCCTCTGAATTTAGCTACAGTTGTAAGGCGGTGCGGCTTCCCTATATGCAACAGCGTTGTATGCAAATAGCTTCATCATTTCTGTACGTGAACAGTAACAGCCGTACAACACTCTCTTCGCATATGGTCGATGCCATTCGACGATTTCACTTCGTTAAGAAGTTCAGAGCTCTATGTACTTGGAAGTCCTGAATTCAGTCAAAAAGCTGGTTCAATAATCCGTAAGCTCGTGTTCGCTTGGCAATGACGAGAAAGTAATTCTAACGGAAGTCTAGGAACATAGCTTTAACCTGAGTGCCGTTATGACCTGGCTTCTGCATCCTCACAGACAACCAGAGCAAGCTCAGTTTCAGAAAAGCGTACGTATTTCAAAAAATTTTCCTTTCTGTTCTTTGTTTAAAAAATTGGATTTCATTCTATGAGGGACGTTTAGTAAGTAAAGCAATCCTTGTTTTTCTGGAAACAGGTTGATTTTATTCAGGATCCAATACACCATATTATTCCATGCACTTCTGGCTACAAAATCCTGTTTTCTAATATAATCTCCGTTCAGTGCGATGGTCTTTCTCCACCTTCCTGTTCGGACCTGTTTGCCCGCTTGGTACCACTTTACTGGCCGACGTCGGAATCAACGTCTTGCTGCCCCCCCCCCCCCACCCTCTTCATCCGCGTACTTCTTCCCGTGGAGGATATCCTGCATTGATCCAAACAGAAGGAAGTTGGAAGGTGGGAGATCAGTGTTGTAGGTTGGGTGAGAAAGAACAGTCCAGTGAACTTTTGTGAGCTCCTGTCGGGTGCGCAGATTCGTGTGAGGCCTTGAGTTTTCATGAAGAAGGAGAAGTTCGTTTGCATTTTTGTGGGGCCGAACACACTGAAGTTGTTTCTTGAATTTCCTGATGGTAGCACGTAACACGCCTGAGTTGATCGTCGGACCATGGGGGAGGACATGAAACAGAATTATTCCTTCATAGTCGGGTTGAGCCGCGAGGTGTTTGACTATGATCCGTCTATCACTTCGAATGATAGTGTCCACACGTTCCAACATTGCAGGAATCATAGTTGTGTGCGCCCGGCCTGCAGGCAGAAGACCGGGTAGATTTGCACATTCTTATAGCGATGGTGACAGATACCTCGCCCAACGACTCATAGTGCTTTTGTTCAGTTCCAGGTCTCCGTAGACATTCTGCAAGTGCCTATCAATATTTGCAATGCTCTGGTTTTCCGCCAAAGGAAACTCAGTGACAGCTCTACTTGTAAGGTACCTCCGTTACAGACGCCATTTAGAAGGCTACTTTCAGCGCCGCCAACTGTCGGAACTTCATGAAACTGTAGGAGCCGAGGAAAAAAAAAAAAAAACGTGATGCATTACTTACTGAACGCCGTTCCTATTATTTTGTTTATTGTTGCTGTAGACGTATTGAATTGGTTGGTGGCTGTACTGGACATAAATTTTATGTCTTCATGATATCTTAGCATCATTTCTTACTTACCAAAGGGTGAATAGATAATAACGTTCATTACTATTATTATATATCATGATGATCAAAATTCTTCTGGGTGTTGCACCGCGCCATTGTATGAAATACTTTAATTATAAACTATAAAACCGACGTTTCGACGTATCACAACGGGCTTCCTCAGAACCGTTGTAATACGGTCGAACTGTCGGTTTAATGGTTTATAATTAAAGTATTTTATACAATGACGCCATACAACACACAGGCACCGGCACCGGCGCAGCAGTATGCGGAAGCGTGATTAATTATTGTATGCAGTTATATTTTAGTTTTTATATGATTTGTTTTCATACGCGTTGAATCGTGCTGCCCTATTGAAAAGCTGTGTATCGGTAGGATGAGACGAAGTGACTAACGTTCTACAGTCTTCCACAAAATTGTTGAGCACCATGTAGACACAAAATGTCGAGTCTCTCCCAGATTTGACACTTTGTCCCTTCATATTTCCAGAGACGCACACTTTGATTCTCATATTTATTTCATTATTGTTAGACTGGCCAGCACCCTGAATTTCTTCTCATCTAGCATTTTCATTATAATATTGGCGAGATTGCATGACAGATTTCAATCCGATTAATCCTTCTATTGCAATTTCTAATATTATGAGAGGGACTTAGATTACAAGATTTTTATGGTTTTCACTATCTGTTGATATTTTCATAAAGAAACATTTTCAGTCTTTAGTCCAATAACATCAGACGTTCATGTTTCAGTCGGCGAAAGCTCTGTCAACGAAAGGCAAATACGTGGTCTCAGCGCACAGCCCAGCACAAAATCAGATCTTCTCAAAAATTTTGAACACAAGTAAGCGACATCTCGAGGAGAGAACTTTTCCAAAACTATAATTACCTGCATATTATTCTTGACCGCATGAACAACTCCTAATGTAACACAGTTTTGACCACCTTGAACTTCCGTATACGTTAAAGCAAAATCAAACGTAATACCACGTAAAACTGCCTGTCCAGCGAACGAGTGTTGATGCGCATGAGTAGATGTTGCAATATTGTACTTCACATCACTTGTAAATGTTGGGACGCCATCTGCACAAACGATGGATTTGTCGGCGAGGCATCTCAGCAAATGAATCTGTGTGGTCACTTATATAGCAACGTGTAAATAGCATAACATTACTCGCTGAAGAGTGATAACATTGTACCTCACTGCCATTCCTCATACTACACAGTTTTTCATATTGCTGCTCGTACCCACCACAGCTTATTTGCCTCCAAACGCGAGACTTTTCAGTGAGCCTCTCTGCGGTCTGTATTCAGTTGAAGCACTTTCATTTAGGAGGTGTTCGAAGATGGAATATTTGATACAACGACTTCTGTAGCATGCGATGCTTTACAGAGGTCAATATGCGTGTTCAGTACGATACAATTTGGCCTTTCGACGTTACGTCACGCTTCCATGTTGCTACAGAATCTAAAGCAGCTCGCCTGAGAATTTTTAGGTGAGTAGAAATATCACGCACAGACCTGTTATATCACTCAGTCATAATTACGAGGCTTCACTGTAAGTCCTTAAACTCCCTACGACGACCTTACGTATTCGTATATCGATTTATGTAGTCATTCATTTACTGCGTACTGTATGTGGTACCATGTATCAATGACGGACATCGAGATGGTAAAGAGGTTCCTGTTCGGAACGAAAAGGGCTCAAATACTCTTTCGGTCATCCAGATTTGGATTTTCTGTGAGTTCCCTAATTAGATTATGGCAAATTCCGACAAGGTTATATTGAAAAGGGCGCTGCCGATTTGCTTTCCTACCCTTTTCCAATCCTGACTTCAGTCTAATCGTCGACGAAACGATTTACACTTCTTCTTCAGTAGCGCTACAGCCTTGGTGAGCCTTGGCTTCTTCAACAAACTTGCTCCACACTTCTCGGTTATTTGCTGTTTTTTTCCAACCCTGGACTCCCATATTGGTGATATCCATTATTACCTCGTCGATCCATCTTCTTATAGGTTTCCCTTTTCGCCTAACTGAATGGATCATACCTTTCATCATTTTCTTTGGAATTCTATCCTCTGCCATTCTCTCCAAGTGTCCTAGCCATCGTGTTCGCCGTGATTTCACAGATTTTACTATGTCCCTGCCTTGTATTAACTCTTGTAATTCGGCATTGTAGCGTATTCTCCAGCCATCTTCCTCCCTTGTTGGCCCATAGGTTTTGCGTAGTATTTTCCGCTCAATGCTTCTTAGTGAATTTTTATCGTGTTCAGACAACGTCCATACCTCTGAGCCGTATGTGATAACTGGGCGGACTAGGGAATTATATACACCAAGCACCACCCTAGAAGATGAAGAGACAGCCGCACAGGAGGGAAGAGTGGAGCTGGAAGTAGACAATGAAACCAATGAGGCAAGAAAGCCAACACTACAAGAGGTCTCCCAGGCTGTGCACAAGTCAAAAAACAATCGAGCCCCCGGGGAAGAGAGCATAATTGCTCAATTAATAAAAACTGGTGGTGAGGCTGTAATAAAGGAACTGCACACATTAATATCAGATATATGGGAAACAGAAACTATGCCAGATAATTGGAGAATTGGAATAATAGTCCCCATTTATAAGAAAGGGGACAGAATAACATGTGAAAACTATAGAGGCGTAACACTCGTAAGTGCAGCTTATAAGATCTTCACAAGTATATTAAACGAAAGGATACAGAAGTGTGCAGAAGGCATACTAGGGGAGTATCAGTGTGGCTTTCGACCAGGCAGAGGAACAATTGATCAAACATTTGTGATAGGACAAATGATGGAAAAGTTCTATGAATATGATATAGATCTACATTTCCTATTCATCGATTTCAAACAAGCCTTTGACAGCATAAATCGGCAATATTTATACAGAGTACTGAAAGAAGTTGGTATATGTGCTAAATTAATAAGATTAATCAGAATGACAATGACAGAGACAAGAGGAAAAGTAAAGGTCCTTAGCAGAACAAGTGAAAGCTTTCACTTTAATAAAGGTGTGAAGCGAGGGGATAGTCTCTACACTGTCCTATTCAATATAGCCCTGCGTAGTGTGGTAAATAAAATCAACAAAAGAGGCACCATATTTATGAAAATTAGCCAGATATGTGCATACGCTGATGACATTGCTATAGTAGGAAGAAATACCAATACACTCCTAGAAACATACCGGGCAGTGAAAACAGAAGCCTTAAAAATTAGCCTCATAGTAAATGAAAACAAAACAAAATATATGGTAATGTCGCAATTTGAGGCCAGAAGAACCCCTAAAAACCTAAACATCAACGGGAAATGCTTCAATGGAGTGTCCCCTTTTAACTAATTGGGAGCCCTAATAACAAATGATAACAGTATTGGAAAGGCTATAAGGGAAAGAATACAAGCAGGAAACAGAGGTTATTTTGCAAAAGATTTACACTAATGATGATTAAAATTCTTCCGGGTGTTGTACCGCGTCGTTGTATAAAATACTTCGAGTATAAACTCTAAAACTAGCGTTTCGGCCGTATTACAACGACCTTCCTCAGTGTAGGACTGCGATTGGTAGAGGAAAGGTAGCTCTATTTATTGCAGACGACAGAAATCAATACGTCATATTTGTGAAATTTTACTGGCCTTAGAGTCTAATACGCTAGTCACGACGAGAGAGGAGAGGGCTGGCCAGCTTGCCAGTGATTGGCGACAGTCTGTGAATCAGCGCTTGGCCTCTGGTGTATCTGTATTATTCCTGGTGTGCGCGAAAATGCACTGACATTTCCAGTGCAGCGGTTTGATCAAGCTGTCGCATCAGTGCCCGGTGAGGCTTATGCCCCGCGGCCGATCGCAGCCCGTTGGGCTGGGATAACGGGCAGCCATGACGCCGGAAGTTCGTAGTCGCCATCTCTATTGATGTTACGCTGCTTAATAATTTCAGTCGCCTCTCGAATTTTTCGCTGGCGCTTCAACGACTCTTTCGCCAGTACAATGGCTTTCTGGAACGAGACAGGCTGTCAGCCGATTTATTATGCTGCGCTAATCGAACATACCGTTCATGTTCTGCTACTCGTGCGCTAACTGGTTAGCAGCTCCGCACTCTACGACGTCGGTCTTATACTCTTGCAGTGTTTAGTTTGCTCCTTCGTGGAACCTATTATAGTGGATACTGTGGCTGCTGCTGAAAATCGGTTTCAAACCTCGTCGGTGGAGGACGTTGCCTAGTCGTTCCTGATGCCCTTCATATGAGAGGAAGCTTCTCGTCCTTGCCCTCTTCTCTCGTTTTATTTCTTTTGTTCTTGGTCGCCTTTCTTATAGGGTTGTTGCCATAACCGTTAGCGTGAAAAGTGTTGGGTAGCTCCATCTATTCTTCTTTGATGTTGTTACTGTCACTTATCAGTTAAGCATGGACAAACAGCTTGTGCAACACTGAATACTTCTGAAGTGAGTGATGAAGGCTCTCCGCGTGCGGGTACTGTCAGTGCATTTCCGTGCACAACAGGGAGTTTTAACGGGTTCACTGGAAGCTTTCAACCGTCATGTGAGCCCGACTTTCGCAACCGTGCAGTGTGGACGTGCTATTTGTTTCCGCCTGCGGAGAGCGCACGCTCGATGTTTACTTTCAGTTGCCGTCACTTACGTGTCGCTTACGTGTACTTGAACCACGGTCAACTGTTCTGGAAAATCAACAATACGATTCAGCTTCTGCAATGACTACAACCGACCAAAGGCCTTGGTAGTGGAACACTTCCTGCGCGACATTGCTAAGATCCCAGCTTCCGACATCTTCGACCACGCAGGCTTGGGAATGCGCACTATACTAGTTTTCGAACTCCCATTCGAGCTCCCGGCGGAGGACGTTATCGCGGCTTTCCGTCCATATGGCACTGTACATTGCCACACCGCCGAACTCTGGGCGCAGTTCGAAACGTACCCCTTTCTTAACGGTGTACGGCAGATCGCCAACGATCTCCGTTGCCACGTGCCATCTTACCTGCAAATCAGCGGGTGGCACGCCGTTGTCATATACGACGGCCAAGACCTGTTTCGGGTGCGGCAAAGAAAGCCACCTCAGGTCTGTCTTCAGCGACCAATCACCCAACTGCCAGTCACAACCGTGGCGCCTCCGACTCCGCCGACGTTTTTACCGATCACCTACGCGTCGGCGCTCTCTTCTCACTCGCCGGCCGCTGTCAGTCGGACCATGTAGAGGTGAGCCTTCCTGCTGCTACGGATACCGCCGGGGTCGACGCGTCGGCTCACAGCCTGACGCTACTCCGGCGCCTCTACCAACAGCGACGACTTCCGATCCCCATCCGGCTGATATGGACGCCCCTTCACTTATCGTCCCAGCAACGGTTTTCCTCCCAGACCGCCGCGATTCCCTCCCGTCTTCCGGTACAGACGACCGAACAAGCAAACAACGTTTACCTAAAAGGCGCAAGAGGAGGACGCCGTACGGTCTCTGAATGAGACCCTAAGGGATCAGAGGTCGTCCAGCCCGACGAGGGAGAACCTGCACGACGACAAGAATGACGACAAGATGACGCCGGCTCTGGCGATGCCGGTGCCTACTCTACTGGCTTGCCCAGATGCACCTGAACCAATGGACTCCACCGTTGCGACTGCCACCGAGACGTCTTCCGCTCCTACGGACGAGGTGGAACATAAGAACACCACAACGACAGTGCCCTCGATGCATGACGTGGGCAATGGCCCTAACCACGTGATGGGGGCGGAGTTACCGCAGACGGAGACCTAGTTAAGCCACGGACAACGCCGTCAGGTGTCTTACGGCATGACTCGCCGTTGCCTCACCCCTCTTCATCCTCCACTGACGGAGTTTCCATCCACGGCGGGGCATGACTCCAAACCTACCGACTAGCAACGATCAGCACTAACACCATTAGCTCCCGCGTGAAAATTCAACTGCTGCGAGAGATGATATGGGCATAGGACGTCGACATCACACCGCTACAGGAAGTTACACTTGGCCACAATCCCAGACATCGCGGGATATAACTACTGGAACGTGGCGTAGCCATCTACGCCCGAGAAGGCATTCCGGTGGCTGATATCACATACCTTCCTTCCGCCAGAGACTTGACTGTCACCGCCATGGGGACGCGTGTTGCCAACATTTACACTCCGTCGGGCTCCACCCGCAGACGCGACAGAGCAAACTTCTATTCAGAAGAAGTCACCCCTTAGTTACTTGGGCGCTGTGACCATTACTTGCTTGGGGATGTTTTTAATTGTGTCCTACACCCTAAGGCTCAAATTCCTCACTACAACACCTGTCAAGAACTGCACCGTGTCGTCCGTGATCTGTTATCCGTGACACTTTGGAAGGTCGGCACGGCGACGCACCTGGACATACTTACCAGATGAGTCAGTCAGCGAGCAGGGAACTCACACCTGCAGTCCAAGGTGTAGAACTTTGGTCCTTGGCCTTTTCGGACCACTGTGCCTACATCTGCAACATTTTCCTCCCCCAACAGGTGGTCTGGCGCAGTCGTGCACCACGAAAGCTAAACACCTTCCATCTTCATTATTCCGACTGTCTTCAACGCGTTACCGAGACATAGGGCACCTGTGAACGTCGCTTTTCTAAGTACTTCGCAACCTTGATTTGGTGGCTGGAATGTGCTAAACCTGTCATTCGACGTATCTTCTGCGCGACCTGGTCGCCCTACCGACCACTCCTGAAATCCAGAGGGAATGCAGCAGGCTCAAGGCACAAATTGTAAAGTCGACACGCCCTAGACTGCAGGGGGCGATGGTGCGGACCCGACGTCGAGATTCGGCGGAACAGGAACACCCCACCATGCATCATATCTCCTCCAATAGGAAACACCGAAGATAACGACTCATCGTCGAGATATACGCCTATTGCACCCAGCACGTCACTTGCCAGGCCGAAATCGTCAATGCCTTTGTAGACCACTACCGCACAACGTACCAGGAGGAGACTACCAACAACCGCTCTGAGGAGTTTGTGTTACCACACGTAACTCGCTCCCCCGCCGGCGACAAGGCGGACGAGCTAATGGGGCCGGTTACGTGATACGAAGTCCGCGATGCAATCAACAGAGGTGCTCTGAATAAGTCACCTGGCGTCGACGGATTGCCGATAGAACTTCATCGCACTTCCTTGCGCTAATGGCGTCACGGTGGACAACAATGTTTCGTAGACTGTTGACGGTGGGTTCAAATGGTTCAAATGGCTCTGAGCACTATGGGACTCAACTGCTGAGGTCATTAGTCCCCTAGAACTTAGAACTAGTTAAACCTAACTAAGGACATCACAAACATCCATGCCCGAGGCAGGATTCGAACCTGCGACCGTAGCGGTCTTGCGGTTCCAGACTGCAGCGCCTTTAACCGCACGGCCACTTCGGCCGGCCTGTTGACGGTGGGGAACGGCGTTCGACGTCCTTTGACAGGGGACTTATTGTACCCATCCACAAACCGATACTGGGAGTGACGACAGCACATTACCGTCCCCTAACATTGATTAACGCAGACTATTAAATTTTTGCACCACTCCTGGGTGGCTCAGTTAATATACAAATGGGCACAGGAGAATGTCGTGATTTAATTGCACTGGCAGCGGCGTGCGGACCCCACGCCGTAGTGGTTCCCATTGATTTTTACATCACATTCAACAAGGTTCGGCATCGTTTTCTGCTATCACTAATGAGCCAAATGGGTTTTCCACCCGCCTTTATCGATATCAGCCGGCCCGTGTACGGCAGTGCCGAATCGCTGATTCAGGTCAATGGCCGTGTGACGGGGCCAGTGAGCATCCGGTGTTCCATAAGGCAGGTTTGCCCACTTTTGACACTGCTCTATGCCATAAACCTGGAGCCACTCATCGGGAGTCTAACGACCGACCTTTTTAGTTTCACTTTGCGACAGCACAATTTTCGGTGTCCAACCTATGCGGACGACCTCCTCCTCTTGGTCGGCTCACGGAATGAAACACAAATGGTTCTTGATTTCATATCAACGTACGGAACTGTGGTGGCCAGTAACATGAATGTGGCTAAATCCACGGAGATGCCCATTGGACGTAGCGTCTCACACGACCTAGCACTTCTCCGTAGATACAGAAACTACGATACCTTGGTATCATTTTCACCTCCACCGTGCACCACTTCGCTGCCGTCAATTTTCGGCGTACTCACCAAATTATCCGCGCGGTAGTGCGATAAAATCTTCTTCGCCGACTAGATTCTATATAAAGTGTCGAATACTTCAGTCAGTATGTGGCTCCAGAATGGTCCACATTGCACAGGTGCTCCCGCTGCCATCAATATTGGACGCAGACTCCAGGCCGCGTTCGGATACTTTCTCACGGCCGGTAGGCTCTTTAAGGTCCGTTACGAAACGCTCACCCTCCCCCCGCGAGCAGGGGGCCTAGGCCATGTCAATGAGCGACTCCAAGCTGCGTCTTTGTAGATGTTCATCGTACACAAGCAGTGGAACAACCCTCCGCCCCCCCTCCCCCCCCTTTACGCGAAGCTTGCTGGAAATTCTTATGTCCGCGACCATAACGCCCCCAGTACCAGTCGGCCACACTACGCACATTTCTGATTTCATCGTCGACTTCAGTTACGCTCACACTCACTTACCGAGCATGCATCTTCCTCGAACCACTGCTTCGTTACGTATTCAGCAACAACATCGAACTCAAACATCAATCGCAGCGGTGGCTCACGGTGTGGCGTCATAGCCACCAGCATTTCATCCTTCCAACGATCGGGCAACATGGTACCACGTCTAACGTGGAAAATCCGCCACAAATCAACGTCTTCATATCATTGGACTAACGGACACTCCACGTTCTTCAATTTCCCACCTCGTGGATGACGATGCCCACTACCTGATTTGTGCTGCCACCAGTGACGCCTGGAAACTAGGTCGACAGTTCGTTGCCTGTTACCTCGGTGTTCGGCCGGATTCGGTTGGCCCATGGACTTTTATCCTTCCTGAAGATACTTATTTCCCCGCGATCAAAAATCACGTGATTGTATGGGTCATGGGGTGGACGATCACTAACATGTGTAATGAAGGCGATAAATCACGCCTAGACTTCTGGCAGTGCATACAAACCGCCGACAGTGAAGTCGTGCACCAACCACGCTACCACACCTTCTACTCCAATTACCTTCACGCTGGATGGTGCCACACGCAGACGACACTTCCGCCCTCCCTGCTAATATCTAAGACACTCCCCGCAGCGGAGTAGGCACATGGACAGGGGCCTCTTTCCATTATGCACTATACCAGAGCAAGCTGCTCATTCCCCCAACTCTACTGTCCCTTCCTGCTTGGCTTCTGCCCTCCTTTCGAATGCTTCTTTCAAGTATTGGTGCCGGGTACACTGTGGCCAGGCCTTTACACTCTGCCTCCACGCCCCGTCTGTCGAGCAGATGCCTGAAAGTCTTCCCTATTTGTCTACAGTCTCACACCACTTAGCTTACTTCAGTATCATTGTTTTTATTTTTTTCTCCACACCTTGTTAATAAAGACTTTTACTCGCCTTGTTCGAGTGTAATGTCAGCCGGAAGGATGCCTTTCTGTTGTATTTATACTTGTACAAATAAAGATATTTTGTTTACTTACCCTGTTTCTAGTAAAATAAACAAAAAAGCTTAGCGTCTTTCATCACTAATCAAAACGTTATCAGACCCGGATTCGAAACCCGACACCCACTTAAATTTTGATTAATAATCAGCATTGGCGGCCGAAGACTTCCGGCATAAGAAGTCTCAATCATTCTGCCAACGGCTCGTCAAAGATGGCGGAGGAGCGGAAAGAGGTTCAGGACACTCTCTTGTCCTTGGGGTGGGCAACTGACCCTGAAGGCGGAAGAATTCGTAATGATAAAACGGCTTGAGGATGCAGAAGGCAATGGAAACCACAGCATTAAAGACACAGAATTAAGGACATGTGGCCTGTAACTGAAAAAGTGTCATGATGATCACTCCATTGGCAAAAGATTCCGGAATAGTCCCCCATTTTGATAATCCGGAGGGGACTGCCAAGGGTGAGCTGACTATAAGGAAAAGATAACGTTCTACGTGCCGAGGCATGGAATGTTAGAAGCTATAACGTGGTCGGGAAGCTAGAAAATCTGAAAAAGGGAAATTCAAAGGCTCAAGCTAGGTATAGTAGGGGTCAGTGAAGTGAAATGAAAAGAAGACAAGGATTTCTGGTCAGATGAGTATACGGTGATATCAACAGCAGCAGAAAAAAGTATAGGCGGAGAAGGAATTTTTTATGAATAGGAAGCTAGAGCAGACAGTTGTGTTACTGTGAACATTTCAGTGACAGGGTTGCTCTTTTGTTCCATCATCTTTCGGGCGTGCACTCGGGACGCTGTCTTATCAGAATCGACAGCAAACCAACACCGACAATAGCGTAGTTATACATGCCGACGTCGCAAGCTGAAAATGAAGAGATAGAGAAACTGTATGAGGATATTGAAAGGGTAACACAGTACGTAAAGGGTGGTGAAAATCTAATAGACATAGGGAACTGAAAGGTAGTTGTATAGGAAGGAGTAGAACAAAAGGTTACACGATAATATGGGCTTGGGACAAGGAATGAGAGAGGAGAAGGCTAATTAAGTTCTGTAATAATTTTCAGCTAGTAATAGCGAATACTCTGTTCAAGAATCACAAGAGGAGGAGTTATACTTGGAAAAGGCAGGGTGATACAGGAAGATATTGACTACATCATGGTCAGACAGAGATTTCGAAATAAGGTACTGGATTGTAAGGCTTACCCAAGAGCAGATATACACTCAGATCACAATGAAGTAGTTTAAGAAATTAGTCAGGAGAAATCAATACGCAAAGAAGTGCGATACAGAAGTACTAATGAATGACGAGATACATTTGAAGTTCTGTAAGGCTACAGATACAGCAATAAGGAATAGTAGACAGTACAGTTGAAGAGGAATGGATGTCATGTAACACTTATATCGATTAGGAGTAGGTTTATTTTAAGTAACTGTGTACCTGCAGTTTATGAAGTATGCATTCGGTGTTGTTTGAACTATTTGATGTGTGGCACGAAAATTAGAGTTTTGTAATGTATATATGAAAAAGCAAAAGAATATGTTGAAATTTTAATTTTTTATAATATGGATATGTTTATGAAAGAAGTATAAAAACACTGTAGGGAAGTCCCTCTGCAACGAAAGTGGAATGGCGCGATGTAAACGGTGGTTTTGGCGGTCGAACTGAGCGGCTCGTTTGTGTGAATAGTACGCAATGTGTGGCTAGCCTTAGAACGGTACACCTCGACGGTGCTCAGAGAGGCAAATGGAAGCTGCATTAGAAAGGATTTGCCTCGGATGTGGATCTGGCTATTATTTGGTATTCACAGAATAATGAAATGGGTCTAATATGTTGAAAATTCGACTCCAAGAAGAGATTTTATAGAGCATTCGTGCATCGAGAGATGTGAGTACAGTTCGCCGGCATTTCGCCTACCACTAATCATCACCGCTGCTTCACAGACTTTATACTTCAGTTACGTAACGTATATTAGCAGCCAGTTAATTTGTGTGTTGTTTCAATAATAATCACATAAAACGTCAGTTCGTGTTCGAAACCGTATCTTCAATCCTGATGACGAACCTACGCAGGGTCCTCACCTAAGTGCTACTAAAACCGAGTATCCTTATTTAAATGAACAATTCTGGCATTCACGTGTTTAAAAGTGATATTTTGGTCTAAAGTAAAAGGAGTAGCAAAAGTTAAAGTAAGAGTAAAATTTGGATGCTTTGTTTATGGACTACTCCATGCGAAACTATTAAGGTAGGAGCTTTAAGTACAAAAATTTAAAGGTCGATCAACGGGAAAGTGAAAATCTTAATTATTTAAAAGCTATAACATTTAAAGTGAAGTTGGATAGGATTTTGCTAAAGTATCCTCAGTTTATTATAAAATATAGTTTTGCAGGATTACATTGCAAGATTGTATAAATATTACTGCCAAGAATACCTGCTTCACAGGTACCTGCTTCACAGGTGATTAAAGTACAAGTACATATAGCTCTTAAATGAACCTATTTGCGGTAGTACTAAAAAATGGTTCAAATGGCTCTGAGCACTATGGGACTTAACATCTTAGGTCATCAGTCCCCTAGAACTTAGAACTAGTTAAACCTAACCTAAGGACATCACACACATCCATGCCCGAGGCAGGATTCGAACCTGCGACCGTATCAGTCGCGCGGTTCCGGACTGCGCGCCTAGAATTGCGGTAGTACTATTAGAAGTGAAGTTATGCACATTTTCAGAGATAGTGAAACTTTGGTACCCCATCATGAAAGGTTCCTTTTGAAGTTAATTAAGCCCATTTTTGCATTTTATTACCTTGCAAAGTAATTTAAGTAAATGATTAGCTTTTAGAGGTAGTTTTTAGTTTTGCAATAATCAAAGAACCTTGGATAGCGAAACTATACCAGCTTGTGGGTCCCACTCATATTGTCCTCCTATTAAGAAAAAATGAACTACTACTGTTACTAAGAAAAACTGCTATATGTGGAGGAGCTTAAACAGTGTATTTGAGGTGTTATTCGTCTTTGTTTTATTCGTGCCAGTCTAGATAGAAGCCCCTCGTGACCAAAGTTAGTCCTGTACTTCATGCTGTGATGTTTCAGTATTTTGAGCAAGTAATGCTATTGATTGTGGCCATCATTAGTATGAGTGCAGTGCAGTTTTGCTCTCCATAATTTACTGGTGTGTGCTTTATTGGTAACTGCCGCTACACACAGTATAGAGTGCAATGTGTCAGACTGTATCCTGTTTGTTATTCAAAAGAAATCTCAACAAAAGTAACTTCAATAACTAATATCTAATTTTCTCAAAAATATGTTTCCAAATTGTTGTGGATTGGCAGGAGAGCCAACCCACGAATGTTAGATGAAGCCGAAAGGCACGCGTTTAAGCTCACGCTGGCTGGCGTGAGGTCTGGAACAGGACAAGGAATTTAGACTTCAGAAAAAAGGAGGTAACTGGTGGAATACTTAACTTTAATCCATTAATGTTGAACGTAGCTCTTGTGTGTACATTATTTACAATATCAATAGTAACTGATCATGGCGCCTTGCTAGGTCTTAGCAAATGACGTAGCTGAAGGCTATGCTAACTATCGCCTCGGCAAATGAGAGCGTATTTTGTCAGTGAACCATCGCTAGCAATGTCGGTTGTACAACTGGGCCGAGTGCTAGGAAGTCTCTCTAGACCTGCCGTGTGGCGGCGCTCGGTCTGCGATCACTGACAGTGGCGACACGCGGGTCCGACGTATACTAACGGACCGCGGCCGATTTAAAGGCTACCACCTAGCAAGTGCGGTGACACCACACAAACTAATGCGCCTAAATAGACTGGCAACCGTTCTTTTTTTATTCACTTATAATTTTACCACTTCTGTTAACATCCAAGGTAAGGCCCGTTTGGTTTTACAGTTAATCTCACAAAATTCCAAATGTAGTCCGATACCCCTTTCCATTAGACACACGCACGGTCGAACTTTGAAATCCTCTCAGAGGGTAACATTACCGTGTTTCACGGCATGTTAGTGTTATAATCTCTAAAACGAGAATCACAGAATTTGGATGGAAAAATATAGGTACAAAGAAGGTAACTGAGTAACGGAAGAAATACTTCATTTGATCGACGAACGAATGAAGTACAAAAATCTTCGTGGAAATTCATGAATACAGAAGCACAAGTCGCTGAGGAATGAAATGTATAGGAACTTCAGGGAAGCTTTGAAGGATTTAAGATCCAATGAAGTGGAAGGAATAGATAACATTCCATCAGAATTTCTAAAATCATTGGGGAAAGTGGCAATAAACCGACAATTCGAGTTGGTGTGTAGAACCTGTGAGTCTGGCGACATACCATCTGACGTTCGAAAAAATATCATCCACATAATTCCGAAGACTGCAAGGCTACACTTAACAGAGCGGCCTATAGCCCGAACACGGAACAAGTGTAACATAATGAATTGTTCCTGTTGCTGGATGTACCAGTACCAGATTTTATTTCCTTACTACAAGTTTGTAGTGGAACAGTCTCAGGGCCACACTGAGGCCATGTCGCTACTGGCACCAGCCACTGGCGCAGGCACAGAGGGGACACAAAAACTGGATGAGAACCAATAATCTTGGAAGACTGTTTAAGAATTAACCGCGAGAGATACCTCAGTTCACTTGCGCGTCTTGTATCTGTCTTCTGATTGCGAGAAGTTGTCGTTACCTTGGCCCGAAATCGTAAACTAACGCTATTGTCACAATGTAATTTCCTCCAAGTAGTATCATAAAGAAATTACTACCGAACAAGCGTTGCATGGGTTGTGCGCGAACAGTGCACTTGGTTCACACGGCAGCTGCTTAAACAGCTGCCTCATGTTCAGCAATGGAGTTCCTACTGCAACCAGGGCCATACAGAGGCCTAGCGACTCCAGGTTGGTGTTTTGTTTTCGTAGTTTGGGGAAAAATATTTTTTGTGGGTAATTTTGGGAAACACATGCATTGGGAAAATTTTCTGCCTAACCTCACTATCAACATTATCTCTGATATTTCTGTCCAAACAACACATATTTCGTTTTTTAGATATTCACTACATATCACTTTCTCTTCAAATCAGTAGATAAACCTTGCTTTTGTAGAAGACGTTAGACTCACCGCGGTGATACTTCTCTGTGACGTCACTATGACGCGTACATGCCCAGTTCCAACAAATGGATGTGGTTTGGGGTCAGTGGAATGCCCGCTACGGAGTATTTAGCTCGGAGCTGTCCCTGCGGTAACCAACTTGTAACAGTTCAATGTGTCACTTTGGAACTGCTGCTCAAACTGCTGCTCCAAATGCAGTACGACGCGCCAGAGCCATACGCCAATCACGATGGTTTTTCCCTCTCGGCAGTGCCACATGGCCGCACATTCGCGTGACCACCGGTACCAACAATCACGTACAGCTGCTACATTCCTACCACGTCTTTCCGCAATATCGTAGAAGGAACATCCAGCTTCTCGTACCCCTATTACAAGACCTCGTTCAAACTCTCCGAGGTGTTGATAATGGCGTCTTCGTTGCGTTAAAATCATTTGTAACTAACCTCAACTCACCACCTCCAGTCTCAAAGGTATCTAACTCTCGCGACCGTTAAAGCGTGTGTTAAAAACAAACCTGATTCGCATTCTCATTGTGGCCCTACTAGAAATTTGGACAAAGATCATCTTTCGGATGTAGTACCACACCCGCAAACTTTTGTTTATGTCGCACAACTCCTTGGTGCTGCGATTTTTTCCGTCAGTGTAATTAAATTAATAGTTTCTGGTTCAATATATGATTTCACAATATTAATTCAGTTAATATTAATTCAGTTTTTGTTCAAACTGTCTCTGTCAAATGATCATAAGGACTTTTAGAGTACTATGTAGTCTTGAGTACTGTGGGGATGTGTCCGTGCCCTCGCCCCCCTATCCTTCCTCCTTCATCCCTTTCCCAAGTCATTCCCCAGTACACCGCCGTGCATTGGACGAAAGCACATAGCCAGAATGCATGAAGCTGCCAGGAGTCACCGGCAGTGGAGACGAATAATACGCCTCAGAATAAATGTTTCATATGAAGCGGCTAGTGAAAGAAGGGAGACATTCGGAAATCTGCAGAAATAAATTAAGATGACATTTTTCTTCTTTGTAACGAGTTGAAAATGGCGAGTAGCTTAGTAGGACATAACACCAAAACTGGACATGAGGTGAAAATATGGCGCGAAAATCCGTGCTCTCGCTTTTAGAAATACACGTACTAGATGGCAATATTTATTATTCATACTTTATGGGTGGGCGTAATAGTCTGGTGGCAAAGCGTGGGCCTGGAAAGGCTTTTGTGAACTGGCAGTGAACTTCGAATACAGGTAAATATGCCGCGAAAATCCGTACTTTTAATATGAAATACGCTTGTTAGATTACCAAATTTTTCATTTATACTTCACACATGGACGTCGAAGTCTAGTAATAAAGTGACTGCCTGGAATGAGATACTAAAGGTTTAGCTGATCCTGTAAAGTAATATATTCGAGATATCTCAATCAAAAACTAAGAGAAACGTTTTACACAACTAAATAACGGCATGGTCTAATGTCTTCTAAAATCGATTTCTGTTAATTCCTACCTATATTTATGTACAACATATCACCTGTACACCATATCACAGAAATCGTTCTTTTACACAGGAACTTTCAAGGAAATTAAACTTACTAAGCATATAAAATATCATTTCCTTACATCACAACTGGAGAATAAATTGGGTGCAGAGGAAGTACAAATTACATGAGGGTTGCCCAAAAATTTTGTTACTGACGCACATTCAAAGATAACGTAGTGTTGATAATTTTTTCCTTTTTTTCCTCCAAATGAGTGGATGAGCCATCGCCCTAGCTGTCTTTTTGGCTAAACCTATAGTAACCACAACCAACAGCGGGAACGCCTTGGGCCGCGGATCGGAGCCGCCAGGCGGGGAAGCCGCCGGCGGTGGAGCACGCACCACCGGGTAAACACAGGACGAGTCGGACGACAGACCACCGACAACTGACAACAACCGACCACGACCGACTATGAGCGACACAACAAGGAAAACAACGGAGGTTTGTGGAAACCACAACACCACAACACCAAACGTAAATCCACTCGGAACCAGAGCCAGGCAAATGTCAACAACGAGCAACGACCAGAACGCAGTACCGCCGAGATAGAAACTAAATCCAGAGCGAGTAGCGAGTACCAGACTGGCTGGGCTAGGTTTTTTTTTCTTTATTGTATTTCAATTCCGCATTGGGGCGGGCTGGCAGCAGCAAATGCGCTGCTCTTCAGCCGAAAGACATAGAACAAACAATAGAAGACATTGAAAAATAACAAAGGAGAGAATTTGGTGAACATAGATATAAAAAAAGGGGGAACATCATGGAAGGCAATAGACAAAAACGGGGTGACTGTAAAATGGAGATAAAAATCTGTTTAAAAGTAGCACACACAAAAGCGACACACTGCGACAGTTAAAAGAACACAAGGCACAGTATGACTGGAGCATAAAAGGTATCGACGAATGGCGTAGCACATAAACACTGGCGGCGAACCTCAAGGCAGTACACAATTAAAATCACACCTCTTGACGCACAGGAGAAACAGCACTAAACACAACACTGACGTGGCACACTGACGATGATCAAAACAGAGGATCTGCCAGGTGCAAGGAGATGAGGGAGACCGGAAGAAGGGAGGGAGGGGAAGAGATGGGGGAGATGAGCGGGGGGCGCGCTGAAGAGGGCCAGGTAGGGAGGGATGTGGGAAGGAAAGAGGCAAGTATGGGCTGCAGGGTCTCAGGGGAGCGGGGTAAGAAGGAAAATCTGCTCTGGGAGAAGGAGGGAGGAGGAAAAAGGGGGCCCTGGGGAGGGGGGGGGGGAACAAGGCCAGGTTATAGTTGGAAGGATGGGTAGATGTCACGGCGAAGTTCGTCATCCAGGATGGGCAGGCGTTGGAAATTGCCCTGATGAAGTTGATGGAGGGTGTGGAGGTGGAGAGAGGGAGGGATACAGCGATAGAGGAGCGGCAACGGGCGGGGGGTGGAGAGGAAGGAGGAAACCAGAGGGTGGGGGGGATCAAGCCTGCGGACAATGTAAAGGATGCGGAGATGTTGGAGGAACAGGAGGAGGTGGGGGAAGGGGATCAGTTCATACAGGAGCCTGTGGGGGAAGGAAGGCGGATACAGAAGGCAAGGCGGAGTGCAAGGCGTTCAAGGATTTGGAGGGCCTTGTAAAAGTGGGTGGGGGCGGAGATCCAGGCAACGCTGGCATAACAGAGGATAGGACGAATGAGGGATTTGTAGGTGTGGAGGATGGTAGAAGGATGCAATCCCCATGTCCGGCCAGACAGGAGTTTCAGAAGGCGCAGGCGGGAATGGGCTTTCTGCTGGACGGTCTGGAGATGAGGGGTCCTGGTGAGGTGTCGGTCGAGGGTGAGGCCAAGGTATTTCATGGTGGGGGTGAGCTGGATGGGACGACCATAAAGGGTGAGGTAGAAATCATGGAGGCGAAAGGAGCGAGTGGTGCGGCCTATGATGATTGCCTGGGTTTTGGATGGGTTGAGACGGAGGAACCACTGCTTACACCAAGTGGTGAACTGGTGAAGGTGGGTTTGGAGGGTACGTTGAGACCGTTGAAGGGTAGGATAGAGAGCCAGGAAGGCGGTGTCATCAGCATACTGGAGAAGGTGGAATGGTAGGGGTGGCTTGGGCATATCAGCTGTATACAAGAGATAAAGGAGAGGGGAGAGGACAGAACCCTGGGGGACGCCAGCCGTGGGATAAAAGATATGGGAGTTGGTGTTGTGGAGGGTGACATAGGAAGGACGGTGCGAGAGGAAGGAAGCGACCAGACAGACAGAATTGATAGGCAGGGCGTAGGTTTGGAGTTTAAAGGCTGGACTAGGGCAGAGCGGGTCCCTATATACGAAACCGGAGGGAGCGGCTATTGGCCGCTGTCTGTACGTGGCTTAGCGGTGGCGCCCTCGCTGCGCGGAATAGCCGCCGCGGAGGCGGAGCCCTCTATGGGCTGGCCACGTCGATTTGTTCTGCCGCGCGTTCGACTTCCGCGGCGGAAGGTACTAGAAAACCCAAGCCTCTTAAATAATGAAATGAGTTTAACATTTATTTTTGTCACAGCTGTAACATTTTATTTATTTGTTATGTGGACTTATTTTTATGCATTTGACGTCACGGAGAAAACCTTATGAACGGTGCTACTAACCACTACTAACATATGTGAAGCATAAGTTGGGGGAGGGGCGGGGAGAAGTTGATACAAAATCGGTGTCATGTGGTCTGGAATAATCACTGGATTATGTCGACAAAATCTGCTCAGTAAAAATGATTTCCCACACATAAACACAGATAAGCATCTTAGACTATATTGCAAATGGAGGTGATACAGATTTCAAACATTTGTGGCGAAATTACTTTGTAAAACCATCAAGAACCCTTGAGAACAAAGGAAACTGTTGTTTGTTATAAGAATGTTAGGCACTTGGTACACATAAGTGAGATGAATGGGTATGTCAAGACAGCGAAGTTTATTAACAGATTATATATATATGTTTGCATTCCTACTCAAAAATTATCTCGATGTAAAGCTGCGTATATCAAAAGCATGTGATGACAAGTTCAAATGGCTCTGAGCACTATGGGACTCAACTGCTGAGGTCATTAGTCCCCTAGAACTTAGAACTAGTTAAACCTAACTAACCTAAGGACATCACAAACATCCATGCCCGAGGCAGGATTCGAACCTGCGACCGTAGCGGTCTTGCGGTTCCAGACTGCAGCGCCTTTAACCGCACGGCCACTTCGGCCGGCTGATGACAAGTATCCCATTTCAGCAAGCCAGTTTTCAGTTTTAGCAAAGTTGATGCAGTGTATCCCAAAAATTTGTCCAGGAACGACAGACATGGACTACTGCCGATGCCGTATTCGATGAAGACAATGACTTACTATTAAAAGTAAATGTGTACAAAAATGCCTATCACCGAAGTGTAGGAATGTGTTTAAATATCCGATCTATATTAAACAGCGCTGTTTCAGTCATGCACTGTTTTATCATTTTTCGTGTTCATGTGATTTTGCTTCCACATTTTGGGAAGAAGAAAAAAAAAAACATAGCCCAGCAGACTTAAAACTGATTTACCGGAATGCTTAACGTCACGGAACTCCTTTAACTTTCTCATTTATTGATTGACTAGTATGACGAATTTGTAATTGTAAGTCTTTTTCACTATGTGTGTCATTTCTCTGGAAAAATCAGCTGTTTGAAATGTATCCCTTTTCCACTCATTGATTCATATAACATTTTTTATATGGAACTTACGAACAATCGATGGATTTTCTTCAAGAAGGAGAGTTAATTAACTTTCAGTTCCTATAGCATTTATATATCGTGTATTGTCACACGTGAGTTATAAGTACGTTGTAAAAGAAAATCTACTGAGTATCCAAAAGAAATAGTAAGAAATATACATTCATCAGTATCCGATGATTTATTTATGTCATTTACATTTGATGTGTTTGAAAAACTTTTAATAAAATTTGTGTGTTACCATTCTTGTCTGGAGATCACCTAACAAGATAATTTGAAGAATTTAGTGCAGTAGAACAATTAACTAATACGTGGTTAGTGAGAGACAGCTGTATTGAAAGTACAAGATATCCTGACATAGTCACCACTCTTTAAATGCTTTCCTGCTGCACTTCAGAACTCTCTGACTGGATTAGCATCGCAGTACGCTTTGCAAAATTATACTGAACACAAGACAGCTACGGACTATAACACCGCAATCTATGAATTGACAATCTAAATTACTTTTACTAGTTTCTTGGTTATTTCATTCTGTTTATGAGTATCAGATTGCTAACAATGTGCTTTATTCAAAATTTTTCTGCTCTGATTTTGTTTTTGAGCTCATATTTACAAGTGACACATTTCGTGTAAATTACCGACTATCTACGGCTCATATTTTTTTCAAACTCCTTTCAAACAACTTTTTTCAGGTATGTTTGGCTCACATCTTTGTATAAACTTTATGTACATGTGTAGAAATTTTCGTGGAGTGTACATCCGAGGCAGAGTTGTTGTAATGAGGTCAGTACTTTTCATATCCCCGGTGCTGTGGAGCAATTTTCAAGTTTCAGAGTACATTAGCTGGTTAGGGCAATAGAAGATTTTTCGGAAACCGACGTCGGTGTGTCATTCTGAGTTACTCTCGATACCTATGATATTAAATTAAAAATATATCTCGGTCATCGCATCAGTCCATAACGAATCATACACTGCGGCCAGGCTTTGCAATATATTAGCACGGGACTGCTAAGAGAACCGAAAAATGTCAGCTGAATCTATTGACCAAAGTCACGAACCTGTTGTACAAATGGTGGGCAACCACAGGTAAATGAACATGGTACTTGTTTGAAAATACACGAAGAGTTCTTCGTAAAAAAAAAAAAAAAAAAAAAAAAAAAACGGTAACTTTTCCCTGTCCTCATGATACGTGTAATTCACACTCAGAAGTTCATAAACTCGTAAATACAAGTCGTAACAAGTAATCGGGGTATTATGACTATAGCGATCCATACCGGTAAGGATTATAGCCATAGCAATTACACTAAATAAGAGGAGATTTCAATAAGTTCAAAATGACTCTGAGCACTATGCGACTTAACTTCTGAGGTCATAAGTCGCCTAGAACTTAGAAATAATTAAACCTAACTAACCTAAGGACATCACACACATCCATGCCCGAGGCAGGATTCGAACCTGCGACCGTAGCGGTCGGTCGGTTCCAGACTGCAGCGCCTAGAACCGCACGGCCACTCCGGCCGGCCTTTCAATAAGTAATACAACGTTTGTTTTCGAAGATAATTTTGGTTGAAAAATTGCGGAATTTACTGTGGGACATAGTGGAATATTCCTGCTTCAACACCTATAGTTTCATGAAGTTCCGCCTTGGTCTAGAGCTATATGTAGCCCTCAAAATGGCGTCCGCAAAGGAGGTGCGTTCCAGACAGAGAGCTGTCATTGAGTTTCTTTTGGAGGAAATCCAGAGCATCGCAGTTATTCATAGGCGCTTGCAGAATATGTACGGGGACCTGGCAGTGAACAAAAGCATGGTGAGTCGCTGGGCAAGCCGTCTGTCATCACCGCAACAAGGTCTCGCAAACCTGTCAAATCTCCCGAATGCCGATCGGCTTTGTTCTGAGTCCTACAATGTTGGAACGTACGGACACTCTCACTCGAGGGCATAAATCCCAATTGGACGTCTTTGTTGGTAGTGCTGACACGCTCGTCCACTAGTTGGGGTATTCAAACGTATATGCCCACGAGGTTCCTCGCCGCCTAACATAAGACCACAAAGACCAATGAAGGACCATCTGTGTGGAATTGCTTGCTCGTTACGAGGCTGAATTTTTGTCAAACGTCGTTACAGGCGATGAAACATTTGTTCTTCACTTAAAACTGGAAACAAAACAGCAATCCATGGAGTGACCCCAGTCACCTCTCCTCCGAAGAACAAGTTCAAGGCCGCGCCCTTAGCCGGTAAAGTCATGCGATGGTCTTCTGTGACTCTGAGGATTATTCAGATTGATATCCCTCCTCATGGTGCCACGATCAATTCTGAAGTGTATTGTGTTACCCTCAGGAAACGACATCAGCATGTTTGTCGCCACAAAAACCCAAATGAACTTCTCTTTCTCCATGAAACCATTAAGGCCTCACACAATTCTACACGCCTCATCCATGGTAAAGCTTGGATCTCGCATCTTCCGACTTCCATCTGTTTGACCCACTGAAAGATGTACCCCGCGGGAAGCAGTACGTGGCTGATGTGGAGTTTATTGATACAGAAAGTCGTTGGCTCCGACATCGGGCAATACAGTGGTACCATGTGGGCCATACAAGCACTCCCACTAGGGTGGCGTAATGCTGTCGCATTGAACGAAGATTACGCTGAAAAATAAAGTTTTGTAGGGAATAATGTGACGTACTGGAATCCAGAATAAAACCAACCTGCTTTCAGGAAAAAATGTGTTGCAGTATTTATTGAATGCCCTTCGCAGAAGCGTCATAACGGAAATATTTCGCCCCATACCTCTACTTATGAGCAGTCTGAAGCGCAGTTTGAACAAGAGTCCAACTCAGGCAGTCTTTAATTGCGGTAATGGAACGGAGGACTACTATACTCATTGCACAACTCACGTCAAAATCGCAGTTTGGATCCACTATGACAGTGTTGCCGACACCGACTAATAGCCGTCTGAAATAGCATACACAGACGATTTTTTGTGAAAGGTCAGTGACAGTTCTAGACATTTCATCAGTATATTAGAACTAACAGTCACACTGCACGCAAGTAAGGGTCTATACACAGGGAGATCCACAATTTTCCCTTTTTTGTTATAGATTGGCCATAACGTTTGTTACATTGTTATTTTCACTAGTATCATGTACTATGGTCACATTTCAACACAGGTGCCAGCATTAGCACACCGCTCCAGTGAAGGTACAACGATCCTGAGAGATCCTTGCAACATATCGTTTCGTACTTGCGCCCCGTCCTCCCTAATCCCTGCATTTATAGTGTCCTTCATTATCTGTTGTACCGAACCATATTATAGACGAGTTACTCTGTGGTACTGTCTCAAAAACGTCTTGGGACTTGGCGCAAATGCCCCAGAAAGCAGCGTTAACTTTAGTTTCTTCAGTTATAACTCCCTTTGAGGGTCCAATATCCTTTTGGTGAGCAATCGAACCCAAACGCAACAAATTTGCATCCAGTCTCTTTCTTGTTTTTATCCCCATAGTCATGTGTTCCCTTCTTCCTGAGACATCACGCCTACAGCAGTTGATAGAAGCGAGCAGCTTCGAACCGATCCAGTGGCTAACTGCAAGTAGTTCCAGCTGTGGTTGAAAAGTGTCAGCATCTTACACACTAAAATCCTAGGCTGTCGAAATAAGTATTTGGAGAAAAGTATAGATTTTATGAATATTATGACTTTTATTAATTATTTATGATTTAAATTGTTAAGTTATTAGTGTGAATGTAGATGTGAATACACAATAAGGTAATTTATGAATATTGTTATATATATTAACTGAGTATACGTTAGCGTGAGAGCTGTTGCTGTACAGAGAGTGATTTATACTCCCGGGGGAAATTTGTAAAGTGCAGCTAGCTATTTTATGGGACTGGGAAACAAGGAACTTTTATCATGAGGCTATTATTTAAAGAGCGAGTTAGTTTCACATCATTGA